>NC_061816.1:11354081-11971196 GCF_021462225.1 Girardinichthys multiradiatus
GAAGTGTTGGAATAGGAACTTGATATACAGGCAGTGACAGACAGCTCAGTCTGGACACTGGAAACATTTATAACTTAATATCTATGTGGTTAACCACTCTGATGTGGGTTTACTTCAGGTATGTCATTTTATTCGGTACCTCTGTCTGTTCCCTGTTGGGTGACTTCCTTCTCTGGCGGACGTTTTTTGTATGTCAGAGGCCAAGGCTGGTGCCAAGAGCCTGATGGATGGGGTTCAAGGGGTCACAGACTTCAGCTGTTGTTGGCCACATTACAACCCAGTGAGCTATGCTGCTTGTAACCTGAGTGAGCTGTTTTTTTTTCTGGTAGCTTTCATTGTTAAAACAGTAGGACAGCTCAGATTTCAGATGCACCTTGCACTCTATATAGGACAGTCGCCTTTTGCAACTGTCTCAGATTGGAAGGAAACATCAGTTTTCCAATCTTGCCCTATCTTTTATGGATTTAGTTCTGGACTTTGACTAGGCAGTTCTAGCACATGAATATGCTTTGATCTAAACCCTTCTATTATAGCTCTGACTCCAAGGATTGACCTGTATTTGGGTCCATTCACCTTCTCATGAGCTCTGACCAGCTTGGCTGTCCCTACTAAAGAAGAGCAGCCGCACAGCATGATGCTGCCACCACCAGTTAATTCATTCTCGCATATACACAGCATTTTGCTTGTTGGCCAGAAAGTTCACTTGGTTTTATGTGATTAGAGCACCTTCTTCCCGTTTGCTGTGTCCCTACATGGGGATTAGTACCGATTCACATAAAATCAAACAATAACACGTTTCGGTACCTAAACGCATCATTGTGACACTGAGGGAGTGGAAGACTGGCCGATTTTCCATGCCGGACATGAAACACAGCATTGCACGCACAAGAGCCTATTGACGTAGCCACTGGTACCGTCAACAAAGCATGGCTGATAGAAAGCGCTCGAAAGTATAGCTCCACCTTTCAAAATGTGGTGCAGATTACGCTCGCTCCAATATTTGTGATGCAATGTGCAAGGCCAGCAGCGGGAATACTTCTAATCTAAGGAAGCACCTGCAGCGTTTCCTATACCACTATATAAGGGGGGCGCTCGCCCGCCAACCAGACCGCCCGCCCCCCAAGAGGATCACGGCTTGTAGTAATAGTATGTTTTAACAGTAAATGTCATTTGTTTTAATAGATCAAGTCTCCCGTGTCGTCGCTACTCTACTTTCTACGGCCAAACTTGACAAAGGTTGGACGAAAACACACTCCTCATACTGTCACCAACGCTGACACACTGAGTTACGTGCGCTCACACTCAGGTGAACACAAGCTCCTGGCAGTGGACAGAAAACCATACCGCTAAAACCTAGAAAGCAGGCAAGAATATCTTTGGTTTTAAAACGCTAAATTTAGAGTTGATGGCATCACTTTCTCTCCTGCGAGCAGCAGCAGGGCTAACTCTGTAGCCCAAATGTTTCATGCCCTGCCCCTGGCACGCAGCTAAAGTCCAGTCACCACCCAATAAAAGTTTTTGACCTGGCTTGGCTGTCGGAGGTGAAATTATCCCTCTGGATCTATAAGACTGAGCTTGGTAATTAAATACATACATGATAGAGAAAAGAAAGAGAGACAGATAAAAGATCTGATAAAGAGACAGAACACGGAGAGTAAGATATAGACATAATATATAAATACAGTAGGTAGAAGATAAACATTTCAGAGTTTTTTGATTTTTTTTCCATAAGAACGTTCTGTCGAATATGTAGACAGCTTAAACAGGCTGCCCAGCCATTTATATATTCTTCTGAGTGTGTGTATAAACACTGACCTGGTTAAGCACAAGATTTTTGTCAAGGCTGAAGACACAATTTTGGTCAGCCTCAGATCTCCGGCTACAACTCTTGCATTCAGCGCCTGCATCTGTTCGCGACTCGTCGTCTGCAACCAGCAACATGGCTGGGTTTTAATTTGTGCATTACACTGCGTAGTCGGTTAAGGGTTTTAATGTTGAAGAAATGTTTGAAACAAGTGAGATGCTACAATACAAACAGCTGGATGTTGTTTTGATATATTCATTAAAGTTTATATATTGAGAAATAAATATGTTCAATTCCAAAGTTTTGAGATTTTATTATAAAACAAATTAATATTTATTACAACATAAACAGACACAAAAGTACCGAAACCTGGTACTGTTGAGTACTGGTATCGATCCCCAGGTACCGAGTATCGGTACCGTATCGGTTCAAATGTCAAAAAGTACCCATCCCTATCCCTACATGGCTTGTGGAAACTATCAATGTCTTTCTTCTTGCCACTTTGCTGACTTTAGACCAGATTTTTGCAGCACATGTCAAAAGCTTCTCCTACCTGAGCTTTGGATATCTGCAGCTCCTCCAGAATTCTCATGAGCCTTTCGGTTGCTTCTCTGATTAAGGCTCTTTCTTCTTGGCCTGTTGATGCAGTTGTGCCATAATTTTTGGATTGTATTTAGGGGTATCAGAGTAAAAGGGGACACAATACAGGCCACATTTTTATTTGTAAAAACATTTTAAAACCATTTGTCCTTTTTCTCCTTCTGAATTGTTTAATACTGTGTCGGTTAATCAAATATAATTCCCATAAAATACATTTAAACTTGTGGTTATACTATCACAAAATGTGGAAAAAGTTTAAGGTGTTCGAATACTTTTTCACAGATCTGTGCTTCCAGTTTGGGTTATTCCAATTGCTTGCTCCCATCTCTTAGCTGCAGCCTCCCAGGGGTGATGTCCCAGTACTGGCACAAAGAATCAAACACATTAACATTTCCAACAAAGGATTTTTACACAATCTGGGATCTCAGGAGTACAGTGACCCTACCTGGAGAAGGAAAAGCCCTTTTTTCTCTCCAGAATGGGACGTATGAACATCTCATTGTTGCCATTACAATGTCATCAGCTCTAAAACGGGCTGTTGTGCGAGGAGCATGTTGTCATGGCGATGGCCAGCGTACAAAAGAAGACGGCTGGTGGCTCAGGCTGCGCTGTGTGGGGGCGAACAGCGACTCAGCCAGAGAGCGGCGTCGCTTTAAGGATAAATACGGCCCAAATTAACGCTGCCGCTGTATCAACTCTGCTGCAGAGGGAGAAAGGAAAGAGACACAGAGTCAAAGTGGATGTTTTAAACACGCCGCTAGGTGAAACCGAGCAAGAAAATTGCAGTGGATATGAAATTATTTCCAATATCAGCCGGAGTGTGGAAATTCAATTTCACAGTCCATGAACAATATCAAACAAACACACTGGCTGAAAGCACACACACCAGCTTGAGTGATACTGTATCAAAAGGCTACACAGCAGACATAAACGCGAATGAGGTGGGTGAAGGGCAGGCTAACAGCTAATGGTAATCCATTTTTGGTCCAATTTCCATATTCAGGCCATTTGAACTCCACATTAGCCACCAGCTACTCCCATTGCATCCCCCAGATAGGAAAAAGGAGAAGTGGACCAGCTTCCTAATGAACTGCATAATTAAATAAAGATCTCTGCTCATCCTACTCTGACTAAACTTGAGACTGCGATGCCTTAATGAGGGCTGAATTGAAACAAATGGCAGCAGGTGAAGGACAAAAGGACAGCAGAGTAATACAGTGGAATGTGCCTTTAATGAAGAGGCTGGGAAAAAAAGGGAGGAGAACAGATCGAGGTCAAAGTGGACGATCACACTCTGGTATATGCTGCATGCTCACCCAAGCATGCTCAGTCTTTTTAGGGAGTTGTGCCGGAAACAGATAACTGCTTCAGCTTTCCACTTTGCCCTCGTAGGAGCACGGCTTTTTGATTGACACATGCTAACAAGCCAAGGTGTTCAACAAGGGTGCTGGCAGAATGGATAATGCTAGGAGAACCTAACCAGGGAATTCTCCCACAAGCCACGAATCCCAACAACCGACCGGGGAAGAGCAGGTGCAACAGATCTCCAAAAAAAGTAGGCTTATGAAGTGTCAAATTAATTCATGCAGCATCAAGAATAATAGAAAAAGTCACACAGGAAACCTCGACTACTGGAAGACTCTTGCAGGGAGCTGATAAATGGAAATATGTCCGTCAGCAAATCAGCAGCCCTTACCTGCCAGACTGAGTGTGTCCTGTGATTCAAACGACTAATTCCTTCAGGATGACCATAACAAAGAAAATGGCTTGCAAAGGAATTCATAACATCTGAACTTTTTCACATGACACACAAACTTAATTTCAGGTGATAAACCAATACAAAGTAGAGCCTATCTGTTAGTTAAAATAGCAAGAATGGCTGTTTTTTCAAAGTATTTTGAAAATTTTAATTCTGGAAAGTGTGGCATGCATTTGTATTAAACACCCTGAACCATAAAACAACATTATGGTTCTGTGGCTATTCTACAAAAGCCAGATTTCTGGACTGCATGAGTAATGTTTGGTAATTCACCGACCTGAGCTTTGAATCTCTGCAGCTCCTCCAGAGTGTCCCTGGTCCTCTTGGCTGCTTCTCAGGATAGTTAACTTTGTTAGGAGCTTCACCACAACATTTTTCCTGATCCCTCCCTGTGTGTTTTGTTCCTAGGTCTTTATGATGCTGTTTGCTCATTTATGTTCTCTAAGAAACCTCTGAGAACGTCAGAGAACAGCTGGATTTATACCGAGGTTAAAAAACACAGAGGTGTACTCCATTTACCACTGAGGTGAACTGGCTGGACTGAAATGTGGAAAAGTTCAAGGATGAAAACAGTCTTAGTAAGATGCACCCAGATTGTGGCTAATTAGATGAACTGTGGATGGAGGAGTGGTTTTAGTAAGATGGCTGTTGCAGCCGAGCAGTCCTGACAGTGAGTTTCAAAGGTTTTGTTTAATGGACGTTAAGTGCAATTAATACTCCAATATTAAGTTGCTGCTGTTTATTATCTTTAACAGCAAACTGACCACAAGCAATTGAAGGAGGCCGTTCACTGCAGAGTTGTTTAAGTACAGTAAAGAGCCAGTGAAGGAAACATTAAGTGCTCCAAGTTGTGTTGGCCTCAGCATGAATGAGAAGGCCCCAGGCCTTACAGACCACTTACTGCTGGACTCTGGGAACTGAAGCTTTAAAAAGGAGTTTCAATTTAAACACATTTCAATTACTCTGGGTTAGAAGGCCTTTCATCCGAGAACAGTTCTTGAGTGTGGATGTGTGTTATTAAATCATGCAGTTTGCTAAACTCTACTGGGAGTTTAACTGTATTTTTTTTAGTCAAGTCAAATGTGACTGAACTTGTTATACGGAAACACTTAAGTTGGGTTTGGCATAAAGCAAATGGTATGTGGAAATGTATCTTGCATGCACTGTTAAGTTAGGTGGGGTATCTATGATGCTGTGGGCCTGTTTGGCTTCCAAATAACATGAGTCTCATTAGATTATATGACAGCATCAACTTTTGGAAATATCAGGTTTTAGATGAAGTTATTTTGGCATTTGTGACTCCGGTGAACCAATGTGAGAGACTTTATCTGCAAATGGAGAAAACATGGAACAGTAGTAAATGTTCTCAGGAGAATCTGGCCTACCACATTGACTCAACCGGGATGTTGGAGACGAACCCCAAACAACATCTACCCATCTCACATTTTCCAAAAACATCTTGATGATCCCCAAAAATGTTTAGAAAAACTTTCTGTGCACTGATAGAAGAACAGCATGTTGACAATTGAACATGGTGGTGGTAGTGTGATGGTCTGGGCCTTTGTTACCTGGCTGACATAATGACGCCACGAATAACTCCCTCTGAAAATCCTGAAGGGGAATGTCAGACCATCAGTTTGCAATCCTAAGCTCAAGCACACAAGTTATGCAGCAGGAGAATGATCCAAAACACACCAGCAAGTATACCTCTGAATGGCTCAAAAACACAAAATGAAGGTCTTGGGGGTGGCTTAGTCAAAGTCTAGACTAAAGTCTGTTTGAGATTGTTTGGTGTGACCTTCAACAAGATGCTCATGCTCCAAAACCCTGAAAAGTGGATGAATTAAAATAATCTTGCTGAGTGGGCCAAAATCCTTCCAGCTTGATGCGAGAAACTCAACCAGTTTTTACAAACAATTCATGGCAGCTGTTTCAGAGTGGGCTACAACCAGTTATTAGGTTCAAGGGACTTCTTTGTGTATTTCTCCTCTTGTTTAGTTCAATAATTGAAGATGGTATGGAGACTAACTCCACACAGTAAGGACCCTGCCGCTGCGTCATTTTTAGGGACCATCAGGCCTTTGTTTAATCAAAGCTTGTTCTCGCTACACCAGCCCTGTTGCTGGGAAAGAGGATCTCCGGGTTTTCCCCCTGGACTAATGTTGATCTTGGATGGTTATTTGTTTTTGCTTGGTTCAAACTATCAGCATGATATTTCCTTGGGTTTGTCATCACAGGATAATGAGCAGACAGTTGCTTTTTCCTTTTGTTTACCGAGCTTCTGTCTATTTTCGTGCATGAAAAACATTGTATCGTTTCCATTGATACCAGCAGACATCTGTAACTAGGGATTTGTTTATTGGTTGGTGAGACTGACGGTAAAGTGTCTGGTTCTAAACAATGTGACTGATTTAAAGTTACTCTGTTTCGTCTCTTGTCAGAGGAAGGTCAAGTCAATGCAGAGACCCGACTGATCAGCATATATGCCTCTTCCCTTCCAGCCCTGCTGCTAATTAAACATTAACTGATTGAAAAAATCCTCTCCACACACAATTATGCACCATATCAAGTCTAATTTCACCAATCATGGCCATCTTTACTTACCGAGAGCAAATTGGGTATTAATCATCTTCTAGTGGAGATTTTCCTGCCTCTAATTGTTGGAGATGACTCAGTCATTATCAGGAGGCTGGCTACTCTTATCAGTCATCTCACGGGGTAAATTTATCTGGAGATTGAGCTTGCAGAAATTCAACTTAACAACGTAATGAATTTTTAAAAAGTGATGACTCATGGCGCCATTTGACAGCACATTTCAAATATTCATATCCTGGTAAAACGGGAACAGAATGAAAAGAGGCTGAAAATCTCAAAATTTATTGCAAAGTACTTGTAGAAAAAAATCTCTTAATTGACAATATTTAATTCATACCATATGTTAAACATTTGTCAGTGCAACTAATTTCAGATTTGATAAGTTAAAGAGGAAAAGCTTCATTTTAATTCATTACCGGTGGCGTAGCTTATAACAGTAAAGTTTGTGCAGATCGAGATTTATTTACTTTATTAGGAAAAAACACGAAAATATCACAATTAAATTTATCTCAACAAACGGTAACCACATCCACTTAATCAAAGGCAAAATGACAAAAGGAGAAAAATAACCCAGCTTGTTATCAGGAAGTAAAAGAAGTTCGATCGGCAAAATATCAAGGCCTAAAAGACACAAGAAGTTCCTGTTTCTCTGGTGTATAATCGAGCTGGACAAGGTCATCCCTCTTTATTGCCTTTAGTTTGATCCATCTGGACAAAATACAGTGCTTTCATTGCTAGGATTTACTTCATTTTATACATCTATTTGGCAGCTTGTTTATTGTAAATATTTGTGCAATTTAATCTCATTTCATTCCGCATTTTAAAATTTGACTCATTGTGAACCTTGGCAATACTGGAATATGCATAATATCTCCACCATAAACAATATATATGTTAATATTTATATACAGTTAAATGTAAATCTTTGCAAAGACCCCGGGTGTTAGACTTTACTTTGTCACTACTGGCTTCATTTTACACTGCACCTATCATGGGGTCCTTCCGCCTCGGTTCGGGTTGTCTTTCATCCCCATAACGGTAGCCGTCAGGGCTGGCGTAGCGCCCCCTATCCACGGGGTACCTATCTGGGCTGGTGTATCGGGCAGGGCTAGCCTGCCTGTAGCCGTCTCCTCTCCCTACTGTGGGCTCGTAGTACTGCCGCCCTCTGCGGCCTGCGGTCGGAGATGGAGGGATGTCCTGTCTCAGAGCTGCACGGTGTTGCTGCGCGGTTGGTTGGTAACGTTGATTAGTTGCCACCTGCTGAGACTGGTTGGATGACTGGGGGAGTGGCAAACGGCTGGGGTTACTGGAAACTGGAGGGCCTTGGTAGTGACTGGGGTAGGGGATTGGCTCCCTGGGAACAGGCCTGGAGTGTGTGGGATAATCATACGGATCCCTCCTGAAAGATAAAGAAAACAGTGGGGTGTATCAACGTGCTGTAGGACGGATGAACATTATTAGTAAAGATTCACACAGTTCAACGTACTGGTATCAAAAAGTTAATTCAGTACACACTTGCTACTGGTCTGAACTGGTTTGGAGTGGACAGCTTCCTCCTGTTCAGTTTATGCGGTGAGGCTTTGGCCTTGGCAGGATCGAGGTGTCAGGGGGACGTGGATGGAGAGATGCCAAGAGATAACGGCAAATACCTTGGTAAGCACATATGAGGTTGTGTGTGTGTGTGGGGGAATGTGTGTGTCCCAGGGGTGTGCAGTAACAAGGCAGCCAGCTGGAAGTCTCCGGTTCCCTGCCCACTAGCTGTGGGTGATTAGGGGCTAAACCCCTGGGTAAGGCGACACGGGGGGCTTCCGAACGATGGTGGGAGAGAAAGAGAAGCAAGAGAGGAGAAGAAGCTCCTCACCTTTCATTATTGCTCAAATGTTTTCCATCTTATGCTATGTTTCCAGGGCTGAGTGATAAGACTTATAAGCGTAAAGATCTGAACAAGTTCCTGGCCTCATTTAAGTCACGTTAAATGAGGCCAGTCATGATAACCTGAGGTCTTAATGAGGGTTTTCTGGCATATTTTAGTCAAAAACAGGATTGAAGAACCACACAGCTTTTATACAGCCCATCTTTACAGCCTCTTTCTCTGTGGTTGTAGAGGTCAGGGAAACGAAATCTACTATTTCTCTACGGTTTGTGAGGAGGTTGTACACAACTTAAAAGTTTACATCAGCGTTCAAAGGTTTCACTAAAGTCTGATAAAGCACTTTGAGGCAGCACATTATTAGTAAATCATCACATTGCAATAATACTGAATATAGCAACGAAGATATCAGATACAATTAGGACACCTTTTCCACCCTACTCTTTCCTCTCCATCATCAGTGTCCCCACGAGCTTCAGGATCGTCACTGTGATCGATGTGGGCATAAAGGACACTGAAAGTCCATCAAAGTGGCCAACAATTACTATAAAATACGGTTTGAATGCATCACACCTGAAATATTAAAGCCTAACAAATGTCTTACACACATTAATATTAGTTTGACTCAAAGTTAGAGTTGCTAGAGACAAGATTTATTTCATTCTGAACTGGAAAATTAACATACTTTACCCCTAATAATTTACACTAACAGGCCACTTCATTCGGCACAGCTTTTTTAGTGCTGGATTGGACATCCTTTGGCCTTCAGAGGACCGAAGCAAATTGTGATGTGGCGGCGCAGGCAGAGTAAATCCTGGGTTAGAAGGAAATGCCTGGCTATGGATAATATTCCCACTCCAGGATATGAAACAGCTCTTCTTTCTAGGAATCTGGCCGAATTTATTAGTTCTCCAAAACTTTGACAACCCAGGGTTCAGACCAGGAAGCAGGGTCGTAGTTTAATACACCTCTCTGCAGCTTCTGTACTGCTACCCACCCATTACCCTATTAAGACATTGTCTCGCCCATGGCCAAAATTGAATAGATTAAAAAATAATCTAGGAGGAAATCAGGAAAATCTCATAAACAATAAACACAACTCAGACCGAAAAGAAAAATAAAACAATTAAATGTGGCTTACTGAACATAAGATCTCTCTCTTCGAAGACATTGCTAGTTAGTGACCTGATTTGTGACAATCAGATTGATTTATTTTGCCTCAGAGAAACCTGGCTGCAGTAAGAGGATTATGTTACTATAAATGAGTCAACTCCTACTAATTATTTAAATTTTCACATTCCTCGAAATACTGGGCGAGGAGGAGGAGTAGCAACCATCTTTCAGTCTGATTTATTGATCAGTCCCAAACCAATCAATAGCTACATGGGTTGGACAATGAAACTGAAACACCTGTTTTAAATGAAGATAGTTATTATAGTGGGGGATTTTAACATTCATGTTGACACTGAAAGTGATAGCCTAAATATAGCTTTTAATGCTATCTTAGACTCAATTGGCTTTGCTCAAAATATTAACACACCTACCCACCTTTGTCTTCATTCTCTGGACCTTGTGCTGACATATGGCATTGAGTGTAAAGACATAACAATATTTTCTCATAACCCTGTCCTGTCTGATGTTATGTTAGACCCAATCCCAACCAAATTATTTAAGGAAGTGTTCCCTCTGATTTCCAGCCCCATTTTAGATATGATTAATCTATCTTTAGTAAATGGATATGTACCACAAGCTTTTAAGTTAGCTGTAATTAAACCTTTACCTAAAAAACCTTCGTTTGATCGAGATGACTTGAAAAATTACAGACATATATCCAATCTTCCATTCTTATCTAAAATTCTTGAGAAAATAGTTGCTAATCAAATGTGTGAGCATTTACACAGCAATGACCTGTTTGAAGAGTTTCAGTCAGGCTTCAGAGCTCATCATAGCACTGAAACAGCTCTGCTGAAAGTCACTAATGATATTCTTATGGCCTCAGATAATGGACTTGTGTCTGTTCTGGTTCTGTTAGATCTCAGTGCTGCATTTGATACAATCGACCATAATATTCTCTTAAAAAGGCTGGAATATGCTGTAGGGATCAGGGGAACAGCGCTAGGCTGGTTTAAATCTTATCTGTCTGACAGATTGCAGTTTGTTCATGTAAATGATAAATCATCTTTAAACTCCAGGGTTAATTTTGGAGGACCACAGGGTTCAGTACTTGGGCCAATTCTCTTTACTATATATATGCTTCCAATAGGTCAAATTATCAGGCAGCATAGGATAAATTTTCACTGTTACGCTGATGATACTCAGCTTTACTTATCCATAAATCCTGATGAGCCCAACCAGTTAGATAGACTACAAGCATGTCTTGAAGATATAAAAACTTGGATGACTTAAAATTTTTTTCTTCTAAATTCAGACAAGACAGAAGTTGTCGTCTTTGGACCGGAGTCTTTAAAAAAGAAACTGCTTAGCCAATCACTTAACCTGGATGGCATTAAATTGACCTCCGGTAATAAAGTAAAAACCCTTGGTGTTACTTTTGACCAGGACATGTCCTTTAAATCCCATATTAAACAGGTTTCTAGGATTTCCTTCTTTCATCTCCGGAACATTGCCAAAATTAGAAATATCCTATCTAGAAGTGACGCTGAAAAACTAGTCCATGCATTTGTTACTTCAAGGCTGGACTATTGTAATTCGTTACTATCAGGATGTCCACAAAATGCAGTTAAAAGCCTTCAGCTGATTCAGAATGCTACAGCAAGAGTTCTGATGAAAATTAAAAAGAGAGATCATATCTCTCCTATTTTAGCTTCCCTTCATTGGCTCCCTGTTAAATTTAGAATATAATTTAAAATTCTCCTCCTCACATATAAAGCCCTTAATGATCTAGCTCCATCATACATCAGAGATCTGATTGTTCCATATGTTCCTAACAGGGCACTTCGTTCTCTGACTGCAGGTTTACTGGTAGTTCCTAGAGTCTCTAGAAGTAGAATGGGAGGCAGATCCTTTAGTTATCAGGCTCCTCTCCTGTGGAACCAACTCCCGGTTTTAGTCCGTGAGGCAGACACCCTGTCTACTTTTAAGGCTAGGCTTAAAACTTTCCTTTTTGATAAAGCTTATAGTTAGAGTGGCTTAGGTTATTAGGGAGGGAGCCTTCCTCCCTCCCTGTTGGATGGAGTAAGGGGGAGTCAGGTTTAGCCTAAATCGGCTCAGTTATGGTTGAGGTGCAAACATACCCTCCATTTCTGCTACCTGTATGACCCCTTCTCTTTTCCAATGGTTATAATCAGTCTGACAGAGAGAAGTATCCCAATCCTTGTGGTTTTTAGTATAACAATGACCATCAGTGGGACCCTTTGTGGGGTTCCTTGAGACGACATTGTTGTAAATAAGCGCCGTTTAACAAAATAATCTGAACTGAAACTATGTGTAGTTATGCTGCTATAGGCTTAGGCTGCTGGAGGACATAATGACCACTTTCACTCTCTGCTACATTCTCACACTACTCTCCAATTTGGCATTATTTGCTGTTATTTCAGCTTTTAACTTTGTTCTCTCTTTTCTCTTCCTAGAAGCTACACCTGGCCTGGCTCTGTGTCTACCTGTGACACCTTTCTGGAGAGGGGAATCGTCCAAACTTCTGCTGTCAACTTAATACTCACCCTCTACAGATGATCCACAAAGCCCTGTCTTTCAGTGTTTAACCCTTTCCCTCTCCTAGACATGGCAATTGACTGAACATTACTGTGACTAACTGTGTGCTCTCTTTCAGACTCTAACCTTGAAAACTGGCTCAGAGTTTATCTGTTCTTTCTTTCTAGGTGAAACGACTAAAGGAGCTACATCCATTAACATTTACTTTTCCTTCCCATAGAAAGTACTCCTGGATCAGTACTTCTGTGTTCTTTTTGTGTCTCTGCTCTGTTCTCTCAAACCACAGTCAGTCGTGGCAGATGGCCGCTCACACTGAGCCTGGTTCTGCTGGAGGTTTCTTCCTGTTAAAAGGGAGTTTTTCCTCTCCACTGTCGCTACATGCATGCTCAGTATGAGGGATTGCTGCAAGGTCAACGCCAGTGACTGTCCACTGTCTCTACATGCTCATCCAGGAGGAGGGAATGCTGCAAGTCTCTGACTGGATGCAATCTGCTGGGTTTCCTTAGATAGAAAAACTTTGTATCCAATTTGAATAAATAACCAACTCTGACTGCACTGTTCAATGGTTAGGATTAACTGGAATGTATGAACCTGACTGTTGTGAAGTGCCTTGACTGACTGACTGACTTGGATTAAATAAAAGGGATGGGTTGTTACTGTGTCGTTAATAGTTATAAATGAAAAAAATGATAATGGTGATTGGAATGAGTCATTCTGTAATGGTAAAGAATAATAAACTCTAGTTGATTTTGCTTGAAAACCGGGAAAACTGGTTGTATTTCAGTTTGTTACCATTGCTGTTCAAACTATTTTTCCCCCCGCTGTTGGTTTGATGATAGAGTTGATAAGTTGTTTCAAAATATGGCTGAATGCACTTATTGCATAATGTTAACCAAAACAGCTGTGTATCTAAATTTAAGTGGTGTAGTGGCGTAGCGGATTTGGTAATAGGTACTCTTTATTTTTTATAAATCTTGTTTTTTATACTAAATACCACAAGAAATCTTCAGTCCATATCACTCATGCCTACAGGATACCCATCAGCAACAAAGAAACCACACAACAGATTTAGCCGCCGACTTCTCCCTTTAACAATGGCTCCTACTGTAGTTATTATACAGAAGCCTTCAGCTTAGCTTCTCCCTTGTTCTGTAATTGTATCCCTACGTCTCCCCCGTCCGGTCCCTCGAGTCGAGCTCAGCACCTGTTGACCGGCCAATTAAAATGAGTCACTCAGCACAGTTTAGGCTGCACACATCTTGGTAAGGAGCGTGTGTCTGCACTCGTGCCTGACAAGACCTTCCCCTGAGGATATTCATGGAGCGAGGCGACGTGTACTTCTGCATGTGTGTGTATAGTGTGTTTGCAGAGACCTGACCACCCATACAGAGAAGCTGGATGGGACTCACAGGTGGTCCCAACAACTAACAGCAATGCCTTGTCCGTCAGCATGCACACATGCACCGCAGAGTGCCGAGATAAGGAATATATTGCTGGAGGAGGGCAGAATGAGGGAACGCTGCAGACAGAACCTTAATATGAAATGAAGATGTGACAGAACAGAAACCGATGTGTAGACTAGTCTGTGTGAAAATAAATTGCTCCTTGGATAGCTCTGTGAAATGAAGCAGAGGGAGCAGCAGTGGAAAGAGCAAGAGAGAAAAAGAGGCGAAGGTCATGCTCCTCATTAATCCAGATTAAATGGTGAAGGCCACCAGGAGAGGCACAGCGAGGGAAAGAGATCTAGATAGACCAGGCTAAAGGAGGGGAACACCTGGGTCCTCAACTTGTCTCAGGGCCACCCAAAAACCCAGAATCCTTCATCTCTCTTCAATCCACTCATTTCTCTCCTCTTTGTGCTCCTTTATTCCCATTAGCACAGTCATTTCTCTCTCTCTCTCTCCCCTTTATGCTCCATTTGTCTCTCCATCATCTCTGCAGCAGCATCTCTTTAATATCTGCACGTTTTCTCATGCATTCACTTAAATGCTTTCATTTTTTTTGCATCTCATCCTTTCTCATCTTCAGCGATGCAGGGAATGTGATAATCTGGTTCAAGCAGTCACACGACAAATGATACATCTCAGTGAGGAGCAACGTTTCCAACACCCATATCTGCTGCACAAACGCAGAGAAAACAGTGCTTCACAACATCTCAATGATGATTCAGTTAGTTCACAACGGCTCAAGTTAGTGGCTAAATGAATTGTCTAGTCAGACAAATTTTCCTTCCAGCTGCAGTATTTAGATTGGTCAGAAAGCATAGAGCCATCCTGCTTTCTATCAAAATGCTTCACTTCCACTTTACAACAATGGGTTACTTTGTGTTGGATTACTGTGTAACCTCCCAACGCTACATGTTGAAGTTTGTGTTTGTAACAGATATGTAAACAGTTTTAAATATACGATACCTCTACAAGGCATTAAATTGATGCATTGATCAGGTGCTGAATTTGTGGCAGAAGAGGGAGACTGTTGATGTGGACAGGGAGAGAAGCTGATGTTTAGGCTATGTTTAGCAGGGGACAGGCAGAGAGAAATGAGACGTCCCCGTCTGTCCCTCTAAGGTCTATATGGAACAACAGAGCAAGGTGTGATGTGAACCACAGGGACCAGCGAGAGTGGAAAGCTGTAATGACACGCTGTCTAATACATCTGACTCGCACTCTGAGAACATCATCACCATATACCACACTCCCAACCACCCTCAGAGAAGGAGTGATAGACTCAAAATTACATTCAGAGCTATGCATGTGGATACGTGTTTGGAGATATACGATTACACACACAGCGGAGAAAGCAAAGTGTGTGAGTGTGCTTATCGGAGTGTGTGTTGCAGTTTGGGCCCAGCTTCCGCCCTGTGACAGTGAGGAATTTGTGCATATGGTGGTTATCCTGCACCTGCCCTAGGAAACGGAAGGAGAAAATTAGTAACCCCACACCCAAACAACCCCTGCCCCTCATTAGGCCCGCTCCCACCACCATACTCCACAAATACCCCCAGTCCTCACCAGCCTTACTTACAACAGCAAGAAAACAACCATGTGTCTCTGTCAGACACATGCAAACTAGGAGGATGTGTATTTTGTATAAAACAGCATGACTGTGTTTGAAGTCCTCCATTTATCCATAAATATAAGTATACTTTCAAATGTTTTCACAATATAATTAAAACATCTGCAGAAGTCTGCACACAGGGGACAGGGGTGAAAAACCAATATTGAATGTTCGTGATTTTTGGGCTCCCAGGCAGCCCTGAATTAAAAAGCAAACATGATTGTGTAGTGGAAATCACTGCATGGGCTCAGGAACACCCCTGTGAACAACTGGCATGGATGCTAAAGCATGAATTCAGGCTACTGCAGTCCCTGTGCCTGAGATAAGAACAGTGTCCTTGATAAATATTAATCAGAACATCAAATAAAAGTGTTAATTACATGCAGTACACTTTTTCATCTAAATGAATGTGACACCAAACTGCTTTTCAAAGTCTAGAAACAAATACGGACATTACAAAACATTTGTGCTTAATTTTAAGTAACAAAATCTAAGTAAATTGGTGTTAAAGTGTTGTAGATATGAGTGACATAGATTTCCCAAGATTTGCGTTATATTTATAAAGACTATGCGCCGCGTTGCTTTTTAAACAGCAGCATTTAGTCTGGTGATTTAGATCATTATTTATACATTTGATTATTTTACATTGTTTTAAACGCTGTATGACAGTTTTTTGTGCACCCTAAACAAATGGTTGCAACACACAGAAATGACAAATGACAATTAAATAGCATTTAATCATTGAATTCATTATAGTTCTGACTATAAAACATGGATGCACAAATGAGCACATCTGCCAATTATATGGTCACCCTTACGCCCACCGCATGCAAAATATATCAACTGCTCAGCAAAAAAAGTACCAGCTGCTGCACCTCACCTCCTTCCTCTCCTACGCACCTTTATCCAGATGCATTTCAGCTTTCAGCTGAAGCTTTTCTGGGTAAACCCTGCCACAATTTGCAGAGACACCAACAGTTTTCCTCCGCATTGGCATGACTACATAATCCAAGTTTCTGGACAATAAACAGTGGAAAACCTTTCCTCTAATCTGAGGAGAATGGTCCTTAAACATTGTGGAAATGTTTAGGATAGTTGATCATACTCATTAGGGTTGGATGCATTTACTAGTCTCCTTAAAATCACAGCAGCGGTGCTCGCACTGTGAAGGCAGAGAGCTGCTGATACAAAACAGGCGTGGAGGAAACCATTACCCACTGTGGCCCCGACCATCGAGACAGCTCTGCTAATCGAAGCAGCCTATGTCAACAACAGCACTGGAAATTGGCTCTCACCTTGGCGTACGTTCTTCATCTAAATGGGCCCCTGTTTACACTGAGCACTATTATATACTGAGCAGCGACGAGGAGTGTTTACAGTATCAGTGGCAGGTAGCAGCAGGGGTTCTGGTTTAGAAAATGACAAGAGATGGGAGCCACCAGTGCAAATAGGAGCTCTGATTTTGTTTTTACACAAACATTTAATGGGTAATAATCTTTTTCCAGTTTTCATCTACTGTTGTGAATACATTTAATGCTTTTAATAAGTATAAATTAAGAGTGTTCTGCCAATAAAGAGTCTAAGCAGTTAAATGAGATTTATTTTTAGGACAGAGCAAAAAAGATGTAATGAAGAGCAGCCGAGGAAAACCAGTTGAGTAAGAGTTGATGACAGAAGCAGATGTAATGTCATTTTGACCACAGTGCCGCGGAAATGTTTTTATTCCTCTTCACCTTTTCCACATTTCCTCACATTACAACCACAAACCTCAAAGCATTTTATAGGGATTTTATTAAATAGACCAACACAGTCTGCCCAAACTGACAGCTTAGTTGGTCACTCCCCAAAATCAGACTTCTATGTTCGACTGTCATAATAAGTCCCATTTACAGTGTGCAACAAGCACATGTAGGGCGGCAGATGAGACAAATATTGAACAACCTGGGCTACATGCAAAGTGCTACTGTATACATGTTGAGAAACTAACACCGCTCTAAACAAGCCATCCATAAGGCAATACCTGGTGATGGTAGCATCACACAGAAGCAATGCGTCTCTTCAGCAGCACCAAGCAGGACCCTCTGAAATCCATTACATGTTTTCTTGAGATGCTGTATTTTCACATGTATGCACTGCTTTGTGTTGGCCTATCACAACAAATCCCCAAAAATACATTGAAGTTTGTGGTTGTAACAGGACACAATGTGGAAAAGGTCAAAGTTTAATAATACTTTTGCAAGGCGCAGTTAACCTGATAATGTCTACCTTAATGATGGCATGCATTAAACACATGAATACTTGTATGAATGCATCAGTAAAATGAGATGTACCTTTTGAAAGGTGGAGGAAAAAGCAGAGCTCTCATGCTATAGAGAGGGGAAAACATTTGTGTCAGAGCTGATTGTGGTAACATATGGGGAATCGTTTGGACTAGATGTTCTCATCTCTTTGTTCAGCTCAGAGTATGTCCAGAGCTTTCCATCTCCTCGTAGAGGAGGAAGACAACATTTGAATTCTTTATTTGTGGACTGAATGTGATGTAGATTTTTATGACAGGTTTTGTATTTCTAACTGAGCTCAGAAGGAGGGCCAAGGCCTCAAAGTGTTTGTCTTTTGTTTTATTTATAAAACACTGATTTCATTTTCCCATACACAGACCCTGGGAGACAAACGGAGACACGGATGGTGAAGAAGAGACTAAGGGAAACGTAAACAGAAGTGACAGAGAAATGCAGTCAGAGGGATTGATGGAATCAGTGAAAAGCAGAGAAAGCAGAGTTAATGTAAACAGGTAGATCCACTGGTGCCTCAGCTGTGCATGTGACAGACCTGCTTTAAGACCTTTCATTTCCTTCTGCTTATTCTATTACATTCTTCTGTGTCTGAGAACAAAGTGTGTTAGCTCAACAAACATTGCTGCTTCTGCCCACAGTTTCATAAAGGGCCACCAAAAACAGTGAAGGGTTAGGACACCTCGTAGGAAATCACACCACCTCAAGAACTCTTTGGCTGCTCATTTATTTTTATTATTTAAACTTTTAAACCACTTATCCAGCATTCTGAGGCAATATAAACCCAAAAACAGCTTCAATATGATGCACTATGAGCTCTTGAGGAATTAAATGACTTGAAGAAATAACTAACTGAGTTGGATGAGTTTAGAGTGAGTCATTGGACAGCTGGACAGCAGCAGGGTGGGGAAACGGCGACGCTGTAAGAAGCAGGACTTTAATAAAGATGGGATGAGAGCACCAACAATATGATTTCTCTGATGACACTGAGAAAATCTTATGAATTCACCAGGAGCTCCAAACAGCACACCAAACAATATTACAGAAGGAAAATGATAACAGATTCCTGCAATAAATGCAGCTGAATACCTGTGCTGGATGGAGCAACACACTTAAACGTAGAAAGTTAGACTGGAGGAGATATAAAAGAAGCATTTAAGGAACTTCATGGCATGAGATCTCATCATGATAAAACTACATTATATATTACAGACGATCCTGTCTGAATCTTTTCTACTTGTTCGGGTCAACACCTATTATAAAACTATTAGGTGGAAGTTCAATAAACTGCTCTGTCTCAGTGCAGTTCATCAAGATGCGTCCAATGTCTCAGTCATAACACACAAAACTCTTAATGTGCAACCCCCTAAAGTATAAGGTATTATTATGAGCCCCAAGGTTTAAGCTTTAGGTTTGAAACCCTGTTGTAAGAAAGCAGTTCATGCGTTGCCCTGTTGCATCATCATAGTCATCTGAAAACTACACTGTTGTAACTCATGATCGAATTAAATCTCAGATTGAGACATTAAATTCAAAACACACTCATCGGCTACTTTATTAGGTACATCTGACATGTATTGGATTTAACCCGGTTTTGCAAAGAATCAACAAGATGTCAGAAACATTTCTTGGAGATTTTGATCAATTTTGACATGATAGCATCGCACAGTTGGTGCACATTTGTCAGCCGGACATCCATGATGCAAATCTACCGTTCCACTACATCCCAAAGGTTCTCTACTGAACTTAGATCTGGTTACAGTGGAGGCCACTGAGGCCAGGGAACTTATAGCAATGTTCAATAAACCATGTTGTCATGTGGGCCCTAGTTATTGGTTCTGGAAGCAGCCATAAGATGATGGTCAACAAGAATGGACATGGTCTGAAGAAAACTCAGGCAGGCTGTGGTGTTTAAACAATGACCCAATGGTACTTAGGAGCCCAAAATATGCCAGCACAAAAAAACCCACAGGATTATATCTCAACCACTATCACCATCCTATACTGTTTATGCAAGGCAGGATGGACCCATAATTCATGTTGCTCGTACCAAATTCTGATCTGACCATCTGAATGTTGCAGATGAAATCGCGACTCATCTGAGCCATCTGTTATTGTCCAGATTTGATGAACCTGTGAGTTGTAGCCTCAGTTTCCTGTTCTAAGCTGACAGAAGTGGCAGTCATTGTGGTCCTGCCTTGGTTTTAATTGGTGGTTATTTTAGCGACTGTTGCCTTCTATCATCTCAGACCAGTATGCCCATTTTCTTCTACCCAACCGATGTTTGACCATTCTCTGCAAACCGTAAAATGATTGTCCTTAATAATTTCAGCAAAACTAGCAGTTTCGGTTTCAGACCAGTTCATCTGGCACCATCAGTGACCCCATGTTCAAAGTCACTTGAACCCCTGTTTTTCCTCGTTCTGATCTTCCCACTGAAATTCAGCAAGTCAACTAGACATGGAGAATGCTGCCACTCTGTGATTGGCTGATTTGTGTTAAGCAACTGAACCGGTGTACCTAATAAAGTGGCCAGTAAGTATACAGATTGGTCAAACCTGAACTGAAAAAAAAAATCTACACAGATTATTGATTATTTAAAACAAAGATGGGGATTTAGAGAAGTGTCTTTTTTATTCTCTGTTTCTACGAGTGTCCAGTATGGATGTAAGTCGTTATATCCTGGTGTGATGAAGCCTCCATAAAGGTTCATGTGCTGGTACGTGTTAGAGAAGCCAAGTGGCTGTAGGCTCGGGAGGAATGTGTTTGAGCTATTCAGGAAGGTCAGATGAGAGCCCTTAAGGGACACTTCTACACATACTTCAGGCCACTCGGCATGCTGCAGAGAATCAAGAAGTTGCCCCTGGTTTTTATAAGGTGGAACAAAGAGGTCTTGATTGGAGCAGAGGATTTCAGTCTCTCCACAAACGATAACCATGAGAGCCTCCTCAGAATGATTGACTATAATCATACATTCACAGAGAGGTGCCAGCTAGAGGTCTTCTCCAAGCTGGTGTTTGTCAGCCTGCTTGACATATGATTTGGATTTCAGTCCAAAGAGGGGTTTTGGTACATGTGTCTGTCCCATGGTTCACATGTGAGAATATCTTCTGTGGTCATCAGTTGCACATTAATCAGCTATGACCAGCAACGTGGTGCCAGCCTGCCCCCTCTAATCCAATCACCTTAGGGGAGTGGGTCAAGGGTTGTTCTGATTGGATAACCAGGGCTTGGGTCACTGCCACCATGACCTGCCTTTTTGAATCGGTAATGATGTTAATATTCTCCACATGGCCTTGTGTTTCTGTGTGCGTCCCAAAGCGTAGAGCCTATCCGGAGGCTGAGCTACACCCCCACGTTAATGGCCGGTGGAGAGTGAGGTAAGAGCCAAAGTAGTACTCTCACCCTCCCTGGGGCGAACCTCTCTGTGTTACCACTTCCAGCTTTTCTTTCCAAATCCTCTCTCCAAGCCTTGAGATTCACTTACTGGCTTGCTGTGCTGTGCAGTAGCCCCAAGAAGCCAGCTTCAGGGTGAGGTTTCTTTCCATCACACCTCGCTACTTTGGAACAAACTACTTCAAGTTTCTTAATTTGAGACGTGGGAATAGCCAGGCCAGGAAGCTGATTTATTGCATCTAGACTTTGGGCTGCAGCAATGTGATGAGAAATATTTTCCAGAAGAATAAAGTAGATAATGGGGCATGCTGTAACCTGCAGGTCTGTTTTTTTTTTTTTTGTTTGTGGGAAAATTAACTCAGGGAAGGTCTATTCCTTGAATAGAATCAGAAGCCTGGGCCATACTTTTCTGCAGTGTGTTACAGCACTGCAATGATCCCAACCACATATCGTGAAAACCATAGAAACAGAAACTTCTTGAAGGAAACTCAGACTTATGTGTCCTTTTTATCAAAAATAACCTCATATATTACTCATTAATCAAAAGATGGCTGAAAATGTTTTTTTTGTTAGCAGAGGGAAAAAGTTGGAGCACCCCAAACCCACGTTCAGCTGTGAGATCTCTGAGGGGTTTCTTGTATGTTCATCCCCTTTCGAGTCACCCCAAAGCATCTATTCCGATACTTTGCGTCCTAAAACATCTGTGGGTTATTATGTTGCAGGGTCTGGTTCTTATTCAGCTAAAATCTGTTTATACAAGCTCTCACGTTTTCCTCAAACACCCTCTGATTCATGGTAAAACTCATGGTTGATTCTATAATGGTAAGTTGACCAGGTCGTTCTGCTTATTATTATTATTATTCCAGAGGTCCTGGTCTATGTTTGGAAACTTCTTCTAGCATCTTGTGGTCTGCTCTCAGGGTAAACTTGCTTGGGCAGCCAGACCTGGGCATGTTGGCAGTAGTTCAGAATGTCCTCCACTTATAGAATATTTTCTCTACAGTGGTGAGACGTCTTTAAATCCCTCATCAGTCTCATAAGCTGCTACAGTCTTCTTTCTGAAGGCCTCAGACAGCTCTTTGGATCTCACTGTGGCGTTAACTCTCACTTCAACAGTCAGGAGTACTAGACTCAATGTCTGAGGTTTAAAGAGAAATGCTTATTCAGGATGTTCTAAAAATGTGCTCCTGTTGTGCTATGACAGCATGTGATTTTAGGATTTTTAAGTGGGAATCAAGTGTCCTACAGGTCCTTCTCAAAATATTAGCATATTGTGATAAAGTTCATTATTTTCCATAATGTCATGATGAAAATTTAACATTCAAATATTTTAGATTTATTGCACACTAACTGAAATATTTCAGGTCTTTTATTGTCTTAATACGGATTATTTTGGCATACAGCTCATGAAAACCCAAAATTCCTATCTCACAAAATTAGCATATCATTAAAAGGGTCTCTAAACGAGCTATGAACCTAATCATCTGAATCAACGAGTTAACTCTAAACACCTGCAAAAGATTCCTGAGGCCTTTAAAACTCCCAGCCTGGTTCATCAAGACTGCCGACCTGACTGCTGTCCAGAAGGTCACTATTGACACCCTCAAGCAAGAGGGTAAGACACAGAAAGAAATTTCTGAACGAATAGGCTGTTCCCAGAGTGCTGTATCAAGGCACCTCAGTGGGAAGTCTGTGGGAAGGAAAAAGTGTGGCAGAAAACGCTGCACAACGAGAAGAGGTGACCGGACCCTGAGGAAGATTGTGGAGAAGGGCCGATTCCAGACCTTGGGGGACCTGCGGAAGCAGTGGACTGAGTCTGGAGTAGAAACATCCAGAGCCACCGTGCACAGGCGTGTGCAGGAAATGGGCTACAGGTGCCGCATTCCCCAGGTCAAGCCACTTTTGAACCAGAAACAGCGGCAGAAGCGCCTGACCTGGGCTACAGAGAAGCAGCACTGGACTGTTGCTCAGTGGTCCAAAGTACTTTTTTCAGATGAAAGCAAATTCTGCATGTCATTCGGAAATCAAGGTGCCAGAGTCTGGAGGAAGACTGGGGAGAAGGAAATGCCAAAATGCCAGAAGTCCAGTGTCAAGTACCCACAGTCAGTGATGGTCTGGGGTGCCGTGTCAGCTGCTGGTGTTGATCCACTGTGTTTTATCAAGGGCAGGGTCAATGCAGCTAGCTATCAGGAGATTTTGGAGCACTTCATGCTTCCATCTGCTGAAAAGCTTTATGGAGATGAAGATTTCATTTTTCAGCACGACCTGGCACCTGCTCACAGTGCCAAAACCACTGGTAAATGGTTTACTGACCATGGTATTACTGTGCTCAATTGGCCTGCCAACTCTCCTGACCTGAACCCCATAGAGAATCTGTGGGATATTGTGAAGAGAACGTTGAGAGATTCAAGACCCAACACTCTGGATGAGCTAAAGGCCGCTATCGAAGCATCCTGGGCCTCCATAAGACCTCAGCAGTGCCACAGGCTGATTGCCTCCATGCCACGCCACATTGAAGCAGTCATTTCTGCCAAAGGATTCCCGACCAAGTATTGAGTGCATAACTGTACATGATTATTTGAAGGTTGACGTTTTTTGTATTAAAAACACTTTTCTTTTATTGGTCGGATGAAATATGCTAATTTTGTGAGATAGGAATTTTGGGTTTTCATGAGCTGTATGCCAAAATCATCCGTCTTAAGACAATAAAAGACCTGAAATATTTCAGTTAGTGTGCAATGAATCTAAAATATATGAATGTTAAATTTTCATCATTACATTATGGAAAATAATGAACTTTATCACAATATGCTAATATTTGGAGAAGGACCTGTATATCCGACCAGAAGTGGCATTTTTTAAAAACAATTTCAGAAATTTATATTACTTTAATTTCTTTGTGTTGACAAAGTTGACGTTAAACATCCATCAATCCAAATATGTCAGGAATACAGACTACCATGTGAGTATCCAATTTATTACTATATTTGTGTAAACACAGCGATCCCATGTATATTAAAGCCCTTTTAAAGCTATTAAAGCTCTACCTTCCAATTTCAATACACAAATAAATGGAAATCTATTCAAGACCACAAAGCAAACACTCAAATCAGGTCAATATACTATTTTCTTTGTTGAACATCTTTAATAGAATAAACAAATAAATTATGATTTCCAAAAAAATGTAGCAAAACATCTTCGCAGCCATCTCCCTGACTCATACCTCTTTCCTGCTTTCCACCTCTCTTTGTATGCTCCCATCTGTGAGATACTTTGCTTCATCTCCTGTTATATCCATGCATACACACACACACTTATGCAAACTCTCACCTCCTTTGCTCCCAACCCTCCAGCTGCAGCCCCAGTCGGCTCCACACAAAGGCAGGCCAAATGTATGCTAATGAGAGCCAGGCCAATGGTGGAGCCGCACTCGTTTGGAGAGGAAATGGCTTTCAATAATGGCGGCCCTCGGGGGGATTTCGCACAAAGTTCAGGCCCACTTTGAAAAATGCATTCAATTCTCTGCTGTGTCTGCTCTCTTTTTCTCCAATGTTTTTCCCTTTCGCTATGGAAAAAAAAAGAAAAGAAAACCCATTCCCAGAACATATTTGTATCCAATCCTCTGTTCAGTTTGTGTTTACGCTCATGACAGTCGGAAGTGTTCGAGGCGACCGAGGAGTTGTAATTTATCTTTACAGAAACATTAGAAACAAGAAGATGCGCTGAAGCATGTCAATTGTTCAGTTCAGGCTAAAGCTGCTTAAAAAAGGACAAGAACCCAATTGTTGTCTGAAAATCTAATCATGTAGGCAGACGACTTGATGGCTGCCATTATTAATAATATTCTAGAGATGACACTCGAAATTTAAAATGTAATGTTTCCATTTCTAATTCAGCCAGTGATTACTTTTTAATGATGTGGAAATAATTTCAGAAACAGAGAAATAAATGCCATGCACGATTTTCCGGAGCTCACAATGAGGAGCTATAAATTGCATAAATTGTCTGAGAAACAGTTAAAAATGCAACAATAGGTTTAGTGATTTGAACAGAAATTCTGACAAGAAAAGCCTATTATTTCTACAGAAATCTTGTATTACAATCCTAAAAGGAGCCTGGGTTTGTTTTGAGGAGTTAAAAGTTTATCCAAATCTCCACACTTGGGGCTAAACAGTTTCCTCTGTCCTTCTGCTGCTTCCTCCTCATTGCTTCTCCGTTTCCCCCCGAACCAGGGCTGATGTCTGTGCTCCCTGGTGCCTGTCATATCAGGAGGGGCAATAACCCGTGAAATAACTGTTCTCTCTCTTCCCCTCAGTCTCTTCCTCTGCATCCCGGTGTCCCCCCTCTTCCCCTCAGTCTCCTGCTCTCACTTTCCTCGCACCACGCCGCTCCACTTTGCAGTCGAGCCGTAACGGTGCCGTTTGCTCGGCTGGTGCATGTACACACACTTACATGAATATGTGTTGTTGAGCTTGGACAGATGCGTGTTTGCCATATAATTTTTACAAGATGACGGTTAAACAGAGGGACAGTACATGCCTATGAGAGAGACCCTCCTGCCTGCACCCTGCTCTCTGGAGAGCTGATCAGTCCTATTCCTGGGATGAGTAGACACTCCCAAGGCAAACACTCCAGATTTAATTATAAGCTCCAAAGAGGATTAGTCTACACTACTTGTGTGCTTGTGTGTGTGTGTGTGGGCACACACAAAGGCACAAAGACAGGAAATGGTGCGACGTACAGGAATAAAAAAAATAAATACGTTGATCTCACCTGGGTTGTGAATTGTAATCCAGATCTGAATCTTCGTACCGTTGCCTTTGCTGGGAATCAGCTCCTCTGGGTGCAGTCTAAGAGAAAACACAGGGCAGGATATGTAAGATCTCTTGTTCCAACACTGAACAATCAAAGGCCCTGAACCCATAACTGCCTCTCTGGAAGTGGTTTAGGCAGAGAAACAAAAATTGTATTAATGGATTCCAACAGCTTATGTCCTTAGGCTGCATGTTTAACCTCAGTAATGTTTCAGTAGTCCAGTGAATTCATTCATATAAAATATTTAGATCATGCATCGTTTCATGGATAGCCTGGAGATTTGTAAGCATAAACAGAATCAAGATAATCAAAATCCATGAAATGCAACATCCCACGTGGCACCGTGCAGGAACTCCTGTGAAGAACATGTTTGTGTTTTATTGTCGCCGTCATGTTATTTTACAGACCCACATAAAGGAGAAAAGGCTGGATCTCACTCAGTTTGCCACCACCGACAGCTAGGCTCAAAATTATTTACAACAAGTTTCTTCTGACGTGCAGTAATATTAACGTTTTGGAGTGGCCCAGCCACAGTCTTGACTTGAACCTAGGAGCAGGGATTCAATTCTGACTCAATAACATTTACAGTATACATACGCTACATCATAATCAGCTTTTTTTATTCATTTTAAATGTCTGAAGAGGTATTTAAAGGCATCCCAACTTTGGAAACCCCTATAACAGAATCTCTGGAGGGAACCAAAGATTAGGGTGATGGGAAAGAGGTCTCCCAAACTTGAAGACTTGGGAGTTTATTACTAAAGGTCATAGATACCACTAGAAGGACACATAAAGCATTTATAATAAACTTTTTCATTTATTTTTAAAGTTATAAATACTCTGATATACCTCTTTTCATTATATTATCATTAATGAAATGACTGTTGTCAATCAAATAAAATGTTGAGTTAAATAAAAGAAAAATTAAAATCTATATCAGCCAGGGGTATAAATAATTTACAGCCTTGATGTATGTATCTTGCCTAAACCACTGCAACCCCCTTCCTTGAAGGTTCACCAACATGCACCATGAAACCCCTTGCAGATGGTTACACCGTTGCAGCACATCTGGTGTTTGATCAGCCACAGAGGGCAGATGTCATTGTAGCGCTCATTGACCTCCACTTAGTATCCATCACTGTCTGAATTAAATTTGGGCCACTAGTGGTGCCTGAAGCATGAGTGGACCTTGGGGCCTGGCCCTAGCTTTCCAAACTCAATCATACAGACATAAACCATTGTACCCTTCTTAGGAACATCATCTGGTCCTGCCATCCCCTGATACGCTGTAAATCTCTGAGAATTGGTTCAGAACATAAAAGCTTTTTGAATCTAGACTAAAAACAACAAAGTCATAAAATATAGTTTCCTAATCAACATGTTTGTTTCAACCCAGCAAAGAATTAGTGAAGAGATAAAGCTAAAAAATAACAGTGGTGGGAGTTCATGAGATTATTACAATAATTCTGCAGAACAACATAATCAATCATGAGAAGAAAGTACAGGTGCATCCAGGTAAACTAGCGGGAACTTGAATAAATACAATAAAAACGTTACAGTTTTATATTATACAGATTCAGTATGAGGGATATAAGCCTTTGTTTCAGTTAATTGCGATACCCACGGCTTACAGCCAATGAAAACCAAACATTCAGTCACTCTAAACCACCAGTACACAATCAATCTTTCAAAAAGGAAAAGATGAGCTAACAATGTTCTGGGAAAACTAAAAGTACAATTTTTTCAAATAATCAAGGCTTTAAAAGTCAAAAGCATTTGCATCTAGTGCAGAATACTGCAGTTTTCATATTTCTCTGAACCAACAGAGCCATTAAAAAACACTAACAAAAGGAAACACGTTTCATAACCAACAATTATCTAGTTTAGAATGAACACACAGTCTTAGATTTCAAACTAGAAATCATAACAAAAAATGATCAACTGCAGCCCAAATATCTTAGAAACAGTAAATATTCCATCTATTTACTGGCAGGAATTTCTGAGGCAGATGGTACCTCATTAGCGCTCCGGCTGCACATTATATTGTTTAGCAATCGGCATGACAATATCGGTATGTACGTTGTTGTAGTTGCAAAGGAGTGCAGGAGGCAATATTCGATAGGATATATATTTCAAGTGCTATGCATATAATTGGCCTGTCGGGCCGACTTACCGCCTTTCATCAGGTATGGGTACCTGACGTATAGATTTAGTGGTCATGATGCCAGATTAGACAGAGTGTTGGGGACATGGTGATGAAGGAAAATGAAAGCAAAGAGTCAGGAAGAAGTGGGTTAATTGTAATAGATATTTAGTCATGCAACCCTACTTGGCACCTATCGGTTAACTGCTTACCAATCATTTGCAACTTGTCTGTCACTGTTTCTGTTTTCCACCAAGTACCCAAAATGCACCACATAAGCCTTTTAAAAGTAGTGAAAGGTTTTCTCAACTACTTCCTTTTTTACAACTAATTGAAGTCTCAGCCAGTGCTTATTGAAGCAGTGTGTTCCCAGCTGGTTTGTCTGATAAGTCTTAACCAACTCTGATGATATGACAAGGCAATTTGACTAGTACTTTTCTCTTCCTTCAAAATAAGAGCCTCAAGCTTCGAAACAACAGATTATTATGTCAAAGCACCGACCTTCATATGCTATGCTCAGAATGGCTTACACTTTATTGGACAAAGTTATGATGACACCTAGATTGGCCTTTGATGATAAATATTGTGGTGATTTAATCTTGTAAAATCTCTACACCCCTAGTCACTTATCCTAATTGCAATGAATACCAAAAAGTACTGTGATAACATTTTAAATACTTGAGGGTGAGCCACTGCTGGAGGTAAAGAGGAGAGGCAGAAGGACAGAGATAGATCTGGTAGTAAGAAAACCATCTACATAACAGTATTTACTGAAAATGTCTGACATAAATTATTGCTATAATGGCCTGATAACTGATATTTACCGATATTTTCACACTGTAAAAAATGACCCCCTCGCTGTCATTGCCTCTCTGCTTCAGTTAAACACCCACAATCCTGCCCTGCATTTCTGTCACATGACCAAATACCACATGGCCAGCTTCCTCCCACGCCCCCTCCTGAAACACACAAACAGGAACAAGATGGAAATAAACATTGGCTTTTAATATTGGTTCAGTTGTACTCCAACCATGACCGACATAGGGTGATACCGAGGTCAATGCCGATATATACCTAAATCCCAGGATTTAATACCACACAAACTACAATAAATCCAAATGACACCATTAGGGACCAGATGATAGCACCATTTTCCTCTTGCGCTCGGTTTAAACTCATTGTGCATGTCAATGCAGCAGTGCCACATTACCAGATATCATTAGGATGTCTGTGTAATGTAGGCAGCTCTAATGTGTCTGAATGAGAGCCAGGAAGTAAGAGCACATCAGAGGTGCTGCTCTGTGCACCAAAGAGGCTCTGTGCTTGTGTGTGTGTGCTGTGTGTTTACAACAGCATTATGGTAGTGTGCAGTTTTAGCATGATGTTAGGAGTGGAACACTCCCTCTTTGGATAGGAGTCTGTGTGAGCGACATGGGGGCCATTATGCAAAGAGATGCATAAAAGAGGCATTACTCCCAGCAAGAAGTAGGGACTCAGGTGGAAGACCTTTTATGTGTTTCTTTATGTATTGCATGATGCAGCGCAATAAATCTTCTACGCATCATGTCGCTGAGTAAGAGGTTATACCAACAGATTGATGAGGACAGGAGGAAATGTAGGTTTGGATAGAATGATTGAAATTCTTTGTCCATTGATTGTATTACCATAATAGCCTGCAGCCATAGGTCTGGTTGATCTCCTTATTGATGTTCACACGCACACACACACACTCAGACAAATTATGCATGTCTGTCATTTAGATGGTTTTCAAGCAGAAGCCCATTTCCCCTAAATTAGTCAGGTTCAGTGGCAAATCGTGTGCCTTGAAAATGCTGCTTTGGTTCACCAGGACACATACAGGCAAACACACAAAACAAGCCTCATTCTCTCCATGGCAACTGGTAAAATGGCAACGTGAAATTCATCCTGGTTGGATAGAAAATCCAGCAGGAGAGAGATCTGAGGAGATGGTCATGGAGAGCAGAGACTGAGAAAGGTTAACTGCACTTCATATGCAGAAAGTGAGTTCATGTCCTCATCCTGAACCTGATGACATCAGGTGTTAGTTTACTAGTGGAAAAGTTAATGTCTTCTGCAGACCGTGGTTAACAGAGAGCGAAAACACACAGATGATGGAGAATTTCCTATTTCTCATCAGCGTCATATGGTAAAACACTTTGAGTTCACCACATCTGTCTGCATGAATTTCTCACAATCAGCAGATTTTAATAGCTTCTTATCATGGGAAAGAAACTGAGCTCAAATTCAAGAGCGATCTCCCTCTTCTCAACTGCATGATTGTGTCGAGTCACTGGATGTACTGCAGTTCACCAGCTGCCAGCTCTCTGACAGAATGCTTGGCATGTGTTCGAGTGTGAATGAGCAGAATGTCACTTTTCCATTTTTTCAAATTAGAAAAAGCTCGGGCTCGAAAGGACCAGATGACACGTGCTAAAGGTCCCAGCTTTGCCGGCACAGCTGTCTCATTCATCAGAAAGTATTGCCAGGGTTCAGGAAATGAATTTCTTGGAGCCCTTTTGGCTGTGCCGTAAATTTGATACGCTCGTATATACAATAAGCTGCGGATGAGAGTCCAAATGCTTTGAAACAATGCCTGAACAGAGCTTTTTACTCTCCGACTGAGATGCTAAGGCGTTTAACTGTCGTTTCTGCTCAAATGGCATAATTAGCCTCCTGTACTGCCATCTATCCATCCATGCCTTTCCTCCTCGCTCCATCCATCTTGGATGCTAATTAAGCATGTATCCCAGTGTGGAGCCTCCGCCTGGCACCCCCCATGCCCGCCTCCTATTGGCAACCTCAGCACACACCCCACGCATCCGTCTGGCACCATGAGGCGCAAGCCATCCGATGTCAATCCACCCCCCTCCCTAAAGATTGCTGGGAAGGGATTTTGGAGACCCTTCATCATCATGTGAGAAGATGAAACAAACCAAGAAGAATAGAAGTGAGCTGGCACAGATGGGAAAACTAACAGGAGTTTAAATATTTGGCTTGTGCACAGGGTGGGAAAACAACACAAGAACTTGTAGGCCACAGTTATGCTAAATACTACTGCCACTGTTTGAAACGTAGAAAAGCAAACACTTTGTTACAAACTAGTTGGATTTTTAACTGAATTTAAACCTAAAAATGTCAGACAAATCCAATACTGTGCCATCTTCATAGGAAGATTTTTTTTTCCACTATTTTATCCTTCATTTATCCAGGTAAAAATGTCTTGAGACTAAAATCTCTTTTTGAACAGTCAGAACACAGAAGGCAGTAACCATAACGATATCTATTACAAAAGCCCAGAGGAGCTCCTTTACAGACCTCCGGCACATTGGACAGTCAGTGTTCAAGCCGACCCAGTTGAGAACCAACTTAAAGCATTTGCGACAGGTTCAATATGTTGTAATCTGTTTTAGAGCTGCAACTAACAATTATTTTTCTAATTGATTAATCTGTTGACAATTTTAATTAATAATTGTGTAGCAAAAGGTGCTTAATAGGATAATTGTTTACAGTTTAAACCATGTGAAGATGCAACTGTGCCACTGTTCTGGAAAAAGGGTTTTTCATCTTAAATGCAAAATGTACATATTTTTTGTACAGTTTTGGCCTAATTTCTGCTCTGAATGGGTTATTCTTTCAGCAAATGTTATGTTTTAGAGTCTATTTACTCCAGTAACGATTATTAGTTGCTAAATTACTTAACGCTTATTTCAATAATTGATTAATCCGATTAGTTGTTTCAGCCTAAAGCTGTTTACCTAAATAGTTTTGTCAACTGTGTCAGAATTTGCTGCATTGATAATAATAATCACCTCTTCAACAGCAGTTATTGTGCTGTTGAAGAGGTGATTATGCTTTCCTAGTTTTGTATTGTCTTGCTCTTCTTAACACCCAAAAAAAGCTGGGTTATAAACGATTTATGTTCTAGTGAGGTAGCTTGTTGCCACAGAAACCGACTAAAAATCAAGTTTTCCTCCAAAAGGTCAAAGTGTCGCTCTCATGTTAGTCAAGTCTAGCATGTTGGCATACAAGATTATGTGGAATTAGGAGACTGTAAGTGTGTATCTCAAACAGGAGGCTTACTTGCCCTCCAGTGTGCACTAAACACTCCCACACCTGGACCCAGCTCACTCAGAGCTCGTTAACAGCGGATGGTAAACAAACACACATCCACACACACAAGGGGAGCGAGGGTTACACACCCTGTGAGCGGAATGCAGTCTATTTTGGTAATGGGCCAATCTGCTGGTAATTGTCCTCATCGTTAGTGTTTGTTTAGGTCTAAACTCCTGACCTCAAGAAAGATTTTCACATTTTATAGTAGTTGGGCTCAGAATCTGGCGAGCTGTGTGTCCATGTGTGTATTGGGGTTTATTCTCTACATGCAAGTATTGAAATGGAGAAATGTAAACTCTCATTAATGGCTCCATAAACTCTGCTCTCTGTGTCTGAAATAGTTTATTTCTGGTCAAAGCTGTTTAGGAGAAAATGTTGTTTTTTTTTCCCCCGTGGAAGAGTTGATCACATTGTTTGAGAGTGGACAAACAAACAGGGAAGACCGTTGCTGTGCAGCCAAAGAAAACATTTGATTTATTTAAGCAACCATTTGAAATAACATCCTTGAACTGAGCTATTTATCTCTCTATCCAGTCTGAACCCTGAGCGGATAAAACATCTGTGCTCTCATGGGGTTACTCTGATTGTTTGCAGCTTATGATACAACCTTAGTCATTCCAACAGGGAGCATGCCCGGGTCTCATGAATCTGCATGTGTGAGTGTGTGGCCATGGCAGTGGCCATGGGGTGCTGTTTATTTGCTGGGTTTGTCTGCCTGTTCCTGTCTTTCTCTGTAGATCTGTTTGCCTCCCTACTGTTTGCTGTAATAACATCCCAAAACGCCTGCGAGAGCATGTAGCTGCATGTGCACGGCTTGTTCCACACTTCCTTCTTGTTGTTGGAGCCCTAGTAGGTTTGTCATGTTGCGTGTGAACGAGACACTGAAGGAGTTTCAGTTTATTCTTAACAAAAGCGTGATTTAATGGTTGTGTGTGCTTTAAACTTCAGCTCACAGAGATATTCTGCTAGACAGATGCTTGCCCTCCAGAGCTGTCAAATCCTCCTTGTTTTTGCTCTGAGAGAGCATCATAAGGCTAAACAGGCGGTCGTCTCCTCATTTCAGTCACAGATTTGAATATGTGTGGGTCATCACCACCAGCAGTCTAATATAGTGGATCCACTACCCTCAAGCTCCCAGAATATCTTTAGCTTGATCGGTTTGACCCACAGATACTTTGATGCAAGTCCAGCTTTAGTAACTCTGAGCTACAGCAGGTCAATTCATTCATACAAATATAAAATATTTTCTGCCTGTTTTTCAGTCTCGTTTTTACTGCCTTGAAAAAGTATTAGTAACTGATGAAGTTTCTCACGTTGCCCCCTCTTACAACCACTAAACCTCAGTGTCCTTTACTGGGATTTAACATAGTAGACCAACACAAAGTAGAAGATAATTGTCAAGAGGAAGGAAAAACAAACTAACAAACAGAAGGCTTTATGTTTAGGGTCGCTGACTCAGTGGAAGGGGAACCTTTGCCCCCGTCTCAAATCTCTTGGCAGCCTCTAACAGGGTTTATTCCCAGTATCTAGGTACATCTACCCATCAACTCTGACCAGCTTCCATGTAGAAAACATTGTCCCTGACCTGTCTGGTGTGTTCCCTGGTCTTAATGATACTGTTTATTCTGAAATGTTCTATAACAACTGTCTGAAACCAGAACAGATGAATTTACACTGAAATTAATGCACTACTTTGTGTGTTTTTAACACATACAATCCAAATCAAATACGTTACAGTTTATGATTAAAATGTGAAAGTTCAAGGTGGTTGAATACAAGCCACTTCGGTTTGGTTGCAGTGATTTTAAAATCTACAAAGTTTTCTTAGATAAAACCTCAAACATGTTCTCAAGTTATGGACTGCAGAGCATAATCTCTACCTCAAGGACAACTCTCTTCAGCTCCTTCTGGCTTGGAACAATGGATCTTCCTTTTGCAGGATGCTCCACTTGCAGATGTTTGCCAGGCCACAGGCCTTTTGGCCCATGAGGTTTTCTTTGCCTCAAAGCTTACTGCTGGCAGAGCTTTTCTTTATAAAGCACAGCCAGATGAGAAAATCCCAGATTTGTCTAACAATTGCTTTCCTCCTTTGTGATGAAGACGCCTGTTTATTGTTCCAGCCACCCAATTTAAGCATCAGTTTGAGGAAATATCAAAGGCAACATTTGGATTTTCTGCTATGAAAAATGGTCAGACAGGAGTTACATTAGTATTTTTAAATGTTAAATAGAAGTTCAAAGAGTTGATGAGAAAAGGCTTCTGTTCCTTTACATTCGGATGTCGTAAAAATATGTGGAAAACTTTGAGGCATACCAAACTGATGGGGTTGAAAGATGGAAGTGCAACCTTCACATACATTCATATGTAGCAGAGCAAAGCGAAATCTGAGGAGAGAACAAGCAGGACTAAGGAGGTGAATGGGGAGATTTATATCAACTTGCAGAAAGATCACACTCTGCAGTTTGCCTGTAGGCCGGAGACAAGCTGTGGGAATAAAGACAGACACCAAATAAGTCCTTAAAGGCCATTGTTGGCCCAGATGGAGAAGAGTGGAGGGGGGGAGGGAGATCAACTGGGTGTTGCACAGCATCAGAATGAAGTGACTTAAAACAAGGGAGGAGAATACAAAGCCTCTGGGCTGAGCTGGAGATGCAAGGACAGAGAGGAGGAGTCCGTGGTTGGAATCCCTCATTGTGACTTTGCAAAAAGTGGAGAGGGAAGAAGGTGATGTCTGTGTGTGGGAAAACTATTAATATCGGTTGGTAGAAACGTAAAGCTGCGATGTTCATGCTGGTCTTTGTCTAACAGGAGCGAGCTTAGCTAAAGCCTCAATGAAACTTTCCATCAAAAAATAACAACCAGCAAAGAGCAAAACAACAGCAAAAGCAGGGACTTGCAGGATAAATAATATGGAAGTGATATTTTGACCTATTAACATGAATCTGCTATGAGCCTGCTTCTGATCGCGAGTTTGGGTTTGGTGTTTCTGGTTGGAAAAGAAATAGTTTGGTCTAAAAAGCTAATATATAATATACACCTGAAAACTTCTGGTACCAAGCTTGATCCCTATGCTGGTGGGACCCAGGGATGCCCCTGGTCTCTGAGTCTGATTGTGGTGTTCATGGTTCAACGGGGTCTGGGCGACCTCAGGGTCATTGCCTTTTCTGATATCTTGTGGTTCTGTCTGTATCTTGAAGCCATAGCTTTTGGCATGCACTGGATCGATTTGCCATATTTAGGATCAACTCCTGTTAGTCTCACGTTCTCAACGTGAAAAGATGGATCTCTACCTCCAAGGATGGAAGTCAGCCTGCGTCTCCACTGGAGGAGTATCTTGTTGAGGGGTTTTGGTAGGATTGAGCAAAAAAAAATGTGTCGAGGGATTTAAGGCCTTGTTTGCAGTAATGTGGGTGATGCTCCAGTCTGAGCCTAAAAACAAGGCTACTTTCCAACCCTCACCTATGGTCCTGAGATAAAGATTGCAGTAGAGTTGCTGCTCCTCCAGGCTCATCTCACTGGAAGGACAGCCTGTGGTAGACTGAGAACTTGTTTGAAGGACTACATGTCCTTTCTGGCTCGAGAAAACCTTGGGATCATCTAGAATAAGCAGGATGTCTCTGGGATGAAGGATATCCAGGTTTTCCTTTAGGAGCCGTTCCCTTTGTGGCCCAATTTCAGATAAGAAGACGACATTGGATGGATGGTTGGAAAATGCATTAAATAAGACTAAAACCAGTCTTCATTGCCTTTGTCTGTAATTTTATCGATTTACTCTGAAGTATTGATGCTTTTGTCCATTTATAATTGAGCATGTAGGTTTACAAAAGGAAAAGATAGAACTGCATGAGTGCTTTGGGACATTTCATGGCATATTTTGTCTCTTTATTCTGCTGTGGAAGGAGTCATGAATTGAATCAATTGACGTATTTCCAGCTGACAAAAGCTCCTGTTTTCTCTCAAAGATGAAACCTGGCACGCTGGCATGGGTTTTTAAAGGCGTTTGATGGGCAAACAGTACCCAAATGGTATGAGGCAATTTCACTTGCTTTTTAGAATAAATCAATTTGTTTAGAGAATATTCATGAGCAATCATTTCCAGATAATGCCTTAACCCAGGAATGTTTCAAGGTATTGGTGCAAGACGCAATTACATTTGCAATGCAGAATGAGGAATTATCTCACCTGAATGAAAAAGAATTAAATGAAGTCTGAATACCAGAATAAATACCTAATGTGAAGGGATAATCTCTGCAGCAAGACTTTCACTTCATAATTATCATCCCCACCAACATTTTCCAGTAGCTGATCACACAGTAGCTTTCTGGGTTATTCTGGGGAGCATGATCTAAACACTAACTTGTGGCTTTCCTGTGCAATTTTATAGACCAGAATAGCAGTATAGGGACTGGGAGTCTTTAATCAGAACAGGGCTCAGGTTTTGAGCTGGGCCAAGTGGAGAAAGTGCAGGAGAGACTGTTCAACTGTACGAAAGCAATCTGGGGCCTAGAATCAGAAGACTACATTTTGTGTAATTGGTGAATTGAGGGGTTTCCTCTAAAAAAAAAAAAAAAAAAAAATGATTTGGCTGCAGCCTCATGCAGTGAAATGAACTTTGAAAGCAGCTTCAGTTTGGTCAGAGCTGTGGTTTGAAGCCCTTTTCATCAACTCTGTGTGTGTGTGTGTGTGTGTGTGTGTGTGAGTGCGTGTTGACTTCTACTGCTGTGTTAAGGATGTGTTTATATGTGTTTGAGGCGTACCACCTCGTAAAAAGTCTTGTTATAACAGAACAATAGAGCTAAATATGTGCATGATGGCTTTCGTTTACTGTGTTCAATTATATACTAAACTTACTTGTGTGTTCCTACATGACTGCACCACACCAACTATTGGTTTTAAAAACCCTGATTACTTCTGCCTCAATCAGAGAAACATCCCCAGAGCAGCTGCTGCCTCTCTCTTCCCCACCTTCAGTATGCATAAACTAGCATCATCCCACTCACTGTGGAAAATTGACATTTTCAACTTTATTTTAGACAAAGCTGATAATTGAGTTGCAGAGAGTGGAGCAGACAAGGGATTTAGAGACGTCACATATGCGAGTTTGCATGCAGTTATGTTCTTGTTACTTCCATATATCTTTGACTTTAGCTTCATCACAAACAGTATTTGGCTCCAACCTGCAGAAGATCAATATTTTATTGCTTTTGCTAGAGCTGATAGTAGGGCATTCAACTGAAAAATTGGCACAATACAAAAACCAACTGTGATTTGTGTGACCATCCCTGCCGATCGTAGATGAAGTCAATAAATATGCACGGCTACAGCAGGATTTAGTAAATTCACAGGAAAAATATTATTTCCCCAGTTGACTGGGTGTTTAAATGTTTTTGGTGCCATTTTTTGTTATCAAAAGAAATCAAACGAAAGAGAAGCCTCTGAGCCCGGGGTGGGCGGGCCAATGTGTGTTTTTGATTGACAGTCAACCCAGCAGGGGAGCCGAGGCACAACAACGACCTAAATGCCACTTACAAGCTGAAGACAAAGGAAAATCTGTTAGCATCAGTACTGAATATTAACATTCACACAAAACCAATGTCACCAGCTCATTTTTCCTACGGTTGCTGACTATTTGCATCAACATGGGGCTCAGGTGCAAGATAACACGCGCCCATCCGTGTGAATGAACAGCAGACATGACAACCCTGATTTGGATTATTGTTTAAATGTTGAGGGTAATTTTGGGTGTGTGAGTGTTTTGGTTAATTAGAGTGTTTTGTGGCTCGTCGCCAGCATCAGAATCGTTGACAGAACGATGATATTTACTGCTTCATCCTAAATGAAATGTTTGTTTTGGCAGGAAGCCATGGTATAGGCTCTATCTATGTAGGCAGTGCTTCAGCCGCACATGAACTGGATAAAGGAAGTACTGCCATAAAACCTAGGGAAATAGACTTGCCTGCTTCATTTATTTAAACAGTTTCTATCTCATCCTACTAAAATGATGTTAAAACCATAGAAACGTACAAAGTTATGACAAATATTTACATGCAGAGTATAAAATGAGCATATTTTCTCCCCTCCCTGTCTGACATTGAATATGGCTTGTCATGTTTAGCATAACCACACCGTTACCATGTCGTGTCTAACTGTAGCTCTGCACTACTGTCTTCATATTTGAAGAACCATAATGTTCTAACCTCTACGCCGCCACGTGCATTGTCTTCTGTCTGTCTAAGCAGGTCTACAAGACAGCAGGACGGGCCTGCCAGCGCCTCGCCTCTGCGGGTACCTGAATCCTTTGTGAGTCAACCTGAACATGTCAGATTAAAGTAATGATGGCCTGTCACTGACATGAAAAGGTAAACAAACTATACATCATTATCTCACTATAGGACTGTGGGCGCAAAGAAAAAAAATCATTTGGGGACTAGCTTTAGGCCATGATGCACCCTGCACAGTTTACCACACATGTATGCGTGCATGTGTATGCCATATATCACGGTGATAGGCGGGTGCGTGTTTACTTAATGATGTGGGGGTTTATTTATGAAGTGATGGCCGACATGTGGGGGGAGGGAGAGATGAGGGAGAGATTGAGACAGCCTGAGGATGTGACATTAAAATATCATCAAGGTGATGGATGTCCATGTACAAAACAGAGAGAAGTACAAAAAAACCATCTGCGTGGCAGATGATGAGTTGAATCTGGAGTTGTGTGAGCGGAGCGCTGCGTGCATGTCCTCTAATGACTGAATGTGTCTGTGTAAATGCAGTTTTCAGTGGCTTCTCTGTGCATTTAAGGGGGTGTATATGCAACTACTGTTGGTTATGATGGAAATGGTAATGTCTGGATGACTGGTAATGCCAGTCATTCAGTTTAAAAAACTGAATGTTTTAGCAAAAATATTTTATTGCTAAGATTTAATCACTATGAAGTCATTTTATTCGGCCTGTACATCAATGATGTCCAGTAGCAGCCACTAGAGGGCAAACAGTTGGACCAGTACCAAAAATACAGCTGGCAATCAGGATTTTGCCACCTTAGTGTAACGATTCCTTAAGTAGTGGTGAAGAAAAACATTTAGCACAGTTATGGATCTTGGAATAGCATTCTTCAGTTCACCTAAACAATTATTCTCCACCAAAATCTCCTCCAGTCTTATGGTTGATGATTGTGTAGGTTTGCAGTACAATCACAGAGGATATTCAAAATGTTAACATTTCCAAAAAACAATAAACAAAAACCTGTCGTCTACAATTTCTGGCACCCGGTTGAAGACATGGAGGAAAGATAAAATTGCTTCTTCATCCAGCCTCGTTTCATTTTTAATCTAACTAAAAACTATTGTGTAGCCATTTCCTGACCTATGAAGATCCTTCCTGGGGAGGCATCTTCTCCCATCTTAATGATTTTCAACAGTAGCTAGCGATTATATAAATAGTGTGATGCAGTGAAACTGTGGTATTTTTCCTCATACTTGTACCGTGAAAACTGGGGCCATTTATATGTTTGTGTTTTCTCTTTAGGGTCCAAAACTAAAACTGGGCCCTATAATAAGTTCTGCCTCCTAACACTGATTGGGCCCCTCCTGCAGCAGTGCTCCTGATCCAGGGACACAGTCCAGAATATAGTTAACAAAAATCCAAGTGCTGCAAACTTTGTGAAAATATTTAACCAGGATTTTAAATGGGTGACATCGACCCAGCTCCAATAAAAGCTAAATGTTGATTCTGTCACAGAAACTTCACTTTATAATTGTAACTTCAACAAATTTTACGTAAGTCTTGTCACTACAGACTGCTGGGTTTACCTACTTTTAGGAGGTCTGTTCTTCATTTATTAATGTTTCCACTAAGGTTTAGCTTATTTTATGAACGCATTTCAAAAGTAGCAAACACTGATATCCAGCATAAGTGGACCGCTTGAATATTGTGTTGGTAAACATAAATACCAACTACTGCTGTCAAGTACATTTTAATTAACAGGTAAAGGAACTGGGGGGGTGTTTAACACACTCCAATTACTAAACAAAGAAGAAGTACTACCTTCTTCTCAGGACCAGCTTCTAGAGTAAAGTTTTACCCGTTTTGTCCATCTTGGTCCTGGTTCCCAGCAGTGAACACTGACCCAAAACATAAATGGATTGTTACTCATTTTAATGCATGAAATATAATCTTGGTAACCTATGTATTGATGCCTTTATTCTAGTTCTACCACAATGTTGAAGCACAATCTAAAATCCAGTGTGCGTTCTACAAATGTGCAAAGGAAACCACTGCATAATCAGAGAAGAAACTGTAGGAAAAAGCTGCCACAAAATCAGTTTCTGAAATAGTTCTTCCCAATTTATCTCGTGGAACAAAGGAGATTAAACTTGCCATGTACTTTACAGCTTTAATTGGCCATCAAGACATTACAGGAGCCTATCATTAGCATATAGAGAAAATAGACCCAGTGAGTGCGACACTGTGATTGGCATAATTACAAGGATGACCTATCCACAGACAGGGAAACATGGCGGAAGGGTCAAATTAGAGACGGATAGGGATACAGATACACAGACGGAGTGAGGTTATAGGGAAGAAATGAAGGGGCATGAAGTCATTTCTGAGAACCGTGAAGCAGACACTTTCTAAGATCTGAAACGTCTCTCACAGGCTGCTAAATGAAGAGAGCACCCACAGTCTTTTATTCTCACTTTTGTAAGCTGCCCTTATCTTCTAACTCAGGAGAGCCAAAGTAGACATACTCATCTCTTTCAAACACATAAAACACTCAGAGGAAGAATGGTACTCCTGGCCTTGTGTGCAGGGTTGGAAAACAGTTGTTTTACGTTTCAAGGCTGCAGATATAGGCGAGCATAAAAGAGCAGCGCTGCGTGCCGGAGGTGGCGGCGGAGGTGACTGCTAAAAGCCTGATCAAACAATGCTGATGCGAGTGCCTCGCTCAAGTGGTCTGCATTTACGCTTCACTCGTACCACAGACAGAGTGAAAATAGGCAAAGGTGGAGGAATATCCTGCTGAATCAAACAGTGAGAGCGCTGGTAGCTCCCCTCTGTCAGCAGCACATGCACAAATGGACCGAGTTCTGCCCACTGTTCGCCTCTTACTGGTAGTTTATCTGTATAGCTTTATGTATTTAAAAAAATTACAGTTAGAATATATTAAGATGAGAGGATTTGTCTGACAGGAAGAGAGGTAAAAAAGAGCCCCTAGGTTCAGGGTGTTCTTCCTGTCCTCTCAACCCCCAGCTGTTCACGGCGGATGGATGCACCTACCAAGTCTGGTTCTGCAGAAGGTTCCTTCCTGTTAAAGGAAGTGGTTCTTCTCCAATGTCCCCCCATGTTTACTCAGGGTAACAAATCGCTGTGAAGCCAATTAGCAACATATGATAAACTGAATTTGACTGGGTTGTTTATTATTGGACTGGACGTAATGAGATCTAAATCTGACTATATGATTGTTTAAACAATGAAACTAAGCGGTTTTTGTTTCTCCCACCGAGATGTTTACCACGCGACACCGCATACATGGACATGTCCAGCAGACCCTCGCAGAGTAAAGTACGCCTGACTCTGTGGGAGCCTTAATCCTATATCATTCCAGCTGTTTGCTGAATGCGTTGAAGAGATTAACGTGCATTAATTTAAAGAAAACACCTTAGGTTAACATAAGAATAGACACATTTTTATATTTTTCCTTCTGGTCTACCTAGTATACAGTGTCCTCAATGTTTTACTGTTTCCATTCACACCATGAATGTGAGCAGGTTTGTGCGACTGTAGCAGGAGTGTTTCATTATCGGGCTCCTCAGGGGAGGAACCTGCTGAGGCTTCTCACTGTGGACGCCACTCTTTTTTTCTTGGTGTAAAGAAAAACATTTCTATCAGAGCCTGCAGCGCATGCTTGCTGCGCTTTAATTGCATCCAAGTTTCAGCGCAGGCAGAGTCGTGGCAAACTGAGAAAGGAACACAGGGTGCACGGGGTTATGTGATGACTGACAAAGCCCTGCAGGCCTAAATGAGGGAACGTATAGCATGCCTGATGCCTAATGAAGACTGATTCACAGGACTTCATTGCTCAATAAACATTAACTACAGTAGGTGAAGAGGGGAGCACAGCAGGAAGCAGGTTGTGTAAACTGATTGAATATCGGCAACGTCGTCAGTAAATCCATCTTATATTTCCCACATGGCTATGCATCTGCCTGTGCTCAGGTGATTACTAAATGATACATCAATCTAGGTCTATGGAAATGCCTTTACAGATCACTGAGGGTAGATGAAGAGGTTCTGATTGGATCAAAGTGTGATTTTCTGCATCTTTGGGCTCACCGTAAAAAGAAGTCCTTGTTTAAAATGGATGATAAATGGCTATAGATCCTCAGGCGGAGAATGCTGAGTTTGCGAGTGTAAAGAAGTAAATCAAATGATTCCTCAGGCTGGATCAATGACAGTTCAGGGACACTTAGCTGTGCAGCTTGGTTAAGAGGCAATGAGCAATCTGGCATTTCAGGGAACTGTTGCTCTTGTCAAAACAAGGAGGAGGAAAAATGATTAGATTAGAGAGAAAATATACAAACAAAGAGCTGAGAAAAGAGATGAAAACAGAGTGAAAATAAAACAAGACAGGAGTCATGAACTGGAATATATCCATGCTAGAAGATCCCAAACATTCCAACTCACCCGGTTCGGGTCGTACTCCAGAACTCGGCGTCTTGCTGCCTCCAGCTCCTCATAACCCGGAGCCGCTCGGGCCTGCTGGTACTCCCTGCGCAGTCCCTGGATCCGTTGATTGCTGCAGAAAATAATTAGGCAGACATAAGGGAAAATGATTAATCAAGACTTTGAGGCCGTGGAGCCTGGAGTTACAGAGTGAAAAAGAAAACAGGTTAAGGATGATGTGTCTGATGCATAAAGCTTTATTAAATTTACTAGTTGTCTTTCTCTTTGCACTGACAGCACGGGAAGGCGAAATACTACAAAGTACAGCCTGCAAAAAACACATCAGTGCCTGAAGAAAAATCTCTACAGCTGACAGTGAAAACCAGGGTGGAGAAACGGTAAAGATACATCAGCACCAAACTCAAGTTAAACTGGGCTAACAATGAGGAAAACAAATGAATGAATAAACAGAGGTACATGTGTGGTGTCAGGAAAAGGACAGAATAGGGACAGAACTTAAAGGGAAACAACATCATGCCCACTGGACCTTAATGCCAGATAAGCTTCACACACCTTAGAGTACAAGTGTAAACTAGGGTGGGAATGCACACACATGGACACACTAAGCCATCAGACCAACAGTGCACACCTGAGCAAACACAATCCCAGTCTTTCACCTGCGTTAACTGGCAGAAGTAGCAACAAGGTGTCCAAGAAGTTAAATGACTGACTGAGAACTCTGTTATTTTCTCTTGCTACTCTCCATTTATGCATAGTTTGCAATTTTTGCTTTCATTACCTTTTTGCATGCTCTCTGTTCTTTCGGTCTTGTTTTTTTGTGGACAGAGCAATACCTGCCTGCACCTCTGTGTATTCTCTTTGTTTTTCCTGTCATAGAGGAAACACCTGTGTCCTTGTGGTTCTGTGTTTAGATATTGTGGTACTGGTGGCCTTTATTGACAGTAATCAGACAGGAAATGGACTGAAAGGGGTAAGACATGCACCAAAGATCTCAAGGTAGGAAACTGAACCCCAGACAGCTGCTCTGCCTCTGGACATGGGGCAGTGGCTCTATTGCTACACCCTCACAGCCTTATTTCTGCATTCCTTCTGAACCACTTCTTCATTGTTTACCGTCCTCTATTCACCTAGCTGGCTGCAGATGGCTGCTCATACCGAGCCTGGTTCTACTAGAGGTTTCTTCCTGTTAAAAGGAAGCGTTTCCTCTCCATTGTCACTACATGCATGCCAACAAGTCATCAACTCACTGTTCAATTCCTTTTTAGCAACTAGCATTGAATGATCAACTAAATTTGACTGTGTTGTTTTATAATTGGACTCAACTGGACTGTATTGTATTGTATAAACTGGGCTGATCTCAATTGAACTTAGACCAAATTGGATTCTGAATAACTAGATATAGTGCCTAAAGGAAACATTTGTTGTGAATTGGAGCAGTATAAAAAACTGAATTGAACTGAATCACTTACTGCATACAAATATTCAAAGAATCCAACTTTCCAAATCAAACACTAAAACAGCCAATCAGGAAAGTCTTTACTCAAAAAAACAGGCACCTAACCTCACTTCCAATAGTCTGACTGGCAGACAGATAGTGACCAAAATGCAGTAAGGAGGAGAGAGCCCAGGCGAGAGACGGAGCTTCATTAGTGAAGTACATCGCCTACATGCTTAAGTCTCTCTGGCGACCCTGTCTTTAATTAAGAAATCTTTGTGAGTGGGTTTTTGTGCGCACGACTACAATCTCAAGGTTGTATAAAAGTATGTACCCCTACGTGTACAAGCATCGCTCCTAATTTGAAATGCGGGACACACGGCGAGGACGTGCCTCAGACTGTGGACACGTACACTCACTTAATGCAGCCCGTCTTCCAGTCGTCTCACTGGGGACAGGCAGGCTGAGTCACTCAAACTTCTGAGCCACTATGTTTATATTCCAAGTGTTGCTCCCATGCTGCACAAATGTGCTCCAGCAGAGTCTCTGCTGCCACAAAACTCAGCCCTGATTTTCTGCCAAGAGGGGGCAGCTAAAAAGTGCTGCAGTGAAACGCCTGTGCAGATCTTTCTGCGTTTTTTAAATTCACGTACCAGTATCACCTCCAAACACACACAAACAAATAAACCCATCTTCAGAGAATAGATGCAAGTTGTCTTTTTTTTTTTTTGTCATGCCACCCCTCTTCCAACAATCCCATTAGCCAATCCCTGGGCTCGTAATTAGGTCTGCCATTTTGATTGAGCGCTCGTGTCGCTCTCCAAATGAAACAACATTGTAATTATCTCATTACGCCGCGGCCTCCATCACTGACAACGCCAAATATTATCATATTAATGACTGAGGACAGAAGCTGATTCTGGGTAAAACATTAGTGAAGAGTGATTTTGGAGAGGATGGAGGTGGCTGAGGTGTGTGAAGTAGCACTTTGATGGGTGATCCAGGTGAAAACGATGTGTCTGTGTAAACACATGCATTTGTAGGTCTTATAGAAGTGCATTTCAGTAAATTAGAATATCACCAAAATGCTTTCTTTTTTTAATTGGCTGTATAGAGCCAATGAAAACCATAATTTCTGCTTCTCATGGAATTAGAAAATCAAATTTAAAAAATATATTTTAACAAAGAGACTGTCCACCATCACAATGAGCCAAAATGATTCATTGCTAAGTAAGCTGCCTGTTAGAGTGCAGTATCCAAGCATCTAAATGGAATGTTTAGTGGAAGGAAGAAGTTTGATAGAAAACGTTCCCAGCCCAAAGCTATTATCACAGCCTTGAGAGGTTTATCTTTTTGAGAGTTTGAAGGAGATTCACAGTTGGGGCTTCAAAAGCCACCACACAGACTTACCCAGGACATGTGCTACAACTGTAACATTCCTTAAAACCTTCAATGATCCAGAAACAATCTCAGAAGCATCTCAACTGGGCTAAGGAAAAAATCAAAGTCCCAGAGTCTGGAGCAAGAGTAAAAGACCGCCATGCTGACCTGAACCACATCAAGAATCTATGGGGTATTGTCAAGAGGGAGATGAGACACAAGACCTAACAATGCAGAGGACCTGAAAGTCACTAAGAAACCTGGGTTTCCATTACACCTCAGCAGAACTAAAAGGCTGATCACCTCCATGCCATGCTGCATTGATGAAGTAATTCATGTAGAAGGAGGCACAACCAAGTATTATATATATGCTGTACACTAGATGGATATACTTTTCAGGAGGCTGCCATTAGTTTTTTTATTGGCCTTTGGAAATTCTCCTTTTCAGAGAAATTCGATTCAGCATTTTCTTCAACTGTAAATAAAACTCAAAACGTACCAGTCTGTGTGTAACAAATCTATATAATATATGAACTTCACTTTGTTTTAAATTGTATTACTGAAATAAATTACATTTTTGATGTTTTGATTTATTAAGATGCCTCTGTCTTGCATATGAAAAACATGGTGAAAGGTAAGCCACTCTGTTGTCATCAGCTGCAGACCTGAGAACAACTGTCTATGCTTATGTGATACAGTAGATACTAAGAGCTAAACACAGTCTGTGCTTTTTTACAACATTAATTTAACCACATAAGTTAACATGTCTTCAGGAGGACAGTTTCTATTCAAATGCCCCCTTTAATCCACATTTCAGAATGTCTGGTTAGGCAGGCTGATTTAACAGCATGCTGGCAGAGAGAAAAGGAAGGGGATTGTGATTAAAGGTGGAGAGAAAGAAGACGAAAGAAAAACAAATCAAACAGCAACATAAAGGCCAATACAGGAACTTAGAAATGCCTAGAAGACTAAAATGACTAGTGAGGACAAAACCGACAGTTATGTGAGAAAAACATCCTATCCTGCAGTGTGAGCCTGTGTGAGGGCAGACTAATTAGGAAGCGTGGCTGCTGTCAGCTGATTTAGTGACTTGTTCTTGCTGTGTCCAGATGATTGAAGGAAAAAGTTGAGGCCAGGATTGTGTGTGGCTTCATGCTGCAGTATTGAAACCAGACTTGGACACCAAATCAGAGAAGCTCAAAGCTTTAAAGAAGGAAGGAACCTTACTGGACTGTACACAATATTCCTACAGTTTATCTGATTCATACACAAACTTTGATTAACTTTGGTTTTTATATTGATAATGATTCCATGGCTTTAGATTTCCTATGTTAATAAATAATTGTTTTAGTGTTTTTTAAGTTTATCAAAGTTTTTAGGAACCTGAGGACTAAATATAATGTGACACAGGCCAGTTTCCTCACCTGGCCACTAGGCTGGATGAGGACCCACCACCATGTAAAGTGAACAGGGAGTAAAGGGAGGTTAAAAACATTCCCACTGGTTGTTATGGAATAATGCAACAATAAAAACTTCTGTCCTACCATCACAAATGCAAACTCTACTTGGCCTTTAACTGGAACGGTTTTCTTTGGTCTGACGAGACTACATTTGACATTTTTTGGCATTAAATATAGCTCATGCACACAGCTAAATATGGTGCAGGATCTGTGATGCTGTGGGCTTTTTTATACCCAAAGGCCCAGGGAACATTGTAGCAGGATAATTATAGAGAATATATATGGTGAAATCAACACAAAAATGGTTTAACAAACAACAACGTTCCTCAATAGTCAGCCCAGTAAATATGTGCCTGTGGATGTTAGCAGGCCATACTGGTTAAATTAGAAGTTGGAAAAGAGGCAGATATGACAACCTAATCCTAAAATGTATCGGACCGAAACAACAGCTGCATGAAAATTTTCTATTTTCTAACCAACTATGAATTCTCTCCTACCATTCGAGCAATCATTACCTGCTATTCAACCAATGCAGAAATCGTGACCAGAGGCGCCTGGAACCTTCTAAAAAAAGATTTTGTGATGGTATAAAGCTGTAAAAACACTTTCAAACTCAGTAAATCCTGCAAGATGAAAGATATGACTTAATTTCAGAGAATAAAAAGGCAGAAACAAGCAGAGCTTAATGCTAATGATGCGTTTTAAAGTGAGCATTTTGAATCGCTGGCTGACTGCTAAACATGGCAGAAAACCACAATATATATTTTACTGGGAATTTCAACATCTGTCTTCATGGGAAATCACTTTGTATGTCTGCTGATCACATTGCTTCTGTCTAGATGCCAGTACAACTGTATCTTCTGTGTAGCAGGAACAAAAGAGAGCACTCCTGAGGAGCTGTAAAAACGTCACACAAAACAGGATCTAATGGATTGTGTAGCATTGTCTGATAATATTTCAGTAATTAGTCACACCTGTCTGAAGTGATTTAACATATCTTCTTCCTTGCAGTGTCAGGTAAACTTAGAGGCATGTAATCCTCCTGCCATTACTTGAACCATGGCGGAAATGCACTCCCAGATGTGTCATTTACGTAGCCTACAAGCTCACCTTCGGCTTGCTTTTCTTAGCACGGCGATGGATTTAACAACACATTTCTCACAAGCTTTCACATCTCTGCACTCTGGCCTCTCGTTCTCTCACTTCCCTTTCATCTCGTCGCCCCGTTTTCTTGCTCAAGCTACAAAGACTGCCTTCTGGCTAATAAAATTTGACAAGCATAGCCAACCTTTTTTCTCCACAGGTCAGCCTCTAGCAAAGCTCTAATCAAATGTGACGCTCATCAGTGTACACACCTGCCATTGAAGGCCTAATGAAAATGTCTGACGGTAAATTAGGAAGACAGAGCTGCATGTCCACTCACTGTTGAGAAGCAAAGTAGGGAGCGCACCAACATGTTTCAGTTAGTCAAACTTTGCAATCAGTGCACTGATGCAGAGACACGTTTTGCAACAAAGATATGCTGCATGTGCTGGCCAACTTCTACATGTATTATAATGAGCACATCTGCAACAATATCATTAAAACTGTAAGAAGCAAAAGAAAGTATTGCCTGCAGCAGATTTAGCTAACTACTTGTGGACTATAAGGTCAACTACAGACTTAAAAAGCTTGCATAAATGTACAGCATATCAGCAGTAAGCTGTAATTTGTCCTGCAGTGGTTAAAACCTCTGCAGACCACACACGGTATTGTTGCTAGGATACACTAGGCTTCCGACCCAATATATTACATGTTAGTGGCAGTGTCTATTTCTGACTGTGTGTGTGTTTAGTGGGTCTGGGTATTTTTACACATATATGACACTTTAGGAATCGGTGCAGGAGCTGAAACCATGATGGAAAGATGTCAGTCGGACAGGAATCTAGTCGGCCACATATAAACTCCTCTTAAAATGGCTTTACATTAGACCAAACAGTTATATTTTTGGCCATGATCACGTAAAAACAACTAAATTTAGTGGGTGGTTAGTTTATTTTTTCCTTAAGTCTACACTGCTGTGAAAAAATATTTGCCGCCTTACAGATTTCTCCTGTTTTTACAAATGATTATTTGTTATTGAGGGAGAAAACCTATCCAGACCAACGTGTTGTAGAAAGGTAACTGAATCTAGACCCATTTAGGGGTTCTGATCATGAACATCCTGTTTATTACCCAGCATCTCAATCAGATTGAAGTTCTGAATTTGACTGAGCCACTCCAAAACCATGATTTTATTTAGTTATTTTTTTAGCCAATCAGAAGTGGACTGTGTTTAGGATTATTGTCCCCCTGCATAACCCAAGTTGGCTTAGGTAGGTAGATTTGGCCTCTAACAGAACACACCTGTATGGGTGCAAATACTTTTTATTGGCTCTGTAGCAATAAAAATAAAAATAAAAAGACAAAAATAAAAGTTATGGATAATATTGTTTTAAATGTAATATGTCTTTAAATGTCTTTTTTTTTACTCATGGTTACCTGAGCCCTAATTAGACTAAGATCAGAGGCATAAATTGCCATTATGTAATATTTTGTAAACTTTCCCTTTAAAAATCTTCTGAATATTATTTAATAGCAGATTCATGTGTGAATTTATATGCCTCTCTCTTCAAAAATTTATATTTCCAAGCCACTTTTTATATATCACTGGATAAGCCATTTTGCTGTCAGAGCACTATTGAACAATGTTTAATTGATGCTTTCATTTGCATTTTTCTGATGAATAAAACCAGGAGGTGGCCAGGATTAGATGCAGATAGATTTAAAGCGTGTTTCTTAACCTGGGTGTTAAATTTAGCACTTCTGTCTCCAAGTCTTCCAGTCTGGTGAAGTTGGAGCTCAGTGTTCCTACTTGATGTAATTTACCCTAAACTCATCAGAACCTACAGCACAACTCCTCCTTTAAAAACAGCGCACGGTTTTGCAGCACTGCAGATGCATTTAACTATTGGTTTTATTCTCGAATTCCACTTGGAAGAGATAAATCTTTTTTGTCCACCATAATTTAGTTTTATTATCAAGAAAACATGCAGTGTCACTGTCTTTTAATTCCATTATTAAAGATCTTTGTCTGTAGAGATACTGATACATGTGGAGTTAACAAGCTAAAGAGTGTTCCTCATTCATCATGTTGATCCTTAAAACCACCCTGTTTAAATGATGAGGGGGAGAAACAGGTGACACATCCAGTGTAACTCAGAAACAGAGAATATGAGGGAAAAATGGAGGACAGGGAGAAAACAGGCTGGTAATGAAGTAGCCAGCAGTAGTGGATGAGAGCTAAAGTGGTTTAAGAGATCTGTCAGGCTGCTAGACTGTGGCTAATTATCCCCCCTCCTTTTTATCTGCATCTACTCCTCTGTCACTTCTTCTTTCTCTCTTGAATTTACTCTGCCTCACATGTTATGTCCTCTTAGTTTTTTTTCTGGCACTGTCTTTCTCTACTCTCTTCTCCAGCTTTCTCTTGTCTCTCCGTCTGTTGCTTCTCTCCATTCCCATCTGTCTCCTCCCCGTGCCCAACCCCTCTCTTCTTTTTCTGAATTGTCTATTTCTGGATGAGATTGGGTGTCTGGGGCTTAGTGTTTGATTTGCAAGTCAATAGTAATTTCTGTCAGGGAGTTTAAGTTGAGGGAAGTTTTAATGTGGCCTGTATTATTTCACACAGGAAATTATGAATTTTCATTAGAATCCTCGGTGGGTTTTCTAATTTTTTCCCTCGCTCACATACAAAAGTAGCTGCGAGTTAAGGTTTCAAAGCCCTCAGCAGTAATAAGCAGTATGTCTGCGAGCCTGAAACCTTTGTTAGACTTAAAAAGAAGCCCTATGACATTGAATATTACACACATATAATAGGTTTTTCCTCAAATCAATAGATTTTATCATTAAATTACTTTGAAACACTCCAATGTTCCTTTTTGACATAGCATCATGTGGCTATTTAAGCTGAAATTTGCTTAAAAGTTAGAAAAATCAATCTCTGAACAGTGGATTTAATATTCATAAACCACCAGGACTTGTAGCTTCCTGTACATCATGGCAACCAGCTCTTTATAGACAAAGATCTTGCTTGTAAACATGCATTAGCCCCAATGTTTTCTATCTAGCTCTGTGGTATCTACAGGCTTTCTACTGGATTTACCTCCAAGTTCTGGAATGGCTATAAAAGAGAGGATTGGATCAGTGTCTCCAGAACCATCTCTGCGGATGTGTTGGGTCATAATCCTGCTGGAAGAACCAGTAATGAGCCAGTTTCAGTTTTCTGGCATAACCCACCAGGTTTTTACTGAAACTGCCCTGGTATTACAAGGGTTCCTGATGTCATGCACTCTTGTAAGGTTCCCTGGGCCCACGTCATCACAGATCCTCCACCTTGTTTAACAGTTGGGCGAGGTGCTTTTCCACATATTCATGTGCTCTCATACTCTCTTTGCTGCAGATTTCTAATAGTGAGCCTTGGAGGTCTTAGAAAATATCAAGTAGGATGCTCTGACTGTAAATATGGGGGAGTTCATGTGAGTAGCTATTATCTGACTTACAAAGATCAACACACATTTGCATTGGCTGGAATGTTCTCTTGTTTTTCCAATTTTGAATAGAGCTTAAGAGAAATGGGGCTCTCTGTTACGGTCATTAATTATTAAATAAAAGTTCCTCCACACCATAATTAACTTAAAACATTGCTTCAGTTTACATTAATTTGATAGGAATTTCTAGTGGCATTATATTGTAGAAATAAATTGTTAATATGAGAATTTTTTTTCTCTCGCAAAGAGCAAATTGGATTTTTAAAAACATCTCTATTGTAAGTGTGGAAGGTGGTGTAATATTTAGGATCTATGAATTCCTGCCATGTTCCAAAGCAAGTCAACTAACATTTATTTTACACTTTTACCTACATGCAGTTGATTGATTTTTTTGTGCTGAGCCTGAAGAATCAGATGGTGGATCTAATGATGTTCAGGTTCAAACATCAAGCCAGAGAAAGAACTAAGAGGACTGATTATACTCATTTGGTTATTTAAATAAGATAGCAGGTGTGTGGGCCAGATACTGAAAGTGGCTATTCTAATTGTAGAATAGAAAATTATGCTGTAGCCTAACTAAAACAGGAATAACATCCACATAACCCCTATCATTATTTTATGCTTTGCACTAAAACTGAACCTAAAGTTTTTAGTGATTCTGGAGAAAATATTTCATTTTTGACATAATGTATTTTTAAATTTAGCATAAATCATGCATTGCATTCCTGTGAATGTGTGTTGGCCTCATGTTTTATGCATCCAGCTCAACAGGCTATGGATGTAGATGTGTGACCTTTTGTTTACACACTTACACAGAGGATGTGCAAAACCAATACAGGAACTGAAGACAAAAACATATGTATGATAAGAGCAGGAAAAACAGCACAGCAGAGTCTTTCTAAGTAGAGAAGCTAAAATCTTACCTGTCTGGCTGGGCCTGCTGCTGGTTCTGTGAAACAGGCGCCGGTATGGATTTGTTCACCTTGGCGTAAAGTCCGTTGATGTCCTCAAGGGGGGCCTGAGGTTGAATCTGCCCCCCTCTTGGCATAGCTGGGGACGGGGTGCGGCTCAGGGACAGCGGAGAGGGCGCCTGGCGGAAGTTGCTGATGCGGGCGTAGTTGGGGTCGCTTTCGTCATCTTCCATGTCGGGAAGGGAGGCCTGGTCAGGGGTGGTGTAGCCAGAGCGGTTCTCAGCATAACGTGGCTCGTAGCTGTCACAAAGAAGAAGACAAATCACAAATGCTTTTCTAGGTGATAGTGTATGATTAGAGCAGGTGAGTGAATGTAGCAGCAGAAGGAAGGCCACCAAGACAGTTTAGGAACGTCCTACCCATCTCTGCTGTAAGGGATCTTGTCCAACTCCTCTTCACTCAGGGCTTCCAGTCTGTTCTTCGATCCTTTAGCTGGATCTTTGCTCTTGTCCTCTTTCTTCTTACCGAACCTGCATAACACAAACAAGACATTCAGGAAAATAAACTTAAATGATATATTAAAGATATTCCTGATACACTCAGTGGCCCGGACCTACAGAACAGCAGAAGAAATTGGTAAAACCGAAGGCAAAATTACTGATCTCACTACAGACGAAATAATGAAAAATCGAATGTTTCCTAAACAAAGATGTTATGAAGGAGGATCTAGATCAATGAAGCTTCCAGTAACAAAAACCTTAGACCCAAACTGAACGACATTCTACTTAAAAAAAAGGAATAACCAAAATAAATAGTTTTTAAGACTCTTTAGAGCTACAGGTGGTAAATGAAGAACAAAATAAAATGACAGAAAAGGACCTAAAAATAGCAATAAAAGTGAAATATCAGGATTAATTAAATACCTGATTAAACCACCAGGACTGGATGGCTATACGGCTGAATGATACAGGAGCTAAAAGAAGAACTGTGACCAGTTCCTACATTGAATCGGGTACTAGAGAAGACACAGGCTGATGTTCTGGTGTAACCAAGTGAAAAAGCATTTAATCCCATTCCCATACAAGCAGTTATGGTAGATAGTAGCTTACGAGACCTTATAAGAATTATAGAAAACCCAAGGTTCAAGTTGATCTTTAAAATGAGAAAATCGCTAATAACAGAAAACAAAATGGAAGAAGATAAAGCAATTCTTAGGTGACATGCATATGATACACATTTTACTCCAAATAAAGTAGACACCAGATTCAAAGACTGGACAAATAAGGATTAACAGATAATGAGTGAAGGTACATCATTTTAAAAATATTCACTAGATGCACAGGACTGCATAAAGGATGGGCTCTGAGCCCTGTCTTGATGAGGTTAGACAGGAATCTGGAGTATGATGTTTGCAGTTGACATTGTGATTTTTTTGTGAGAGCAGAATACATATATGTGAATCAGAGGGAACGAAGTGGAGCCGTGAGGTTTCAGAGATAAAGAAGATGGAGGATTTTAAGTACTTAAGGTCCACAGTCCAGAGCAATAGTGAGTGTTGAAAAAGAAGTTAGGAAACGTGTCCAAGTAGGTTGGTTTGGGTGGAGTAAAGTGTCATGTGTTTTGTGTGATAAAAGAGTATTAGTAGGAATAAAAAGTAAAGGTGTAGAGGACGATGGTGAGACTAGCGATGATGTATGGTTTAGAGATGGATAGGATCAGGAAATAAACGATGCAATAAAACATATTTTAGAAAGTCATCTGCCTTGAGCTAGTAAAACTTTATCTTTTGGACTCATGCCTGAAGGTTGGCCAAACAGGATGGAGAGAATGAGACAGTTACCACATAGTGCAGTCTTTGATTTCTGATTTTACTGGTCCTGACTCAGATATGGGGTAATAATGTTATGTCTACCCCCCACAAATTAACGCTCCTGTTTTTGTTTTGTTTTTAAATGTGTTGTTTTGCTTGTTTCTTTTTTTTCATTCATATAAAATGAGGACATTAAAGGCTGATAGTTTGTAACCACTAAATGAAATGGATGGGTGTGGTGTTTTGATTGCTGAAGGTCAATTAAAAAGCAAATAGCAAAAGATATGTACTGATCACCTCTAGAGAAGTAATAATGAAGCTATATTTGACAAAGTTCAGTAATTTAACTGCTAAGCATTTCATATTTCCCATCCTCACTCCACATTGCCTCCTCCAAACCCACATCTCCTTCCCTCAGAGCTCCTGCTGAGCCAGTCTAATGTCTGTGTTTATCTCATTAACAGCGAGGCACTTCTCATTACGGCTACAGGCTGATGTGTGGCCTGAATGCTAACCAGCATGGCCTGGCCAAGCGGAAACCTGGACAGAGCAGCCATGCTGGCCCTGTAGCATCCTGCAAACCAATTAGTGTTATTCTCAGATCATATACCTGCTTCACTTCTGCCTGTGAGGGTCACTCTAGTCAAACACAGGTCAGGTATGCACACAGTGGATGTTTTTTCTCAGGAAGAAAGCAAACAAAGGCAGTGAACCAGATTATCTCGTCTTGATTCAGAGTTTAGACTCTCATGCGCCAAACAAACATAACGCTCCATCTGATGAACCTATTGTTCTTAAAGTGTTACTGCACCAACCGTGAACTGCCTGTTGTTAATAAACATGTAAACCATTTTAAAGAAGCACCTTCTGATTCCTTTCCAGCATTCAGTCTTCTTGAGTTCACATCTACCAAAAGTATGGAATATATTTTTCTGACTTTCCCACAATTTCATCTTTTAGCTAATGATCTCATTGTAGAGAAGTATTAGTCAGGACAAGAGCACAAAAATTTGCACATTGTCATTTAAATATGCCATTGCAAAGTAAAGATGGTTCTCAATGGTTCAAGAAAATGTGAGACAACAGGGACATTATAAAAGGTGTCCATTTCTCAAACACTAAAGACAAGATATGAGCTGGTCAGGAAGGCTTTCTGTGACAACAGCCTTCTGAATAGGGTTGGAACATGGAAACCTCCTTTTTAAAAGAAAACCTTTCTTCTTCATATGGGATAAAACCTGAAACCTTTACAGATACCCAAGAGTTTTAACCCAGAACTTCCATTATGTTCTAGACAGCTTATCGATACCGAGTCCAAGTATACATTCAGATCACTTAAAGAATACATTCACAAGAGGAACATTAAAGTTTTTTTAACGGCCTACCCAGCATTCATAACTAAATCACAAAGAATGTCTATCGGGTCACCTGAAGAAGACTTTGAACAAGAGATCTCTCATCAGGAATATGCACTATCCAATTACTTCATAAGAATTTTCTGCATCTGACTTATAGAACAAGTTCTGTAAAATACATTAAACTTAGTTTAACATAACAAAGCATCTGTTGCACTGGATTAAAGCTCAAATAAAAAATTTTTTTTGGGTGTTTCCAGCTTTCCTACCTTTGGTCTTAAACACCTACTGCACCAATATTTCTGTGCATATTGTTTTATTTTGGGCAGCTCCGACTTCTTCTCAGCATCACGTTATTCCCATTTACTAAAATTCTGCTTCATCTATGCTTTTTTCTTTTATTTATTTGTGCCTTTGTGGGTGTCAGGCACTTATAGAAGCAAACTCAGATGATCCTAACATCATCAGACTAAAATCCCAAGACATTAAACATTCCTTTAAGCAGAACTGTCACTTATTGCATTTTTACTTGGATCTCTGAGGCGTTTTACGAAGTTTTAAGCTGTAACATCCCTACTTATGTTTCTCATAGTGAACTCACTGAGCTAAGCCCTTGCAGCTTTAATGTTAATGTTATAAACCTCACTTCCTTGAGATCACTTGACACAGAAACAGTGTGGGTGCTGCTGCAACATGTTTGTATTTTCTTCTACTTGGGACAATTTTGATTTAAGCACTCCCACATGATGCTGCAGCTAAAAGCAGACTACCAATTACTTCAGTGAGAAATTTATAGAAATCAGTAAAGTCAGAAAAAATATATCAGTTCTATTCAACGTCGATGCATCAATAGAGGGATAATTAAAAAGACTAACAAATACAGGATATGATTGACTAAATCCTCAGGTTTATCTAGCGAAGCTGCACACAGCGCCTTAATCAACATTCAGAGGGGGCCAGAGGTCCACAGCTGGACCCGTCATTATATCTGCATTAATTAGGAAAGGCTCTTTTCTCACTGTATTGTCTAACAGGAGATGGGGAAAAAAGGAGGAGGAGGTGACTCAGAGTGGGGGTGGGACATCCAATTAGAGACATACCTGCCATGAGAGGTGGATATCCCCCACTCTCCCATTGCTTTATCACTTATTCATCACCAAAGAGTCCACATTTTCACACTGAAAAGAGCAGAGTTTGTTAAAGACAGCGCAATGATTTCCTTGTCTCTTTCTGTCTTCATATGTTTTTTTATTACCTTCACAAAAATCATTGTTTGGCTTATTAAGTCTGGCTTTCACTGTCACTCAGAAATCTGACAGTTAATTTCCTGTAGTGTTGCAGGATAAAAGGACACCAACACACAGGGACAAAAGCCCACGTGTATAAACACAAGTCCATAAAAACAGGAACTGCAAATATAAATCTAATAATTTAGAACAAAAACATTGGTTGTATTCTAAGGGACGTAGATACAAACACCAGAGAAGACAGCTATATGCATCAACTTGGTAACTCTGCAGGGAGCTGGACACAGTCACACAGAATAGGACATCTCATTAACTTAGCATCATCTACCTACACAACAACTCCATCAAACTCTCATTAGTGGGTCATTGGGGGTTTAGAGTGAGTCAGGCTGATCTGGTGTCCCATTTAATATGCTCCCCACCTTCACAGGAGCTACTAGGAACCATTATTAGTGTGTCGCTGTTGTCATTAGCCTGACTCCCCCGCTGTCACCCCAGCAGCCCAATAAAGAGCTCAGCTGTTTTTTTTACATTCATTTTTTTATTTATTTAAGTGCATATGCCATCATACTTTAGAGCTCAAAACAGTAAAGAATGAAACAAATTCATCACAATTGGCTTTTCTATTGCTATATACCACTCAATCATAAAGTGCCTTTTGAGTCAAGCCATATATGGATGACGATGAGTAGCATCTTAAAATCTTCTATGGTTGGTTTGCGAGAAAAGGTTGAATGGGCGTGTAGCCGCTTATTGGTTACACAGAGAAAAGACGGTGTGAGCACTTTTGCTACATATATCATCTATGCAGGAAATTGTCTATAGAAATAAACAGCTGAAGAGGATCGTGTACCAATTGGAATGCTAGATTTAAGTAAAGTAAAACTGTATTTATATAGCACCTTTCAAGAAGTGCTTCACAAAAAAGAAATACATAAGATAATATTAAACAAAAGGGGAAATAAGGGAAGGAAAAACCTAAACCTAAGGGATGAGGGCAAAGCACAATTTATACTACAGCCACAACTGACAGCTGGAGCCAGAGAGTTAACAGTCAGAGCCTTGAGACGACCGCAGCAGTTGTTTCTAAGCAGAAAGTTCATTAGGAAAGAAGAAGCTTTATTTTGCAATACAAAACATCTCCTGATCTCCATAGATCACCTTCAGTCAATCCTCCAGCATGTTTAGCTATAATAATTAGCCACAGCTGCAACATTCATTATTTTGTCTCTGGGTCTGAGGCAACTGCAGGAGTGTTTGACTGCAGCATTTTAACTTCCCCTCCATTCACCACATTAGCTTGAAGTGACTTTATATGGTCAGGCTACATATGGGTAAACTAACCTCAGACTGATGTAGTCTAAGTGGCATGGCAGTGGGAATAAGATTTTGACAGTCCTGGTGTAGTTAAACCCTCACAAGTAAAACATTTACTGATTATGTGGAGAGAAGTGAGACTAGCACAGTCACTGCGAGACTCATTAATATGAAGTATTCTGGTGGCAGTAATCTGAATTAGTTTTTGTCACAAGCAGTCACTGACCAGGCAGACTTGGATCACAACATTTCTTCTGACTTCCTTCTCATCACTGGATAAACAACATTTACATTTTCATTTTATGCATACTCATATTCAAGCTGGAGACTTTTGCCACTTTTGACTAGGAAGGAAACTAGGTTATGCATTCATACTGGAGTTGGATATCCCAAATGCAACATCATCAGTCTGTAGCAACTTGAATCTGTGTTCTCAGGTGCCTTGTGCTCTCTTTTAATTGCTTCATGCTTTTTCACATATTTCTGAATGTTGCTCATGGTAATGAATACAAACAAGCCCAGATAGAATAGAAAAGGAACATTATAACAATGATGATTAATGCCCTTAACTTTATTACTGTAAAATGCAAGACATTATTATACTTTCTTGTACAAAGGATGTGCTGATTTTGATTTCTTTTTGGATTTTCTTTCCATTCCACTTCCCATTTCTACTGACGTATTCTCCCAAATCAAAACCTTAATTTGTGCAAAAATCAAGCAGTTGCTTTGGAAACGTGTGGCAAAACCAAAGCCAAGTAAGAGTCTAGATAATAACAACAGCTTCTGCCATTCTTATGAAGGAGCAGAGGGGAAGAAGTAGAATGCGTACAGTTAACTGTGCTCTAATGAGGGTCTGTGTGTAACTGGGATCACAGCTAGCCAAGTGCTGTGGTGTCACCAAGCTGACCTGTGTCACCCTCCCTCCTGCTCCTCTAGGAAGGAGCAGGAGGGAGCGGAAGAGCTTGTCTTTACCTAAAAATGAAGACCAAAAAGTAGCTCAATGCTAAATAGCTCATCTGTGTAGACTAAAAACTATCACAAATACCTTGTAAATCATCACCTCCCTTATATTCTTAATATTCTTTGTTCACTGTAATTGTGACAAGAATAAAGGTGTCAGGTTCTGTGCAGTCTTAAGCTCTGCTATCTGGCGCAACAGGCAGTCAGTGGGTGGCTGGTTATCACCAGGCATTACAGAGGATGTGAGAATGCCGTCTGCTGCTGAGGTAGGCGTCGCTCTGTAGGAAAAAAGTATTTCTTTTTTGGGGGAGGGCAAAGAATGATTAACTAGCATATGCAGGTGTGCAGTCTACTTTGCTCTTTACGACAAATCGCAAATCAGCCAATCACATGGCAGCAACTCCATGCATTCAGGGCTTGTAGACATGACGAAGACAACTTGCTTAAGTTCAAATCCAGCATCAGAACTGGGAAGAAAGGGACTTGGAACGTGACGTTCTAAGTGTTAGGCAGGTTGATCTGAGTTATTAGCAAACTGCTGATCTACTGGGGTTTTCACACAAAGTATCCACTGAGTCACAGTTGATCCAGCCATTCTTGTATCAAGGTACTTTTTGCACACTTTAAGCTCCTTACAATCAGCTGAGCTTGGTTTAAATACCACAGCCCACCTCAGCAAGGATGCCTATCATTCTCAATCCCTTTATGACCACAGTGAGCTCATCTTCAGATGACTGCTTCCAGCAGAATAACGCACCACAAATCATCTCAAACTGTTTTTCTGAACCTAATGAGTCAACTATACTCCAAAGGGCTCCTCGGCCCCCAAACTATCTTTGTGATGTGGGAGAACAGGAAATTTGCACCATGCATTTGCATTATCTGCAGCAACTTGCCATCATGTCAATATGGACCAAAAAGTCAAAAATACAGGCACACATTTCTTAGATAACAGGACTTATTTTCATCTGAAACACAGATATTAACCTTACACTATGAATATTTACAGTTAGTAAACATGTACTTATGTCACATTGGGCTAAAAATGCTCAATGGCTGTAAGAATAAGCCAGAATGTGGAAGTTGAGATCACTGCCTTATTATTTTATAATATATCCATATTTTATCCAAAAAGCGTTATTTTCCAAAGACGTGGTTTTATACCAGCCATCTAACTGATTTAACCGCTAAATACTTTAGACTTTTAAGCAGATCATTAACACCTAAACTACCTATAAAGGCAAGAGCAAGACATTTTACAGCCAGCTTGATGCATTTTGAAAGGAGGAGGCAGCAGGTAGTAAACTGGCCTATTTGCCTTGGAGAGTCAAACTACAAAGACAAAGCAAATAGAAAAGAATGACTCAGAGACAAAGGGAATTAAATGAGCATATCATAAAGCAGCTTGCTAAATTTTCATCCGTCTTAGACAATAAACCCAAAAGACACCAAATACAAAACAGACTAGAATGAAAGAAAGATGAGAGAACAGTAGAGAGACGGATTGCTGAGCCAAAGCTCCTGTAAAAACTGCGGCTCGGCTGGGGAGGAGTAAGGAGCTTAGGAATATATGGACCGAATGCAGCTACGTTCAGAGGCAGAGGGAACAGTTAATCAGTCAAGCAGAAATGTTATCACAGTAATTAGATTGCTCTGCGTGTATTTGGAGAAGAGCGCACTTTTCTCAGCTGAGCTTCCTGTAAAGAAAAGACGGTGACGGTGAGAATGGGATGAAAGAAGCAAAAGAAAAGGAGAGCCAGACATAAAGAGAAGCAAAGACTAACACCACAGAGAGCTGTGATGTAACACAGCACCTTATACCGCTCTGGCAACACGCCGCTTGGAAACTATTCCAGGCTGCAAATAGACAGAATGACATCCCCTCTTTAATATTGGTGCGATTTCCTTGTTGAAGAGGGGATCGGGCTACATGAGGAACAACAAGGTCACAAAAGGCCTGTGAAAGCTGACTGACTGACAACACCATAAGCAAGTCTGCGCCTCTTTGAATAGAAGCCCCATCTTCACTTGATAATGCAGAACCGCCAGCGGGCCCACGGGTTTTCCACCAGCAGGCATAATTAAATCTATTCATCTGAATTCCTCTTCATATGTAGACCCAGCATACCGGCAGTTGGACCCAAATCGGCTTCCTTTAATAGCAGATATCAGTATTGGCAAGGAGGGAAATTAGCTGGATCCACACGATGCTAATCGTAGATAAAGAAGCTTCACTTGGAGTGTATTAATAATGTAGAGATCTAAGAAGGCAGATGGGAGTGGAAGATATAGCTGCTGGTTTTTATCTTAATATCCCAAAAATACAAGGAAAGAAGACTTTGGAAATTAGACAAAACACTTTCAGATACCTAAGCTTTATGTGAACATTTAGGCCTTTCCCGGGCCAAACAAAAAAAGCACTGGTGTAGCCAAAATCATAATCGCAGAAAGTGGAATGCAATCATTTTAATATCATCTTCAAATTGGGCTAATTTAACGCCTAGAGGAGAGAAGATTGAGGCAGACAGGTATGAATGCACAGCAAGTTGTTCCCAAGGGAACTGGAGGCGGATATGGAGCGCTTGTCTTAATCAACGCCTGGCCAGTCCCTGGAGTATACATACTTCACTCAGACAAAAGGGAGTGATAAAAGAATAAAACAGGAGAAGATGAGGAAGAGGGGATTTGGAGAACCATGGTTCTTGGTTAAAGGTCCTTTCAGCCAATTTCAACACGTCTTAGGTGTTTTCAGCCAATTTTCAAAAGACAAATACACAATATAACTGAATTTGTGTTGGGTATGATTATAATGGTCAGGCTTGAAATATGTAACCTGCAGAAACCATTTCATGGATGGATGGATGGATGTTTAAGACAGTGAGATGAGCAAATATTTTGCCAAACTGTTCAGATTTTTCACTCTTATCCAGACCTGGACAATACTTGAATCATATTCCATACTTTTCTAGAATTTTGTAGACCATCTATGAACTCTGGCAAGCAAACAGAATAATACACAGCAGGAGAATAAATGGAGACCCTCACCAGAGGTAAGGAGAAGGAGCGTGATCCATACACTGTCTGGTTAAATATGTGTTCCCCTTTAATGGTTTGCATTTTGATACGGGGTATATCTTAGCAACAACACATTAAAACCTGTCCCCCTAAAGCGATTCGTCTTTCCACTTCCCTCCTCACTTCCATCAGGGGAGCAGTTAATATTTAACAAGTCCACTGGGTTATATGCATCAGACTCTCACTTTAGTTGTGTGTGTTGTGCCTCCTATGTATGGGCTGTAAATACAGTCAGCAGAAACTAGCTGTTACCTTTCTCTTGCTTTGCTACACGTCAACGATGCTAGCAGCTGTGGTGGTTCTTACATGAATGAGCTTCTGGTCAAACCCGTTCTTCTATGTTCAGATTTAATCAGTACAGGTTTGGGGAGATTTTGAACAAGTGATGATCAAATTCCTTCTGAATTGAACTTGCTTCAGTTAATCAGAGTTCTTCTCATTCATCATGTGGAGGAGTGGAGAACAACACTGGCACCTTTATATTGTATTATGAATAATCGTACATTTAGTAACAGAACTGTCACATTCCTGTGTGACATTTTTGTTACAATAAATCTGAAAAATCTATTGAGGAGATGTTTTATGCCTTACTAACCCTAGTTTTTTGTTTCTTTTTAACATGGCAGTTAAAACCATTTGAGTAAAATTATCCTGAAAATTGCTTAGAGTGTAACAAATTTATTTGACTTTTAAGTGTTAAATTTACATAATTTCGTCTCAGAAATATTGATTAAAATCTAGTCAAATAAAATGTATGCATATTTTCACAAGTTCTCATAGGGTAAACAGTTGGTTGTATCAATGTTAACGCTGCAAACCAGATCGGGTCGTACGTCTGTGGCTGTAAGGACACAACATATTCCTAGTACTTCGATGGCAAGAAACTCATGTGCCTTTCCAAAGTTTTAAATTTATAACCCTTTTCCAGCTGTAGACTGGTTAAAAGCCAGTGTGGTTCCAGATTGTTGCTACTGGCAGATTTAGGAAAGGTTAGCCTCCTGGCTCTTCCAGCCAGAGACATATCCTTGGACAAGACTCACTTAACCTTCTGTGTCTGGACAGCAGAGGTCATGTTCTGTGTGTATTTCAGGGGGTGATAGGGAGGGGGCCAGAAGACAGAGAGCATAAATCTGTTCTTGCATGTGTCTGTCATTAGCAGACATTAAATGAGGGAGGAAGTCCATCCATCACACATGGCTAGAAGACTAGATGGGACAGAACCAATAGCAGAGGTGTAATCACTTCCTGGCGTCTCCTTTGGATATGAGTGAACATGTCTTGGTGGGTAGGTAGGACCACATGCTAATTGGTTGTGACTGTTTCCTGTGGCCACATGAATCCCTTTTATTGGCCGGTGAGTGATGTGCAGCTGGCCTTGGAAACGCCGCTCAGCCATCCGGCCGTTACGGATGTGTCTGTGCTTCAAGCAGTCCATCCCTCGGGGTCGTCTCAAATGTCACAACTCCTCGACGCGGAAGTGATGGATTGGAAAACTGATCGCCGCAAATGGAAGGCCCTCGTCTCACTGTCTCATTTGATAATTACTGTATGGCCAATAACTCACAGTACAAATAAGGGTATTGTGTTCCTCAGTTTTTTTGCCTTTCAGAACAGTGACAGCAAGGTTGTTTGACCGAGATACAGGTGAGTAATTTAAAGAAAACCTACGGCCCATAAACCTCTTACAGGTATCAAGAAGAGGGTGATGAAGTCTGTAAATGAAATAAAGCCCCCAGGTGCTGGAAAAATGACTAGAAAGCATCCTGCAGTTAGAGGACGAGCTGTGTAGAGAAGCTCAAGCAACAGAGAGTAGAGGGTTGTTGTGACTGCCCCCTTTATCAGCTGATATATATGCATGAGGATTTCCTCATCATCTTCACCGTCAATTTTCCCATCCCTCTGATTTTTGACTGACAGCTCACATCAGCACCAATAAACCTGCACATCATTTCAGAAAAGCTGCCTAACGCGGTGAACGGAGAAAGAGGGGAGAAAAAAGTTAATTCGTTTTCCAGCGGCTGCCGACGGTGATAGCGGCTGTGTCTGTGTGCCGCCATGGCAAAGTTGTAAATTAGAATTTGTCCTCAATGGTGAGCACAGGAAGCTGTTTCTGCTGCGTAAAAGCTCATTTTCACCAACAGCTTAAAAATAAATAAATAAATACTTGGCAGCTTTTTATATTTAGGGCATCGGGAGTCTTGCAGGAAGAAAAGTCTGCACAAATCTGAGTTATAAAGAGTAAAAGAAATGTTTGCCATTTTATTCCTCCATGAAGGGGGATTCGTTTCTCGCTGAGTTTTTCAACATTATGCTGCAATTTTGACACAGAGTGAAAGAGGTGGGAATTTTACTGGTACAGATTTTGTATTATGTCATTTTGGAATGACAGACTGTTATTAACCAAAGTAAGAGCTGTGTCTGCATTCTCAGCACAAAGTCAAACTTCTTCCCAATCCAGGCTGGATTTGTCACTAAGCTAGTTTGTGGCGTCTCACCACTATCCACCTTTCAATGTGAGTGTTTCCGGCCTTTGAATAAGAGTTTTTCACAGTTAGTGCACAGGTTATAAAAAAATTATGGCAAAAATATGAAAAAGGTACAAAAATAGCTGAACATTTGTGTAAGTAAGGTCGCCAACGGGGGGCAGCATTGAGACAGAAATTCAGCCCAGCAGCAAACATAATTGCTTCCTGCGACAGAGATGGCGCCTCGGGTTTTAGCATCCGACTCAAGTCCCACTCAAGCAGCAAAATTAAAAGACTTCAGACTCAACTTTGACTTCTGCCTAGGTGGATTATTATGGGATGTTAATGGCTCATAACAATATGCTCATGTTACCTTTAGCATGAATGTCTGTCCGAATGAACGTTGAATTAAATTACTTTAGATCATTTCAGAACAAAATAATCTAACTTGCCTCCGACAAATATCAAAATAAAAGCACTTCCTGTTCCGTTGATTCAGTTAAAGATTAACACTCATGTACTTCTGACACTTTGTCTTGTTCATTATGTTATAGTTTATATCTTAAACTTGAACATCTTTACTATTTAGAATTGAGAACAAGGGTTTAAAAAGGTTTCCCAATATTACTAAAAGTTCTTAGGTGGAGCGGAAAAAAGCCCTCCAAACGCATTCATAAAATTCAACATTAACACGATTTAATCACTTTCCGTCAGTTTTTTGCATGCTGGATTAAATGTGAAAAGATTAGGACAAATGTTGATGAAAATTAACAGATTTAAAGAAAATAAGCAATTATTCATGTAATAATTTAGGCCTAAGGCAAGCCTTTAAACTCTTTCCTTTATGGTTCCAAATCTATCAAGGGCTAAGGCAAATATAGTAATATAGTCCATAGTGTTTTTTCATAACAAGACTGAATGGTGCGATTATTAAACCAATATTCCAGAGGCCTTAGCCAGGGCAGCTGAGAGCACTGAACTACAGCAATACTTCTCAAGAAGTTTGTGCCATCTTGTGCAAGCGAAGTAGGTTTTCGCCTCTTGCAAGCTGCAAATTGCTGTCCAAACTTATCAAGACTTCACTTAAGTTGTTCTTCAGTCATATTTGTGTTGCAGGTGAGATAAATTGGTTATGTTACTTCATAAAGAGTCAATTTCTATCAGATATTTTTATGATTGGTGCTTGGATATCAAATATTCCAACTTCTTCCCAGCAGGGAGAATATTTTTCTTAAGCCTCCACTTGAAGCCCTAAGAATATGTATTTAAGGCACCCCTGATTAGTAAGCCATGGTTGTGTCTTCTATCAAGTGTCTGACATGCATTATTTAGGACATCGAGATGAATAGCGATGGACAAAAGATAGATTTGTCCTCTGGGCAATATATACTGTATGTATATAACCCTGTGCACGTTTTACACAAACTAACATTAATTAAGATCCTGTTCAAGCCTCCACTTCATATCAGCACAGCTTGGAGTCCTTAAATGTCAGATGAAATGTTGACTCAAAGAAATCCACCTGCAGAGTCTTAACCAGCTGTAGGATTAGACACTGCCTGCCTGATTTTGCCCCCATTAGAGCTTAAAGTCACCGCTAAGACTTTCACACAAACATGTCAGAGCGATTTTGGTATGTCTACCAGCACAGGGGACAACCACGGTACAATTCAAGGAGTTGTCTACCTGCAATCCTTTCATTTTTAGTTATCAGCACCACTTTCTTGGCCTGGTTCAGTCATCTAAGGTAAAGATTTGCAAACGGAATTGGTGTATTTCAAAAGAAAACAGAAGTACTGCAAGAAAAACTGTTTGCCCATAAAATGTCATTCAAAAGGGGAAAAAAAGCTAACCAAACAAACACGGACCCATGTGGAAATATAACCTATCCCTCACACCCAAATCAAGGAACTGCTTAAATAGAACCTCTCTGAGAAAAAGTAGCCTAAAGTTATAAAGCAACACATCGATATGAACATTGTGTCGTTACATAAGGACATAAAGTTAACATTTCAGAAAAAGACATCATAGTCAAACACGGTGGTGGTGGTGTGATGATCTGGAGCTGCTCTGTTGCTTCAGGACCTGGAACATGAATTCTGCTCTCTAGCAGAAAATCTTCAAGGAGAATAAGTCGGATTTACCTAAAGCCTAAACTTGGGTTGGAGCTGGAAAAAAAAAAGGAGGCCAGGAAGTCCACCTCTGAACGGCTCAAAATAGGAAAATGAATGTTTTGGAGGGGCCTAGTTAAAGTATGACAAAGATGCTGAGGCGTGACCAAAACAGGTCATTCAAGCTGGAAAACCCTCCAGTGTGGATGAGTTAAAACAATTCTGCAAATAAGATTGAGAGACGATTCCTCCACAGTGATGTAAAATATAAATTGCCAGTTACAGCAAATGTTGCTGTTGCTGGCAGGGTGACAAGCAATTATAAGGATGAATCACTTATTTTAACATAGAGCCAGGTTAGGCAGAGTAGCTAATTTCCTTGAATAAATAAAATTATCATTTGAAACCGAATTTTATTGTATGATATTAAACTTTGTACCAAATACATTTATGCATCTTAAAAAGCAACAAAAATAAGACATCTGACAAACTGTACATACTTTTTCAGAGTACTGTATGAATAGTAACAAGTACTGCAATGATGACAGTATATAAAATAAGTAAATGTTCTCTGGGAAGTGAGTTAGCACCCCAGCAGCACTAAAAACAATGTTCAGCCCTGGATTCCTTCATAATGTTGTCTAATCTTTGCAGAAAAGAAGGGCATGAAGTGAGAAAGGAATACTTATGAACAGATAAAAGGACATGAAGATCAAGGTGGCGGAGGATGAAAACCAGACGTTTTAAGGAGCCAAAGAGAGGTGGCTCATCATGAAGCTAGCAATGAAAGGCCATGAGAGAGAAAACGAATGCACAATAACAGCAGTAATCCATCAGAAATCATTCAACAGTGGGACTGTCTCATTTGACATCGAGACTTTAGTTCTGCACAGTTCAGCCCACCAGTGACAACCTTTCAACTCTGCACATTCTGCAACTAAGCGATAGGACGAGAGCGGAACGGATGGCGCTAATTGGCTTGCCTCCCTGTCGGATTTCTCCGGCTCGGCAAACAGAGCAGGAGGAGGAGGGTGTGGGGTGGAGGATATATATGATGCTGTATGTGGATTTGTAAACAGCAGATCAGGACGTTAGTTTTCATGTCCCCTAAACTTGTTAAGGAGTGTTGGCCTGGAGTGAAAGCGACAGCGCTACATTGATCCTCCCTGGGACAGAGCAAATGACAGGATGCGGCACAGAGGCGATGTGTCAGTGTCCCAGCAGGGGTGATACAGCAATGACACACCCAGTGAGTGGAAAGCATCTGTAAGCTGAGCAAACTGGAAAACATGAGTCTCTTCACCACTTTAGTGCAACTCGACTGTCACTTGAAAACAAAAAGCATTTGATAGAACAATCAAAGTTACGTCCTTCAAATTCTGTTAGAAGAACACCATCACAAGCCAAATTCTCATACATCCTAGAATTAATACCATGATTAACTTGTTTGAGACAGAGAAAAATCTCACTTTACGGTGTGAAGCAGACAGAACAGGAGATGTACTATAAATTTATATTTTTCATTAGATGGCCCAGTCTGCCAGTCTTCTCCCACAGTGACATGCAGCAGTGATGTTGAGAAAAAACAGAAGAGCAGCCAGAGTTTCAGTAGCAGCGGCGCGACCCCAAGGCGACGTTCTAGGCAAAGACTTTGGTCCTGTCTGCTGAAACCAGACAAAACGACCCGTTAGTCCCCGGGTCTGAAGGGCACTGTCATTTGTCTCGGATTATTTGGGAATCAGGGAGACGAGCTGGAGATGGGGTTTTAAGATGAGGAAGTGGAGAAGCCACCCTTTGCTTTCATGAGCTTCATGAAGTGGTCACCTGAAATGGTTTTCCAAAGAGTCTTGAAAGAACTTCCCAGAGGTTCAATGAGAGAATATTTTCAGTCATCACAGCAAAGGGCGGCTACTTTAAGGAATCTAAAATATAAAACATATTTAGTTATTTTACAATTTTTGGTTTGCTGCATAATTGCATAAGTGTTCATTCACAGTTTTGACGCCTTCAGTGAGAATCTACATACAATGTAAATAGTCATAAACATAAAGAAAAGCATGGCAAGGCCCTCGACGATGAAGGTATATTTGACTGCTATTTCAGCCTGTCACGGATTTGAGGGAAAAACAGTGGGCCAACATCCATTGGTGTGTTGCTTTATGAAAGGGGCACACTGCAAACTGCCTACGCCCAGGCAATTGGCCCCACCGTGGGACCTTCCCACCGTTTTAGAACCCTCGGAGGAAGATGAACTAGGCTTCCTATTCCTCCAAACATCTTTGCTGCTTGCTCTGGCCTCAGCCAAATGGGTTGGTGAAATACATGCCCTTTCAGTCCATCAAGCTTGTACTCATTTTTTCCCAGGTGACTCGAAGGTCATCCTGCTACCTAACCCAGCTATTGTTCCAAAAGTGGTGGGTTCATGCTCTCTGGTAGAGCTGACTGCCTCTTACCCCCCGCCTTTTGCTTCGGAGGAGCAAAGGCGTCAACATAATCTGTGTACAATACGTGAATTGTGGTTTTATTTGGACAGGACGCATGGTTTTAGGAAAACCAATTGGTTATTTGTGTCCTGGGCTAAGCCACATGTAGTAGCCTGTGTCGAAACAGCCTCTTTCTCACTGGATTGTGGAAGCTATTACTTTGGCATATTCTAGCAGGGGCATCCTCATTGGCCTTTTTCAGTAGGTGTGTACAGCTGCAAGCTGGGCTTCCTAAGATACATTTGCTAGTTTTACAAACTTGATGTGACTGCTCCTGTTTTGGCACATTCAGTATCAAGTGCAGGCTCTCACGGTGAGGCCCCCTACTGATTGGCCAATGGGAACAGTTGTCTTTTAAACAGGCATGTCTGGCAATCCGAGAATCAGTATTTCTCCCCATTGTGAGACACGAAACCAATGCTATGAAAGAGAGCTTAAGGTTACGAGTATAACCCGGTTCTCTGATTAGCATGAGTGAGTGTCTCACCAGACCACCCTCCTTGCTGTAAAGCGAGGAAGAGGTGAGCGTGTTTTGAATGTCAGCCCTATTTATAAAGGTGAGGATTTAAACGAGTGAAGGTGTGATTTAATAAAAGGCAAACTTATAGATTTTTATTTGCAGAACAGATTGTAAACTATTTATTTTCCTTCCACTTCCCAATGATGACCATTTAGTGTTGTTCTATCACATAAAATCCCAATAAAACACCCAGAAGTTTGTGGTTTTAGCATAAGAAACATGTGACATTTGCAAGGCTGATTAGTATCAGCCAACGTTGCGAAATATGCGATATTAACACATAATTTCAACACAGCATCATCAGATAAATCTGTCACTCATGCTACTTCACAGCCTTTTGCGATTTATGACCAAAAATCCAGATGAAAGCTTTCTGTTCAGACTCATTCATCTCCAGCAACGGTTAGATAATTGTGACGAGCCAGTCTGATTGAGCACGACAGATGTAAAGGCGTTTGACTTTGTAAATCCATCAGCCATGGTTACTTCTCCTCCTCCATTGCTTTTACCTGTATTCGAACACTTTGATTATGCAAGCAGGTGAAATCATGCGAAACAATGAAAACAATCCAGTTCAGTTGTTTAAATTCCAGAAACTGACAACAAAATAAGCAACTTCCAAAGGTCACCTTACACCCAGCAGTTTGCAACTTGCTCCTCAAATAATTGAACAGCTAAACTAAATATTTACAGCCACTCAGAGGACAGGTCCCACTTCCAGCATTTGCAGTGCAAGCTGGTGCAGCACACACTTTCACTGCTGAGGTAAATTGAGGTCACATGTGCATAATTTGCCCTTTTCCTAATGCTGCTATTGGAGTAAAAAACCATTTGAGAGCAGCAATCAGATTGCACAGAGTAATGCTCTGGCTAATTAAGTCATATTTCTAGTTCAATAACAATCAAGTTGGTGAGATAAAGGCCAGGCAGAAGGAGGGGAGAGTGGTGCGACAGTCTGGAAGCTTTTACCACTCTGTGTGTTGTTGAGTTAGAGATGCAGTCTGGCCAGAGAGCCTGGGCTTTAGCATTGCAGGCTGTTGTGATAAACTGAACCAAACTGATGTTTTTTCATTGATAAAATATGAACACATACTGCAAAGTTTGTAGTATGTGTTCAAGGATTTCCAACCAAACTTCATAAAAACACCATCTGTCACCACCACCAGCGTCACCTTCTACATATTTGTCTGGTTCTGCTTAGAGAAACAACAGAAGGTTGATGTTTATTATAAACTGAGCGATTCAGATGCCAAAAAACAGATAAAGTATCAGGTAAACCCAGACTTGGTGAACTGGGCTCATCCCCCTACGAGTCTTTCAAGTCGCCCTTCCTGTTCCTTCCCTATGCTCCCTTCACCAGGCAAACATCTCCTCTATTACCGCCCCTGACACTGTGGCCGATTGGATTCTTATCTGCCATCTGTAGTCCGACGCTCAGACCGCACTATCTCTCGTCACAGCCTAATTGAATCCCAAGTGTTAGAAGTGTGGTGATACACTGACCGCAGTGTGTCACTGCCAATAGATAAGGGTTGCTGCTGGAGGATTGGATCACCACAAATCAGGATGGAGGCAGGTTGATAAAGGGGTGACGAGCCTTTTGGGGTTGGCAGTGTTTCCTTGAGACTTAAATAATGGATACTCTCCATTACTGAGAAGGTTGTGTTCATATCCAATCAACCAATATCCTGTAAACCTGCTGTGCTCAGCGGGGTAATTTGTTGAAAGTTAACCAAGGGGAAAGTAGGGTAGGGAGCTTTTCTCTTTCCAGCAGATTCTACACAAACAAGGCGGCCATGTGATCTTGTGTTTAGTTTTAACTCGTTCATTTTACATTTCAAGGATTTCCTACCTTAAGAGGCCAAATCCTTTCTTCTTAGACTTCTTCTCTGGGTCATCCACTGAGACCTCTGCCTTCTTCTTCCCCTTGCTCTTCTTCTCCTTCTTCTTTCCCTTGGTTTTCTTCTTCTTCTTCCCATCGTCTGCATCCAGGTCCTGACGAGAGGAGGTGCTGGCGGGTGTTTCGTGGCCAGAGCTGCAGTCTGACATATCATCTGAGGGGAGCAAACAGGTCGCACATAGCTTTAACCACAGATGTGGAACAATCTGCTGCTAATCTTGAGGAACTGTAAATACTCGTAGACATGATTGCAGTATCCTAATCTCACACAGAAAAACTTGAAAAATTAAACAACATTCTAGTGAAGCATATGTTCGTTAATCTTCATGAGTTGGCTACAACAATAATAGACTTTCCTAAAAACACAAAACCACTTGTGGCACAGTGATACCAGTAACAATCCCTGTTAAAATAGACGTAACTGAAGCATTTATTTTATTTATACTTGACTTTTTTTAAGTGGAGAGTTTTAAGGAACTTCTACTTTTGCGGTCGCCAAGTCTACATGGCAACATGTTGTACTGGGACTTTAACTGGAACTGTACACCTTGTGACTAAATTTAATTATTTCGACACAGGATGAACATGCAAGAAAAATACCTCATGCTCACCTTCAAGTACAGTGGAGGATCTGTAAGGCTATGGGCCTGTTTCTCTTTCAAAGGCTCTGGGAACCTTGTAAGAAGGAATGGCCTCATAAACTTTAAAATACTAGCAAATTTTAAATACAAATCTGATGGTATCTGTCAGGAAAATGAAGATACGTCGTGATTGGTTCTTTCAGGAGGACAAAAAATAAAAATATAGACGCGTTTTGACAGCAGAGGCAATTTTCGATATGGGCAGTTACCCAGGGCGGCATCAGGAAGGGAGGTGCAGGAGCAGAAGATAAAAAATTATGACTTGTCTGTTGCGTCCTGAACAATAGAGAAAAGGGAGACTAGGTTACAGTCTTTACGTGAGACTGCACTGTATTTTATCTCCCTCTAAAATCTAGATGAGCTAAGGAGGGGCTTATGCCGACAGACTTAAAAATCAACCTTCTTCCATGAGAATCCCAGAGTTAAATCCAAAAGAAACCCTGTTGAGTGGACAGGAAGCTGGTAGATCCAGAGAGACTGTGCGAAGAGGAATGGTTAAAAATGTCTCTCCCTATATTCCCCAACATTGTAAAATGAAATCCAATAATTGCCACCAGTGGTCATCATTACTTAACAGATTTTTTTATCTCACTGCCTGAAGTTAAAAGGTTCAATCTTTTTAATTTTTTTATGGTGAGTTTATGCTATTGCAATAAAAGATGATTTGAAGGCTTTATACACATATTTAACAATGATATGTCTTGCTCTGTATGTGCATGTACATTTAGTAAGATTGAAAGCATCAGAAACACATTTTGTGACAGTTGCTTAAGCTGGCAACAAATAAATCCAAACTACATATTTGTCCTTTTCCAGTCAATAGTAAAAAAAAAACAAAGTGTGATCACTTTAAATCTCAGTAAGAAATTACACCAAGATCGAGTGTCACAAGGTGAAGCATTAAAAAAATGCTGCTCTAAGATATAAAGTCACTCTTTTCTAAATTGCTGAGTGGATAAAATCATGTAGCATTTCATTAAGGTACTTAGGCTAAGCACTGTGTCCTCTCTTGGCAGCCCTCTGGCTCTTCTCGAGTGCCAGTGCGTTAAAAAGCCTCATGGATGAGCAGCAGGAGTGTGGTTGGTAATTTAAAGTATACAATGTCTCAAAAGGAAGCTTTTATTGTAACCAGCACCAAAATAAACTTTGTGAGCAGTGTTTTATCTAGATCTTAGTGGGTGTTTTTACCATCTTCAGAAGGCCCATCGTAGGATTTGTCGATAGCGTTGCGGAAACTCTGGTTGCACGCTCGACCTCGGACCACGTGCGGTCGTGGTCGGTGGAATGGGACCTCAGCTTGCCTTCGGCTCTGCTGGGCCTCGGACACGGCCGTCTGGAGGCTCTCCAGGGAACTGGACTTCATGAGGCCTAGGGTGGGACCCAGCGCTCCTCCAAAGGGGAACTCTACAGAACAAAAGAGAAAACAAAGCTTACTTTCATGAACGTTTCCCAAACCTTTACCAACTACTTTGATTGGTTAAAACCAGCTTATGTAAATAAAACCAACAAGTTTCCATATGCTGCATGTTTACAGCAACTCATCCTAGGAGATGGATGTATAATCATATCCAGTGGTCAAACAAGGGAAGCTAATGTTCAGATTTCAGTAGAGGGCTCATGCAATTATGATGATCCCTCATAAAAACCTGCACACACTTAAAATAAAGATGTAAATATTCAGATACAAGTAGGTAGTACGAGAGCTTTAAATGCTGCCGGAAATCCCCCAAGGCCAATGCCCTTTAATTTGTTTTACCCAATTCCAACAACTAAACCAGAAGATGACTGGAATGATGAGACAGAGAAAAGGCTGGCTGATGGATGGGGGAGGAAGTTTGGCTCTGAATTAGTAATACTGCCTCTGCTTAAATGAGATGGAATAATCTTATTGAGATCACAAGCTTTTAGCAAAATCTAGCCAACTGCTTACAAAACATTACATTTGTACACATCTCCCAGAGTTTTATTTCCTTATTTAATTAAAGGGCATGTGCATTAAACCCTCTAAAAATGAATGCTCTCTACAATTCAATTTAGAGAAAGTTTACTTTCCATAAGAACTGAGAAGAATATATTTCAAGGCATGGGAAAGGGTACTTTAATAATTCACTATACCAAGAGTAATTAATCTTTCAGACACGCCAAGGTTACACTCATAGTTTAAAGGCTATATTTCAGATTCAAATATAATAAAGACCAAATGCTCTTATTGCAATATTTGAAATCATGCCCAAAACACAACTTAATATTTTGCTATTAGATTTCCTCATCTTCCAGTAATTGTCCAGATCTGAAGTAGAAATTGAATGAAGGTAGAATGAAACTTTTGTTGTCCTTTATTTGTTTGATGGAGGGCCTTTACAGGTCTTTCATTGTCTTAATACAGATGATTTTGGCATACAGCCCATGAAAACCCAAAATTCCTATCTCACAAAATTAGCATATCATTAAAAGGGTCTCTAAACAAGCTATGAACCTAATCATCTGAATCAACGAGTTAACTCTAAACACCTGCAAAAGATTCCTGAGGCCTTTAAAACTCCCAGCCTGGTTCATCACTCAAAACCCCAATCATGGGTAAGACTGCCGACCTGACTGCTGTCCAGAAGGCCACTATTGACACCCTCAAGCAAGAGGGTAAGACACAGAAAGAAATTTCTGAACGAATAGGCTGTTCCCAGAGTGCTGTATCAAGGCACCTCAGTGGGAAGTCTGTGGGAAGGAAAAAGTGTGGCAGAAAACGCTGCACAACGAGAAGAGGTGACCGGACCCTGAGGAAGATTGTGGAGAAGGGCCGATTCCAGACCTTGGGGGACCTGCGGAAGCAGTGGACTGAGTCTGGAGTAGAAACATCCAGAGCCACCGTGCACAGGCGTGTGCAGGAAATGGGCTATAGGTGCCGCATTCCCCAGGTCAAGCCACTTTTGAACCAGAAACAGTGGCAGAAGCGCCTGACCTGGGCTACAGAGAAGCAGCACTGGACTGTTGCTCAGTGGTCCAAAGTACTTTTTTCGGATGAAAGCAAATTCTGCATGTCATTCGGAAATCAAGGTGCCAGAGTCTGGAGGAAGACTGGGGAGAAGGAAATGCCAAAATGCCAGAAGTCCAGTGTCAAGTACCCACAGTCAGTGATGGTCTGGGGTGCCGTGTCAGCTGCTGGTGTTGGTCCACTGTGTTTTATCAAGGGCAGGGTCAATGCAGCTAGCTATCAGGAGATTTTGGAGCACTTCATGCTTCCATCTGCTGAAAAGATTTATGGAGATGAAGATTTCATTTTTCAGCACGACCTGGCACCTGCTCACAGTGCCAAAACCACTGGTAAATGGTTTACTGACCATGGTATCACTGTGCTCAATTGGCCTGCCAACTCTCCTGACCTGAACCCCATAGAGAATCTGTGGGATATTGTGAAGAGAACGTTGAGAGACTCAGGACCCAACACTCTGGATGAGCTAAAGGCCGCTATCGAAGCATCCTGGGCCTCCATAAGACCTCAGCAGTGCCACAGGCTGATTGCCTCCATGCCACGCCGCATTGAAGCAGTCATTTCTGCCAATGGATTCCCGACCAAGTATTGAGTGCATAACTGTACATGATTATTTGAAGGTTGACGTTTTTTGTATTAAAAACACTTTTCTTTTATTGGTCGGATGAAATATGTTAATTTTGTGAGATAGGAATTTTGGGTTTTCATGAGCTGTATGCCAAAATCATCCGTATTAAGACAATAAAAGACCTGAAATATTTCAGTTAGTGTGCAATGAATCTAAAATATATGAATGTTAAATTTTCATCATGACATTATGGAAAATAATGAACTTTATCACAATATGCTAATATTTTGAGAAGGACCTGTATATGAGTAACAGAAACTCTATATCTTTTTCTTTTCTATGCACATATTTGGTTCAATGTTCTTTAGCAAATGAAACCTCTACAACCTTGTTAATGGCTAACCCAAGGCATGTGGCCAAAGTGTAACTTGCTGAGACATTTAACCACATATTAGTGGGGTGTATTTATATAACTATATGGTCATTTGGTATATGTTCTGAATATGGTTCACAGATAGAGAGAATCATGCATGAAAACCTTGAATTTAATCTTGATCGTCCTGGAATACTTTGAAACAAAGTCTCAGTCTTCTGTAGTATTTTAAGTTTATTTCATGGTAGCAGTTTTAAAGTTTTACTTAATTAACTTGAACAAGGTTAAAATTCAGCGTTTTAAACCCATGAATATTAAATATTGTGAGAGAAGTGGAGGGACAATGAAAAAACTGAATAAAAAAAAAAAAGTGAAAAGTAACCCAGGAAAAAGGTGTGGTGGTACATTGATTTATAAACAGGACCGTGTTCAAATGCCTCTCAATAAATTAGAATCTCATCAAAAAGCAAATCTCTTTCCACAATTTGGTTCAAAATAAAAAACTTCCATATTTGCTTTAAAACCCTCTCAGGCCCATAGTTATCTCTGTTGACTTTGCACTATTTTCCACTGCACTTTTTCCTTCTAACTAACTTTCCTTTGATATGCTTGGATCCAGGACTGAACCGCAATGGTGTTTTGTGGCTTAGCCTTCTTACAGAGAATGTCTGTTGGCCAAGTAAGCCATCTTACCGATGGTGTCAGCCATAACATAACCATATAAAATCCCCTTTTTAATGGTCCTATGCAATTTTCTATTTTTCGGAGGAACTGAATTTTGAAATTTATCATTCTGTGGGTTTCACTTATGACATTGAGTTACTGAAATAAATTAACCTTTTAAATAATATGTTACTTTACTGAGATGCACCTGGAGAGAAGGGAGGGGATCATGAACAGCAGATGTGGCGTCCCTGAAGGCCACAGCTGATTCAGCCGGCAGACGAGGCACCAGAATATAAAGGAAAGAGATAGCAGAGAAAATAAAGTAAATGTCAAGCAGAAGATGCTGCTGTCAAAGAGGCATTCTGACATTCATGCTCTGGCAGAAACTGAAGGACAGCTGGGTAAGAAGAAACCCCTCCAACAAAGAGACGTTACACATTCACCTCAGCTGTACGGGGGCAGCTTTTATACTCTGAGTCTTTTCCATAGGAATGACTTCTTTAGATCATGGTACTCACTTTTAAAGCCTTTTTTTTTTGGTGTTTTAGATGCTTTTAAATCTTCGAAGTGGAGCTAAAAAAGGGGAAGTGAAACTGAAGCGGTGATGGAGTCAAAGAAGGCAAAACTAAGCGAAGCGTTGCTGCCTTTTAAGTCCCAAATTGACTTTCTAAGAGGAAGTGGGATTTATGGGGAATAAGGGGTTATAAATAGAGAGGCAGGAGCGCTCAGGAATAAAACGCTCAATTTGAGAGACAGGATTTGTGTCACAAATGTAATTATGGCTGTCCAGCTCACAGCCTGATAGAATTAAGCTCCCTGCCAGTGCACTGCGGCACTATACGGGGAAACTGTGTCTGATCACGTGGGCGCATGTGTATTTATTACAAAATGTGAGAATTTTCATCTAAGTGGGGAAAAATAGTCACAATACTGCTTCTATGAGATAGTGGTGTGTGTCCTTGACCGCCTTAGATGAAATAGGAGAAGAAATATGAGAGCAATTCACTGTTGCTGGAGCGTATTTGTGTGGTGGCTATGCACTCATTCCATGCATGTCAGGCGGCGGCGGCTGGAGGTAAATGAATAATGAGGGTTTAATAGGACGGATGGGATGAGGGGAGAGAGAGGTGGCTATCAACGCCAGCTCGATCCAATGGAGGGTGAAATCGGCGTTTATCACATATCGCTGCCCACCGTGCCAGCAGATGCTCTCTCGGATCTGTTCGCATCATGTCGGCCTGATTGCCACTGGTTCAAGCTGGTGCACATTTCTGACAACTGCTTAACAGTGAAATAATAAAAAATAAAAGGAGCTGGACTTTAGGGCAATGACCTTCACAGATATATAGCTCCTCAATCCAAGACTAAGCTGTAACTTCACAATCTCACTTGTTGCGCCACTTGGCTCTCACAGCAACAGTTTCTCTCATCGCTTTCGCTCTTATTCTAGTTCAAATAGTTAGTTTATGATTTACCCTAGGTATTCTGTGAATCAACAGCTGCTGCTACGAGAGAAAAATGTATAATTTCTTAGTTTTCATTAATAAAACAGATGAAGTTCATATGGTACCAACGATCCCAAAGTGAGCCATGAATATATCCCCCAAACAATTACACCGCCACTGACATTCAGAAGCGTTGATACAAGGAAGGATAAATCCATACTTTCATATTGTTGACACCAAATTCTGGCCCATACATCTAAAGTTGCTGCAGTTGAAATCGAGACTCATTGGATCGGGAAACATGTTTCGCAGAACCTGTGTGAGTTGTTCTCTCGGTTTCCTGTTCGTAGCTGACAGGAAAGGCAGCTGGTGTGATCTTTAGTCCATCTGCTTCAAGGTTCAACGTGTCGTGCGTTCAGAGACATCATTCTGCATACCATGGTTGTAACATGTGGTTATCTGAGCTACTGTTGCCTTTGTTCATCAATCAGCACATTCTCTGTTGTCCTTTGACATCAACAATGTGTTTTATTCACAAAACTGCTACTTACAGGACATTTCTGTTTTGGATCATAGATCAACACTATCTAAAATACTCGGTCCGGCCCAACTGCCACCATAAGCAATCTGATGCTTGCTTTGAAGTTCAGAAAGTCATCTTCATCCCATCTACATGGCTAAATGCACTGAGTTGTGAAAAGTAATTCGCTGATTCGCTAGCAATTGAACAATCATACTTAAAATAAGGTTTTTAGTTGCACACCCAATTCATGAGTCTCATAAAAACTTTACAGCATAATTTCTTGGGTTTACAGCGATTCCAGTGCTACATAAAGTATGTTCTTTCAGGGTTAGCACCTAGCTTTCTGGAAAAACGTTTGAAAGAAAATAAACCCACAGTGAATGTGGCAGCTGCAATCTACAGTAGGAATAAGTAAAAATGTATTCCACATGAACCCACACATGCAGACGTCCACCTGAGCATATGCCCAACCCGGACGCATCAGACCGTGATGTGTATTGTGACTTCTAAGGAGGCTGGATCCTGTCACGTCTGCATTAAGCAGACAGCAGTGAAATTTTTGCCTTGAGTGTAGCCCCAGGGTCTTTCTTCACTGTGAGGGACTGAAAGGACTAATGCAACACCATCATGTTGCTTTGTTCAGGAGAAGGGACCTCTTTAAAAGTGAGTGACACAACTGTAGAACAATATATGCTTGTACAACTTCCTCCCAAGTAACAAACCACTGAGGTCAAACAGCTGGTATTAACCAGATATCTGTAAATACCAATATAAAAAGGGACATCCTTGTGTATTTCTAGTTTACAAGGACATGAAATGTTTGCAAATAAGTTCTCAAAAATAAATACATATATAGGTCCTTCTCCAAATATTAGCATATTGTGATAAAGTTCATTATTTTCCATAATGTAATGATGAAAATTTAACATTCATATATTTTAGATTCATTGCACACTAACGGAAATATTTCAGGTTTTTTATTGTCTTAATACGGATGATTTTGGCATACAGCTCATGAAAACCCAAAATTCCTATCTCCCAAAATTAGCATATTTCATCCGACCAATAAAAGAAAAGTGTTTTTAATACAAAAAACGTCAACCTTCAAATAATCATGTACAGTTATGCACTCAATACTTGGTCGGGAATCCTTTTGCAGAAATGACTGCTTCAATGCGGCGTGGCATGGAGGCAATCAGCCTGTGGCACTGCTGAGGTCTTATGGAGGCCCAGGATGCTTCGATAGCGGCCTTTAGCTCATCCAGAGTGTTGGGTCTTGAGTCTCTCAACGTTCTCTTCACAATATCCCACAAATTCTCTATGGGGTTCAGGTCAGGAGAGTTGGCAGGCCAATTGAGCACAGTGATACCATGGTCAGTAAACCATTTACCAGTGGTTTTGGCACTGTGAGCAGGTGCCAGGTCGTGCTGAAAAATTAAATCTTCATCTCCATAAAGCTTTTCAACAGATGGAAGCATGAAGTGCTCCAAAATCTCCTGATAGCTAGCTGCATTGACCCTGCCCTTGATAAAACACAGTGGACCAACACCAGCAGCTGACACAGCACCCCAGACCATCACTGACTGTGGGTACTTGACACTGGACTTCTGGCATTTTGGCATTTCCTTCTTCCCAGTCTTCCTCCAGACTCTGGCACCTTGATTTCCGAATGACATGCAGAATTTGCTTTCATCCGAAAAAAGTACTTTGGACCACTGAGCAACAGTCCAGTGCTGCTTCTCTGTAGCCCAGGTCAGGCGCTTCTGCCGCTGTTTCTGGTTCAAAAGTGGCTTGACCTGGGGAATGCGGCACCTGTAGCCCATTTCCTGCACACGCCTGTGCACGGTGGCTCTGGATGTTTCTACTCCAGACTCAGTCCACTGCTTCCACAGGTCCCCCAAGGTCTGGAATCGGCCCTTCTCCACAATCTTCCTCAGGGTCCGGTCACCTCTTCTCGTTGTGCAGCGTTTTCTGCCACACTTTTTCCTTCCCACAGACTTCCCACTGAGGTGCCTTGATACAGCACTCTGGGAACAGCCTATTCGTTCAGAAATTTCTTTCTGTGTCTTACCCTCTTGCTTGAGGGTGTCAATAGTGGCCTTCTGGACAGCAGTCAGGTCGGCAGTCTTACCCATGATTGGGGTTTTGAGTGATGAACCAGGCTGGGAGTTTTAAAGGCCTCAGGAATCTTTTGCAGGTGTTTAGAGTTAACTCGTTGATTCAGATGATTAGGTTCATAGCTCGTTTAGAGACCCTTTTAATGATATGCTAATTTTGTGAGATAGGAATTTTGGGTTTTCATGAGCTGTATGCCAAAATCATCCTGTATTAAGACAATAAAAGACCTGAAATATTTCAGTTAGTGTGCAATGAATCTAAAATATATGAATGTTAAATTTTCATCATGACATTATGGAAAATAATGAACTTTATCACAATATGCTAATATTTTGAGAAGGACCTGTAGAAGCTCAAATGATCAAGAACAACATTTAAACATTTATTAAAGACTAAGTCAAAACAAGCTGTGTGTTAATAAAGCAGCTCATGCTTTTGTAGGATTTGAGGGTGGAAGTAGCAGTCAGGGCTTACTAATCAAATATGCATGAAAAGCGAATTCTCTACTAGTATGTAAACACTAAACATTATCTTAGAAAATGATGCTGCTGCAAGAGAGATGTCAAAAGCTGACAGGTCTTTATGAGAACAGTGGTGACAGTATGGTAACCTGGGACAAACATTATGGCATCAGTCCACAAGCAGACCACCAAAAAATAGTTACAAAGTAGTTAAGGGCAACAAAGTTAATGTTTTGGAGTGGCCATCATAAAGCTCTGATCTCAGTCCCATAGATGACTTGTTGGGAAAGCTGAAAAGTTGTGTGTGATCAACGTTACTTACAAACCTGATTAACTTACACCACTTCTGTCAGAAGGAATGGGCCAAAACTCCAGCAAACTATTGTAAGCTTGTGGAAGAACACCCAAAACGTTGAACCCAATCCATACAGTTTAAAAGGGAAGCATGGAAGCTTAAAATTGGGAGAAAGTGATTAACTGCCTCCGTCCTTCTTGAAACAATTTGGGTTTGGAAATGCTGGTAGCCTTTTGGAAACCTCAGAGTTGAGCTAAGGATCTACATTCCCTGGGGAATACACACAGAGGTTACAGTTTTAATAATGCTAGCCCCGCTAACCGCTAATATAAGACGCTAAAGAAAGTTAAAATGTTACCTTCGTTATTTTTTCTTTGTTTTAAAGCCCGTTTTACAGCGACTGCTCTCTTACACATGCAGCATGACCCTTAAATACCATGACAATAATGTTTTTACCAAATTAGTCCTTTTTACTACAGGAAATACATACAGAAAACACACATTTCGTGCGACAACAGTCCCTGCAGCATCTTAACACACCTTTCAGGTGGATTACAATGGCTCCAAAGCATACAGCTTTGCAGGCAAACTGCAGAAAGGTTGCCAGTTACATTAGAGTGCCTGTTCCATTAAAACTAGTGAGAGATGCTGGTTGTGTGTTACAGATGCTTTACACCAACTAGCCAACAATAGGGGCTGTAGATGCAGGGAGCCCGCACATATCCCTATTATACTTACAGAAGCACGCACACTTTTCAGCCTCATATCTAATCTCAGGTTCAGCCAATAAAACGTGAAGCTGATGTTCAGGAAAGCGGTAAAACGCACCCAGACCTGCATGTTACTGTTCTGATACAAACACATGTATCAGTGTCTCATGCTCAATATGTTTATTGAATTTCCAACGTAATAATATAATACACACATACATAAAGAATTGGAGGATTTGTTTTTTGATTTGGTTAAAGTAAAGGAGCAGAATATGTAGCTTTTTTAAGGAGAATATGTCATAAGACACATTATTCAAGCTACCAAACTGTGCACTTACAAAGGACTATTTTTAAATGTGCATTCATAATGCACCTAAATTGATCATGCTATTATATATAAAAGCTTTTATCACTGAGTGACAAGAAGAAAAATCCAAGATATCACCTGCCATATCCCTTAAATGTTGAGGCGCAGCAAATCTCATCTAATCATCCGACAAACCCGACTTCAAATCAAATTGCTTTATACAGCTGCACCGCTAGTAAAAGCAAATCTAATTCATGTTATGGCCAATCAAAACTCTCCTCCACTCAAAGACCAGTTCGATCATTCAGCTTCCTCCCGTCACTATTTGAACGCACTCGGCTACATCAGAGGCAGATGCAGGAGCTGGATGTAGGCGTTGCTTTGCCAGTAATTGTGTTTAGCTGTTTGGATGTATGAGGGAATGTGGACGTATGGCCTGTATGTATTTAGCTTCAACCTAGATGAATAGCTGTAATAACTGGAGGGGACTTAAAAGGCCATTTCATAATTACTGCCTTGCTTAGCTGGGTTATAAAGCATGGTTCAGGGGTGGGGTGAAGAATGCAGAGGGTGGCATGAGCCATTTGTAGATGATTGGCAGAAGGAAAAATGATCCACAAAGGAGAACTGAAGGGTAAACACCTACCTGCAGCGGACTAAATAGCACAGATTAATTCACTGGGATTTTCTTTAAAAACACAGAAACCAACATTTCATTTAACCGCTGAAACAGAGGAAACGTTGGGATTATTTAGACAAAGCACATAATTCAGGGCTGGTGGTTAACTTTAAGATGCATTTTTGACTGTCAAATAGTAGTTATCAAATAAAAGCAATATTGCTAGAGGGTTAAAAGAAAGCCAAGTCTATCAGTTATATAATCTGATCTACAGATGTGCTTTTTAAAATTCAAAACTTTTCCAAGATGGACAGACAGAAAGATATGGACTGCGGTAAGAACTAAAGTGCAGAAGTACATTTTTTTTCATGTCTTTTTAGTTGTCCATATTAAAGCAGTTCTGGCAAACACATATATATCAAATTCCAGGCTTCTCCAGATGCTTCCAGACTGCGTGGGAACCCTGATTATACCCTGGGTCACAGAATCCTCGAACAGCAACTCTTAACTTGGACCAATGACATTTCCAGCTGGTACATTTAAAATAATTTCATTTTAATTGAATACTACATTAGAAACAAAGCCCTGGGAGATGGAGGAAATATTGTAATTGGTGATCACGGAATCAGGGCTAACAGAAGAGCAGCAGAAACTAAAGGCCAAACCTTAATACATTTTATTGCTGCTGGGTTTCTATTGGATTGCTGTAAAAAAAGACAGGAAATATACAGAAGTGCATAAACAGCAGGCATGCATGAAGCTGATGTTCTTCTGTGTGCATATTGAGAGCGTCAGTGGGCGAGTGGGTGGGAGTTTCAGCTGGATGAGCTCCCAGGTGTGTTGTAAGAGGGCAGCCGGCTGCCTGGTGAGATGTTAGATCCTCAGGAAGAGAACCGGAGGGTAGAATAAAGCAATAGCTGTTCATCACTCCTCCGGCTGTCTGCGTGGTGCTCGCTACACACACACACTCTCAAAAACGTTGGGAAATGCTGCGCTGGGTATGACTCGACGGAGGAAACTCCAAGCCTGGAGCATGTTCACCATAATCACATAAGACTGGAACAGATACAGCTGCAACAGAGCAGGGAGGAGGAGGGGAGCTCCTAAAAAGGGATCAGTCTGCTGAGAGAAATGGAACCAAAGCGAGAATAAAGAGAATTGGATGTAGAACAGAGAGAAGGATAAAATAGGTGAAGGAAGAATGGTGTTTTGGGATTGAGAGGATGCTAACAGCTGGCGACAGAGAGAAACCAGTGGGAAGAAGTGGTAAAAAAAAACAAGTGTTAAATAACATGAAAGCAAAGAAAGAAATTAATCTCAAAACTCCATTTACAATGGAGAGAGGACTGGAGAATGAACAGAAAAGAGGGTGGGACAGCTGAAGAAAGTGATGGAGAGAACGATGTAATGAGAAGAGTGGGTGAAGCGCACCTCGGAGCAGGTTTAACCCGAGAGGGGAAAAAAGGTTTTAGCCAGATTAAAGAACCCAGGCGGGCCTCTTAAGACCATCCGCCTAATGAAATATGTCAAAGCCCATAAAGAAACAGTGAGGCCATTTAGGGAGGCGGGCAGTGGTGGCTGTGTCGGGTGGGGTGGGGCGGGGCGCGGCGCAGGAAGCTGGGCAAATACACTGCATCAGCAAAAATGAAAACCATGCAAGAGCCTGTCAATACGCATTAGCAAAGATGTAGACTGGAGAGGAGATGAAAAAAGAAAAACACAAGAAGAAAGGAAGAAATGGATCGCTTTCTTTATCATGGACCTTCAGACATACTGGGATAATCATAACAAAGGAGAGAAGGTGGGAGTGGATGGAAGGAGGAGGGAGGAATTGGAACCACTTGTGGGAATACTGAGTATAGTGAATTTGAGGTTGGCATGGGGCCATTTGATTTCAACCAGCAACCAGTTTTTTTGGCTGCTGCAGGTGGATTAAAGAGATCGGTGGAGGTGTGTGCTTCTCTGTGTGTAACAGGAGCAAAGAGAAGCAGAAAGGAGGCCCTGCTGAACCGAATGCTGGTCACAACCCTTTGCTTTTGAAAAAACTGGATATAATGAAGTTTGGCTGCTGAACAGCACACTTAAAATCATGATGGTGAACTGAGTGAGAAAGCTCATGTTTCTACAGGAACGTTAGTGACTACTGAGAGACAATACTGCTGAAAATTGATCCATCCAACTATTCATTCAATGGTTTAACATACACTCACTGGACACTTTATTAGGTAGACCTTGCTCGTACTGGGTTGGACCCCCTTTTGCCTTCAGAAACTGCCTTAATCCTTCGTGGCATAGATTCAACAAGGTACTAGAAACATTCCTCAGAAAGCTTGGTCCATATTGAAATGATAGCATCACACAGATGCTGCAGATTTGTCGGCTGCACATCCATAATGCGAATCTCCCGTTCCACCACATCCCAAAGGTCCTCTATTGGATTGAGATCTGGTGATTGTGGAGGCCATTTGAGTACAGTGAACTCATTGTCATGTTCAAGAAACTAGTCTGAGATGATTCATGCTTTATGACATGGTGGGTTATCCTGCTGGACGTAACCATCAGAAGATGTCTACACTGTGGTCATAAAGGGATGGACATGGACAGCAACAATACTCAGGTAGGCTGTGATGTTGACACGATGCTCAATTGGTACTAATGGGCCCAAAGTGTGCCAAGAAAATATCCCCCACACCATTACACCACCACCACCACCAGCCTGAACCGTTGATACAAGGTAGGATAGATCCATGCTTTCATGTTGTTGATGCCAAATTCTGACCCTACCATCCGAATGTCGCAGCAGAAACCGAGACTCATCAGACCAGGCAACGTTTTTCCAATCTTCTTCAATTCAATTCAATTCAAAGATACTTTATTGATCCCCGAGGGGAAATTAGAATTCCACTACAACCCATCCAAACAGACATCATGACACAAGACAAGGGGGGACGGGTCACCGAGGCTTTGCTGCCCATTCACAGGCGCTGCCCTTGCTAGATGAGAAAAGAGACCACATTAGGTAAGTAGAGGGGAAAAAAATCATATTTGACACTTTATCCTTAGCAGGATACAGTTTGAGATTGCAAAAAACCTCAGCACAAAGAAGCAACAAATTTACAAAACAACATCATGCTGGGAACAGTGAAGGTGGTGTGAGGGGTGCATATGTTTATCTTGAGCATGTGTGTGTGTGCAAGTGAGTGTGTGCATGTGAGTCCATGAAGCACTGTCACAGAGGCCATTGTCCTTGATGGTTCGTTGGAAGGTTCATCAACCAGCCACAAAGTTCTGAGCAGGTCCACAGATGTCCTCAGGGAAGGGAGGGGGCAGAGGGAGCAGAGCGTCATGTTTACATAACATCCAGGAGAAATTGAAGATAGCCAGCCATCAAGGCCATGCAGGGGAGCCAGATTCAGAAAACCACAATTTGTTGGTTTAGGCTGACTCTTAATTTTCCGTCAGCCTTGAGAGTCTCACTGGTGTTTCTCAAAGGCGAATCCAAACAGCCATATTCCTGGTCTTTTACCAGATCCGAGCGAACAACTTTCTCCAAGATTTATCCCATTTCACCCCTGAGTCCAGGAACCGCAACCTGCCTGCAATCCTGTATAAGGATCACCTCCAGTCTGCGATTCAGCTCACGTTACATCTCAGTCTGAGTGTTGATCGCTCTGAAGATCCCATCACACATGCCAGGCAGCTTCACAATTGTCAGAACAGCTGCTGACATTATCCAAATTTCTCGATATGCCAGGTGACCGCTGACTCCAAAAAGCAGAAATCCTGATATCAAACATCCAATTATATACACATCTTCCACATCCTCGACTGACATTATCAACAGACACACAATCCTCCACTTCTGCCAGGAGTCCATTGTGTATCCGGAGAAAAATGTCCCGTCCGGGCAAGTGGGCTCTCCCAACCCCTGTCTTCTCGTCGAGAAAATTTGATCAATTGCATTGAGAGACCAGCTGACCAAATCCATATTTTGGAAGAATTTGGAAGATGTGCAAAAAGAGGCTCCAAAAAAGACAAGACACAGCTGAAGCAGGGCAGATATGTTGTCCAATTTTGGTGAGCCAGTGCGAATTGTAGCCTCAGTTTCCTGTTCTTAGCTGACAGTGACACCCGGTGTGGTCTTCTGCTGCTGTAGCCCATCCACCTCAAGGTTCGACGTGTTGTGCGTTCAGAGATGCTCTTCTGCATGCCTTGGTTGTAACGAGTGGTTATTTGAGTTACTGTTGCCTTTCTATCAGCTCGAACCAGTCTGGCCATTCTCCTCTGACCTCTGGCATCAACAAGGCATTTGTGCCCACAGAACTGCCGCTCACTGGATATTTTCTCTTTTTTAGACCATTCTCTGTAAACCCTAGAGATGGTAGTGCATGAAAATCCCAGAAGATCAGCAGTTTCTGAAATACTCTGTCTGGCACCAACAACCATGCCACGTTCAAAGTCACTTAAATCACCTTTCTTCCCCACTCTGATGCTCGGTTTGAGCCGCAGCAGATTGTCTTGACCATGTCTACATGCCTAAACGCACTGAGTTGCTGCCATGTGATTGGCTGATTAGAAATTTGCTTTAACGAGCAGTTGGACAGGGGTACCTAATAAAGTGGCCGGTGAGCATACATCCATCCATCTGCCCATTAATTTAATCCATCTATTCATGTATAAATCCATTGATACATCCATCGATGTATCAATGTCTGTTCTACCCCGTCTTGTTACTGGAGCTTTTATTGGTGGTTGAGTGCTTTAATGACCCCAGCAGGTACAGGAGCATCTCACCAACTTAGAATATCAATGAATTCAATAATTTGCTTTTTTTAGATAATTAAAGCTAATGAAAACTTCAATCATCAACAACAATCATGAGAGCAACAATAAATACATTTCTATATGGAAATGTTATGTAATGGCCATGCTATGGCCTAAACAACCATTTGAAACACTGATGACTTTATAGTTGTCATTGATAACCAGCATAGGAAGGGAAAACGACAAATGGTCATTGCTAAAAAAAGCAGCTTGCTTTTCTGAGTGTGCTGTATCTAAGTGTATCAATGGAAAGTTGAGTGGAAAGAAAAATGTGGTAAAGCAACTGAACATTGGCAAGAGGACGCTGAAAACTCCCAGAGCCAACAATACAGATTAGCTGAAGAACGCCATTAAAGCAACCTGGACTTAACACCTCAGCAGAGCCGCAGGTTGATACCCTCCATGCTACGCTGCACTGATGCAGCAATCCAGAAATTTTATTTTTATTTTCATCACCTGTAAGCCAAGCTAGATTACCTGAAAACACGTGTGAAATATATCAGTCTGTGTAATGAATCTATATAATGTATGCATCTCACTTTTCTGAAACAAATGACTGAAATAAATGAACTTTTTGATGATATTCTAATTTCTGAAGATGTACCTGTAAATGGTGCTTTACAGACAAACTTCCCTTGCCTTTGTCTCACTCAAGTCCCACATCAATGCATGAATCCAAGATTGCGTCCATATATAACTTTTTTTAAAGTGCATCTTATTTTCCAGCTCCCATTAAAATAAAGCAAAACCATTTAAAAGATCTATAGTTCCTTTCTTGCCTGCCTGGTGCCATTTTTATTGATTTCTGAATTTCTCAGAGATCAAGTCAGCATGTCAGCGTGCTGTGGGTGGTACGCTGACGACTTTCTTGAGGTTTTCTGTTCATGAACTGTGAGCATTCACACCTGCAGTCAGACATTTGAAAGCACTATTAGGGAATAATACATTGACTGCACTTTGATCCACCGCTCTTCACTCCGAGCAGAAAAGTAGCAACACTTTTGTGCTAGTTTACCTTAAAGCAGACATTTCTCAAATAAAAATGAGGCAGAACGAAGTGTGAACAGATAACTGCAGCCAGAGCAATTGTGATGTAATACAGCTGCTGTCAGCTGGGTGAGGATTGAACGCTGTGGGCTTCCTGACCTGGATGGCTATAAAGCAGCAAGAGCTCGCACACTAAGTGCTTCACAACTCAACTGTGTCAGCTGGGCGGCGAAGGGAGGGGAGAGCCACAAGAAAGAGGAAGAATAAAGGGAATAATAGGCAATAGGAAGGTTGGTTTGTCTAGCAACCACTCACCATTTCTCTCCCCCACCAGTGATCCCACGTTGCTCTCGTCGGCCACTAGGGACACACAAAAAGCACACCTTTATTATACAAGAAATATATTCTGCAACACAAAGCAGCACTCAGCTCATTCCTGGGCTTTGTGCTGCTTCACAAATTGTCTTTACTGGTTCATAATGGTGCAGGCATATGCTGGAAATGAATCCCTGCATAAAGCAGTGGAGGACGAGCGACGGCACACGCTGACAGAGGAAATGAAAAAGTGGCAAAATAGAAGAAAAGCTATGAGAAAACATTGGGCTTGTAGGGGAAAACGAGAGCAGATAAAGATGAGACAATGAGACTAATAACAAAAGCAGCCGTCGGCCCAGGTGAAACAAGGTTGAGGTGGGCCGGCGGCAGCCACCGCAGGTGCTCCACTATAGGATACGATAATAGGTTTTCATTAGGCTGCTATTTCTCTTAAATAATCCTTTTAATTTTTAATGAAGGCAATTTTCCCAGTGGAAAGGGGGGAGGTGAAGGAAGGGAATAATATTAGAGAGATGGAGAAGGAGAGCAAGGGGAGAAGAGATTTGGTGGGAAAAACAAATATACATATTATTACTATATAGAGGAAATGTAAACATCTGTACAATACGATGCAAGACAAAAAATGAGAAATATATTTCCTGTGTCTTGTGTGCCACATAACATAAAATTAAATAGTTTCAAAGTTTGGGAGTAAAAATGTATTTCGGGCTGCATGACCCTGGCAGATAATAAAAAAAATCTTCACTTTCTGAAAAGAGAAGATGAACGTTTCCATTGCCAGGAGCCATCTTGGGTCCTTCTGCTGCAGCAGGGAGCTAAAATGTAAAATCCCTCCTTTAACCTCCGGTCTGCTACTTTATATTGAACAGAATAGTCAAACTTGATAAAATTGGTGTGCCTGCTTCAAATCGCATGCATTACGGTTCTTCATGTCAATAATGTATTTGGCCACTTAGACCTTTGCTGCACTTAACTCCCTCATCTGGTACAGATTTTAATAACTTAAATTATGAATCTCAGGGACATTATGATGGTGGAAAATAACGAGCGGTATTAGCAGAACCTGAGTTATTCAGAAAACATCAAAACTGCCCGCTCTCCTAATACTGTGCAAGCCTAATTAAACCCAAAGCCAAATGAGTTTGTTGTTCCACTTAGATTTCATTCAAAAGCCTCTTGGATAAAATAAATTTGTCGCTGTATGCAAAAATCATAATTCAGAGACTCCACTCTCTGGTCTGCTCTTTCCATGCACTTTAAACATCTTAAAGCCAATCCATACAGACCATTTTCCAAAAGCTTTGTTGGACTAATAACTGCATTAGGGAGAAAAAAGGCAAGCTTTCCATTAGTTGTTCTTTAAAAGTTTTTTATGTTTTACCTTTTACAATTAAGAGCTAAAACTTCTTCTTGATGCGAACCAAAGAACTAAGCTTTATTGGATCCAATCCACATTGCTTTCTCATAGTTTAACACAGAGAGAGTCCTGTGTTTGACCAAAGCGTCCGAGTCAACAGTCTTCTTTGCTAAAGCATCCAGGGTAAATAAAAGCTGCTCACCTCCTTGTGTCAAGTGGTGTTTAATAAAAAGCTAACCTGCCCTACGCCATGGCTAAAGCTCAGATACATGTGACCGTAAGGACTGACATAGGAACCTCTTCTGAGGAGAAAAACGCATTTGTCTCCTTAAATAAAACCAGTCCGGGCAGGGTCAAAGCCGTCTGAGGTCTTGTATGTGCTCAGAGCTTTTGCAATCTTTACACAGACACACACACAAAGCCCAGCTAACCACGTTTTTTCATCTCTGACTACTTTAGAAAAGAAAAGGATGAATAGAAGCGAACTGATAACAGAGACGCAGAAAAAAAGAGATTGAAATGGAGGAAGGCCAGAGATGGAGATAGAAGCCGTGGAGGGGTGACAGATAGTGGTGGGTATTGGAGTGGGTCCTCAGTGGGATAAAGCAGAGCGTGTGCGTGTTTGTGTGCAGAACACCCTTGTCCATAATGAAAGCCAGCTTGGGTGGCAGAGGGGTGTGCTGCAGGAAGAAAGCCAATCCACTGAACCTAATGAACCAGGATTGGAAATCAGACCGAGACACAGAAGAAAGAAATGGATAGAAGAGAGCGAGTGCAATGAAGTCATCTGCTGAAAAACAAAGTGCTGAAAGGAAAGGGGAGATAAACAGAGATGAAAGGAGTGCTGGAAAAAAATAAAAGGAGAGATGAGGAATAAAGAAAAAACTCACAAAACAAATCTGAAACAAAGGAGCAAAAAGAAGCAAAGATGGAGGAAGAATGACAAGAGGAGAGAAGGAAGGGTCAGCTTGGGTTAATACAAGGAAATCAGCAGCTTCTTCTCAACTTCCACACTGCAAGCTGCGAGATTAGAAACCTCGTTTGGTTCATTCTCTGGCAAATACAGACGACAGACACATATCTACGCACACACCCATTTCAACACACGTGTTCTCCCAGTTTGTCGGAAAGCCCCTGGGCTTATGGGTTCAGGAGGTCAAATCCCTCCCGGCTGGGGACAATAAGAGAGGAGCACATATCACAACAAAGAAATGTGCTGATAAGACGCATGTGATCGCTGCTGTGGCTGCTTGTAGTCTGGCTCTGAAATTAAACCAGTATTTCCGACTGGTTCATGATGGCTGAGGCGACAGTGTGGTTAGTACATATGTCAACTGGTGGAGACTGATTGTGAGCTCACCCAGGTCCATGCTCTTGGAGGTTCTGTTGCGAGGCACGTTGTCCCTTTCCCTTATGAGTTGGCTGTTTGGGTAGAAAGCAGCAGGCATGCCGGGCCCCTTCCTAAAAACAATCACAGCAGCTGATTAGTTAACCCACAAAGCTGTTAGAGTGACTGACTTTATGATTTCTTGTTAGTCTGATGGATTTAGAGAGAACAAATGATTTTACTGCTGAAATCCAGATGATATAAGAAATAATTACTGTTGTCCCTTAACTTCCAGGATTATTGATGCTGGGCTACAATTTCTACATCCATCAGACACTACAGACACCAAATATTTGAGTTGAAACTCTACATGTTTATGTGTGCTGTAACAGCAGGCGTAGTGGCTTATATGTTGTGTCGGGGACCCAGACTTGTGTGTACGGGGTTCCTACACATTTTTCAAGTCATAACTGAAGGTTTTCCACGAATCAAATTTTCTGAATTATTGGACTGATAACACTGATAAGCAAATTTGATTCTTAAAACTAAAAAAACGAGTTTCTTAGAAATGCTCATTTTTAAGAGAAAATACAAAACTTAATCAAGAATTTCTAGCAGATGTGTTTGCAGCAGGCAGGCTTTACATATGAAACCTACGAAAATTACAGGAACAGCATAGATGGATGGATGGATGTTCCTCAAAATAAAAATATTGTTCCACAGTCTTCCAGACCTGCAAATCACCTTTAATTCCAGACTGTTTAGGAACCCTGTGTGTATCTACGTGCCATGGAGGGGTACCTGTGGTGTGGCGGAGATTCAGGTAAGTCTCTGTTGATTTCCTCCACAGAATCAGGGGAGGGTGGAGGGGGGAAGCCTTGCTCTTCATCGTCGTTGCTGTAGTGACCATAGTTGCCGTTGGAGGCGGGTGGAGCTGAAAAGAAAAAAACACATCATCAGGGTGGAATCAAAGCTGCTGTCTGAGCAAACAAAAGGCAGACAGATCTTAGAAAAACTAAAAATGTGATTATTTTAATGCATTTTTCATTTGTTTTTAGCTTTACTGCTCTTGTGCCATATCAAAACTAAAGTTGTCTGAATTACATCTAACATGAGCCTTGAAGGCAATAAAAGCTTAATGCACGCTCAATTGTTGCTTCTACTGTTACATAATGTATAGACCATTATGAGCACCTTATCACATAATGAAAGAGCTTTACATTAAAGGAAAATAAATGCTCCATGTACTCCTGAAGCATGCATGCAAAAATCACCTCGACACAAATGCTTCCTTCTATTGGGTATGCTGTTCTTCCTGCATTTCCATAAAAACTAAACCCCTTCCCTGCTGTACTGATGTTATGTTGTCCTTGTTTTTCTTCTCTTTCTTTTTAACACAACAGCATTCAGGCTGCATAACACCCTTTATGCAAATAGGGCCCACTTAGGAGCCGTTTCATCAGGGTAATGATTCCAAGGTCAGATCTTTAGCACATGAAAAGAGAGCATCAGAAAAACATAGTTAATGACTTCCTTTTTCCTGCTATAAATATGCAAGGATGGGACTAAAAAGAGATGCAAAGATAGAGCTCAGAGAAGATGGGGAAATTTAACAAATGCAAAGTACAGTGGCTGCGATGTCCTGAGAGAGCTTCACAAGGACCGGAGTTTAAGACGGGTGTGGTGCGGTGCCAAATGCACACACATGCATAAGCAGGCCAGCAAACACAGACAAACAGCCTGTGCAGATAACGGGAGTACACAAACACTCCAGAACTAATGTTGACGCTCTGACAGTTCAAATGGACAAACAGAGCTTGCTGCTGTGTGCTCACCAGCCCTAGATTCGCTGTAGCCGTTGTTCTTTGATGGCTCGTGACCGGTGCCGTTCACGGTGGACTCTGGGTTAGCAGTTCTGGTAGGTCCAAGGGGCTTCTGATCCGTGTCATGGCTCCGAGTTTCCTGTCAACAAAGAACAGAATAGGGCCAGCTATAAACTGTGTCACATCAAAAATTAATGTTGATACTTTATCCAGCAGAAGATTCAAAGTGAGTTCATATACAACCCACAGGACTGGATGAGGGTTTTTCTATACTTAATATGGGAAACTAACAGTGTAACAGTTATGATTTTTACATGTAGAACTAATCAAAACAAATGGTGCACACCTTTTAAAGAAAAAGTCACAATCACTACTCTCGTCAGACGTTCATTAACATTTATAGTTTGTTGTTTTAATTAAACCACAAAAAACTCCTGTTCTAATGAATTGTTAAAACAAAGTCAATCTATTGTGATTTAACAGCACTTTAGCTTTTCAGATTTCAGCTTCAGCCACACATCTCTGTTGTTCGGGTGACAAACAATCACAAGCAAAATGAAGCCAATAGTTGAGCGAAAACTTTATTATCCAAATGGAAACTTACGCTCCATTAAAAAAAGGGACTGGAAATCACTATGGGACGGAACATTAGCCATATACAAGCAATCATAAAACAGTCAAGCTGATATTGATGGAGGAAGAACTCTGATGTTTCTCAAACAGCAGCAACCAATCAGCCGATTTTACTGCTGAAACAAACTGGTGACAGATTAACGCTGGAACATCTTAGCACATCTTATCACTGGAAATTCTCATTTAAATCCAAATCTGGCATTTCTTTTAATGAATACAAACATCAGTTTCTGCTAAATGTTTAAAAAAAAAAAAAAAACTCCTGAGAGCATTGGCAGGCACATTATCAAACAGCTATCCAGCACTACAAAGAACCCCCCCTATCACATATTGGGACTAGCGGAGCTGATGGGAATCGGTGCTGGTGGAAGATGAAAGCAGCTTTCTCTGGTCAAAGAGACGGGAGCCACAGCTGTCTAATACCCAAACCCACCTTTTTAAAGTAAAATGTAGGCCTAAGAAACAGTGCCGAGTAATGAAAGATGTTCTAGTAGCTTCCTGGTATTAAAGCAGGGAGTGGGGGAGCATCTCCAGTGTCATGCAGTCCCTGAGGTATCATTAGCAGCAGGCACGCATCTTAATATACCATCATATCACTCTGCTGTCAATCACACTGACTTCATATATGTCTGCATGAAGCATTTACATGTAACTTGTGACAGTCCTCCTGCATCTGTCAGTGACACATAAATCCTATCATAGCCCCACCCCCCCCTCCCATCCCTGCAGCTATCCCCGCATCTACCCATTCGTCCCTCAGTCTGAGGCCTTTGAAGCAGTGAGGCAGACAGCCAGTCAAATATCTTAATCCCATAACAATAAGTGAACATGAGGCGGGCTGGGGGAGTGGGTCCGTGTTTGCAGTCCGCCTTAGCAAACGGAAGCATTCAAGAGGTTTATGGAGGAGGTAGATGGAGGGAAGAAAATGTCTTCATAATTTCTGAATTTGAAATCTCTACACTTTTAATGAGACAGAAACAATAGCTCTGAGATCATGCCTTGCAAAACTATTCATACCATGAACTTTATCACATTTCGTCATGATACAAACATGGACCTCAATAAATGTTTTCGTGATATTGGGTCAGACCAACACCAAAAAGTGTGTAACTATGAAGTGGAAAGAACATTGCTTCAGAGTTCGGATTTTCTTTGCAAATAAAAACCTCAATTTATTATGGAAATCTGTGTTTGTCCCATTTCACCCTGATTCCCTAAATAACATCCAATCCAATCAATATTATTCAGAGGTCATCTAATAATTAAACAGTGATCCAAGATTTAAGGATCTCATTGATATTTATTTGGATTTACACCTAGACTTTGACTAGGACGTTCTAACACTATAACACACATTGATCCAATCCATTTTTTGTAGCTCTTGCTTTATGGCTGTTGTCTCTTGAAGGTAACCCTCCACCCCAGTATTAAATCTGGCCAGTTTCCCTGCTCCTGCTGAAGAAAATCATCCCCACAGCATGATGCTGCCACCACCATGTTTCACTATGAATTGTGTAAAGTGCAGTCTTCAATTTCTGCCACACAGAGTTTTGCATGTAGGCCAAAAGGTTTTATCTGGTGACCAGAAACTTTTCTGCTGTTTTTAGTCGTTATGATTACATTTGTATACATGTCTTTTGCCTTCACAGAACAGCTTGATTAAATTACACACTGCTGGACCCCGTTTAATAATCAGGTGGCTTATAAAGGCAGCTGGTTGTACTTGATTTTATTTTTGGGTAAAAAAATGTGTGTGAGAACATCCAGGTTTTATCCATCTTCTAATTCACAGTTATACACTTGTGTTGGTCACACACAGTTGTGTTGGTCTACCTAATCAAATCCCAATAAAATACATATGTTCGCATAGGTTTGCATATGTATAATGGAAAAATGTGCAAAAAGGTCAGGAATAAAAAGTTATTTTGCAATCCTTTGAAAATTACGTATCCTTTTCCTTCATCATGCACCAATTTGTGTTGCTCTATCAAATAAAATCCCAAACAATACATTAAAGAATGTAATGCCAAGAGGTGTGAATACTTTTGCAAGGCACTGTAAATACCTATACCTTTATTTCTCTGCAGAGGGTTAAGCCCCCAGCTCCAGACAGACAGGGACACTGAGGGACTTCATCAAAAGGTCCTACAGAGCTATGCAGATATGTATTGAACTTTGAACTGTGTTTGAGAGCATTTATCCAACGACTTGATTGACTAACAAAGACACAAACGCAGGCTGCAGATGAGATGTAAATGCCACAATGGGCAGGTCAACCTCAGTCAACCCTGGAGCCCTCCCATTTCACTACTTGCTTCCACACATTATTACCGAGCATCTGCTCTAACTGCTGTGACACATCCTTTTAAGCCTTTGAAATAATCATTCAGGGTTCAACGCAGAGTTCAGCAGAGAGACGGAACCAAAAGCAGACATTTTTTCCCGTTTGTTATGCCTGATATGTTCCTGCTCATTTGGACCGTGCAGGTCTTCAGCGTGCTTTCAGGCAGAAGATGTGACCGACAATCAGTGTAGGATTCATCAAGGTTGAATAGAATTGAGAAGTTTAGATAAAATGAAAGTTGCTCTTTGATAAAACAGGAACATTATGTTTTTACAGACAGTATGAAAAGAAATTATTCTAGGTTTTGTTAGGTTAACTTCCTGTTCTTTCATAAGTTGAAAAATCACTCATTTCAGGTTAGTTTATGGACTTTAATAAGACAAAGCCATAAAATATGTTTAAAATGTGTGAGATCGTCTGGCGGACAGCCTGGTATATTTTAGGAAGCATAAAACTTCATTTTCTTAAAATCGTACTGTTTGAATATAAATCTTTAATTATGATCCTATAGGCTGAGGTTACTTGGAGATCATCTTACCTCCTGCTACTCTCCATTTATGTATTATTTATAAATAGAGCTGCCAATATGTTTGCATGATGTTTTTGTTTTCCATAGAAAGTACTCCTGACTCAATGTGTGTGTTTTGTGGACGGACTTAATAAATTGTGTATTGTTGTTTCTCTTTGTCATAAAAAAGGTACACCCTGCTCAGTCCTCCTGTGTTAATCACCGTCTTCTTATTGGAGAGATCTACTGCATCGTAGAGGTTTTTAGAGGTGGTTCCTCTCCACCTGCTTGCTCAGGAAAGAGGATTGCTGAAAAGTCAGTTACTAGATCCAATCACCTGAGCTTATGGAGATTATTTTTTTTACCAATTTTCCCACAATAATCAACTGAATCTGATCGTATTGTACTAAAATAGGACTGAACTGCACGGCATAAAACTGGATCTGAATTTCAACGTATCTTTAGATTGGACTGGAATCATTTGGCGTGAACTGAACAGAATAAAAATTTTCTATATAATTAAATGTAAATTTGACTTTTGTATCTTATATAGTGCATGAGATGACTTGGGACTTTGAATTATTTGGTATAAAACCACTACCTATACGTCTCTGAGGAGAAACAACAATGTAACTCAACAACTGAAAGAATCTGGAACCATTTTAGAGTAAAGGTGTAGGATAAATTTAAGCCTCACACTTCAAATCAGATTCACCTGCATGAATTAACCGACACTCATCCCTAACAGATAAAACCTAATGGACAAAATATGGGTGGTACAACTGAAACCTTTGTCAGAGAGTTACATTCACAAATACCATTTAAAACTCTAAGGTGCATCAAAAAGTCTAGATTTAATTCTGTGTGGAGTTTAGAGGATTATTATTCAGCATCATTCACTGAGGGCCACTTTCTTGCAATAACGATTTATATTCCTGATATAGTATATTTCAGATCACGCCACTCATCGTATTTGTCCCTTCTATAGGGGGGAGGTTGTTCAACAATGGTACAAAACAACAAAGGGAATGATTGACTGCATCATAAAACTATTAAAGACCAAAAAACACGTGAAGATTTTCCAAAAATGTCAACAAATTATACAGGAACTGAAAAACAGGCATGCATCCTCAGTTGTTTTCCACCATTGTTGCAAAACAAGATATTTTGAAGAGGGACATTCAAGAGCTCCGCAAATCACATCAAATAATCTCAAATACCCTTAATTCTGCTCCTCTCCAGTCTTACTCCAGAATCTAGCAAACTAATGTCCAAATGAAAGGCATCTGAAAAGAGGACCTAGAACCTCAGAGGAACACATCAGCTGTAGCCCATGTCCTGGATGTGTGTGGTGGCTCTTGGAGAACCGCCTGCAGTCTCAGTCCAAACCTTGTTCATTGTATGGGAACCTGAATTTTGTGTTTTCATTACCTGTGAGCCATAATCATCTAAATTAACAAAAATAAAAACTAAATATATTAGTCTGTTTACATATTATAAATTACACTTTTTGAATACATTTACATAAATCAACACTTTTTGAGATGAAGCAAGATCATATCACACCACCCCTTGTTTTCACATAGCTTCTAGGCTGCGTATCCCAATAGGACACAAATAAGACCAAGGTTTTAACATAATAAAAAGGCAAAGAGCTGTTCAGATGTAGTAGTCATTTGGATTGGACATTATAATTTGAGAATTTGCAGCTAAACCTAGTAAGAAAATTGCAACTTGCAACTTTAACCTCTAGAACTGTGTTCTAAAAATAGTGACCATGCCAACATTTTACTTAATGTCTTGAATGAAATCCAAGAATAGATTCATATTTACAAATAAAAGCATGAGCAAAGCAAGTTAATTAGTGATGCATCTCTGCTCTTTTAGTATTTTCTGATTTATGGTTGTGAATAGAGCTTGTAACTGTTGTGTTTTGATCCCTTCACATTATTGATACAGGCTGAACTCATTAATTGTTCAACTAAATTAGATAGTCCTATAAAATATTAATCATTCAATAATAGACTTGAAATCATTGGGTTTTCTTGAGTTAGTGGTAATTTCCCAAAAGGAATTTGACATTAGGTTGTAATTATGCAAGCAACGGGTACTAAACATGAGGAAGAGAAGAAAACAAGAGAGCCCAGTGGAAAGAAGGGATCAGCAAACCCAATATCATTTTACAAACAGAACAGAAGCAGAAGGAAGTATCTGCAAACCAAACAGAAATGCAGACAGACAGGCATGCAGGAGGCTTCAGATTAGCTTTATTTAAAGAAGAAACAAGCAGGTGAGAGGAAAGCAAACAGACGGTTCATTAAATAAATATGAAAATTAAACAGAGAAAGGCAGTACAAAAGTTTAAAAAGCAGGAAAAGGCAGAAACATCCCTTACAGTCCGTGGAAAACCCAGTAAAGTTTAATTGTCAAAGCAATATGACAGAAAACAGAAGTAGTCTGAATAATAAGTGATATTTGTAAGAAAACCTGAGCTAACTTTATGTTACTGTAAGTGAAGTTGCCATAGAGATCTTGGACTAAGAAATATAAAAACTTACATTCATATTGTTCCTGTTATAGACTAATAATGGTCACAAAGCTGGATCCAATCCAGGATTTGTTTGCAAATGTGTTATTTCAGAAAGTGTTTCAGAGCCCAACTGAGAGCTGCGTGTGTTTTCTCGTGGCGACACGGTAGTGAGGAGTGTGATGTGAGTGTGTGCTGCTGGTGGTGTGATGGCGGCTGGTTATCCTGCTGTGCGAGAGCGAGTCCCCGTACATCTGCCCCGCCATCGCTCGGATGTTTTCAATGTACCTGCTGCTCTGAATACCGTCCTGTGTGTGGATGTCGTCCAGAGTACGGCTGCGTGTGTGTCTGGACTTGTCTGCGTGACGTTGCATGTTTCCCTCGGAGTCGACAGCAGCGCAAGCATGCGTTTTATCGAGTCTGATGCGACCCTGATGTGTGTCTGCAAACATACGGCTGCGAGTATGTTCAGAGTCATACCTTCCCCTGTTTAAGTTGCCCGGGGGCCGACTGTTTGAGACGAACCCAAACTTATTTATGGTGTTTGATCTGTGTACAGCGTATTGTGCATCCCTCTTTTCATCATCGAAACCCCGACATGCGTTTGTATGTTTGAACCCATAGGTGTTCATCTGCTCTGGCCTTTGTCTGCAGCGCTGAATGTGGCTATGAGTCAGCGGCTCAGACACTCTCCTCCTGAGTGTTGGGAGGAGGGAGGAGGAGTGGCGAGGTAAAGCTGGCTGCTGATGGCAGAGGTCACCGACCCGTACCTGATTGCTAGAGCCGGCTTTGACGTTGGGTCGATGGTTGGAGTTGGTGTTTGTTGCTGTTCTTAATGCAGAGTTGCCACTACCTGCCTGGAAAAAAGATGAAGATGTTAAATTTAGGTGACACCTCCATGAATTAGATCATCAACAAATGTTTATGGCTTAATATGTCCTGTTTATGTCCTACACAATTATGTGAAGACTGCTGACTTGTCAGCTTTCCACCAGGGTTCTTTCTTTTAATGTTTCTGTCTAAACATAAACATCTTGTACATACAGATTTATACTGACAGGAATAAAGCTTCCTACTTGATCTTTTAGTTCTCAGCAGCAGAACAAGCCAAGTTTAACCGCACCTGTGTAGAAGCCCGGAGGACAACAAGTTGGATGGTGCCCCGCATGTTCCCGTCTGATGACATGGACCGCCTCAGTGTCTCCATGGCAGCGTGGTTAGAGCGCCCAAGCAACGACTCGCCATTCACAGCGATCAGTTGGTCGTTTATTCTTAGCCGGCCGTCCTATTGCGTAAAAAAGATGCAAAAGTAATATCTAATTAAAAAACAAGGCTAATGGTGTCTTTATGTTGCTTTTTCATTCTATCGAAAGTAAAACGATGATTTATAAGGCAATGGCAGCTGTTTTTACGTAATACAGCGAAGGTAGTCACAATGCATTGTATTTTATTGGGATTTTATAAGATAAACCAGAACAAAGTAGTGCAATAATGTCCAGCTAAACTGACAGGCTGGGCAGGGAGAGCATTAATCAGATAATCAACCAAGGGAGAAATAGTAGCTCTGGAGGAGCTACAAAGATCAACGGTGCTAGTAAGAAAATCTGATGAAAGGACACTAGAAGTCACACACCTCAAAAATCTGGCTGTTATATAAGAGCAGAAAGAAAAGCTATTGTAGAAAGGAGTTCCTAAGTCATCCTGTATGCAGCTTGCCTCTTTCCATATAGAGGACACAGCAAACATGTGGATGCATCTAGCAGGTGCTCTGCTAGACGGCAAAAATGTAACCTTCTGGTCTAAATGCAGAATGCTGTGTGTTAAGGAAAACTAAATACACATCACCTTGAACCCACCATCTGAACAGTGATAAATGCAGAAGTCAGACCAATGAGAAGTTAAAACTGCTTCACTTTTTGTGGTAGAGACACACCCCAAAAACTTGCAGCTGTAACTGCAATTTGGACAAAAACAAAAAGTAAAGATTGCCAGTGTTACGTAGGACGTAAAATGAGATAAACGGGACAGGACAAGAATAAAGTGAAGTTAGAAACTGGATAAATAAGTGTGTGTGTGATTGAGAGATACAGAGGGAGAAAAGAAAATGAAAAAAGGGTGGGAGAAGGCAAGAAAATTGTGGAGGTAGCAATCTACTGAGAGTGGGAGAGCCATGATAAATACATAGAGCAGCTAATGGAATAGCCTCTGTGGGCACTAAATCACTTCTAAGTGTTTTAAATAGCAGCCTTTTGAAGAGAGGCAACGCAGAGTACTGCCCTGCAGGGACAGAGGGAGGAAGGGATAGAAGGAGGGCAACAAATGAAGAGAGCAAGTCAGGAGGTAAAGGGAAAAACAAGAATAATAATGATGAAGAGGCTCCAAGACAGACTGAAGTGAGTGTGTGTGGAGTCATGAACGCCCCATTATGGTCAGTGCTGACCTTTGACCCCCTCATTAACATGGCACCGCCTTGGCTGACCTTAAATCTATACTGGGATGGCACCAACAAGAACACACACAGACATGTTTTTGCCTGTCATCAAAAATTCAAAACCACTCAAAAGGTTTCTGAGATTTCTGACTATTCCCTTCATGCTCCTCCGTGTAAACGGTGGCAGTTCGTTAAATGTAGCTTTATTTTGTTTCCCCAGCGTGATATTTGAAATGATCGCATGATATGATCAGGGATAAAGTTTGAGAAGAGTTTTTGAAATAATTGAGGCCTGGGGCCTGACAGCCCCCAAAACTTCCTTAATGGAAATAGGTTAGATCTCTCCATGACTCTTCTTCATCCCCGCCCTTTTTTCCCACTCAAACTCTGTGATTGTGTGTGTCAGTCAGACTCAGGGGAGATCTTTTTCCCTCCTCTGTGGCAGCGCGGCGCTGCAAAGATTCATCACAGTCCTTAGCTGGTTTTCATTTGCATCCATCAACATGGTGGAGATGCACCCACATATTTATATGTATTGTGTTCCTGCTGAGAGTCTCCACTTTCCCCCTATCTTTCTCTCTTTTTATTGCTTGATGATGCTCCTTTCTGCACTCTCATCTATCTGCTGTTTCCCTTTTTACCCGTCTCTCCTCCTTCATGTCTCCTCTTATGTGGTATCTCGTCCCAGAGACCTGTTTCCCAGCCAGCCGGAGATCTTTACTAGGCCATTCTGTCTGAACGCTATCCGCCTCAGCAGCTGTCAGAAAACTACTTCTAAAGGAGCTTTTGGGAGCTGCTGCTGTCTGGCTGTACTGATCCCAGACCAGCCGTTTATCTCCAACAGCACACTCGCCTCTGTTCCTTGTTGTCGCGCGGAGCAGATCTGGGAGCAACGGCGAGGGGTGCAGGAGAAGTTTTGACACATGCAGGAGGAAGAGAGGGGGGCAGATATCGAGGCCAAGTGGAGGAATCTCCAAAGTACTGAAATGGGATGTTTTTTTCCTGATGCACTCAGAACTTGGAGTGAGTGCTGAGTGATACAGATAAACTGCAGCAGTGCTTGTGTGACGAGGCCACTTGGGGTCAATGGGTGTCAAAGATCAAGGGAGGCAAGGGGGGGGGTATGGGTTATAGTGTCAGAGAAAGGCAGGAAATAAGTTGGGGGAGATGAGAGGAAACAGAAATGCACGGGAAAGAGGAGGAAGAATGAGAAGGACTAAAACCTGATGGTGGGGGGCGGTTGCAACATTTGATGCTTTAGATTAGATTTTAATTATTTACATTATAACAATTCATAACATCCTTGTTTTCTGTTTGAACACTTCCAAAGTCATTCAACTTTTCTGAGCTCCTATTAGCTAATCGGCCTTCTGCTTTCTGCATCCGAATGTTCACAGCTTTACCTAAAACAGGAAATGTTGATGTCTGAGATGCCAGGGAACATAAAAATTAAACACTTGGATCATGCTGGTAATTCAAACATATATCATTTTGTCCCCACTTCCACATCAGGTGCTACTTTGTGTTGTAATTAAATCCCACTAAATACAGTCAGGTCCAAATATACACTGATCAAAAAAATTAAGGGAACACTTAAACAACACAATATAACTCCAAGTAAATCAAACTTCTGTGAAATCAAACTGTCCACTTAGGAACCAACACTGATTGACAATCAGTTTCACATGTTGTACAAATGGAATAGACAACAGGGGGAAATCTTTGGTGATTAGCAAGACACACTCAATAAAGGAGTGGTTCTGCAGGTGGGGACCACAGACCACTTCTCAGTACCTATGCTTTCTGGCTGATGTTTTGGTCACTTTTGAATGTTGGTGGTGCTTTCACATTCGTGGTAGCATGAGACGGACTCTACAACCCTACAAGACCACAAATGTGCATGTGTCTGCACAAACGGTTAGAAACCGACTCCATGAGGATGGTATGAGGGCCTGACGTCCACAGATGGGGGTTGTGCTCACAACCCAACACCGTGCAGGACGTTTGGCATTTGCCAGAGAACACCAGGATTGGCAAATTCGCCACTGGTGCCCTGTGCTCTTCACAGATGAAAGCAGGTTCACACTGAGCACATGTGACAGATGTGACAGAGTCTGGAGACACCGTGGAGAGCGATCTGCTGCCTGCAACATCCTTCAGCATGAGGTTGGCCCTGGGTTCCTCCTAATGCAGGACAATGCTAGACCTCACGTGGCTGGAGTGTGTCAGCAGTTCCTGCAAGATGAAGACATTGAAGCTATGGACTGGCCCACCCGTTCCCCAGACCTGAATACGATTGAGCACATCTGGGACATCATGTCTCGCTCCATCCACCAACGTCACGTTGCACCACAGACTGTCCAGGAGTTGGCGGATGCTTTAGTCCAGGTCTGGGAGGAGATCCCTCAGGAGACCATCCACCGTCTCATCAGGAGCATGCCCAGACGTTGTAGGGAGGTCATACAGACACGTGGAGGCCACACACAATACTGAGCCTCATTTTGACTTGTTTTAAGGACATTACATCAAAGTTGGATCAGCCTGTAGTGTGTTTTTCAACTTTAATGTTGTGTGTGACTCCAAATCCAGGCCTCCATTGGTTAATAAATTTGATTTCCATTGATGATTTTTGTGTGATTTTGTTGTCAGCACATTCAACTTTGTACAGAACAAAGTATTCAATGAGAATATTTCATTCATTCAGATCTAGGATGTTATTTGAGTGTTCCCTTTATTTTTTTTGAGCAGTGTATCTGGACAGAGATGTTTTTTTTTCTATTTTGGTTCTGTACATAAACTCAATTAATTTTAAATAAAACAACGCAGATGCAGTTGGAGATCAGACGTTTAGCTGTAATTCAGTTGGGTGAACAAATAAACTTCATTAAAATGTGAGGAAGTTAAGTATTTTAACAAAATCCCTTCATTGCAGGTGACCAAAAGTAATCTGACAAAATTGTTAATTTCTGGTACTTGGTAGAAAACTCTTTGCTGGGTATGATAGCCTGAAGTCTTGAACTCATGGACATCACCAGACACTGGGTTTCCTCCTTGTTAAGGCTCTACCAGGCCTCTACTGCTGCAGCTTTCAGTTTGTAGCTGAGGTTCAGTCTTCAATGCATGATCAACAGGGTGAAGATCAGATGGTTGACTTGGCCATTCAAGAATATTCCACTTCTTAGCTTTAATAAACTCCTGGGTTGCTTTGGCTGTATGTTTTGGGTCATTGTCCATCTATACTTTGAAACACTGGTGTCCCGGTGCCACTGGCACCCATGCACGGCCAGGCCATCACACTGCCTCCACCGTGTTTTACACATGCTTTGGATATTGAGCTGCTCTACACCTTTTATTTTTTGCCAACATTTCGGTAGAGGTTGATCCTGGTTTCATCTGTCCAAAGAATGTTCTTCCAGAACTGAGCTGGCTTTTAAGATGTTATTTTTTAGCAAAGTCTAATCCAGCCTTTCTGTTCTGGAGGCTTATGAGTGCCTTGCACCTTGCAGTGAACCCTCTGTGTTCACCTTCATGCAGTCTCTTTATGGTGGACCTGGATGTTGATACGCCTACCTCCTGGAGAGTATTGTTCACCTAGTTGGCTGTTGTGAAGGAGTTTCTCTTCACCAGGGAATTGATCCTGGGAGCATCCACCACTGTTGTCTTCCACGGATGTCCAGGTCAGTTTGTTCCTCACTGTTTGCTTGTTTGCCTTCTTTCTTTCTTAGGATGTACCAAACTATATTTTCCCACTCCTAATATTGAAGCAATTTGTCAGATGGATTTTGTTCTGTTTTCACAGCTTAAAAGGTGGCTTGTTTTACTTGCATGGACAGATCCTTTGACCACAGGTTGTTTGTTCACCACAAAACTGCAAGAACCTACACCTCAAATCAACTCCAGGCCTTTTATCTGCTAAAGTGATAATAACATAACGAAGGAATTACTCACACCTGTCCATGAAATAGCCTTTGAGTCTATAATTGGAATACGTTGCATTAAGATTGTGTCAGTGTCTAAATATACACTATATATACACATTACTCAAAAAAAGGGTAGGAATACTTGGCTTTTGGGTGGAATTGATGGAAAATGGAAACAGTTCACAGTACAGTGATATTATATCGTGAAAGCAGGGCAAAGGTGATTTCCTCATCTCAACTTATTGAAACTGAAGTCAACAACAGTGGTGGTTATACCACAACAATGAATGTCAATGTCTCAATAATGGGTCATGTGCCCTTGAACATCAATTACAGCTTGACATTGACATCTCATGCTGTTCACAAGTCGATATGTCTGCTGAGGCATGGCATCACTCTTCTTAAAGGGCAGCCCTCAGGTCGTTGAGGTTCTGGGGTACAGAGTCACGAGCCTCTAGATGGCAACTCAGCTCATCCCAAAGGTTTTCTATGGGATCCAGGTCTGGAGAAAGTGCACAAGCATTGTCGTCCAGAAAGATGAAATTAGGTCTGTGTTGTTCATCCAGGGGCACAACGACTGGATTAATGATGTTATTGAGGTAGTTTGGGCTTGACACTGTACCATTCAAGTCTGGGGCAGTTCTATTTTAACTAGACCCACCTCCCACACTGTAACACCACCACCAAAGGTTCGTGTGGTGGCAACAGTGGCTGATGCAGAGCGCTCTTCCTGCAACGTGCTAATGACACTCTGTGACTCTGTAAGCCCAGTGGCCACTTCCGTCTGAGAACATCCTATTTGCAGTGGGGAGGCACTGCTGATTAATTGTTGGGTGTCGTCTTGGTCTCATGATGTCAGAATGTGAACAGCATGATAATGAGGACTGTTTAGATACCAATTCTGATTGAACCAGGACATTTAGTGGTTGATCTATGGATCAAACACCTGTTGTGAATTTTGCTGTTAAGCTCCTTGTTAGAGAACAACAAGTAGTCCAAAAAGTACTGAAACGTTGAACAGTTGAACATGTGCATTCAGAGGTTTAGAGAAGGTCACATTAGGTTCAGCTGTAAAGATTATGGTGCATTTTAGGTACATTCTGGAATTTTACTCTAAAGCCAAATATCTCTTAACTTTTTATGAGTAATCGATACAGACCTAACTGTACATTAACGTTTGGATAGGTAACGTGACAAAACGTGAAAAAGCTCAAGGAGTATGAATACATTTGCGAGGCACAGTTTGATGTGATTGTTTATAGATTGTCTGTTTTCCAGATTAAGGCTGCTGTGTCGCTCACCTTATATGCAGCCCCTCCATGGATGATCGACTTGATGAAGATTCCCAGATCCTCTCCTGTCTCCATTGACTTGTTTCCCTTTAGGCTGATGCCCAAGCCTGCTGAGCCCGACTCATTGAGCGGGATCTCGTACATCAGCTGCTCCCTTCCATCCTCCATCACTTGACTGCTCGCCTTCTCCCCCTTCTAAAAATATATATATTTTTAAAAAGATATAAAAGCGCAGGTTGTAAACAAGCCTCAAATCTGAAAAAGGCAAAACCTGATAATACATACACATAAAGCCAGCTTAACATCATAACCCCTGTGCATGATAGCTGATTACTGATGTGGGAGCACCATATGCGGCTGATAAGGTGTCTGCCAACAGTACATTGATTATATTTAACACAGGAAGCCAGAAAACATGGAGGAAGGAGGGAAGAGACGGATTAAATGGTCAGATAGAAGGTGGCTGTGGGGAGAAAGAAAGAAAGCAAGCTACCGTAGAGAGGTTATTCCATTTAGAGATGAAAAGCAGATGGAGAGAGAGTCATTTCTAAAGGAAACATAATAACCTTTTCATACCTCCTCCTGAAGCACAGTGGGGGAAGAAGGAGGTGGAAAGAAAAGAGGAGGAGGGGATGATGGTGGCGCAGAGGAGCATTTAAAAGTAATAACCGATCCCTGAGGTATACCCACTTCTTGTCCCCCTTACTCTTTACTCTTTTCGTACAAATCTCTCAATCCCCCACCTGTACTCCACCTGACTCTACTTCCTACTGGTCTTTCTTCACCCACCCACCCTCTCATCCATTGCTACTTGATGGGAGGAAAATGACCATGAGCAGCAGTGCTCTGAAAATGAGACGTGGGGAAAGGGAAAAGAGAGAAAATTAAAATGTCTATCATTAAAGGATGCTAATGCACAATTTAGTCTCCTTGGAGGAGGAGCAGGTTCACCTTAATGTATCATCTCAGAGAGAGAGGGGAAGGTTTTGCATGTGTGCATTTTTTTCTAACTGCATTTGTCTTTCTCTTAAAGGACTGTGGATTTTGAAGGAATATACAAATATCCATTAAAACAGCCATACCCACTTGTCGCACATCTGAGCAGCCCCAACAGTATTGCAGAAGCCTTACATCAGACACCTTGATCCGAGAATTCACAAAGCCGAAGGACAAACACGTCCTCTTGGATAACTTAGCAAATTCACAACTAGATGAGCTCTCTCTCTCCGTTCGCTATAATCTTATGGCCCCTTTTCCTGTCAGATCTTTTCCTGTACTGCTGTGGCTTAATTAAAACAACAGGCTGTCGAAGTCTTCAAGCTGAGAGCGATACTCAACGCTAAAGTGCGAGTCAGAGCTCCCAAGTCACTAAAGGTAATGGAGCGAAAGAAAATCCTGAGAAACTGACACACTGATCCATTTAGTCACTGCTTTCACTTCTATACAAGTGGGTGCATATTAACTGTAGGCTGATAGACTGTACTGTGATTTTTGCACAGCAGTAACTAACATTTTCTGGGTTTAGATCCCAAGATGTTTGGAAAAGCGAACATTTTTCCATACGGTTGTCTTTGATCGAGGCTTCCAACTCCAAAGATTCCAGTCGAAAAAAGCAAGTGGACAAAGAGTCTGCATTTGGAGCCTGAACATCCATTAAAAAAACAAAACAAAAAAACAAAACAAAAATGCCCCAAAAATATAAAATTCTGCCGTTCTTTTGGCTGAGACCTTCTACCTTTGACTTTCATTTGGTGTTCACATTTATTTCCAAGAAAATAACGTGATTAACCAGGCAAAATCTGTCCCTCAAAAGTCTCAGAATCTATTTTCTGCTTCCGTCTAATTGGAGATTTTCAATCGGAGCTTATTTTTATCAACAGGGGTTTTCAGTGTGGCGTTATTTAAAACCAGAAGCTTTAAAAAGACCGTCTTAACCTCCCTGCTTGACAGAAACTTGAGAGGATTCGGGTGGCAATGTGGGAGGTTTTAAATACCCCTGTGATCGAGCTGCAAAATGAGGAGCGTGGTGTGATCCAAATAGAAATGCTTGGAACATGCTTATTTGTTTTTTTTTATTACTAATTTAGATCTGTTTGCACAACTCAGTGGCTCCCAGTCACACTATCACTGCCTGCAATAACGCCACTAATGCCCCTTACCTTGGGGGCAGATCAGCAATGGCTCTTTAACAAGCTTTTAGCCAGAAGAGACCACCCTCTTCAGCACCCGAATCAGAAGACCCCAGAGTGGGTGGTGCGGAGACAGCGATGGGAGCGGGGGTTGATACACAGAGATTACACACAGAGGCTTTTGTCGGTGAGTATTTCTAAATGTGGGGTTTCAAAGCACGAAGGATTAGCGGTGAGAGCGACATTCAATTAAGATGAGATCTCTCCGCGCTTGACGTCGACGACGGAGCTGCCAATTAATCGCATTAATGTCTTCCCTCTTCGTAGCTTTACACCTTTACCTCAGGACGATGAGGAATGACAATAAAAAGACTGATTGAAGGATAATTTAGGTGGGAAGAGAAGCGAGACGCAGAAAAAAAAGATCCAACTTGAAGACTGACAGACAGGATAAAGGAAGGGGATAAAACCAGCGGATAAATAAAAAATAGAGGATGAAAGGGGAATCCTCCCTTCCTGTGAGACGACCTAGTCTTGCTGGCATCAGCGGGTCAGCCATGTGCACGATGACCCCACCATCCTGTCGCTGCCAAACACTTTCACTCACACAAACACTTCCATCATCCACTCAACAGAAACCACAATAGTAATAAAACCTGAAACAAAAGAGGCTGAGTTGAATGAGAGCAGCGAGTGAAGCAGGAGTGCTGACAGGATTGAAACTGTGATTAGAAGTTATCACTTTTTAATTACTTAGACAGTGAGAACAACTACAAGAGATGTGGGGGAAAATCACTGCCTTTTGTATTCTTATAATGAGGCTAATTCACAGGCTTTATTGTTATTCTTCTGACTAAAAGAAAACGGCACTGCCTAGAGCTTTCACAGAGATGCAAGCTGCTTATGGAACATCAATACTTCCTCCACTGAAACGAATCAATCACAAGTTCAGCTAGTTCCTCTGAAATCTACTTTATATGTAAGAAGATAAAAGAGACTCTACGGTTGTTCAAATGGAAGCATCTTTACAGTTAGATGACTGAGAGTTAAACTGTAGTAAAGGAGAGCTAAAACACTGATCCCTGACCAGCTGCAGGGTGCTCCTGTAGCTGAGCGTGCCTCTAAAATCCATCTGTAAGGAGCTGCTGCAACCCCTCCAACAATGCTTATTAGTCACAGTTACTGCAGAGCTCTTGAGATGGAAATGTGAGACTAAAATATTCCAATAAATACTTTACAGTTTGCCATGAAATGTTGTGCCAACAGCCAGATTCCCGTGAGGATTAATATGAATGTCTTCTGGTCATCACTGATGCAACCGCTTTTGTCTTGAGTGAAATTTCTTGGTGGCTTTTGAATAAACTGCAACTAAATTTGGCATTAAGGTTTCAGCCCCTCCAATGAGCTAAACGGGTACATTCAAGCAACCATGTTACTTTGCATTTAACAAGCTCGGTGTACAATTTAGGTTAGCAAACTGCAATCATCAGTCTGAATGATGGAGCATTGTTAGAAATAAATTCTGTGCAGATAAACAATGAAAAGCAGGGATAACATACTTGTGTATTGTCTTGTAAAATTCCTCTAAACTCGCCTTTGAAGTAAAAACAGCCCCCTTCACACTTACTAGTAGCAACCCTGGTGAAGATGTAAAAACACATTAAAATAAAGTAATAATTTGTTTAAAGAGCATAATCTCACACAGATTTTATTTTAGAAAAACAAAAAGAAAAACAACTTATAAACCACTGCTGATATTACTTTGTAAATGTTACAATAATTGTCTTTATTTTAAATTAAACTGATCAGATATTCTAAACAGTTCATGATGCTTTGCACTCTAAGGTTTCAAAGGGCTTAAAAAGAAACCCACAGCATCATTGCTCCTCCACCGTACTTAACAGTGGGTATAGGATAAATTTGCCTTATAACAACTCTGCTTCAGGTTTGTCCAACCTAGTGTATTTGTTGCCAAAAACTGAATCTTTGTCTCATCTGACTGAAGCAGACAGTAGCATTTAGCTAACTTCACATGTTTATGTTTGTAATGGTAGGATAGGAGAGGCTTTTTCCTGGCATGTCTCCTAACATTCGGGGTCCTCGTCTAGAGTTGTTTTGAACTTTCTCATTGTTTGGAACTTAATATTCCTCTAATGACAGATATGAGCAGGTTTAGGCAAGTAGCTGATTTGATGTAGCCATTTCCTAGTTTATGATGATAAACACTGTTACATGTCTGTTTCTTTGATGTGGCACAACCTAACCGCCCCTTTCCCCCCCACAGGTTGTTCAACCCTTTTGGGGTCTTTTTTTTTTAAAAGAGGAAAATAAATCCCATTGTACCACACTTACAAAGACTCTGACATTTTATTATGGTTGTCCTGTGTGTTCTCCCTCCTCAAACTTGGGACACACACACACACACACACACACACAAGAGCCTTAATCAAATGGCACGATCTCTTGTCTTTCTCATTTTAAACACAAAGCCAAGATTTACTAATTAAAAGATTGTTATAATTATTTTATAGAAACAGTTAGCCATGCCAATAAGTGTGACTTCTTAAAAAACGTTTTTTCTTTCTTCTAATATACAGATACATCTCAAAAAATTTGAATATTGCATAAAAGTGAAATATTTTTTGCCAGTCATCTCAGAAAGTGAAACTCATATATTATTTAGAATCATCACACATACAGTGACATATCACAAGCTTTTATTTCTTGTTATTTTGATTAAGGCTTACAGGAAAATTAAAATACTGTGAAAAAGTTCCTTATTTGACACTCATGGTGTCACACCATTATCAACTAATTAACTCAAAACACCTGCAAAGGTTTCCTGAGCCTTTAAACTGTCTCTCGTTCTGGGTCATGGGCTACACGATCATCTGACTTGATAGATATCCAGAAGACAGTCACTGACACCCTTCAGAAGGAGGGTAAGCCACAAAAGGTCATTGCAGGTCAATGCTGAAGAAGCTGGTTGTTTTCAGAGTTCTGTATCCAAGCATTTTAACAGAAAATTGAGTGGAAGGAAGAAGTGTGGTAGGAAAAAGGGCAACAGGGAGAACTGCAGCCTTGAGAGGATTGACAAGCTAAATCCATTCAAGAAGTTGGGGGAGCTTCACAAGGAGTGGACTGAGGCTGAAGTTGGTTGATTTAAGAGAAGAGCCACCACACACGGACGAATACTAGAGATGGGCTACAAATGTTGCAATCCTCATGTCGAGCTACTCCTGAGCCAGAGGCGATGTCAGAACCGTCTTACCTGGGCTAAGAAGAAAAGGAACTGGACTGTTTCTCAATGGTCTAAAGTCCTGTTTTCAGATGGAAGTAAATTCTGAATTTAATTTGGAAATCAAGGTCCCTGAGTCTGGAGGAACAGTGGAGAGGTACAGAATTCATGCTACTTGAAGTCAAGTCTGAGGTTTCCACAGTCAGTGATGGTTTGGGGTGCCACGTCATCTGCTGGTTCTGGTCCACTGGGTTTTCTGAAGTCCACATTCAATGTAGCCATCTACCAAGAACTTCTACAGCACTTCATGCTTCCCTCTGCTGACAAGCTGTAAGAAGATGCTGATTTTATTTTCCAGCAGGACTTGGCACCGGCCCACACTGACAAAAGTATTAAAAGCTGGTTCTATGACCATGGTGGTACTGTTCTTGGTTGGCCAGCAAACTCCCCTGACCTGAACCCCGTAGAAAGTCTATGGGCTGTTGTTAAGAGGAAGATGAGAGACACCAGACCCAACAAGGCAGATGACCTGAAACTCAAAGCAACCTGGGCTTCCATTATACCTACGCAGTGCCACAGGCTGGTTGCCTCTATGCCACGGGGCATTGATGCAGTAACTCATGCAAGAAAAGGCCCAACCAATCTATGAGTGCATAGAAATGGCCATACTGTTCAGAAGCCTTTTTTTTTTTGTGCGGCACTAGAGGCCTTTATTTTCCATTTTTCTACAGTGGGTAGACAGGAAAGAGACCAAAGAGAGGGGGAGACATTTGGCAAAGGTGGCCGGGTCTGGTACTCCAGGTCATCGAGGACTATAGCCTCTGCACATGGTCATGCACTTGCTAATCTTCTGAGACGCTGAATTTTGAGTTTTCTTTACCTGTAAGAACCATCAAAATTACAAGAAATAAAAGGTTGAAATATTTTACTCTATGTGGAATAAATCTCTATAAATAACCGTTTCACTTTCGGAACTGATTGGAAAAAACTATTGCACTTTTATGCAATATTCTAATTTTTTTGGATGTACCTGTGTAAATGAACTCAAATAATAGGATGGACACCTTTATATATTTTGACTTATCACTACAAATCAAGGTGCCTAAAAGACACGAGTGCCTTAAAATGCTTTCAAAATAAAAGAAAAGAGACTCTTAATCTCACCCTAAAATTATTTTAGTAATATTTGAGAAAACAAATGGGATTCTGAAGGTCATCACAACTAAAAACCTTCTAAATACACCACACTGTCTATAAAATAAAATAAGTGTGCTGGTGAATATCACTGTATAGAAGTAGGAGCACAAACCTTTGACTCAAATACAGTTCAGAGATGGCTTTCTTGAGTTTATTTTAGTCTCCATCTTGTATTATTTACTCTGGAAACAGAAAAAAACATGATCTTGCAGAAGAGAAAATCAGACCTTGATTGATGCCATTAGCTCAGGCTGTTCATTTATTATTTGTAACTGCTATAGTAAAGTTAGCCAAGGAAAACGAATCGTTGTAAGAGAGCCATTAATCTCAACAGTTACTTCATGTTAAACTGCAGTAATGAGCTGATTTGCTTGATTTACTTAAACAAATACAAACAGTGTTTAGGACACATGATCAGTGTTCTTGCTGGATGATACAGTCTTACACAACATTATTGGATGTCAAAAAATATATTTACAAGATGTGTAAAAATGTATCTTCTACTCCAGTAGCATAATCTCATAGTTTCTTTAGAATAATACAATCTTTAATTTGAAAATATTATATTATATATAATATATTATAATGCTAATAAAACGCTAATTACTATTTGTTTCTAACAAAACAATTATCGGCACCCAAACATTTCTTTATTTCTACTTTACTTTTAAAATTACCCAGATTTCCAGGGTTTTCTCGTTAGTAATCCAGCACTTTGTTTTCCTGGGGTACAACAGGATGTGACCCTGAGACCATTTCTGTTAGCTGCTGGCCACCAGAACGAATGAAGAGCCGTGTTTATCTTGGCACTAAGTACTGTGACCAAGATGAGAAGCTCACTGTTAGAGAACTGCAGCAAAGACTTTAATCTTGGGGTCTCCAAATCTCCATCACATCATTAGATGATATCTAAATGCAAAAAGATGTATCCAAGGATGAAGAATTGACCATAAACATCTCTATTGGGACGTTCATTGGAACAATGTGTTTTAGTCAAATAAGACCAGAATTGAGATGTTCAGACAACAAAGACGGCAGATACGAAAAATATGCAAAAAAGCATCTCATGCCTACTGTTTGTTTTTCTTTTCTTTTTTTCCCCAAGCCCGCTGTTCAATATGGTGTGAGATCTATGATGCTGTGGGCCTGTTAATCTTCCAAAAGGCCCTGTGAAGCTTCTTAAAGTGCATGGGAAAAATTGGTTTTTCATATTGGACCTCTATGTCACCGTTTTAAAAACAATCCCCTGAAAGCCACCATAAATGGTGGATTTAAAAATATCCACTTTATTGCCATCATAAACTCTGTTGTCTCTATATTGCAAAACATACATGAGCCTATGAAGTTCTAACAATAAAATGATGGTAGGTAGGAAAAGATTTTGGCAAATAAAATGGGAACAATGTAACAGGAGACAAAAACATGTTCCTAACTTAATCCAAAAATGAGTATATGGTATATTTTGTGGGTTTGACACAAACAACTGTCTGTACTTCATCCTTTTAAGTGGGGTGTGCTTTCGTACTTTTAACTCATCCCTGTACCTTTCAAAGTAACAATGCTGGTCAGGAGAACAGAGAGAGAGTGAAATACAAGTTAATAACACTTCATAACAGAGTTGTAATGTTTGCAGATTACTATTTTTTGCCTCAGGTGGCCATTCCTCACTGTGGTGAATTACAGTCTGGGCTCACCCCATAGTGTTTTTTAAATTCCCCCACAGGGTACCAGTTTGTTAGATCATCAAGCTTTGCTCTCAGATATTCATCATGACTTTCTTCTCCTCTTGAACTCAAACTCCAGCTAGAGAATTCATCTACCACTACTTTTGTCTCAGGTGGACATTGTGTTAGTCACTGCTTTCTAAGTTCTGCGTTACAGATGTAACATCTCTCGTTCTTGGCTGCCTTGTACTGGATTATTTAAATTTCACACTTTTTTACACAGTTAATTTTGGTCATAGAAGTGAATATTGAGCAGATTTTGAGAAGGTTTGCATGGCATATTTTGTAGGCTAGAGCCAAACAACTGTCAGTTTTTTTAATCTTTTTAAGTACGGCGTGTATTTGCATGTGATTATTTTTTCTTGTAATGCTTTCCGCATCCACTTTTCAATACAGAGACATTAAAGAAGTGTTTTAGTGTGTGCTTAGGGGCCATTCTACCATCCCTGAGTCTAAGGACCGTGCTGAAGATGAGGGATAGATCTCTCAGGGCACAAGCAGCTTCAGCTTTCTCTTATTCTCCCGCTGTACCACCTCCTCCTCCACCACCCTCCACTCTTTAAATCTCTCTCTCTCTCTCTCATGCACAAACACAAGCAAGTGTTAGATTGAGGCTCTTCAAAGTGCACTTGTTATGCCAAGACTGCCGGGCCATTAATGAGGGCAAACTATTTTGGGAAGTAGTAACTTAGCTGTTTAAAGACATGTGGTGTTTTCATCTGTGCATGCATGTGTGTCAGCAAGAGAGAGCACTTGTGTTCAAGTTTTTATCAAGGACTTGGAGTTTGTGTGTGTCTGTGTAGGTGTGAATATGCATCAGTCACTACAAAGTCCCACTCCGAGTGCTTTGAAGTGTTCAGGATAACCACAGAGGACAGACGGCTGAGAGCAAGTGAAAACATCATTTATAGTGAGCTGGAGAGCTTCAAGGGGCCAACTGGCTGTGTGTATATATAAGTTTAAAAGTGTGTTTATTTATTAAATGTGCCCTTTGAAGCAGGGGCGAAGTGTGTCAGATTCACAGTCCTGACGCAAACCTTGGACACCCACAGCCGCAACAGGTAAACTGTCAACTAACGTGCCAAAACATGATGACACGCTCCTGCGTTTCCTACAGACCCGCTGTGCCGTGCATGTGACTTCCTTTGCGATTGCTGTGTCAACAGACCAGAGGGGCACAGGAAGGCCGGAGCGTGCCCCTGGTGGGTTAAAATGCGCTAAAATGTGTGTCCATGTGTGGTGCAAAAGGGCATAAAGAGGTTTAGTCCTTTGGGAGAAGCAAAAGGAAAAGACACAATGGGAAGGAAATGCTTCAAATAAAAAACAACAGATGAAGATGAGGAACAAAAAGAGAGGAAGCGTCAAGCACACCAAGCATTCAACATGATCAGTAAAAGCATCAGTGTGAAGCTACAGCAGGCTTGTGCGAGGATAAGCATGTTGTTTTCGCTCTCCATTACCAGCTCTCGTGGCAGGAAGAGGTCCTCCTGCCGGGACACCAGCACAGACACCGTCTCTCCCTGCTTGGTGCTGCGCAGCATGGCCACAAGTTCCTCCTGCGTATGACCAATCATGTCTACTCCATTCACCTATACAAGCCGATTAAAGAGCAAATGTCACATTTCAGAGCCATAAAAATAAATATGAAACATAAATAAATCGTAACAGTTAAAATAAATGAGTAATTTAAAAATTCCTTCTGACAGCAAAAGACCTTTGTAGCCACAAATCTCCAAAAACAGGAAGTAAGAAGCATATATGGACGATGATGTGTCATCTGGATCTGCAGTGTCTGATGGACTATTGTTGTATAAATGACACAGGCTGTTCTCTTTATTATAAGGCATGTATATTGGCAATATATCAATTGGGTGTGTGGCTGTGTACTGGCAACACTAAAAAAAGAATGAAATGAGCACTTTTGCTGCAATTAGCGAAACGTGGGTGGGCTTTGTCAGGACAGATTTCTCCTGTCCCACAAAAAAACAGTCTCTGTTTGAAACAGTTTTGCCCCGGGATTACATAAGATTACATGGAATCTTGGACTTAAGGGAAGGAACAATGAAAAGTTGAGACAACAGGACCTAAAGCAGTTCATGCCACAGCTAAGACAGATATATCAGGTAGGGAGTCAACAGCCAGACCACTGAGGTGACCACAGCTGTTGTTTATGAGTTTAGATTTGCTGTAGACATCATTCTCCACTACGGTGAATTTTAAAGGCAGACTTGGTTACAGCAGAACACTTTTAAATCCCTCCCCAGGTAGTTGGTTTGTTAGATCTCAAAGCTAAAAATCTCAAACAGCATTTCTCCACACCATAAAAATCTCCACCTTATTAACTAAAACTCAAGCATTCAGACTATGCTACCACTACTTTTGTCTTTGGAAGACATTGTGTTATTCATTGATGGCTTCCAAAGGTGAGACCATTCTTCAGGAACTTTTGGTTGGCTTTATTTCTACCAAGGCTTTTTAAATGTATTTCTTCATTTTAAACATGGAAACATTTTTAATTATAATGAGCTGCAAACATTCACACAGTTGGAAAGGAAAAGCTGACGTATGCCCTTTAAAGTGATGTTTGTTTAAACACAATAAAATAAGAGTCATGTTTTTAAATGTATGAAATCAAAGTTTATGATGTATTTCCCTTAGAAAAACATTAAGCTTAAAAAATGACCACAAGAGCAAAAGATGATTTAATCAGGCCCTAAATGAGTTTTATTTTGGAAAAAACAAAATGCAGTTGCGCTGCTCAACCAGCAGGGGGGTAATGGAGCGATTATCTGCTTATTTTAGCTACTTTTGTTACCATTCTCAACTCCTCTAGAAAAAAAAGCTGATGTCCAATGTGTGTTTTACCTCCAGGATGCGGTCTCCAGGTTGCAGGCGGCCGTCCTTGACTGCTGCCCCTCGCTGTAGGATGTTCTTAACTAGAATTGGCCCCGGCCCATGGACTGTGGAGTCCCTGGTGACCACGGTGAAGCCCAGACCCTCAGTGCCTGGTGGGGAACAAAGCAGCATGAGTCACAGCATGCTTTAGGGTAATTTATGTCCCTAAAATAAGATACTTAATTATGAATTTAAAGGCTTTTTAATTCCAACTTAATTAAATTTTCCTTTTCTTCTTTTTCGCTTTCTCTTTTTTCCTGCTGAACACAGCCTTTAATTTTAGCATTATCATCCACATTAGCTATTTTAAGAGCCCGTTTCCCTAAGGGGGTTAGTTGCCTGGCTCAGCCGCAGAGCTGCTGGGAGAAGAGTTCTCTCTTAGCTGGATTAGACAGTCTCTGCCTTTAATTTCACGTGTGAGCAGGCCGATCGGTGGCTGATGAAGGGAGGTAAAGGGAGGATATGGAAGAAAAGCGAAGAGAGGGACAGAAGATCCTTTTTTGACTTCCATCCTCTGGGATGGGATGTGATTTGGACAAAGATTTTTAGAGTTTATGTTGACCTCCTTGTGTGTGAGAGCCACCCACACACACAAGCATGAGCCATCATCCACCCCCAAGAGCCTCCACCCTCTCGCTCCTTCACGGCCCTACAAGCCCCAAGCCATGAGTGAAATGTGCCATGCTCTGCATCAGGTTGTGTGTATGTGGAAAGCAAAGCCGCCGTGGCATACTAAAGACGGTGAGCGATGCTATCTGCTCTCCAAGCTAAGCCTCCGCCTGCCCTATATTAGCGCACCTAAACCTCCCCGCCTGTCAATCACGGAGAGAAAGACCTCGTCGCTGAGGGAGAGGGTGTTAGAAACCAAATAATAACCCCTGCTCTGATCTTGCATCAGGTGGAATGGATAGAGGGAGACAAGGGAGAGCAACAACAAATCAAACAAAGGATAGGTGTGAATGGAAACGGGGAAGAAATGGGATGGAGTAAAAGAAGCTAACAATGAGACAGAAGTGAATAGAGCTTTAGGCTGAAGCTGTAGTGTGTGGAGCCCAATTTCTTCTATCCATTCATCTGCTCTGCCTTGGATACCTGTAGTGAGCGTGTGTGTGTGTGCATGTTCTTCAGTTATCTTTTCATCTTTTTTTACTTTTTAATACCAAAACACTGACTGTTGCTAGAGGACGCTCTATTCAGAGTGTACGAACCTCATTGTCTGCTATCAAACATCAGCACTGAAGAATTAGAGATAATGTAGTTGCTTTCCCAGTCTGAATTAGTCTGGACAAAATAAGCAGCAGGTTTCTAAGGATTCAGCTTTTTGTCTTGTTTCCATTCAACAAAAGTAAAAACAAGAGAATTGAATTTTGAGAACAGCTGCCTGAGACGTCAGATTAGCTGCGTCCTTATCACCTAAAGGCAGGCTTGTTCCGGTTACTGGTCTACAGCTACTACTACAGCTTTGAAAAGCTACAATTTCCAAACCTATAAAATTTTCCTTCAAGTGTCTTTAATAAAACGCCAGAGAAAAGTACTGAGTGGGCGGAGTCTGGTTACACATGAAATGGAGGCTGGAGGCGGAGCATCAACAGTGATCTTCCTGTGAGAAAAACATATTGAGAACGTAAAGGGCAACGTGTTTCAGGTTGGATTAAGTAACTATAAAAAGTACATAAATTGACCACAAAAACCACTGTGATATTTGTCCTTTTAACTCTGCTTTATCTTTTTTTTGTTAGACAGTTCCTCTGAGCAGAGATGCTTTACATGTTTCCTATTTAGCATGTTTCTCATAGGAAGATCACCTCCTACCTCGATTTCCTGTGTAAACAATTCTCAAATTCTATATTAAAAAATATAAAATTCAAACAATAGAGTTTAAAAGTTTACAAAAAATAAGTGTTCGCTTAGACTGCCGCCTCATTTTGGCAACTATATTGGTATTAATTCAAAACAAGTCCATCTTAGTCTTGAGTGGACCAAGTGAACTGGACTTATACTAAATATAAATGTCAGTAGAGGTCTAAATAAGTACAGTAGCTGGTAATTTGTGTTGAACTGCTTATTTGTCCTATTTTGCTGTGACCTAAGATACTACCTTTGAGTAGATTCAATATAACATTTACCTTTCCTCAGGTCAATTTTCATCCTCTTGCCACCTTTCTTGTTTGTAAGGTTAGAAAGTCCGGGTGCAACAGGACTCTTGTTAGCCAGCGGGCTCTGACTGCCGGTCCTGGGTGTGGGGGAGTTGTTCACCGTCTGAGCTGGAGGTGTGGGGGAAGCCCTCTCCAAAGACCCATATTGGGGCTGCAATGGTGGTGTGTTCTGCAGAGCTGGCTCTGGGGTCTTGGTACGTGTGTCTGGCTGCTGAAACTGCACTTTTGGTTTCAGTTTGGCTTCAGGCTGACTGTCGGTTAGAGCGCGGGGTACTAATGAACTCTTGGTTTTTACAGGGGGGTCTTTGTGGTCACCAGTGAAAAGCTGACTGATCAAGCTCTTCTCATAACGTGGTTTGCTGCCTGCAGGGAGGACTTCCAGACGCACAGAAGGAGACGACATGGCTTGACGGAACACCTCCTGGGACCTATTGGGAGTAAAAGTTGAATTCAAAAATGAGGAGAATTTGTATGTTGCCATTCAAATCTGTCAAAGCAGTTGTGAATCGAAGCCAAGGCTCAACACAGAACAGTGTTAATGTATAATAATGTATAAAGCCTTCTGCTCCGCTAAAGAAACTGTTTCAGTTAGGATATATACCAGCCAGTTTGTGACACTGTGTTCCCATTAGATAGGCTGACCTTACAGAAGGTTCCCAGTGTAGCTTTAGCAGACGACTACTCTGCGCCAGCTCTGCACATAAAAAGGCTGGAGAAAGATGTTTATGTCTATTCTGATACATCGAAACAATTATAAATATTATTTTGGAAGGTTGTGCAGCTGCATTAAGAAGTTTACAGATTCTCATTCTGAACATATTATGGTTGGAGCTTTTAATGATGGCCCTCAGCATGATGCTACCACCACCATGCTTGACATTGATTACATAGCTTGAGCCCAGGAAAGGTCATTCCAGAATGTTAGCCTTTCACAACCAGTTTTGATGCGTTTAAGATCCATGTCTAGTTGAGACACACCTAATACTGTCCAAATGTCAACCATGTAGCTGCTGATGTGAGTTAAGGTTAATGAATTTAGAGGAAGGTCATGACAGAAAACCCGCTCCACAGCATGACACTGCCACCAATATGCTTAACTTGTATTAAATCAAAATCATATCAAAAGCTTGTTGATTGTTACAAAACGTGTGTAACTGGGGTGTAACCTGCTAAAGGACATTAAACCCAATATAAGTCAGGTGTGTGTATATATTTAAGCCTGCCTGAATAATCTAAACTCTGACTGGATTAGAGAAAATCCCCAATAAACAAACTTGGGCAGTCATTTTATGGTACAGCACTGAGGCAAAAAAATTGTCAAATGCATCATTATGAGTGTATTTAAACCTCAACTGATAATCAACTAAAATCATACTTTTAGACTTGTGGCTTTTCTTTTAGTATGTTGTCTCGTCTATAAGCTACTGTAAGTGCTGATTTGTATTAAGGTAAGGATACGTAAACAGCCTTTGGATCCTCTCTTTGCTTATTGACCACAGGATTTGTTTATCACTGATGCATGAATAAATAAATTAAAACTGATTTAAAAAGCGTGCTGTTCCTGCTTTTACAGGCTGAAAGAAAAAGCCACGGTGCTTTAGCACTCTCTTGAATCTTTGTTATTACTATCTCATTACACACAATAAGGGATCAAAGGGATTCGGGTTCAATACAAATAAACTACTCAAGATTGTTATTAAAGCTTTGTAAAAAACCATGAACAGATGAGAGCGGTGGCACATGAGCATAGTTGTACACAGCAGGCTTTGGGCAGATGGCACAGCAGGGTTTTTAATTCATGTTTGCCTTCAAGTTCTTGTTTACTCATTATATACAAGATATAAAGTGATCAACATATTGGAACTCACTATGGGTAATCTGGTCCCACCACATGCTATATTTTTTTTAATCATCCTAACTTCCATATTCTTCCAGTCTTTTCTTTTTCTGTTTTACACATCTTTTTTATTTCATGGCTCAGGAGTTTCATCCCATCTGGTGGAGTTTTATCTATTTTTAGGTTGCATCTTGCTCATAGCAAACTTACCCTTTCCCAGTATACGCTCCAACTTATGCTAAATAACTCTGACAGCAGTGGTGCCCACATAATGCAAGGTGATTTCCCAGTTTGGCTAATTGAATTGGGAAAACAAAATTACTTTTACATCTTATGACATACTTTTATGTATTTTATTGGGATTTTATGTGGTAGCGGGAATAGCATAAATCAGAAGCAGCCAAGTGGTTCATGGTAACCCTGGAGGAGCTGCAGAGATCAACAATTCAGGTGCAAGAAGCTGGCGATAGGGAAATCATGCACTCCACAAATTTGGCCTTTCTGGAAGAGTGGCAAAAAGAAAGTCATTGCTGAAAGAATGAAAAACACTAGGGTTAGACCTGTAGAAGTCTCCCACAAGTCATGAAAGAAGTTGCTCTGGTCAAATAAGACAAAAATTGGACTCTTTATGGCCAACATTTAACTCAAAACTCCACAATACCATGAACACAATATCGTCACAGATCAACATCGTGGTGGCATCTTCATGCTGTGGGGCTGTTTTTCTTCAGCAGGTGCAGAGGTGATGGAAATATATTACAGCCAGAGCTGTAATAATACAATTGTTTATATCAAAGCATATTGATGTGTTAAAATGGGCTAGTCAAAGACCAGACCTAATGGCAACTGAGAATCTGTGGAAAGACATGAACATTGCTGTGCACAATGTCCATCCAAACCGACAGCTTAAGCTATTATGGAAGCACCAATGGGCAAAAATGTCAGCATCTAGATGCAAGAGAAGCTGCAAAGCTGTTAAAGACATCGAACAGATCTATAGTTGTAATTTTGCTAAAGGTGGTCCTACAAACTATTGACTCAGGGAAGTTGAACACAACTGCCCACTACATGTTTCACGTTTTCAGTTTTTTTTTATGTATTTTGTTTATGAAAATTTCCTTCCACTTTAAAATTATAGGCTTCCTTGTGTTGATAAGGAGCAGCACAATATATCTCCGACACAATTTCTAGCAATTGTATTGCAGATAAAGATTTGGTAGTTATTGTAGAGCCCTGGTTGATCCGTCATATAAAATCCCTCCATAATACATTGCAGTTCATGGCTGTGATGCGATACCATGAAAGAGTCCAAGAGCTTTGACTGATTTTGCAAAACACTGGAACTAATTAAAAAGTTATATGCTCATGATTTAAGCCTGCTCAGATCAGCTTTACTAATTCCCCAACTTGACAGTTTGCAAACACACACTCACACACCCTCTGTGTCTCATCAACATCTTTTGTTGCTTACTGTGCGAAGGTTTTGTCATGCAGTGGCGTGTCGTTGATTTGGACAATGCATTCATCCTCCTTGAAGAGATTGTCTCTCTTGGAGCGGCTGTTCTCCTCAATGCCTTTAATGTGGAGGCCCAGAGGTCTGGCAATGCGTATTCAGAGGTAAACATACATGCTGGCATGCTGATAAATAAATATTTTCTGCTTCTTTATACGTAAGTATCGCCATCTGGCTATCACAACATGAGTCAGTCTTTGTGTGCTTACCTTCCACTGAGGGAGGAGCAGTAGGGGACCACATGGATACCCAGGGGGGCCCGGTCACCTGGGAACTCAACTGTCTTTGTAAGAGTACTGCCAAGAAAAGAAAAAGGAGGAATAAATTACAACACTTGCAATATGGTGCAGACAAACTTAAATACACACAGCCCTCTGCAAGCTCTTCAAAACTCATTAGCATTTTCCTCCAGGCTACCCAGATAGGGATACAAATTAGCTTACAGGTACTCCTGCCAAACGTTATGGTGTGTATGTGATACTAGGACTCAGCTGGCTACTTCACCTACTATCTGGCTGCTTCTCGACTCTCCAATCTAGCTGCTGGACAAAAGAGAGGTGCAAGAGATAAAAAGGAGACTGACAGATTGAAGCAGATCGAGATGAAACGGAACATTCTTCTCTAATAATCTCCGCTCAGTCCTTAACTGTTGCTTTTAGAAGTAGATAAACAAGGACAACAGTAGGAGGATGGTGGCTTTTGATATCGGGTGGGGAGGTATGCAATTTCGGTCTGATCTATGAATAGACATCTAGAGAGCCTTTCTGTCAACAATAAAGCAATATTAGATTGGTATGTGCAGGCTGAAATTAAGCTCCATTTTAATACATTAATATCAATATTTGAGGTTTTTATTGCATTTTATCCGCTGGATATTGCCACCTTAAATAGCAAACTCAATATTAACATAAGTTGCAAAAAATTTTATTAAATCTGTCTGATTTTTGCATCTAGTTGCTGATATAAAAGACATACTGGAAAGTCTAGAAGATCCAAACAGCACTTATTGAAAAAGCTTCAGGTTTATTTGTGAGCACTGATAAATGAAAGTATTTATCATTAATTAACTCGCTCTTTCTGAGGGGTGGGTTGGTCTTGCTGTGGAAGTCAACTCCCTGAGTAAAAGGATATTAGACTTAAAGAGATATATATGAGCAGTACATTAAATCACTGGTGGAGAACAAAATACAACCTTTTTCGAAGCTGGTTTGAAAGTCTTTAAAGTTCATTTTAAATAAACATGTTGTTAATGAGACTAACAGATGCTAAAGACCAGTTAACAAGGGTTATCTTGATAGTTTCCCATTTCAAAATTTTTAATCAATCTGCATGGGATTTATTTCTTCCTTCTATGGCAAGTCTTTCAGATTGTACTTGGGACCCATTATCTGCAAGTGTTCTGCACACTGATGGGCTGAAAGTGTCATCACAGAACCGTGAAAATGTAAGGCAGATTGGCGGGAGGAGTGGGATGTGTACGTTGATCAGAAGAATCTGAAGTAGATAACACCTAGAAGACTGAGCAGAACTTTGCTTGCATTTAAAGTATTAATTGCAGTTGGACAATCAGCAAGAGGATCAGCCATGCCTACAAGTAAAACGCCACCGTCCGTTTGGTTCCACGATCCAGAGCACACACCACCCCATAATCAATCAGGATCGACTCATTTGTCATCAACAAAAAAATAATCAATTAAGGGGTATTATGTTTGTGGGATTATTTTTGGAACTATCAACTGAAATGGACTTTTCTGTCTTTTTTTTGAGCAAGAGGCTGAAGATCCAAGTGGCCTTCATGTTTAACGTTTTTACTAGTTGCCCCAACTTAATTTTTTAGTCAGCGCCATCTTGAAAGACTTTTTAAAACAGTGGTAACTAGAGGACTTGAGCTGTATCAGTTTGTTGTGTTATGTCAACAAAAGTTTCCACCTACCTAGATCTGAAAATCTAATATGGCTGACTTGCATTTAAAACTGTTTATTTGCACATTTGACGATTAGTTTCTCTGTAAATCTTACACTCTTGGATACAGCATTATCCAACCAACTTTAGTCAACAAGGTGCTACATTGTTTGTAAGCACAAAATGGAGAGACATAAACTGATATTATATTTACCCTGCAAATGGGAATATTTCTTTAGAGACCTAATAAAAAGTCAACTACCACCATAGATAGTTGGTACCACAGTTTGGGAATCTTGGTTCCAATTTATTTTTCCAAAGAAAATAAAATGAACGAGCAAACTTGAATCAATTATATCGTATGAGAACCACTAAAAGTAAGAACAAAAACTGGATTTTAATTTAAATTATAAAATTCTTAAGTTACCTGTAATAAAGTGTTCAATGAACATCAGAATTCTGGCCAGAAATGGGATTCGCAGGGAAGTAAATCTGATCATTAGATGAGCACACCAAGTCACAGGCTCCTGCTAATGTCTTTTGAAAGGAACAGATTTAACAGAGTAATTCGGGGTTATATAGGAGTATTTTTATGTTTAGTAACCAGCGCTTTAGTAACTACTTATGCACATTGATTATCTGCCACTTTAAGAAGATATGCAAAACAAAACAGAGCAAAAATCACCCACTAAAGTATCAGATGTATGCTGGAAAGAGGGATTGAGAGCTGTCCTGCTGAAGGCAAACATGTTTGATGAAGATGAGCATTTTCCTTCTCTTTAAACCTAAAAGAACTATAAAAATTGTTCAAAGGGAGCAGTTGGAGATGGAGGAGTGCGTTTTCCCCGTGGAGATTTCCCACAGACTTTTCTCAAAGCTGCAACGCAAACAAAAAGAAGCTGTCTGTTTGGGTAAAAAAAAAAAAAAAAAAAAACAACCACCACAGAAAACAAAAACAGTGAAGTTCAAGGTTTATGTGTTTCGTACACAGGGCCCAAGGTCTAGCTGGGATCATTATAAGCCACTCCTCTGTCACTGTCACCCAGCTCTCGTTAACCTCTGCCAGGGTCGCACACATGCTGTACTCACATCTGCACACACACATCTCATTTGCATTCTTATTGCCACATCTACTGCATGCTTACAAACACCATCAGTCACATTCCTCTAAATTGAAAAGTCACATGTACACGCATGCATCAACATTCCCATCCATTAGTGAACATGGCTGCATTAGAATTACACACATGACAACATCTGGGAAGAGAAACTAATCATAAAAACAGTTTGAATTAACTTTTTTAGAGGTGATAGACAATCAGGCCAGGATGGGATAACACACAGGTACACAACTATTTCTGAATCACATAAATGTATTTTACGGGAGTGTGTGATTTAATAAAAAGTACACGAGCAGTTTCAGCCCATTTCCATTCATATAAAAACAAACTGCTGCACAAACAAGCTCATCAGAGGCAGCCGTCGCTTGTTAGTGCCGCACTCCAATATGCAGAGTAGCTCCGCTCACCCATTTTAGCATCCCACCGACACGAACATAAACAAACACAAGCATTCCACAGCGGGGTGGAGGGGGGTGAAAGGAGCTGGGAGACAGATGGAGCTTCTTACACTTTTGGTTGACTTCCTCTACACATACAGAGGCCGAGCGAGCAGACAAACCAGCGGCCTGGACCCTGGATGAAGTGTTACCCGATTGCTTACTGTGCTTTCTTCAACTGCCAGCCATCTGCTACCGTGGTAAACTGGCTTTGACAAGCGTGCCTCTATTGTATCGCAGTGCTGTCAAAACACTACTGTAAAACACAGAAAAATTACCATCTGCTACTTCATCCAAGATCTCCTCTGAGCACGTGCGATTCCCCTCCAGTTATTTTTAAGAGAGCCGCTCCATTCGGCTGCAGAGGATGTGCAGAGGGTGATTTGCACTCTTGGCAGCAGGTTGAGGGACAAGGCAGGCGATGGGTTGCGGTGGAGGGTTTAATTGATATCATTGTCGTGAGGTGACTGACAGGTGGAAAAAGATGAGAACTGAGGATATGACCCCAATCAGGGCTAAAATCGGCTCAAATGAATATCGTTTACTTCTTCTTAATGGGCATATACAAACACCTAACACTTAAAACTAGGGGTGCACCAATCGATTGGCCGGCCTTGCGTGTGAAACTGATCTTATCCACAAATCTTATCAGACCTCCGCAAAGGTCTGAAAATATAAAACCTTATAACACCTGACAGAGTTGGTTATTAAAAAGAAATCTGTATCGGCCAAAATCGAAATTACCAGGTCAAGCCATCAGTGCTCCCCTACTTAAAACATTAATATCTAAAGAAAAGCACTGATCATGATAACTTTAACTGTTTATTAAAAGGTCTGGCTCCCTCGCAAATAAAATATAAAGGAGTTAGGGTAGACTCCATAGTTTCTGTACAATAATATAAACATGTGGACAAAATTGTTGGTACTCCTCGGTTAATGAAAGAAAAACCTACAGTGGTCACAGAAATAAGTTGAATCTGACAAAGGTAATAATTCAGACATTGTTTTTCAAACATGCTTCAACAGAATTATTTAAAAAAATAAACTCATGAAACAGACCTGGACAAAAATGATGGTACCCTTAACTTGATGTTTTGTTGCACAACCTCTTGAGGCAATCTCTGCAATCAAACGATTCCTATAACTGTCAATGAGACTTCTGCACCTCTCAGCTGGTATTTTGGCCCACTCCTCATGAGCAAACTGCTCCAGTTGTCTCAGGTTTGAAGGGAGCCTTTTCCAGACGGCATGTTTCAGCTTCTTCCAAAGATGTTAAGTAGGATTTAGGTCAGGGGTCATAGAGGCCACTTCAGAATAGTCCAATGTTTTCCTCTTAGCCATTCTTGGGTGTTTTTAGCTGTGTGTTTTGGGTCATTATCCTGTTGCAAGACCCATGACCTGCGACTGAGACCAAGCTTTCTGACACTTGGCAGCACATTTCTCTCTAGAATCCCTTGATAGTCTTGAGATTTCATTATACCCTGCAGAGATTCAAGACACCCTGTACCAGATGCAGCAAAGCAGCCCCAGAACATAACAGAGTCTCCTCCATGTTTCACAGTAGGGACAGTTTTCTTTTCTTCATATGCTTCATTTTTCCGTCTGTGAACATAGAGTTGATGTGCCTTGCCAAAAAGTCCAATTTTTGTCTCATCTGTTCATAGGACTTTCTCCCAGAAGCTTTGTTGCTTGTCAACATGTAGTTTGGCAAATTCCAGTCTGGCTTTTTTATGATTTGTTTTCAACAATGGTCTCCTTGGTCGTCTCCCATTAAGTCCACTTTGCCTCAAACAACGTCGGATGCTGCGTTCTGACACTGATGTTCCTTGAGCTTGAAGTTCACCTTTAATCTCTTTAAAAGTTTTTCTGGGCTCTTTTGTTACCATTCATATTATCCATCTCTTTGTTTTGTCATCAATTTTCCTCCTGCGGCTACGTCCAGGGAGGTTGGCTACAGTCCCATGGATCTTACATTTCTGAACAACATGTGCAACTGTAGTCACAGAAACATGAATCTGCTTGGAGATGGTCTTATAACCTTTAACTTTAACATGCTTGTCTATAATTTTCTTTCTAATCTCCTGAGACAACGCTTTCCTTCGCTTCCTCTGGTCCATGTTGAGTGTGGTACAAACCATGTCACCAAACAGCACAGTGACTACCTGTAGCCCGATATATAGGCCCACTGACTGATTACAAGAATGTAGACACCTGTGATGCTAATTAATGGACACACCTTGATTAAACATGTCCCTTTGGTCACATTATTTTCAGGGGTACCAAAAATTTTGTCCAGGCCTGTTTCATTTTTTTAAATAATTCTGTTGAAGCATGTTTGAAAAGCAATGTCTGACTTTCATTTGTTCATTTTCATAGAGTTTTTATTCATTATTACCTTTGTCAGATTCATGTTATTGCTGTGACCATTGTGGGTTTTTCTTTCAATTAACCGAGGGGTAACCACAATTTTGTCCACATGTGTATACTTATTTTGTTTTACTTTTCAATCTACTTAGAAACATCTAGGAGGGAATGTAGGTGTTTGTCTCTCAACAAAGACGATCACCATGTTCCCTTTAGCCTTAGGAGTTAATGAAACATCTATGTACCTTTTAGAAAAAGTTGGTTTTTTTTTTATCTCTAATGAACGTGACCTATATGGATATGTAAATGTTGCAAATCACCTCTATAGTAACTGGACTGGATATATAACTAAGCAACTTTATCCACAACATTACATTGGATGGACGGACAGAGAGACGTTTTAGACATTGGATAAGGAACACATTCTGGGAATACAAATACTTTTACCTACTATAATTTATTCTTCTATACCAGATCTGGAAAATTTCACACATTTCCAGACCTTTTCAGACTGATTAGGAACCCTTTTGGTGGGTGCATCTTAAGAAATGCTTAATAAAATAAAACTTATCTATCTGCAGTATATTAAGCAACATTCATAATATGATGAAATATAAGTTTTCATCTCATCAGAGTGGTGAAAGAATTACCTTTTACGTATATTCAAGTCTACACAAACACGATTGCACCCACGGCAACATAATGACACACATCTACACACTCGACTGCCATCCATGAGACGGATTAATCCAGTCAGGGTGTCGGGCTGTCAAACAAAGACAGGAGTGCTAATCCGAGTCTGTCTCCATCACAGAAACCAGACACTGGATGATCCATCTACTGTCCCAACATATAAAAGAACAGTTACCTGAAGATAACCTGGTTCATCTTCTCGGGTGGGGGGCTCTCCGTGTGCAGTTTGTCCAAGGCTCCTTTCAGTACACTGCTGATTTCCTTTAACACAAAAAACCAGATAAAAGACAGGTCACCAAACTTGGCATAACATAAACATAAACCAGTTCCCTACCTTTAGAGTAAACAAGCAGCAGCCACTGAGCTAACACAAGAAGGCCCGACAGCAATTAGCAAAACAATTTCATTCTGCCATCAATCACCTTTGCAGATACTGGAGAGAGAATGACGGCTGGACTCTGAGCTCCAACAACGTGCCACTGCCCCTTCCTTACTCTCTTTACTGTATATCCATCCATCTACCTCTCCCTCCCTCCCCTCCTCCATCCATCCCTGCCCTGTGTCAGGCAGTGCTCTATTTTTAAGCCAAATCAACAACCCCAGGACAAATGGATAAAAGGAAGACGGAGAGAGAAATGTATAAAGAGGAAAAAGACAGACGGCATTGAACTGTTGCAGAAACGCAACCACGGAGCGGGACCTAGGAACTGTCCCACATCCCTAAAGACAAGAGGGGTGCAATTAGTTCCTTCTGCCCTGTCACTTTCATTGTGTCACCACTAACTAAATGACTAAAAGGCTCCCGCCCACCAGCCAACGTCTTAGCAACCCCCCGCTCCTACCACACCCAACTCCCCAGTGGACCCTCGCTGCCTCACAATAAATATGCGCTTTTATGAGTCGCTCGCACACCCACACGTGGATTTGCTGCCAGTAATACAGTCACATATCAACTCTGCAGAGCGGAAAACATAAAAATCATGCATTTATAAATTCAAAAGCATATGCTGTCTCTACAAATGTTGACCCACTTATCTGGGCCGTGTGGCATTACCCTACAATGGAGTGCATGTGTGCGGGGGCAGGAAGATGAGCTGGAGGCTCTATTGTTGCTGTGCATCTTCTCGCATCAACACTAGGTTTCACAAAAAAGCACCATAAAACACATTTGTGTCACTGTACAATGTCCACTGTCTGTATTATGTAACATATATAGGCTGAGCATGAAGAAACTGAAGCTAAAACCTAGAACCTGCTTTAACATTAATGGATCACCTCATAGTATTCAGTGTGAGTCTAATCACTGGCTGAGGGCACTCCAGTTTATTTAGATGTGACAACAGCAGCTTCTCTCCTCATAATCCCAGCTGCGCTCAGCCAATCATGTCACTGCCATCAGTTTGAGCTCAACGTCTAGAAGTACACCTCCAGAAATGATGGGAGGATCTGTAAAAGTGGAACTGAGCGAGCTTAAGAGTTTACCTTTGTGGTCCAAGCAAGCTGTAACTGTGTCTCAATTTGCAAAAATCATCACAATGTTTTTATTTATGTTAAGGACCATAACACAAAATTATTAGATTAACATATTATATAAGGTACTCCACACCAAACGAATCCAAGAATGACTAATGATGATAGCACAAAATAAGTAAAAGACCTTCCTGCTTGTTTGTAATTACAAGAGTTCCCAGAATGGCAAAGAAGTGTTAGGATCATATTACAGTGTAATTATGACAAGTCATGTGTCATTTCAAGCTACTGGTGTGCAGCTTGTGTCTATAGTTTGCATCAGACAGAAGTCAACACTGTGGCTTTGCCGCTCTAAAACAATAATATTACTTACAGTCAGGAGACAGGTGTTAGCTAATTGCATTTGATCCCTATAAATGTAGCATGTTAGGATGTTTGGTAAATGCTACATCTATATTTCAATCAAACTCAACTTTTTTTCTGTTCTTACTCTTTAATTTCATCCGCTGCTTATTTTAGTGCTTAATATCAGCTGTGACCCCTACAGGGATTTGTTTCAAAAGCTGACAAAATTAAGGCATTATTATCACAAATTAAATGACTGTTTTAGTTGTAGTGCAGGCTGCAGCCTTCTGAGTGATTTAAATCTGACAGGATCTGTGGCGTTAGTGTGAACACTTACATAATTTGTGAAACCCATCTTTAAAGCTATGTAACCATGACAAAAAGGTTGTCTCCTGTATTGAGTCACACACCGTCACCTGTGTTACTGCATTTCAGGTGCTGTTTGTTGTCAGAGGCATGTTCAAGTGATGTGCAGGTGTGTAGACATGTGAGAGGTGTGTGTGTATGTGTGTGTGTGTGTGTGTTTGAGGTTGCTGTCAGACAGATGAGTAATGAGATGTGTGTTTTTCTTGTGTATTTCCATCAGCAACATGTCAGCCAGTTGAGAAAGTGAAGAAGCTCGGCAGGATCGCAGCTTCAGTGTAGTTGCCCGTGCACCCTGACCTGCAGTTTCTACATGACATCAACTGTACTATCACACACACATGCTATGCGCTCTTTGAGCATCGTGCACACCAAGTTTCCAGGTGCTGACATGAGCAAACACATCAGAAACATAAGTAGAAGGAGAGAAAGAGAGGTGAAAGGTGCAAGAAGTTGAGCATTCAGCAGTCTTTAGAGTAGGCTGGTAAAATTAAAGGTCTCATTCATTGGGTTTGAATGTGGCAGCAAATGTAGTTTAATTAAAGAGCCATCTGTATGTTAAGCATTGTTCAGCCCTTTGCTAGTTTCATTAGCTCGGCTGAAAGGCTGACTAGGAGATGTATGTACTGAGAGAACTGGGCCAACCTTGGGCTTTACCATAGAAGAAGAAATAGAAATCCATTACTGGGACACGCCGCATATTCATCACAGTACCAGTCTGAATTACACTTAATCTAGCTTTCAATAGCTGCTTCAAGATAAAGTGGCTAAAATGTGTGAAGGTATCTAGTCATTTTGAGAGTGTTTTTCGGTCATTGAGCGTAGAAATGTGGGGGTCTAGTTTTCCCAAAGAGTAATATAGTGTAGGAGTAGAAGCAAAGGGGTAATGAATGGATCCTAAATGGGACATATCATACAAAATCCACTTTTGTTGCCCTTAAATACAGTTTGTTGTGTACTTGTAGTCTGTAGGAGAGCAGAAAAGTCTCTCCAGCTGCGTTTGAGTCATATTTTTCAATCTGTTCAGTTTTCTCTATTCTCCATTACGTTCTTGAACTATAACGCCACAACATTTACTGATAAACAAGGTAATGAACTTCCGGCTAACCAAGTTCGCAACAAACAGTTTAGCATTGTTTTTGCCGTTTTTGTCTTGGGGAACACATGATCCAAATGCATTCAGTGACATTTTTGGAATAAAATGTTTCCTCACAGCTAGTTAATTGTATCTCTGTTATCAAACCACAAAAATGGCCAAATGGGGTGTAGTGGAACGCTCTTTGAGACCGCACCAAAACCAGTTGCTCTCACACCTCAGAACAGGGGTAAAAGAGAGCCCTGTGGAGCTACAATAACAAGGAATTCAGACCAAAACTTTGCAGTTCCACTTTATATAGACCACAGTTGAATGATTTCAGTACGAAAAGGAAGGGATTGAAAGCTTCATATGTCCCCTTCATAAGTCCAGGACTCAATCATTGTCCCTATAAAGTTAATTTCAAATATCCATATTTTTACAGACTGAAGGGGAACACATATCGGGAGTGCCGCCTTTCGTCTTCACTTAAAGGATGTAAACTGAAGTGAGCTGATACAGATTACTTGGACTCCTTGCGTAGTTTTATCAGAAGAGTCAACGTTTTTGAACACAGCTGTTGAAAAAGGATTGCAGGCCGCCCAGGACTGTTGCACCCTAAGCAGATGCAGCTGACGTTTAACATTTGACAGAAAATAATAGGGGCACATTGTTTTGACGCACATCTGACAGTGCTGATGTGCATTGCTCTACACATTTCCAACTTTCTGTCAATTTTTGACTTGTTTACAAATCTGTGAATACAGTGGGGAGAATGAGTATTTGATACACTGCCGATTTTCCAGGTTTTCCCACTTGCAAAGCATTAGAGGTTGGAGTTTGTTTTAGCGAGTGTGTGGACAGGTGTCTTTTATACAGATAACAAGTTCAAACAGGTGCAGTTAATACAGGAGAACAGGAGGGCTTCTTAAAGAACAGGCCTGTGAAAGCTGGGATTCTTACTGGTTGTTAGGTGATCAAAAACTTATGTCATGCAAGAAAATGCAAATTAATTTCTTAAAAAGCACATAATGTGATTTTCTGGATTTTTGTTTTAGACTCACAGTTGAAGAGTACCTATGATAAAAATTAAAGACTTCTACATGCTTTGCAAGTAGGAAAACCTGCTAAATCTGCAGTTTATCAAATACTTGTTCTCCCCACTGTACAACAATCAACCATAACATTTTTTCTACAGTTGGAATGCTTCAAAGATGCATGAACATGCAAAAACCAGACACTGTGGGAAAAGAGTGACAGACGGACAAACAAGATGAAGGGATGGATGGACGGATAGCCAGACAGATCAATGGATGGATGTGTGATAAGACTGACAGACATGTGGACTAACAAACAAATGCATAGACAGATCATTGGACAGATGGATTGACAGATTAGATGGGCAGTGGGATGGATAGACAGAAAGATGGCTGGATGTCCCTCTTTCACAAAAACAGAATAAAAAGCAATCTGAATGCAGATCATTAAAAAAAAAAAGGAATATTCTGTGAGTTTCAGGATATTTTGCTTGTGCTAACAGAATGGTGGCCATTTATTTAAACACACAGTGAATCACTCCACGCTACAGCTAATTAACTCAGATTTGACAGATAATAATAAAATATTATGTAAATATCATTTTTCCCATTTAAGTAGGAACAATTAGAACTATGAATGGTTTTAAAAATGGACTAAAACCTATTATTTGAATCTTATCAGTCATTAAAATGAAGTCTTTCAAACAGTTATTATTCTTTATAATATCTAAAAAGTGGGGCCTCCATAAATGTTTTTCCTTGCTAATTCCTATGCAACAATGTTTGTGTTAATGAGACTGCAGTGGCCTTAATCTGCAGTCATATGCCAAGCAGATTTGGATTTTATAAATAGTTGTCAGGTTATTTTAAGACATTTGTGCAGCCTGAGCGTGCTCACTCTGGTCCAGCTGCACCGTTTGAAGCACATGAGGCCCAGTGTGCTTGCTGGACAGGAAGCATGTTCTCGGTCATCATGTTTACTCGTCGCCCACTGATTCCTGTGTTCTGCTTAGTCACCGCTGAGCCGAACGCAGCGGGAGCAAACAACTTGAGCTATCCCCTCGCTCACACAGACACACTCTAGCCTGACCTCATAGTGCTTCAACCCTACAAGCATCGGATGAGAAAAGGCAGCAAACAAAAGCATCCTTAATGCCCGTCTGCCACAGAAAGGAGGACAGCGCTTAAAAAAGTGATCCTTTCTGAAAACAGTCAGCCTGAAGCCCTGAGCTGGGCAACAAGAAGATTGGTAACTGGGTCCCCATGTTTGTTTTGAATTAGTTGGAAATGCAAAATGTTGATTTAATTACCTTAAATTTCTTCCCATCAATGCATGGCTTTAGCTGATTGAAAGGGCCTTTTTAAAGAAAGGTGCAACAATCTAGAATAAAAATCAATCTGACATTTGGAATATGGCTCTACATTTTATTTGTTTCTGCCTCATAATAATGCTACCGAAATACTTACTGGCTCAGGAGGAGGCTTGCTGCTTTGGTCGTCAGGTGGAGGTGGAGGTGTTGTCTCATGAGGAGGTGGCAAAACAGAGTCGCTGCTGCTCCTCACTAACAGAGGTGTATCTGTGAGGAAAAAGATTAATGTTAACTCACAAAGACTTCTAGGAAGTGCCACATGTGAAGCTGCATCACGAAAGATGCCAAAAGCTTTAAAATAAAGTTTATTTTTGATTTTGCCACCTGGTGGATGTATTTTCAGAGAAGATTGCGCCTACTCGGTGAATATCGGGTCAGAAACTCAAATCGGACCTTTCTTCGTGAAAAAAATAGGTATATGTCAAACGCTTTTCTTAAAAGGTCGTTCTATTATAGTTCTTAAAGAGGAATCCTCTGACGTCAAAGGTTCAGAAAAACTGGAGATTAGAAAAGTGTGTCTCTTTAGCTACAAGTGAAACAAAATATAAATAATAAAAGCATAAAACTGCTTCAGCTTAAAACCTGTAACCATGTTTAACACGTTTATTTTAGGATAACTTCACCCAAGAAACAACCACAGAGCTCCTCTAACGTTTCCCTGCCACATTGCACACTATTGCTATGTATCGTGTTCCTCCCATTGCACACGTTCACGTGTTCACACTCCCCACAGCCCGTCTCCACATCTAACCAGAGCCGACTGAAGGACAGCAAACATGGGCAGGTCCGAATCAACAATAAAATCTAATTTGGACTCGTGCTGTGCCTTGCTTTTATTATCCACCCCAAAGGGAGCAGGCTAGTATTTGAGGATGAAAAATCTGTAGTGGGGTATTTCAAATTTTACTTGACAGAGGAGAAAAACAAAGACGTGGAGAGAGGCCAGAAAAGCTGCATGGGATAAACAAAAAGCTAAGAAACGAGGAGGCAGTGGAAAAGGAGACGCAGAAAGGGAAAGCGAACTAAATTCTTCTGTTTTCCTGTAATCAATCTCTCTTTGGCAGGTCAGCGACAGGGTCCTGGTCTAACGTGGTCAAAATAAGAGAGCAGAGGGGGAAAACAAGTCAGAAAGAAGGAACCAACACAGGTCACTCTGTGCGTCTGTTTGTGGTTAGTGAAGAAAAATGATCATTCCAACCATTTCTGACACAAATATACAAATATCCTTTCAGCCCCAAACAAACTAAACCACATGTTCAGCCAATTCTATGTCATGTTACTGCTTGTCTGATCATTTTTTACCAATTATCATAAACCATCATTTGTTCCCTGGTGAATTAGTTGCCACAGTCAGTCTCACCTTCTTCATTTCCATTTCTCACCACCTTTATTTTGACTATCACACCATCACGTCTCACCAAATAACTAAATGTTTGTTTTAATTAGGGGACGTCAAATGTTTGCCTGAGGATGTGAGGAGTCTGACACTGCTCAAAGCCTTGCTCCTGGACACAGAGAAGGGACAGTCCAACAACCCTACCACCTTCGCTCACTATCTTCTGCAGGGCTCTTGTCTGCCGTATTGCAGTTGGAAGTTTGAGTTACATTCAAGCTCAGTCTTTAACGTAGATCCTTCATGTTAAAAGTACCTTTTTTGACTGAATAACGTGTTTCAGGAGCTACATAATCATTTGTATGGATAAATGTTGTTCTAGGCTTCCTAGTTTGGAAATGCGGCAGTTGTTGCAGCTCTTGTTGTTGAACCTGAATGTACAAAGAGAGCAACATATCTTACTAAAAAAACTCAACATACTTAATTTAGTTAAAGTATGTTAAATTCTCCACAAAAAGAACTTCACAGGCTTCATCTATACCAGCTTCCCATTTGATTTTCTATTTAAGCAATAATAAAATAATAAATAGTGCATCAGCTTATTGGGACATAAAGATGTTGCTACAACCTAAACCTAAAACTAGCTTCAGTTGTACAGAATCGGCAAAAATTGGATGACTATAGAATGTTTTCTGTTTTTTTGCAGGTTTTTGGTTTGTAATTTTCACTTCTTTCATCAAAAAATATTTTCATTTAGTTTGAATCTGACTGAACCAGGTAGGCATGAGAGCAGACTGCTGTACAGCTGAGATCAGTATAATCAGCATGTGTTTCTGCACAGGCAAACAGTGGCACTTTGAAGAATAAGCAGCTACATGTTTATAATTTAGTATAAATGTGCATTTGGAATTATGTTTCTAGTATTTTAAAATACATTATTGCAAGTACTAATTATATGACCTGTAGTAGAAACTGGTCTTACTGTATCCTTAAAGCTGTGGAAGCTAAACATCTAGTCAGACAAAAACATCCAAACTGTCCATCTAAGGTCAATCTTTATTTACTTCTGTTGTTTTTCATACCAACATCACCATATTAACTCATGGGTTCTTGTAGAGTTTGTTTAGAGGCACCCCATAGCCCTCCATGGCCTTGCCCCGGCCTATTTCTCTGAACTGTAGCAGCCTTATACGCCTACCTGCTCCCAGGTCAGCTGATCAGCGGCTCCTGAAGACTGAGCGTAGACCTAGAGGAGACTGAATGATCTGTCTTTCGAAATAAGACGGGCATCTTGGCCGTATTTAAATCCCTTCAGAAAACCCATCTTTTCACCCTGGCGTTTGAGACCCTGCTCATTTTTATATTAGTTGGTTTTAGTTGATTTCAATGTTGTTCTTATGTTAGTTTGCTGTTACGTATGTTTTGTGTGTTCTTATTTTATTGAATGCAATTGCAGTTTTTTGTTTTTAACGTATTTTAACTGTAAAGAACTTTGGTCCAGTGGTAGTTGTTTTAAAATGCTTTATAAATGAAGCTGGATTGGATTGGATATTGAAAGCTGTGAAACTTAATTCAATTGCTTTGTTCTTCCTACTCTGCGCACCTCTCTATCAATTTAGAAATTGTGTACTGATGAAAATGTATGCAATGAATTCACACACAAACTACTGACACTGATGTCAGGAACCTTTTGAAAGCCCATTTATTTTTTCCCAGATCAGCTAGAGAGATGTAGAAAACAAAAACAGTTGACAACTATGCCTTTTAAATAACCTTCAAAGAATTCAAACTATGGTTGACTAGGTACCAAAATCCCCTTTATAGCTGCAAGGAAAGCTGGGCAGCACCTTAACTTACAGGAACCAGTAGGTTTTCCACATACTGAATGATGAACATATATCCAAAGTGGCTGTTATGGATTTTCTAAATAAGCTCTACAAATAGACTGCCTTATTGAGAACCGTAATCCATGAACCACCCACTCAGGCTGTTGTTCTTCAACACAATGTCAACGATACGACTTTGTGAAGTGGCCGAGGCTGCTCCATGGCCACAGTCAGGGTCCATTACCCAGCCGTCAGCCCCATAAATCCTCCCTCGTTTATCCACAAAGTCAAATCGGGCCTCATTAATCCTCCCACCACTTAAAGAGTCCCAGAGCACCAGTCCAGCCATGTGAAGGAACCCAAGGGTCACCAGCATTGGCCTCTGACCTGTGCTGGCCTCAGACGGGTCAAGCTGTGGCTCTAAGGGCCAGGGATATTGATGAGAGTGACATGTGACTCTTTCAGAGCAGCTACCATTCAGAAGACCATAAATAAGATTATCTTGGACGAGTTCTTAATCAAAAGTGATTGAAAACATGCCTAAAAAGAGCTTTTACTCAAACCGAAATAAATTGTAACACCTGGGTTGCCTGAGGCCAGGAAAAATGTACAAATTGATGCTGTGCATGAATTGGCTCCAAAACATCCTAAACATTAGCATGAAGATATTTTGAATACAGTAACCACTTGAAGCCCGATTCGGGAAATTAAGAATTTTAACAAAACCTAACACATTATGATTGATACAGTAAGCATTTACACATAATTTTTAACACCATTACATTTTCTTCCTTTACATTGTATATTTTTATAGAGAATGTGTTGGCAAATATATTTTTAAGTGGTAGAAATCTAAAATATTTCAAACCAAAATGTTACGGTTAGCTAGGACGGTGAAATCTGTTAATACTGACAGATAATACGGTGTCAGTCACAGGAACTTATGAATGACCCCTGCCACAAAGCAAATTGGCTAATGTGGCAGCTTTAGCGACATCTAGTGGCCAATGTTCAGAATGCAACCAACTAATCAAAAAAGAAGGAGAATAAACAGCTACCTGATCTACTGCTCAACAGGCAACATTCCTACAACACAAATAATTCTGTATTGAAAACTATTAAAAGACAAAGTTAAATACTAGTGTAAAGTATAAAATGCCAAGTTGCGAATTAAGCAAACTGGTAAAAATAAATGCTCCCAGTTTTAGGGGAAGTGGTTAATTAGAAATGATGACAGATGGGTTTTTGTCTTTCTGGGGGTAAACTTCATCCTCATAGATTATAAAATTATTAGTGCATCTGCTTAGATGGCTCTGATCCTTCAATCTCACTCTTCTTTGTAATTTGGCGCTGACAGCAACATATTACAAAAGTTTATGGAACAGTCGCCATGTGTTCCTTTTTATACTTCACCTCAAAACGTAAAAACTGCCAAACACAACCTTTTTGTTTCGAAGTGTGGTTTGAATGATGCCAAAGTAACAAAATTTATGTTAATTACAACAATAAAACAGATCCGGTGCTTCTAAATACCTTTTTATGCCAACAATGGAGATTTTATGAGAGACAAATTTATGAATATTTATTTTAGAAATACAAATATTTACCATGATTTTATGGCAGGTATTTTTACAATGTTCAGGGTTTAGGGAAACTGCAAGCAAGAAAGAAAGAAAGAAAGAGAAAAGAAAAGAGGCAGGTGGACGAACTAATGGATGGACAAAGGATGAAGGGACAGATAAATGGATTGATGGATTTGAGGACAGAGATGGCCGGCTGGATAGATGGATGGATGAAGGGCGAACACTGTAATGCTCCACTTGAACTTTATAAAAGAAACTTTATTAGAAACTGCTTTGGGATTATTTCAATTGCACTGGACAAGGAGACGGAAAAAAAACATGAAAAAAAAAAGAGGTAGGGCAAAAGTGAAAAAGGGAGAGAAAGAGAAAAGACTAGAGGACAGAAGGAAGGGTGAAGAGAATACAAGATAACACCCTAGAAACTGCTTCTACACCTGTATAAACATATATAACAAAAGCATCATTACCAAAAAGTGTACAGTACTAATGAATACAAGAAGTATTTAGATGGTAAACACCTGTGGGTGTAAGTGTGCACACCGGAATCAGAATCAGAAAAGCTTTATTGCCAAGTATGTTTTTGGACATACAAATAATTTGTTTTGGCGTAGTCGGTGCATTACAATACAAATTAAACGGTATAAACATATCTACAATATAATATAAATATATGTGCACAGTTTTAAGTGAGTGAGTAAATATAGAGCAGGGCTTTGTTAACAAGGCTGGTGGCAGATGGGAAAAAACTGTTCTTGTGGCGTGAGGTTTTGGTCCAGATGGACCGCAGCCTCCTGCCAGAGGGGAGAGTCTCAAAGAGTCTGTGACCGGGGTGGGAGGGATCAGCCAGAATCTTCCCTGCCCGCTTCAGGGTCCTGGAGGTGTACAGTTCCTGGAGCGACAGTAGACTGCAGCCAATCACCTTCTCAGCAGACCGAATGACACGCTGCAGCCTGCCCTTATCCTTGGCTGTAGCAGCAGCGTCCCAGATGGTGATGGAGGAGGTGAGGATGGACTCAATGATGGCTGTGTAGAAGTGCACCATCATAGTCTTTGGCAGGTTGAATTTCCTCAGCTGCCGCAGGAAGAACATCCTCTGCTGGGCTTTCTTAATGAGTGAGCTGATGTTTGGCTCCCACTTGAGATCCTGGGAGATGATGGTTCCCAGGAAGCAGAAAGATTCCACAGTGTCAATTGTGGAGTCACAGAGGGTGATGGGGGCAGGTGGGGCTGGGTTCTGCCTGAAGTCCACAACCATCTCCACTGTCTTTAGAGCGTTGAGCTCAAGGTTGTTCTGGCTGCACCAGTCCAACAGATGGTCCGCCTCCCATCTGTACGCAGACTCGTCACCATCAGAGATGAGTCCGATCAGGGTGCTTGGGGGGGAACCGGTGCTGATGGTCAGGGAGTCAGAGACGCGCTTCCCAGCCTCACACGCTGCTTCCTGTCAGACAGGAAGTCAGTGATCCACCCGCAGGTGGAGTCGGGCACACTCAGCTGGGAGAGCTTCTCCTGGAGCAGAGCTGGGATGATGGTGTTGAAGGCAGAGCTGAAATCCACAAACAGGATCCTGGCGTAGGTTCTTGTGGAGTCCAGGTGCTGGAGGATGAAGTGAAGGGCTAAGTTGACTGCATCATCTACAGACCTGTTGGCTCTGTAGGCAAACTGCAGGGGGTCCAGGAGGGGGTCGGTGATGTCTTTTAGGTGTGAGATCACAAGGCGCTCAAAGGACTTCATCACCACAGAGGTCAGGGCGACGGGTCTGAAGTCATTAAGCCTTGTGGTCCTTGGCTTCTTGGGAACAAGGACGATGATGGAGGACTTGAAGCAGGCTGGCACATGACATGTCTCCAGTGAGGTGTTAAAAATGTCTGTGAAGACTGGCGACAGCTGATCAGCGCAGTGCTTCAGGCTGGCTGGTGAGACAGAATCCGGTCCAGCAGCTTTCCGGAGGTTCTGTCTCCTGAAGAGTTTGTTGACGTCCCTCTCCTGGATGGAAAGAGCCATCCTCGGCGTGGGTAGGGGGCTGGTGGGGGGGAACTTCAGGGTGGGGGTTGGAGGTGCCAAGGCCCCTCTTGAGGTTGGGGAGGTGGGGGTGGTGGATTGTGGCTGCAGGTGTTGGGGGGCGTCGTGGGGGATGGTTACAGGACTGTCCCTTTGTCTTTCAAAGCGGCAGTAGAACTCGTTCAGGTCGTTGGCGAGGCGTCAGTCGTTGATGGAGTGGGGGGCTTTCGGCTTGCCGTTGGTGATCTGCGTGAGCCCTTTCCAGATAGACGCAGAGTCGTTGGCTGAGAACTGGTTTTGGAGCTTCTCAGAGTACAGTCGTTTGGCCTCTTTCACTGCCTTGCCAAACTTGTACTTCGTCTCTCTGTATATGTCTTTGTATCCACTCCTGAAGGCCTCTTCCTTATCCAGTCTTAACCTTCTGAGTTTGTCTGTGAAACAGGGTTTGCCATTGTTGTAACTCACCCTGGTGCATGATGGTACACAGCTGTCCTCACAGAAGCTGATGTAGGAAGTCACAGCCTCTGTGTACTCGTCCAGACTGTTGGTAGTAGTCCTGAACATATCCCAGTCTGTACAGCCTAAACACGCCTGGAAATTCTCCACAGCCTCACTGCTCCACTTCCTTGTCGTCCTCACAACAGGTTTGCAGAGCTTTAGTTTCTGCCTGTATGCAGGAATCAGGTGGACCATGATGTGGTCGTATTGGCCCAGTGCAGCACGTGGGACGGCATGTGTATGTAAGGTTTCTCCATAAAAATATGCAAAAGCGAGTGTGAGGAATCGCAGACCTGCTCCCCTGGACCTGAGACAGACACGGAAGAGATCAGAGCCCTGGACATCCAAAGGCCCCCCAGAACACGTGAATCCCGGAAAGACCACCGCCGGCACTACCATTACCCTCCAAAGTTGAGCAGAGTAGAGCCCCCGAGGAGCCACCCAGCAACCACAGTGCAGAAGCCCCAGAGAGCTGCAGCGACACGCCCACAGGCTCCGCTGGCAGCCATCTACGCCGGAGCAGATCCAGCCATGGATCTAGAGAACCAAGACACCGGGGAACGTCACTCCCCATGCAGAGGCCTGACAGAGCCAGGGAGCCCAGGCCCCGGCAAGCAGTCACCAGGAGTGAGCCAGCATTCACCAAAGCACCAGCGGGCAGAGACGTCAGCCACCAGCAGGGAGGGAGTATGGCAGGGAGGAAATAGGCCACACATTTGATGGGTGGCCTAAACTGATCCAGGAGAGGGAGCAGCTTAAGACACAACCAGAAACAAAAACAGGCACACACAGTCACAATCACACATTCCCACCCTCATGCGTACGCATAAAAACATTCACACCCAACGTAAGGACAAACAACAATGGACATCGTACACTCACTCACACTCCACATAGATACACTATACTCCCAGGTCAAGGTACTGATACCCCAGAGGGCAAACCGGCCCAAGGACCCAGGAGGTGATCCCCATCCTTCCGGGGTGGAGTCAGGCAGGCCGCCTCAGCACCAACCCAGACAAGTGCCGGCATTGTCCGAACATGAGTGGCTCCGGCCCAGGCCCCTGACCCCAACCCCAAATGATCCCCCCAGTCTCCATCCGGGCCAGAGACAAAAAAAAGAGGTCATCCTAGTCCAAACAAGCCCGCCAACCAGAGCCATCCCAGGATGACACAGTCCGAACTCACCAACAAATTCCAGTCTCAACCCCATGAGCATCCCACCCCACATGAACAGTTAATCTGTTAAATGGGATGAACTGAATTTCTTCAAATATATTTTTCAGGTATTCAATTCCTTTACTCCTACAAAAAAAATGTAATATTTTTTTGTAGGATGTCAGGATTGTTTCAGATGGGTGTACGTCTGCATGAGCTTAGTGAAGACCCTGTCATATTTAGATACTCCCACAATGTTGGCTTTTATATAAATATTGAGGCCTTAAAGCATACATGTCGTTTTATATTTGAGCTAATAAATGGCAAGTCTTATCTTAATCTTATTGCATAATGTGTGTGTCGGGGTTCATCTAGAGGACTGTGTTTAAACCATTTGAGATGTATTTCAGCCTGTTGGCTAAGAAAGTAATGGTAGCAGGTATTTGATATATATACATATACTGCAAACAGATGGTGATTTGCTTGTCCATTTGTGTGTAAGCATGTTTTCATGCTTCAGGCTGGGGTGGTCTTGTTTTTCTGGCAATCGATTGAGCAGCCCCAGCTCAGGCTGCTCATGGGATGATGCGATAAGCGCTCACTTCCTAGAAGTGTGTGTGTGTGTGTGTGTGTGTGTGTGTGTGTGTGTGTGTGTCAGTGCAGCAATGGATCAATGCAGGACTAATCATCCCACAGGAGCAAGTGTGAAGTCCAATCACCCTGTTCAAACAGCTCACCCAACCTGACACACAAACACTTTGATGCCTGACTGATTACTAAATTACTTCTTGTAATTGTCCACCACATACTGGCATTACATGCACTCTATATCATTTTATTTAATAACAATCAAACAGTGATATAAAGCATTAAAGTGGTTTATTATGTTCAGATGTTATGTAGATTTAGTTTCATGTTATATTAGGAGAAAGAAGCCTTTCATAATGAGCTGTCGAACTGCATGATCCTCCATTTCTACTACAATATAGTGAAAGTTTACATATACAATAGCTGTAATATTATACCTTAATTTTATAAAGGTATAATATTACAGTTTGCATTTATACCTAAATTTTATTTTGATTTTATTCTTTCCTAGTCAACATGTTGTAGAACCACCTTTCTCTATTGTTACAGCATTCTCAGTTGGATTAAGGTCTGGACTTTGACTGGGCCATTCCAACACAAAAATATGCTTTAATGGCAACTCTGTCTTTAAGTTTAGGGTCATTGTCTTATTTGAAGGTGAAGCTCTGCCCCAGTCTCAAGTCTTTTGAGGTCTCTCACAGGTTTTTTAGCAGAGCTTCCCTGTTTATAACTCCATCCATCTTACCATCAACTCTGACCGTCTTTCCTGTCAAAAAAACTCAAAAAAGAAACAAAGCATGATGCTGCCACTGCCATGTTGTATTGGTGTCATATTACCTCATATTACTGAATAAAACTTCTGAATTCACAAGACAATACAGATACTCTTACAAAAAAGACCTCCAGAACAGATATCTCCAAAAATGTTTTCCACTCCAGTCACTTGTGTTCAGTGGATAAATTACAGTTTTGGTTGGTAATGACTGTTTAACTCAGAAGCTCAAGCTTTTGTCATTTTGTCTGCATATGTGTGTGAGCTGGGCACCCACACATCATGTCGTCATGACAAAAGCAGTTTTCATTGCGTCAGCCTGGCTTTGTTTGAGGGGCGTCACAGGGTCACATCATAACTAAATTAGTCAAGGTTCAACAGGACTGAAGAACAGGTTGGGGAGGGGGCGAGCAGGAAGAGGTCCCAGTGGGTGGGTGTGGATGGTGCGACTGGATTTAGTCTATTCATGCTTGGCTGGACCTTGGTTACGCTAACAGGCTACAGGGATAATCTAGTCAGGAGTGGAAGCCATGCAGAGACGAGCAGAGTAGGGGTGCTGGGCAGTGGGTTCGATGGGGGTCAAGGTTGAAGGGGTATGGGTGTTGGGTTGGATGGCAGGTGGTGGAAGCTGAATAATAAAGTGGGGGTGCAGAGTCTTGGTGGAGAGGAGGCAGATGATGGGGCATGGAGGGGGAAAGTGGGCACAGGGTGAGGCATGGCAAAGGGCAGCTGTCTGTGCATGTGGTACTGTTTCACTACGGTCAACAGATGGACTAGGAAGAATAAAAAAACCTTCAAGAATGATCAGATAACATCTAAATAAATCAGAACCAGGCCTGTTTAATAACTTATATCTCCTCTTCTCTTTCATTTCAGCTCCATACAGTGGGGGAGAACAAGAATTTGATATACTGCTCATTTTGCAGGTTTTCCCACTTGCAAAGCATGTAGAAGTCTTTAATCTTTATCATAGGTACTCTTTAACAGCGAGTGATGGAATCTAAAACAATAATCCAGAAAATCACATTGTGTGATTTTTAAGGAATTATTTTGCATTTTACCTTCATGAGAACCATTCAATCGAGGCACGTGACGTCGGCAGGTACAGTAGTGCCGGGGTCCCACCCTGGAGCCAGGACAGGGGTCGGGACTTGAAGAGCGCCAGGAGGCCGGTTTGCACCTCGCGGGACCCGGCCCACGGGGAGAGGCGGAGGGCTGAGGTGGGTTTGTTTGTTGCCCCCCATCTCAGCTGTCTCGTGTTGGGGTTTACCCCACTGGATGAGAGGGTCGCATCCCTGCGCCTTCGGGTTGGGGACAGGTCTCCGACTGTAGTTTCGGCCTACGGGCCGAACGGTAGTGCAGAGTACCTGGCCTTCTTGGTGTCCCTGTCGGGGGTGCTGCATAGTGCACCTCTCGGGGACTCCATTATTCTGCTGGGGACTTCAACGCCCACATGAAGTCATCCAATGTGTGGGAGGAGGCCCAGGGGGCGGCCCAGGATACGCTGGAGAGACTATGTATCTCGGCTGGCCTGGGAACGCCTTGGGCTCCCACACGGAGGAGCTGGAGGTGGTGTCTGGGGAGAGGGACGTCTGGGTGTCTCTACTAAGTCTGCTGTCCCCGCTACCCAGTCCTGGATGAAGCAGAAGACGACGAGTACAAGTAATCTGCATTTTATTGCATGACATTTTATTGCCGTTGCCCATGCAAACTTACCACAGATAAGTGGTAAAGGATGGATAGTGAAGGTGATGGATGGATGAAATAAAAATGTTGCCAAAGCTTACTTTTAGGAAATTCCCTAACAATACAGTTATTGCAAGGATACCAGATATCAATTATATCTACCCAGAGAAAAAAAATTAAACTAATAATATAAGGAAATAAGTTCTGGTTGGAGTTTTACAAGAATAAAAATGCTGTAAATAAATGATGCCACAAAGCAGAACAAAAGTCAGTTCTGGCTGAAAACATCTGATATTAGATCTAATACATCCACGTCCACATGCAGGCCATTAAGCTTTTACTCAGCAATGAGTCAAATCAAACAACTCTGAAACAGTTTGAAGTCGATGCATTACCATGTTGAAGAACAAATGCAGTTTGATTTATTTAATCTAAACAATCTGCCACCGTTTTCATAATTTGGACTGTTTAACAAGCTTAGTGATTATATTTTAAAGTGTAAATTATTCTAACCATCCTCACTCTCATGTTACAAAGAAAAAAACACAAAAACAATGGCATTAGCATCAAAACTTGGATTTTGGGTCATTATGCATAAAAATGGCTTCTGTTCCCAGCAACATTAAAAGATCTGGATATACCTTTCAGAAAACACTTGCATGGAAGACTGCGAAAACTGTTTTGATGATGACAAACAGAAAAAGTCCTTAAAAACAACCTAAAAGAGGAATGTGTCATCCAGGTTGTTTATAAAACCTTTTTAAGAATATAAAAGATCTTGGTCTGCAACATGATACAAAGATCAAACTGCAACAATAGGACAAAATAAAAAGAATAATAAAAAGGACTTTAAATATTGGAACATACTCACTAGTATATATATGCACTAGTATGATTTAAGTCAAGAGGTTTGTTAGTTGACAAGTCATAAAACTGAAGTAGAGGGACAAAATAAATGTGTTCAGTATGAATTAAAGCGACGGTCCGGACGGGGGGGTGGGGGGTGGACGGACAGACGGACTGATGATAACTAAGATCAAACTAAGCATCAGAATCTGGATTTGAATGATGGCATGGTTGCTAGTGTAGAATAAACTACTGATCTACTGGGGTTTTCACACACAACCGTCCAGAGAAACTATCATGTTGTGGGTTGTTTGTTTGGCTGAAAGTGTCTTGTTGATGTCAGGAGTTAGAAAAGAATGGGTAGACTGGTTTCAGGTGATAGAAAAGCAAGCCATGTAAAATAACATCTCTGAAAGCACACCATGTCAAATTCTGAAGCAGATGAGCTGCAGCAGAAGCAGAAGACCAAACTGGGTGCTAAAAATTGGGTAAAAATGTGAAACTGAGGCTACAAATCACACAGACTCAGGTGAACCTTTGATTCAGAATTAGGTGCAAACAATATTAAAGCATGTATTCATCCTGCATTGTATAAACAATTCAGGCAGGTGGTGGTGTAACGGTGTGGGGACAGGTTCCTGAAACATTTTGCCCCCCCCAATTAAAATCAACTGAGCATCATTTGAACTCAACAGCCTACCTGTCGGTTCTTCCAACAGGATAAAAATCACCACACCCCGAGCTGATTAGACTCATTTGTTATGTGTGACAACCGAGTGTGCTCTAATGGCACCACGGTCACCAGTTCTCAATCCGGTAGAGATTGTTTGGGTTGTGGTTACACGTCATACATGTGCAGCTGACAAATCTGCAGCAACTGTGTGTCAATATGGACCAAAATCTTTGAGCCTTTGAGAATATTTGTCCCAAAGAAATGGGATGGTTCTGAAGAGGTCCTATTATTACTAGCAACGTGTGTCTAATAAAGTGGCCCCTGAGTGTGTATGTAGGCTGTATTTGAGGGAACTGTTTTCAAGTGACAGTTTCTGCCTTCTATCAGAATAAAGAATAATGGTCCATATCATTTATTGTATCTAAAAGTCATCTTAGAAAGCCCAGATTAGTTTTAAGTGGGGTTTCATTGAGAGGTTATGAGCAGTAAATATCTTACCTTCAGTAGACAACTCTCTTAGCATCCTGAGTTTGATGGAACCGGGGTTAGTTGTGACGTGAGAAGGGCATAGACCGATCTCAAATTAACTACCTGCTCAAACAAATATATTTGCTGAAGCTGATTATTGAAAAAGTATCTTCACTAAAAAAAAAGAAACTGGATGTTACAATATTATTTTAATAAATAAATGTTTTTAACATTGAAATATTTTTTTGTTTGTATAGGTAATATACACATTTATTTCACAGGGACAGCAACATTTTCTGGCTCCAAAACCCTCCCTATAAAGAAATAAAGTACAGTTTATTGTTACTGGTCTAAAACTCACTTCTGTTCTCGGCATCAAGTAAATAAGAACTCAACCCTGTTCTGATGATGCTTCTCAGCTTCAGCAATGTGTGAAAACAGGAGCAAACTAAGAGGAGGCAAAAAGCTGAGTGAGGATGATAGCAGAGAATGCTGCATCAACACTGCATCTGTTTTCACACACAATTGCTTTGCAGGCAATAAATTCTCTCTTTTTACAACTTGTACAGCTGAAATGTATCAATTCATGCACCCACACAAACACATTTTTAGCGTGATACACTTTCTCACTCTCATAAAACACCTAAGAGTGTTGATTGAGATTAGATTTAGTTCTTTGGATGTTTTGACTAAGAAAATGATGCAACATACTGGTTTTGAGGATGGCCTCGTTGACCTCAATCTCCCCTCTGCTCGAATCCTCGTACTCCAGGTGGGGACAATAGTGCATGGCTTCTGGACTTGCACCATCGCTGGAGAAGCCGTTGGATATGGACTCTCTGGGACTCTCCGTACCCCCGCGCTGGTCTTCGTCAAACACAGCCGCCAGCTGAAAGAGACATATATGGACAGTCAGGGCTCTGCTGTAACTAAAAAACATGTTAGCTCTCCGATATATATATATGAATGAGGGAAGAAACGGTGCACAGATTATACAGGATCACCAAAGAGCCATGAGCACAACAAGGCTTTCATGTCATACATCCAGTAACAGCGGTGCAACCTGCTTCATTATGCTATTTCTGCTGATGTGACGGAGTACATATGTGAGAAAAGCAAACAGAGCTCAATTCACAGCTCAAGAAGCTCCTTCAGGAAGTTTGTGAACAAAGAAGAATATCTTCCTAGAAAACCGGCAGATGGGGTGGGTCGGAGGAATTAACGCGTGGAGAGGTGTGTACGTATGAAATTAGCAGTCAAATGAGATCTGACAAGAGAATGAGGACATGTCAGAGACAATGACACATCCGCCGCAATGAGACGACAGGAAGAGACGGGCTGGGCTGCAAGGAGCAGGGGATGGAGGGCAGGAGAACGACAAGCTTTCCTAATTGGGAGGGGGACACGATGGCAGGTCCGAGAGAATGGAAGAAAATGTTTGTGTGCGTTCACTGCGGGCCATGCCACTGCAGCTACACGCTTTGATAAATGGGCGCGTGGCGGCGTGACGCTCTCATTAGCCACGGCTGGCGACGGAAATGACCACTTAATGAAAAGCAATAAACCAAGTGGAACAAGGGATGAAAACAAAACAACAGATGAGCTGAGGACGTCAATTAACAAACTATGGCAGCTATGTGTGTGTGTGTAAATAGTGAGCATGGAGGATGCGGAGGGATGGGTACAATCTATCAAGCCTCTAGGCCACCTCCCACCTAAAATCTCTCATGATTCAATATCCTCTCGACACCTGGCCAACGCCATGCAGAGAAAATTCAAACTGTATTTATGTGTATATGGGCATTAGCATCAGAGAGCGAGCTGGGGAAGAGATGAGGAATTGAGGGGCTGGTGGATGCAAAAGGAGAGAAAGACAGAGTGCCAGGAAAACAATCTGATTGTGCCAGTTGATGGATGCTTCTTGAGCTTTCGCTCCTCTTTATCTGCCTTCCTCTTTCTCTGCTTATCTCTCTCCCTCCCGAGCCTCCGTCTTCTTCTCCAAACTCACTGACGGCATCAATCAAAGGAGTCTGCGCCAAGTGTGCCGTGATGAGAGCGCGCAGAGACGCAGCTGTGACCTTCCCACAAAAACGATTTGCTTGTTTTGAGCAGCAACTTATTTTAATGTGTGGAGGGGAAATTATTATCTGCTTTTGGTGAGCTTATTTTTTATGGCTCACAGAGGCAGGGAGTGATGCTAATGTAGGCTAGACTGCTGTTTTCACTTATCATTCAAACACCAAGTATCCATAAAATAAACCATCTGCGGCATCATTTCAAAGTTAAAGTCCAGCAAAATAGACCGTTTGTGCTACTGCATCCGAACCACCTCAAGGACCAACCACTGAACACACCTCCTATCTTGAACACAATTAAAAAAAATGAAATCTAAAATTCACATACAGTGTTTTGGAAAAGTACTCATTCACCTGGGAGTTTTTCACTTTTTTTCACATTATAAACAACACATTTTTATAAGATAACCTAATGAAAACACATTTATACAGCTGCAAGTCCTTTGGGGTATGTCTCTTCGCAAAATAGCTAAGGCTTGGTCACATTGCATGCAAACCATCTATGAACATCAACTTTCAAATCTTGCCACATTGTCTATTTAGGTCCAGACTTTGACTAGATCATTCCAACACATGTATATGATTGAATCTAAATCATTTCATGGTAGCTAAGGCTGTATGTTTAGGATTATTTTCTTACTGGAAAATAAACCTCTGCTTCAATCTTAAGTATTTTGCTGCTTCACAGAGCACCGTGTATTTAGCTCCTTCAGGCTTCCCATTATCCTGTCAGTATCTTTTTATCTGAGCCGTGTGTCTGAGCAGCTCCTCCAGAGTTACCATGGGCCTCTTGGCAGCTTCTCTAAAGCTCTCCTTTCCTTGTGCAAAATTAGATGGACAGCCATGTCTCGATAGTTGTTTCCACAACTTCATTCCTGACTTGTCTTATGTGTTCCTTGGTCTTAATGATGCCGTTTGTTTATTAATCCTCTTTAATTGTGGTCCTTACAGAACAGCTGTATTTTTAGGTTAAATTACATAGCCTCTATTTAACAATAATTTTGTCACATCTGAAAGGGTCGCACAAATATTTATTAAGGGGTTTCAGAGTAAAGAATACCAATGGGCCCAATATTTCTCATTTTTATTATTTATTTATTTATTCATCTGAAAATCAAGTATCATTTTCTTGCACTTCACAACTATGCACTACTTTGTGTTAGTCCGTTGGATCAAATCTTAAATATTAAAGCAAACTGCTTTGAATTCCTCACAACCACAACCTTCTGTGATATATAAAAATACCATCTGCTGAAAACAGGAAATCTTCACTAAAGAGATGATAAAGCAAAAGAAAAAAGGTTATCAGATAAACTGCTGGTTTTACAACAAACATGGCAGGCATGTCACAGAAGGTAATCAATTCTCATCTCCAGTAATGTTTTACATTTTCTTTTCCTCTAATTAAGTAAATTGTCTTAAGTTTGTTCAAATTCTTATTTTTTTCTCCACCTCTTGGCTCATTTTTGTTCCTGATGTGTTTGTAACTGATTGCAGGTTGAGGCTGTTAAAAACCAACAAAACAATTGAGCAATTTTACATCAACACACTAAAAAACACCTTAGTGGGTTAGTTAACACTAGAACTCCCAGAATTCTAACTCTACTAGAACTCCCAAGCCCGTCAATTTGACGGCGAGCATTCTGGATGCGAGGCGGTGATGACGTCATCGTATTACGTGCGGTCAGAATGCTACAGGTTTTCTTGCACGCTATAAAATGATGGTTTTGACAAGAATTAAAAATAGTATTTGATCAAAACCTATTATTTTTTATTATTATTTATAAATAGTACTGAAAAATAATACAGAGTAGTGGGTACATTTAAAAAAAAACTTTACTAATCTGACCAAAAGCTGGACAGCTCCATGTTAACCCCCTCTTTCACTCCGCGGACATAAACTAGTGCTAAAAATGCCTTCAGCTCATCCACACTCATGACCGAGGAGGAATCATCTCCTAAAACTCTGCGGGCCTCAGCCACCCTGCATCCCTGAACATGGATGAGGATTTCGGCATCCACCAAGCAGAGGAACGCGGTCTGGGCATCTTGGATCTGGTCCTCTCTCAACGCGTTCTGGCTCTGACGCCTCCCTCTACTTTCTTCCTCTCCTACCACTGTCCACACAGTGCCATCCTTTCCTATCTCCTCAGGTGTGCGCTCGTCTTGCAATGAAAACGCTGTAAAGCGCAGAATAGATTGTTGTCACTGGGCTACTATAGCTATGACCTAACTTATTGTTTATTTCTTTTTCCATTATTAGTACCTTGTTTTTTGGTTTCTCTCCTGCCAGTGAGCTGGTTTGCTGGGTTTATAACTGGGCACTGGGCACCAGGCTCGTCTCCCTGTCTCTGAACCTGCGCTGATTGTGGCACTGTTGCTATAGTTTATAGATTATTAGTTTACTAATCTGTAAACTATAGCCTAAAATGATGAAATAATTACAAAGGCTAGTCTTTTACTTCCTTGAAATAATGCGCCACAACCTCTAGCTAACGGGACTACTCATGTTTTTTAGCCGGGGGGAGTCTCACTCTCTGACCCGAACTGAATGCTGACCAAGAACCGTCAGAATCCCTCTTGACCCCAGAATCATGTCATTTTTGAAGTATTTCCAATGCCTCTTGAGCAGAAAATATCCTTCTAGAAGCCATTTGTAGGACGCCAACAATCTACTTCTCAGACTGCGTTCTAGAGTGGCGGTTGCTAGGCAACGCTCACGCGTATACTCAGCCGCGGGAAAAAAATATCAATGTAAATAATAGGGCCGTCAAAATAGCGGCCGTGGTAGTTAAGAGGTAGAAATACTTTTATTTACTTAGTTATTTTTTTTAATGGAGACATAGAAACACACAAGACACAGGTTTAGAAAAAGTCAGGATGCCAGGAAGATAAGAGTTTTAATAAACCAGAGTTATGGCAGGTCAAACTTTCAAAACCGTCAAATTGACGGCCCTGGGAGTTCTAGTGTTAATAAAGCTTAAAATAGAGTATTGACAACATAAAAATGGTTTGCAGAATGAATGTCATTAATTTCATAACTTATTGTAAGAATTAAGTCCCAGTTAAAAGCAACTACATCAACTAACAGTTGTTTCCACTTAACAAAATAACATTACATTTGTTGAACGTATTCTTTTAAAAATAAACTTGCAAAACAGTTAACATATATCAGAATAAAGCATATTTCACAAAAGAAGTCTCGACTTTAAGAATATTGAAAACAAAAATGTCTAACTTGTCCAGAAGGCATCAGGAAGACTAAGACTGCCTTTATTTATATTTATGCCACTTTGTATTAAACAGTCCAAGACAAAAACTTAAATATCTTGTTGTATCTATTTAAACAAAAGGTAATAAGGGTAGTTGAAATTGTTTTAAAAACTTGCATGTAAGTTTAAGAGACGAATTTAATCATTTCAGTAAGTTGTGTATTGTTCATTTGATTGAGGTACCTCTAATGTTCTACAAATAATTTTTGTTTATTTATTTCAATCTATTTTTTGCAGCTAAAACAGGAAAACTGTAGATATGGAAAAAGCTAGTAAATGTCTGCCAATAATGATAAAACAATTAGACACAAACTCGAGTCTCTGTTGTGAAAGCCCTTAGTTGTTATCAGCTTAAGAACAAATGTACATTTCTAATATAAGTTTTAGTGTTCATGTCCCAAGATCAAATATTTCTGTCATCCATCTCTATGTATGACCACAAAAAGGTGTGTAGGGATCTTATTTGTGGTTTTGAAAACCGGTCCTTTCAGCACGGCTCCAACACGCTCTCCTGGAGGATGCTTTGTCCCCGTATGAAGAGCAACACCTTTCATGGTTCATGGAGTGTTTACTTAACACACATGGTTCTTTCAGTTTATCCCGACTGTGATTAGCATCTTCCGAAACAAATTGCTTTATTTTTTTTCCCACTGTGCCCAATGGGGAGACACCAATATGGACCTAGGGAGACTGTATGTCTACTGCAGCTGAATAATGTCACCTCTTCGTCTCATTTTCATAAACAAACACACACTAAAACCCCATGTCAAATACAAACAGCTGAACCCTGCCACACACAGCCATGTTATTACCTTCTATTAGTCACGACAGTGTTTTTTTGTAATGTTGTAAAGACTCAGTGCTGGATAGCCACCAAGATCACAATAAAATTCATGAAAATAATATTCTGAAGCATGGCTGGAGATAAAGTGTTTTTTCACCCTCATGTATTGCCTCAGGATCCAAAATTAGATGTTATAATATATGTAGAATCCAAAAGGAAGCAACGTATATTAACATATTGCTTAATAAAATTTTACTATGGCTTCAGTTTTTAAGAGAACAAAACTCCAGAGAACACGAAAAACCTGATTAATATTGAGTTAAAGATGTACCGATCAGGCTTGACCCTCACCTCTCTTGTGACACTGACATAAAACACCTCGGCAAAATGAAATTTTTTCATCTGAAAAACTTTCCATCCATCCATCCATCCATCCATCCATCCATCCCTCACCCAGTCAGAGCTGTCTCCTTACATCCATCCATCCATCCATCCATCCATTCCTCACCCAGCCAGAGCTGTCTCCTTACATCCATGGGAGTGCACCTTGTGACCTTAAAGAACTGCAGCCCATGCACACCACAGGGCGCTCCCTTCAGCCCACTGGCTCTTTACACTCCTAGAACTACACTGGCCTCGATGGGAGACGGGGCGCTCTCCGTTGTCCCTCGTTTGTGGAATGAGCTTCTTGATAATTTGAGGTTGCCACAGGCTGTAGATTGTTTAAATAAAAAAAAAAGACTGAAAAATTTCTGTTTTCCAGGTTTTATGGTTGATAGTTTATCTTTTAACTTGATTTTCATTTTTGTGAATATCTTTATTGTTGTTTTTGTAGCATTTTAAGATACTTATATGTATATTGTATTATTGTGCAAATGTATTATTATTATTATTATTATTATTATTAATAATAAGGTGAAATTGACTGGTGCATCTCTAATATCTATAAATTATATCCGCATCTACGGCAACGGATTGAAAAAAAATGCAGCTAAAGTTTGCAATTCCTAGTGATCCAAAACTCAAATGTACTTCTCAATTATCAAATATTTCTTCATACATTAGAATTATGAGTTTCAGTTAATAAACAATATTTTAAACAAAGATTTTGTACTAAAGATAACCGTCACCTTGGTTCCTGCATAGAGAACATCCTTGATAAAGAAATATAACACCTACTTCACAACACCTTTTAAGAAAAATGAGCAAAACCTTTCAAAGAAGTTTGAGTCCTAAAAAAAGTGTTCCTATTTATATATTATTACCATTCTCTCCTGCAGTTCTTACATTTTCAAACCATTCTTTCAATGGCCAATATCATTATACCTTATGATGTAATTGACAAATTATTATGTTACTGCCTAAATTACATTTAATAAAACCAACAACAATGTTATTATTAACAGTTGTTACAATTTCAAATGATTTTTTAAATGCTAATCTGATCATCTAATAGCCAAACAAAACCTTAACATATTACAATTAAAATATCCCCAAATCTATACACTATTGGCAGGTATTACTGTGGAAGACACCTATGCCAGTACCATCATCAAGTATTTGCCCACTACATGTGCAACTACTTATTCTCAGAAAAGGGTTCTGTGGAGTTACTTTCAAGTAAATGGCAAGATATGACAAGAGTAAAGCCGACAGCAAATATGCTCAGCATCGTTGTCAAAAGAAGGATCCAAGTCAAGCACTTTTAAAATAAACAATTTGAAAAAAACATCTAAAAAGCCAACAACACCAAATTTAAGGAGTTAGCTCGCAGCAGGAAAGCACAATACATAACTCTGCAGCAAACTCTGGAGAGCAGGTGGAGATGCCCAGGGACGACCCACCCATGAAAATAACAGCACTGCTTACATTGCTGGTGTAATTTTAGTTGCTCTGCCATAGCGTTATGTTGGGACACTTAAACATTTAAGGTAAAAAGTTTCAAATTAACTGCAAGTAGCATAACGGCATTAATTGGTACACATATCAGTACTCTGTAGTATCAGCTAGTACTCAAATTACTATGTTATTAGCCATTGTAACATCCCTATTTAATACAGATAGGAGTTTTTTGCACCTTGCAACAACATATAGAATGGTATCCATTTTTACGATATCTAAGTGAGGGCAGAGAGCAAAAAACGCGCAATAAATTAGATAATTGAATGATAAAAGAATAAATAACACAAGGACAGAACAAAAATTGTTTATGTTTTCTGCATTTTCCTTTACAGTGCCTATTCATGCAGCAGTTCGACAACAACAATTTCAATCCTTGGGTGTTGTGCTTATCTAAGAGACCGACAGCCTCCAGGCTGCCGAGCTGCCGGACTCATGACCCTTTATTCAGTGGAAGTTAAAACCAAACAGGTTTTTATCCTGTCACGCAGATCCACAAAACTAACAACTATTTTCTTGACAGACTACCTTTGATTTTATAAATAAAAACCTATCATTGATGTTTTTTTAGCAGCTAGGAAATGAAACAATGCTGTTGTTTAAACAGCAGATGAAGTTTACATGCTCCAGCTCAAAGATGGAACAGCTGAGTGGTTTTAAATATTGATTTGCTTGCTAAGAATAAACACATGACTGAAATGCAGACAGACCTGCATAGAACAGACAGACAGGGTGGGATGTCGTCAAAAGAAACAACAGCTTTAGGTTATATGTTTGCACATGTGCAATGTGAAAGGATGAACAGTGCCACCTTGTTTTAGTCAAATACAACTGCATGCACTCAAGTCTCTTAACCTTTATATGAGTATCACGCACATCCAGACACACAAACAAACATACACACTTCCCTATTCCATCCGCCGGTACTAATCAACCCATTTTTCTTCTCCTCTTTCATCGGCATCTACCACCACTGCTGAGTGTGTGTCTCTGTGTGCGTTTCTCTGCCCTGAGTCTATTGAGATGCTTTTTTGCTGTTGTCATTTATCTTACGACTGCCTCCCCCTTCCCCTCTGTTTTCTTCCTCTCACAATATTCTTCATTTCGTTCTTTGAACAAGAGATGCATAATTCAGAAGGAGAATGCAGCAGAAGAATGGTAACCCAAACATTGCACAAGCACACACACACACAACAAATTTTTACTAAAACTTTAAAATCACTAGTTCAGAGATCACCTTTTCAAATCTCAATCAGGCACTGCGAGGAAGAAAAACTGCAACAATCTGACAAGCAGTTTACATTTAGCAGACAGGACCGGGTCTGAGAGCTAAATCTTTCACCAAATAGCTTGTAACTGTGCATTTGAGCATCGGGTGTCGTTTTTCATTTTCTGCACTTCAAGCTGCAGAGCTGTGAAACCTCCTGAAAGCCGAATGTGTTCGCAACAGCAGCACTTTCCCACTCTGCGGATGAATCAGATGCTGTTCAACAGGATGTGTAGAGAATGTGTTTCTCCATGGATGCAGAGTGTGATGAATAGTGACAGAGCGAGTACAGAGAAGGGGTGAAATGTCTGCACCCAGACTGTGAGAAAATTTTGCTCTTAACATCCACAACAATAGATTAGAAATGGCAATGAATAAGAAACATGGAGCAGGCAGTTATCTGCACTTTAAAAATCAACTTTCAGGTAATTGTAATTAGTTAAAGTATTTAGTGTGCAGAGCAATGCACGTTAATGCTGCAGTTTCTTGCTGAGTTTTAAACACCCACACTCACCAATCAACCAAAACTTTAAAAGATACAGAAGCAAAACATCTGATCCCACAGAAGTTATGCTTCAGAAAAAAAATGACATATCTTACTTCAAGCTGTGTAGTCACAAATGAGCACTGGGAGCCCGGAAAGTCCAACAAGTACTGGTTATGTTCTACATGTTACAATCTCCCGTGTGAAACTTTAAAAACAAAAAAACAACAAATAGATCACTAAAACACCCTCATACTCTCAGTGAAACATGGGGACAGCAGTATCATGTACTGATGCTACCTTTCTTTAGATGGAACTGGGCTAAAATTCCCAGAACAAAATTGTGGAAAAATGCAGTATGGTAAAAAAAAACAAAAAAAAAACCTGAAGTTGAACTTCTGGGCCACATTCAAACTTACCAAAAGAAAACCATCCCCACAACAATACAGGGTGGAGGAGGCATGATGCTGTGCCGTCAGTTTTCTTTGAATGTCAAGGTAATACCTGACATATGGTTGGATAGCTTTTGTCAACATGATTAAAACAGGTCAATATAACTCAGGTAGATAGAGGAGATATTAATAACTTCCTAAACTCAAAGAAATGACACTGACCTTCTAGTTTTACAATGAAACAGCAGATTATAGGTCAAACATTGGTCACTGATGCAAAAGATTAAATGACTAGTCTCCTGTCTTATAGACCAGCAAATATAATGGAGCTGGCATGATTGCTGAACTACACACCAGAACCTAATCCCTGTTAATAAAAACACACATTGTAGACACTCAACCTGCAAACAAGCACACAGCAACACTTCAAGGAGACCACGACAAATTTAAAATGTGACACCAAAACAAAACATGTGGACTCCCAGCTTCACTAAAGTGTATTAGCTATTTAAGGTACATTTATGTGTCTTATTCTGCTACAGCGGAGAAAGTAAGAACCTAACCAAGGGTTTGTCAGCATTTTTCTACACTTAACTAATTTGCTCACTTAAAACAACTTCAAGACGAAGGTAAACACCACTGGTATTGAAGAAAAATGAGCTGAGGTCCAAATCCTGCTGCCTGTAGTAGCATTCAACCAGCCTAAAATGCTGCATAGCGGCAGGCCTGTTGGCAGTAATTCCTGTCAGGAGAGGGGATATCCCACCAGCTGAACTCTTAAGGTGCCTTCAGGGACAACTCGCACACAGTCTTATTCAAAACTTAAATAACAACCATGACCATTTTCAGGCGGTTTTAAAAGTTGTATAATTTATTAGCCACCTTTTAAAAGTTCTAAAACATAATAAAATCAAGCCATTTTCACAAAATTGGGATTGAAGTATAACAAAAACGTACAAAACCGTGACTTTAAAACCAAAGTACATAGTGAACGAGGATTTTAGTGTACCTTTACACCCCTAGTGTTCAACAAAATAACCAAACTGGCAGAGTTAAAGAACAGATTTAGAGAGAAACAAGAATGTACAAAATACCCTGTTTAAGACATATTTGAATATTTATCTACCCAACAACTGTATTCCTCTTGCCCAAGAGCCACTTTTTACACTTTAGTGAATCAGGACCCAAGGTAGAAACCCCTGAGTTTAACAAAACCATAGCTGAAATAAATACAAAATTAGAAGAATTGGGATTTTCATTAACAGAATAAGAATTTTAACAAACTAATCACACTCATTGTAAGACATCCAAACTGTTATCAATGTTTGAAAAATTGATTATTGTGCAGCTTCAGGGTGATGGAATATATTTGAAAATAAAACATAAGAACTGGGATCCAAAATTCATTTTTGTGTTTGCACATTCATATCGAAAATCTTTTGTCCAAACTAAAAATACCAGCACTAAATGCAATTGGTTTCACCCAACAAATGAGATTGTAATGTGTAAATTATAAGGACAATCTCTTGGATTTTCCATCCTAAAAGAAAAACCTCCTTTAAATGTATAAATCATTTTGAAGTTAAATTATCTGCATTTGTGTTTTGGGCAACATATTGTATTACAACTAGTAAAGAGGAATAGGGTATGTGTTCCTACTACATAGTCTTAAAGTATCTGAACATCTGCAGCATCGGTCAGAGTGATGGAGCATGTGTGCTGCAACTGAAAGCAGAAACCCAATAAAGCCACAACTACACAGAGCAAGACTCCAGCTGAGGTATTACGGTGCGACTATGCACAGTGACAGGCCACATTATTATTTATGCACACTCATAAAGGGAGAGGGTAAACTCTTCATAAATCACACGGGCCTGAAAGCGCTTTGGGAAAGATGAGGGGAGGGGAGGAGCGGAAGGTGACGGGAAGGATGGAGCAAAAAGAGCGACGGTTGTGGGTGACAAGGGAGCTCCAGACCTTACATTTCCCAGGTCAGCAACAGGAATATCAAAACCAGCTCGTTTATCATTCCTGCAGTGAAAGCCCATCAGTGTTGCCTACACTGGTTCCTGAGCCACATCTGTGGAAACGCCACACATGTTCACACAGTCATCCACAAACATACACAGGAACAGGCAGTCCCTCTGTGCATTCAAAGTCATAACCTCTCATAAACGTGCACGGCTGCTACATATACACACAAACACAGAAAGAAATATGTCATGTTCCAAATCTTCTCCCCAAAAGTCACAGCTAGAGCTCAATAATCAGCTTTCCCTTCCCTGTGGCCATTGCACAGCCACCTGCTCCTTCCAGCCTTCCCTCGCTCCCTCCCTTCTCTCGGCATCTAATGGAGGAATAGAAGGAGTGATTAACTCAGAGCTGCAAGGCTGGCGCCCTCTCACCTGTGGCTCTCCACTCCACAGCCTGCTCCTCCTCTTCATATTTCCATCCGCCTACTCTTGACATTACACTCACACACCTCTTATTTTTCCTGTTTTTCATTGTTCTCCCTGTGCAACCACAGATCTTTGAAGACTTGCTTAGGATTTATGACAAAAATTAATGAAATAATCAGCATTTTCTTTCAGGTTTCATTTTCAATGGCCTTTTAATTTAAAGCCTACTATAATTACGTTTACATGTATTATGCAACATAAGGAAGCAAAAGGCTTTTTCAGTTTTGTTACATCCATATGTGGATAGACGATAGCATCAATGTCACTATGCTTCTCCAGGTATTAATGTTAAGCCAATATACCTAGCTAATAAAGCATGCCTGACCATGTGAGGAAGAGTGCAAAGAATAAAAAAATTGCAGGTTAAGTGCTTTTTTTCCACTCTTCTAAACACCTTTAGGCTGTGAGTGATGTAGGCTCTCCATGGCAACCAGAGGTACTAAATGTCAGCAGCAAAAAGGCTCTTATATCTGCGTCGGCGAGCTCAGCTGAAAAGCAGGAATATACAGTACAGTCTAAAATGGAACCTAAAAGTAATGGGCTGGATTTCAGCCAATATGCATGTTTATTTTCTGACTATTTTTCAGTTGATTTAAATGCAATAAAGCGCTTGTCCAAAGATACTGAATCCCTTGAAAGTAATTTTATCTTGACTCTATAGGGGTGAAACTGTAAGCCAAAATACTGGTTATGTTTTTTGGTCACAGCTTGATTGGATACCAGCACAACAGCAAAGCGGAAATCTAAAGGCCTGTTTTTATTTCACTTCTTAAACAAAAGGCAAACCTAAAAAAAAAAAGCAATACCAAAACCAAAAACCATATACTATGCAGCTTTAATTAAAACGTGGTGTTCTACCCCCAACCTCGTGATCATTTCACAGCAATAACCCTGTGAAACTGAAATATAATCTCACACAAACAAAAAGCAGCAGCACTATTGCTTAAAAATCTGTTCAGGATCCAGCGGGCTTGGGATTGTTCTACAGCACAATTAAAAACAAACTATTTCAAATATCTAAAATATCCCTTTACATCAATGATTTACTCCCTCTCTTGCCACTGACAGTTGTTAAAAGCTGCTTTGGAATAGATGACGGTTAAACAAAATAGAAAATATAAGCTACAGATGAATTTAAACTGACTGTATCCCTTTAGCCAAGTTCCAAACTGCAGTGACAAAAATTTCAACATACTAGCCAGCAGATTGACTCAACATATAAACTCTTCCTATATGATGACATCAGTCACTTTTTCTTTCCATATGTGTCAGATTCAAACACACTAATAATGTGAGGGACCAATTCAGACACATTATCGTCCACAGAACTCCATTCATTAGGCCAATCAGTTTGGTGATGAGGCTGAGAGGCATCAAAATTGAATGATAATACCAACAATGAACGTGTGTATATGAATTAAAGTGTGCCTTTGTGAGCAGTACAATGGAAACAGATGTGGCTTCAGCTGTGTAATTGTTGAGCGAATCATTAAATATTTAACCTAAATGAGCTGGATTTGGGATTTGAGAGCATTTATCCTCTGGTTGATGGAAAAGTACACACAGATACACAAACAAGCACGACAGGGAATTTGACTTTGTGCTGATTTGAGTCATTAGCAGTTAGAGCGAGCAGAGGAAAAACACACCAAGCTTTCAACAAAACCTCATATAAATGCACCTATATACCCTACTCTGGGGCATTGCTATGCAGGAAAATAGATGGTGTGAGGGTGCTGAGTTCAGACAGCAGATCTGCTTTAAACAAATTGATCTATAATAGATCATTAGCTGGATGTCATTAGCTGCTCTGCAGGTTGCTCTGCTAATTTTGACAACACCACGAGCTGGAGCTTCAGAAAAAATTACTTGCTATACTGTAAAACTATAAATAATACTAGACCTTTTTCACAATTTATCATGGTTATCACAGACTTTAATATATATACATTACTGCAAGCCTATCAAGACATGGCTGTTCACCTAAACTAAAAGGAACAGGCATGAAAGCATGAATCAGAGAAGCAGGCAAAATGCCCTTGGTAATTCTGGAGGGTAGGGTTGTCAAAATAATATTTCGACATAATCACAACTAGAAAAATCTATTATTCAAAAGATAATTTGCATCAAAACTGACCCATTCACATTTGATGTCCAAATTGTTTGGCTCCTCACCTCCCTGCTTCCTCATCTGACCAAACCAATGAGTTAACAATAACAACAGATAAACGGTACAAAATGGTGGAGTCAGACTGAAGCAGACAATTAGAGCAGAAAAAGTAGAAACCCGTAGCAATCTGTGCTGCTGCTGTTGTTGATTACTAAAGAAAGTAGTCAGCAACATTACCAGAAAGACACAAACTGTAACAGGGCTGCTGCTGAATACATCTGCATGGATCAGATCCTCGTTTACACTGTAAAAAATATATATTTCGTGTGCACCAGATCGATGGTTGTTTTGAAACAATTTATTTTAGTATGGAATGATCCTTTATTTGTCCTCAGACAGGCCAGTACACCAGGAGACGTGGAGGAGGCCGTAGGAGGGCAACAACCCAGCAGCAGGACCGCTACCTCCACCTTTGTGAAGGAGGAACAGGAGGAGCTCTGCCAGAGCCCTGCAAAATGACCTCCAGCAGGCCACAAATGTGCATGTGTCTGCACAAACTGTTAGAAACCGACTCCATGAAAATTGGAATGAGGGCCCGACGTCCACAAATGGGGGTTGTGCTCACAGCCCAACACCGTGCAGGACGCTTGGCATTTACCAGAGAACACCAGGGTTGGCAAATTCTCCACTGGCGCCCTGTGGTCTTCACAGATGAAAGCAGGTTCACACTGAGCACATGTGACAGACGTGACAGAGTCTGGAGACATGGTAGAGAGCGATCTGCTGCCTGCAACATCCTTCAGCATGACCAGTTTGGCAGTGGGTCAGTAATGGTGTGGGGTGGCATTTCTTTGGAGGGTCACATGGCCCTCCATGTGCTCGCCAGAGGTAGCCTGACTGCCATTAGGTACCGAGATGAGATCCTCAAACCCCTTGTGAGACCATATGCTGGTGCGGTTGACCCTGGGTTCCTCCTAATGCAGGACAATGCTAGACCTCATGTTCCTGGAGTGTGTAAGCAGTTCCTGCAAGATGAAGACATTGAAGCTTTGGACTGGCTCGCCCGTTCCCCAGACCTGGATCTGATTGAGCACATCTGGGACATCATGTCTCGCTCCATCCACCAACGTCACGTTGCTCCACAGACTGTCCAGGAGTTGGCGGATGCTTTAGTCCAGGTCTGGGAGGAGATCCCTCAGGAGACCATCCACCGTCTCATCAGGAGCATGCCCAGGTGTTGTAGGGAGGTCATACAGACACATAGAGGCCACACACAATACTGAGCCTCATTTTGACTTGTTTTAAGGACATTACATCAAAGTTGGATCAGCCTGTAGTGTGTTTTTCAACTTTAATTTTGTGTGTGACTCCAAATCCAGGCCTCCATTGGTTAATACATTTGATTTCCATTGATGATTTTTGTTTGATTTTGTTGTCAGCACATTCAACTTTGTACAGAACAAAGTATTCAATGAGAATATTTCATTCATTCAGATCTAGGATGTGTTATTTGAGTCTTCTCTTTATTTTTTTGAGCAGTGTAGTATATTAACACTTATACTGTTATCTAGTCTGTTGTTTTGGGAAACAGGAAAAAAGCACTTTAATATTATGTATTTTTCTATATAAGGGCTGGATTGTCCCATACTTATTGGTTTTGCCCCAATTAAGAAAGTTAAAATATTGTCATATTGTAATTAATTATATATTTTTCTCTTAACTAAAAAAACATAAAACATAAACAAAAAGAGTGCCTTTAAAAAATGTTGCCACAATAAAGAAAATGGTATCGAGTATTTTTCTTTAGATTAAAGCATAGTCATGTGTTGGAATGACCCAGTCAAAGTATAACAATGGCCATCAGTGGGCTCTAGATGTACAAACTGTCTACTTTTAAGGCTAGGCTTAAAACTTTCCTTTTTGATAAAGCTTATAGTTAGAGTGGCTTAGGTTATCCTGAGCCCTCTCTCTGTAGTTATGCTGCTATAGGCTTAGGCTGCTGGAGGACATAATGACCACTTTCACCCTCTTCGCTACATTCTCACACTACTCTCCAATTTTGCATTATTTGCTGTTATTTCAGCTTTTAACTTTATGTTCTCTCTCTTTTCTCTTCCTAGAAGCTACACCTGGCCTGACTCTGTGTTTAGCTGTGGCACCTTCCTGGAGGGGGATCGGCCAAGCTTCTGCTGCCAACATCTTAATTCTCACCTTCTACAGATGATACAATTGGTTCAGTCTTGCAGTGTTAACCCTGTCTCTCCTAGACATAGCTACTGGCTGAGCTTCTACTGTAACTAACTGTATGTGTGCTCTTTCATACTCTAGACTTGAAAACTCGCTCAGAGTTCATCTGGTTAGCTATCTTTCTCTCCTAGATGAAGCCTCTAAAGGAGCTACAACTATTAACGTTTTACTTTTCCGTCCCATAGAAAGTACTCGTGGATCAGTGCTTCTTTGTTCTCTTTGTGTCTCTGCTCTGTTCTCTCAAACCCCCAGTCGGTCGTGGCAGATGGCCACTCACACTGAGCCTGGTTCTGCTGGAGGTTTCTTCCTGCTAAAAGGGTGTTTTCCTCTCCACTGTCGCTACATGCATGCTCAGTATGAGGGATTGCTGCAAAGTCAACGCCAGTGACCGTCCATTGTCTCTGCATGCTCATCCAGGAGGAGGGAATGCTGCAAGTCTCTGACTGGATGCAATCTGCTGGGTTTCCTTAGACAGAAAAACATTTTATCCAATTTGAATAAATAACTGAATCTGACTGAACTGTTCAATGATTAGGATTAATTGGAATGTATGTACCTGACTTTTGTGAAGTGCCTTGAGACGACATGTGTTGTGAATTGGCGCTATATAAATAAACTGACTTGAAATTGAATTGAAAGTTCTGACCTAAATTGGCAAGATTTGAAAACAGATGCCTGACTTAGCTTGAAAACGGGAATAATTTCGAATCTCAGAATGTGCAAAATGACAAATCTAAAAAGGACTTGCAGCTGTAATTACAGGAAAATTGGTTCTTTGACTGAAGTGAGCTGAATAAAACTGCAAACCCAACCTTTCAGATTTTTATTAGGAAATTAAGAAACAAAAAATTCTACTTCACCATTATATACCACTTAGTTTTATTTCAGCAATTGAAATTCCACAAAACTGCATTGAAGTTTTTAGTAGTAACGTTCTGAAATGTGAAAAAGTTCAGCAAGGACAAATTATTTTATAAAAAACGCACTGTAAATCATCTCCTGCTCCGCACTAGATTGCACACATTAGAAAGTGGCTTTTCTGCATCCTCCTGTTAACAAGCCATATGGAAGAGGAGTCCAACATTAAAAAAATGCTTTCTGGCCCTAGCAGCCCATTCCCCCCCACCGGTTCCTCCTGCTAGTTCACAGCAGGCACAGGAAGGTCAGGTCACGCTCTGACCATCTCGCTCCATTAGAAGCTAATGGGTGGTATGATTGTGACACTAAGGGCAACACAGAATGATAGTGCTTTACCAGAGGCGCTAACAAACAATATTGGAGGATGAGGGCCTAGAATCATCTCGACGGATCTTACAAATATATGCAAAGAAAACTGCAACTAGCCTTATCCTGACTGAGACCCAGGCTTTTGCTTCACTGAACTGACAAATCACTTTGGAGAGGTGCCATTATTCAAAGTCAAAAGGTAAAGCAATGGATCATGTAAAGAAATTAAAATCCTAAGTGAAACTTTATGAGAAAAACCAACACGCATGCAGCTAAATGGAAAGCAGACTGGCATGGCAAGAATCTTTTCTTAAGCCTTCATTGAGTTCGCTCAATGTAATTACAATCAAACCGGGTTTAGCTGAAAGTGTGTTTGAGAGCAGCTGAGTGCAGAGGGGGGTATAGTTAATTGAATATAATCAGATGGAGAGCTGTTGTGGAGCTCAGATGGGAGGGCTGCATCAAGGTCGACCTGATGAGATTTGATCAAATCAACTCAAGGGACCGACTCCCGTCGGGTAAACCTCTCCAGCCAGATTTGATCGGATCCACGGGGAGTAGTCTGTTACAGAGATGATCCAACTTTACTCATATTTACTGTCCCAAGAAAGAGGAAAAAGACAAACATGCAAATTTGTTATGAATATTCAAATGTGTCGTATGGATCATAATGTGAACATGGAGTGGGTATAGATTCTGATTAGGCTGCCACTCGTTTCACATTTTTTAATCAGTGCACTCGAGCCTCGCGCTCCTTTTCATCACCGGCCATTCAAGCGGTGCGTGCAGAGTTACAGGACCATTCAGATGCTAGTCAAACCGAGGTGTGTGATTGAGAAGGAGAGAGGGAGAAGGAGGCAAGAGAGCGAGATGTCACAGAGCATCAAAGGCTAATCAAGCACGTCTGAGCCTCGCAATCACATCCCATTCAGCAAACTTTTTTCCTCTAGCAGGTTAACACTTTAAAGTAATGCTTTATTTTTGCCTGTTGGGGGGGTGACATTTGACTTTTAATTAATGACTCCAGACAATATTTAAGAGCAGAGTTCACCTGCAGCTGTTGGAAACGCAACACAAAAAAAGCCTGATTTGATTTTTCTTATAATTTCATGAGCAGAAAAGGTTAGAATTGATTTATAACTAATGACTGTCTTTAAATCTTAAAATGTATCTGCATGCTGAAGCGCAGATGCACAGCAGCAGTCTAGATGACCTAAAAAAGATAGCGCTATGTGTCCCACCCAGTTTCCTAGCATAGCTTGCAAGCGACAGATGATGAGGAACGTTCTCATAGTCGAGCTGAAGACATTTCAGAAGATCATCTGGGATGAGATCCATCACATTTCCATTTGGTCAACCAGAGGGAACCCACTGGAGAACCCACTGGCCACCTTGTAGGTGCTGTGATTAAAGGGGGTAACTAAACAGAACTACACAGAAAATCATTCGTTTTTTTATATTAAATTTTCCATGAAATTAAATGTTATTTGAGGTCTGAATGGGGAGTATGCTTTTTTGTTTGTTTTTTTAATAATCATGGTTTCTGTAGACTATGAACTATGAAATATAAAGTAAATAACCTCACTAACTTAACTTAAACATTTGAAATATGACTATTTTAACTAACTGGTGTTTTTTGGCTAATTCTTACAGTATACATTAATCTTCAGAACAGTGAACACATCAAGCTTAGCCATAATATCATGTACCCACTCTCCCACTACAAAGAGCTGTTGGGGAATAATATAACAAATTATTTGATTTTAATTCCCAAAACGGGCCAGCTTTAAGATGCAACTAAAATGTTATTTCAGATCTAATGTAGGCCTACAACTGATTACAGGTGTCTTAATACATTAAAACAAAAACTTTATTTCATTATTTGAATTTAAGAAGTGTACATCAAGTAGATTTATTAAACACATCAGGTTTTTTGTTCTAATTTTCATGATTTTGAAGATGAATGTCACAGCTAAAGAAGTCACCTCTTTTCCGAATGCTATTACCAAGCATATTAATGGAAAATTTAATGGAAGGAAAAAGTGTGGTGAGAAATGGCAACCGGACCAACTTATTATCCAGAAGCAAAGCTCACTCAAGAGTTTGGAGGAGACTGACGAGGAGCGGTCACATTCCCTTTGAACCAGAGACAACATCAGAAGCGTTTTATTTGAGTTGAGGATAACGACCGGAGTATTGCTCAGTGGTCCAAAGTCCGTTGGTCGGATAAAAGTACATTTTGAGTTTAGACTTGAATTCCGTTTTCTTGGAGACAAGCGTGCACAGAGAGGTTGTTCATAAACCCATAACATTTCAATTCCACCTCCATATATGAAAGTAATAACTGCAAGCATAAATAAACTGAATAAGGAGATGGAGAAGACAGGAAACAACAGCGTTGTTTAACTTAACTACCAAACTGGATCCAGTTAGCTGGAGCCTTCTTAGCCCCAAATGTTCTGTTTCTACTGCTGAAGGCACCAAGTCTGAGACCAAAAAAAAAACAAAAAACAAAGGGCATGTTTACATGGACATAAATAATTGCAATATAGGGCCGATCGAAATAAAAAGGTGCCAATCGGAATATTTTGATCGGATTCAGCTCAGTCGGGATGAAATTGTGTTCCGGTTTATGCTCGGATCACGTCATTCTGATTGTGGCAAACTCACCCGACGGACCATGTGAGCTTTATGTCAACGGGCCGCATTTCTGCCTTTAATGGAAAAACTTGGAGAGATGTTAATTTCCTCTCGCTCCCTCATCCTGTAACACAGGGACAGTGTGTGTTGCTGAGCCTGTAGCTTAACTATAGTAACCAATAACACCCCAAGTGCCTCACAACCAACACCGGACTGAGCTCATGTGCAGACTTTGAGCAGAAGCCCAAATTAATTTCACTTTATCCTATTTTGATCCCATCTGATTGTGTAGATAACGCGAATCTAAGACACATCACTAAATACTATTCATTTAGTGATGCAGCCTCGATTATTACATTTGAACCAAAAGGTGAAATAGTAAGTTCTTGGTATTAATGCACTTATTTTTGTGTACTCCCTGTTCAGTCTCAACATACCTGACCTGAATACCGTGGCCTTTTTATTAGTAAATAAAACTTTAAATTGTCTTTTGTGGGTATGGAATAAATAAAATTATTTCTTTTTCTTTTTAAGACAATAAAATATGCCTATACTGTTAGTGGTGAAATCTGACTTTTTAAGCCTAGCTCCAGACCTTCTCATAGCTCCAGCTGCCATTCAGAGCTGCAGGGCAGAACAAACATACAACAGTGGTCCATCAAAGAAGAGGACGGTATAATAGACTCAGCAGTGACCTGGAGTGGCCCATCTACAGTGAGCTCTTTTGTGTGGCCACACCTAAAGCAACAACCTTCAGTCTTCCACTCATTCATTAGATTTATATTAATATTCATAAGCAGGCTGGTGGCCTGTGTCTCAAGATAGGGGGTTAACAAACACTTTGTGCGTGCACGCCGTTGTGCATGCAAGCATTCATGTCACAGATGCAGGGGGCCGAGTTGTAATCAAATCACAGCCGCCCCCTCATCAACCACCAGCGGCGTCTCCTTGCGTACACACCAACACGCTGCCCTGCAGGCTGCGACTGGAGTTCAGCACAGACGCCACGGACAGCTGAAATGTGTCTGTGTGCTGAATAATAGTCAAGGGTTTGCCCGCATAAAGAGGTCTGGACTTGCGGCAACGCCGAGCACTAGGAGTACAAATAACTAACCATTATCTCTCATTAGCATCCGTGGCTAACACAGAGCCCATGCTGTGCGGCGGAGGGCCCTCACGCTGGGACCACTCCTGTATGATTGATGGTGAAACAGCACCGGCCACAATAACGTGACAAAAAAAAAAGAAAAAAAAGTGCTAACGATACATCTGTTGGAAGAGGGGAGGTAATAAAAATGTAGACAAACAAAATGGAGTCGGGCTATCAATAATGCCAGGCACAGCTCATTAATCTAGCAGAGCCGACACCATTTTGAGGCCTGGAGATAAGTCCAATGACTGGCACGTTCTGAAGATCATGGAGGCATGTCTTGTTTCAGCTGCCATCATTTCATCAGCTGCTAAAACAAAAGGGATAAAATGAGAGGGGCGACTAAAGGGGAAGAGATAAATGCAGCCGTAACTTAATAACTTAGCATTTCATCAAAACTTTCATTCATTAAAGTAATATTCGTTTAAAATGACACTATGATATAATTCAAGCTTTTATTTCTAATCATTTTGATGATTAAGGTTTACAGTGAATAAGAACTAAATTTAATTTTTAAGATAATCAGAATATTACATATGAGCCATAAAAAATTATTTTAAACAAATGTGACATTTTACCTTTCTGAAAAACTTGGGGTGGGGTTTCCATTAGCTGCCAGCCATAATCAATAAAATAAACAGAAATGGATGCCTGAAATGTATCATAATGTGTGAAATGACTCTTTCCAAAGGAATTTTTGCTTTTTAAGTTGAATAATGAAATAAATCAACTTTCTGAAGACATTTTAATTTACCGAAATGAGGGTTGTCTCGGTTATATTTTATAATAGTATGAGAGTAATTTTAATCTCTTAATTGGTGTAAAATCAATAAATAGTAAGCAATTCAGCAGCCCTTTGGAAATTAATGTAACTTGGAGCTGGCCGTTGGTTAGTTCACCACTCTGCCCTTTTATACCTTTATTGTTTGGGATGTATTGTTCCCGATTTAATACGTCTGCCGCTGAATATTTCACGTTGAGCATGCATCAACTCATACCCACAGGGGGATGAAGATGCTTGTATTTAAACAGACAACGTTAACTTATGCTGTCTGGCATGTTTAATACATTGCTGTTGTAGATACATTACTGACCTTTTCGAGTTTCTCATTAACCTCAGAGCGTCGTGCTTTAAGATGCTTGGCCAGGTTTGTGGTGCTACTCAGCTTTGGACCACCCAGTCTGCAGCAAAGCTTGCATAAAGACTTTTCCAGTTAGTCTTCTTTGTGGTTTCCAAACAACACTTTTGTCTTTCAACTACAGAGGGTCACAAAGCCTCTTCTTTTGAGTTTTTTAACTTCCAGCACCAGCTCAGTTTTGACTGTCAGCCATCATTGTTTAGGTGAGACACAACAAGAGAGTGGAGGAGCTGAGTGTCTAAAGCACTGCTGTGCCAATCAAGGTGCCAGACTGGCTCAGTTGGTATTAATTTTGACGGAAATGATTATCATAAAAACAAAATCGTTTTTTTTGTATTGATTATGTTGAATAATTGAAAACCATAATTGTGCTGGTTACAGTAAAGCATTAATAACTAAAAGCAACATCAGGTAAACTCTGTGGCAGAAATGGATCAGATTCTGAAAGCAAGATGGTGTTAATACACTCCATTGGTCTAAAAAGAAAAAGAAAACAATAAAATATCTGATTCATCAGCAAATAGTGTGTAATTATTATAGGAATTGCATCATCCCAGAACATAAAGGTTTTGAAAAATTTCCAGAGTTTATTATTCAGATTTGTCCTCTTTTTCCCACCTAGAGTGTTAGCCAAAAAGGTAACACTACCTAGTGTACATGGTATTAAGCTGGAACGTGTCCGTGCACACACACACACACACACACACACACACACACACACACACTAACATTTAAATACAGATCTTGCAGCCTAAAACAACAGCTCTCATGGCATTGCACAGGTTCAATGAATATTCTATTTCATTTTGGTTTCTTGTGACCAAGTGTCCATAATTCATTATTCATCTGGACTCCAATCTTATGAATATGGAGCATGGCGAGTTTATTAGCACATCTCTTGAATACATTTTGAGAAAGAAGAAGAAATTACCTCGCTGCAAAACGAAACTGCAGCACGAAGTAAGTTCTGGAACGGCACAATCAGTGAATCAAGAAAAAACTCTGCTCGTCATGTTGCTGTTTAAATATCCCTACAATATAAGCAAGGCTTGGATTTACAAGTGCCATCTTTGATGGGCAACTTGTCATTCTGCCAAGCTGAAACAAAAATCAAGAGTCCATACAAATCCGCTGCCTGCTCCAAGCCCCTCAAACAATGACAGATTGTTTTCCGGGATTTACTGTTCCACAATAAAGCAACCTCACTATCGCTCCAACAGCTCATCTAAGCTGTCCATCAGATGTCAAGACTGCTATGTAAAGACTGGAAATAAAAAGCCTACATAAAAAATATTATTTAAATTAAGTGGAACAAAAGGGTCATCCTCCTCCGCCTCACCTTTTCTCTGTCTTCCACCAGGTCACCAAGCAAGTCGTCAATGTCTAGGATACCTCCGTCAACGTACTCCAAGTGGTGAATATTCACAGGAACGTCTCCATGTTGCTATGAAGAAAAAAAAACATCTCATTAGGACGAGCCAATGAATAGGAGTTGAATAAACAACATTGTCGGATATTTAAGTCATCGATAGCTGTATCCATTATTTACTATTTTAACACCAAAGAAGATAAAAAGGCTGGTTAATGTGTGGCTAGAAATGCACCGATTGAGTTTTTCATGAGTACGTGATGTTAGCTGATGTGTTTCTGTCCTGAAAATATTGGGTGTTCTTGGAATCAATGCATTTAATCATTAGGTTTTATTTAGGTTTGGTCTAAAAGAAGAACTGAAAATAAATAATCCTGAAAGTGAAGCACCCTGAGACAGGAGAGAAATATGATGCCAAAAGTTACAGGGATTTCGGTACTGTTTTAGCTGTTCCCAAAAGTCTCTGGTGTTGTTATTGGAATCTGCTGGAGGCCAGGAGCAACTCTCCCAGTTTGGGGGTCACAGCTAAGAGTTCTCCAATTACCACAGGGAACGCTGAATCCTCAACTTTCCACAACATCTCCATTTCATCTCTGAGTCCTTGGTATTTTTTAAACTTCACGCTTTTTATTCTTTATGCTGCTGCCATCTGGGATAGCTTTATCCATTGCTACGACCACTTTATGTGGTTTGTCAACAACCACAATGTCCAGTTGTTTAGGCTTTCCTGTTTAGTCAGTGTGGACCTGAAAGTCCCACTGGATATAAGCCTCGTCATTCATCACCTCTGGCTGTGAAGCCTGTTAGACCTCTAACCTATATTCGCCACATACACTATAATACGAAAAGTATTCAAACTTCTGCCTTAACACATGTGAACCTGAGTGACATCCCGTTCTTAATCCATAGGGTTTAAATGATATCGGCGCACCCTGTGCAGTTGTAACAGCTTTAACTCTTCTGGGAGACATTCCACAAGTTAAGAGTCTTTATGAGAATTTCTTTTACTATTTTTCTAAGTGCATTTCTAAGGTCAGACACTGATTTTAAATGAGAAGGTCTGGCTCGCAGTCTCTGCTTTCGTTCATCCTAAAGGTGTTTTGGTGGTTTAAGGTCAGGGTCTTTGCAGGTCAAGCAAACCAAAATGCCTCATTCATCCCATTAAAGATCTTGCTTTGTGCACAATCATGTTGGAACATGAAGGGGCGATCCCCAAACTGTCCCCACAAAGTTGGGGGCATGACATTGTCCAAAATGTCTTTGCATTCTGAAGCATTAATCGTTGTTTTCACTGGAAGTAAGGGGTGAAGCCCAACTTCCTAAAAGCAGCTCCATCCCAAAACCCCCCTTCCATTTACACTTGACCTCCAGCAGTCAGACAAATGCGGGTTTTCCTGGCAACATTCAAACCTAGATTTGTACATTGGATTGCCAAACAGGGACTGATTATCCACCACTCCGGGGAACATGTCTCCACTGCCCTAGAGCCTAATGGTGGTGTGCTTTCCACCACTGCTTCCAACGCTTTTAATTGCCCTTAATGATGCAAGGTTTTTATGCAGAGGGCTGTAGCTATACAAAGTTTCCAACATCTGTTCACCCCAGCATATACATTAAGACCTTTGTTCCAATGGGTTCTTGAACAAATGGCATTCTCCTTACGTAATGCCATGTGGCTGATGTTCTTTGGTTTCTGAAACTAAAGCTGAACTCTACACTGTACCTGTACAACACAGTGTCTGCAGTATGTAGTATCTACAGCAGTTGTGGCATAAGATGGATGTGGACATAAACTTGCATGTTTTTGTTGTTTCATGGGAAGTGGGGGCACATTTCTGGCCAGTTCAAGAGCACAAACTGAGACAACAAAATAAAACTGAAGCCAATTCAATTTTGACTGCATCACAATCTGAAATCTGTTCACAAAATACAATCAACAGAGAAGTTCATGAACAATCCCAGCTTCCTATTTTTGTGACCTAGTCTAGAAATGACTGTTGTGGTGTTGCTTTGTCCATCTGATAAGGATTTAGGCGGAAGAAAATGATAAAACAAAAAGTAAAACGACACAATTTTAGTTAAATGTTGCCTTTATGAGAAGTATCCATTTTCAATAAGTTATACTTACAAGCAAGTTGTGAGCAAAGAAAAAAAGTCAACACAAAAAAAAAAAAGAATAAAACAGCAATGCATTAAACAATTAAATTACTTTATATAGGGAGTAAGCCTTGAAGGCTACACCCTATTGTGATTAGCCTCAACCCAGTTCTAATGAAAAATAGGGGAGTCCCTCCTTCCCCCCCAAGTGCATCTCTTAAATCAAATGGCTAGAAGAGTTTGGGATTATACTAACAGAAATAACACAAGACTAAGTCTTTTTGTCAGCACTACACCTCTGAGACCGACCAATCAAAGTGTTTTGCTCCAGCTGGCAGATAAACACCCTGCAGTTTTTCAGACAACATTAAGACAAACAGGTTCATGGTTTGGTGATCCAGGGTTCAAAGCACCTAGTCACTGGACTATGAGAGCATACAAACCAGACAGACAAAGGAAGGACGATCAAAGTTATGCTGGAAACAATGAGAGCACAGCCAATTATCCAGACAAGATAAATCATATTCAAACTGAGTTAATCTTTCTTCTACCCAAAACTAAGAAAAAAAAAACATGACTTTTACCAGATGATTAGTTTTGAAGAGTTCTTTTATTCATACTTCAAAGTATTACAAGTTCATGGAAACAAAAGTTGTCTGCACATAGTATTTCCGACTGGCCAGAAAAGCAGGTTCAACTCGACTGTCTCCCTGCATTCTTCTACTCCCAACTAACCTTTCATGTACTGTAGCAGTGTGTAAGCATAAGCAACGTGTGGAGTTCTGGTAAAAAGTTTACATACGCTCAACATGGGCATGGATGCCATGTTCATTTTGGTCTTTTTATGATGCATTTCAGGCGCTTTGTTTTTTTTAAGTGGAATGAGCACAAAACAAATAATCTCAACAATTTTTAAAAACATGAATTAGATTTAATAGTTTGAGTTTATTGTGGACTTTTCTGTAATTCGCTCCGTGTTATTTGAATTAAACATACAAGCTCAAATATATACATACACCTCCACTAGTTTGGGGTTCAATTAAACTTCCTGGATCATGGCACAGGCCTGGCCTTTGAGCATAGTCCACACCTTTTCAGTAGCTGACATTACTAAAAGTTAATATTAGTCAGCTTTATAAATTGCATGAGTGTTTGGATCAACACCCCAGCTGTTTATCTGTGCTGAAGATGGTTTCTAGGTAGTTCAGCTTCTTACCAACTCCATTTACCTTTTCCAATGCTCCAATATGAAAGGAAACAAGACAGCCCCACAGCATGATGCTACCACCACTATGCTTGGCATTTAGTACAATGTTCTTTGGTGCAACTTGACTCCTCTACTAGTCACTATGGCCATGATAGCTCAGGCAATGGAGCCTTTATTCCATGGCCATGTAAACCGTGCCACACTTTGGAGAGAGACACTGGTGTTGGACAATTTTTCCAGTTTATTTTTCTTAATTATCTTTACCACTTTCAGAACCGCTCAAATATATCTTTAAAGGCCTAAAGTCAATATGCAATACATGCCAATGATGAGTTTATACAAATTTCCACCAGAACTGTTAGGCAGGAAGAATCTTAATTGTCTGTTTTGGGATGACAACATATCCCACAGCTTAAGGGAAAAAAGGGGATGGAGTGTGATTTTCAAGAAGAGGTACCTCACCAGATCACAGGATTAAAGCAGAAGATTAATGCCCGGGAGTTAATGGGGATCACCTCTGAAGCAAACCCCAGATAAATGCAATTTTCTCCATCTACTAGTGAATAGATGACACTTTCCAGGCAAAATAAACTGCAGGGAGGAAAAAAGGGGGAATAAAAAGTTGCTCAGAGTGAATCCTTTGTAATTCCTTCACTATCCCCATAAAATAAATAACAAAAGGAGCTGAAACTCAGGCAACTGCAGAGAAGAATTACCATGACAGTTAGAAGAGTAAACTCCCTGCAAATTACACTCCTAAGTCCCTCATCATTTAAAAGTGATATCTCTCCTTCCTCTACCACTCTCCCACCCACCGCACACTCTGGCGAGCAAAACAAGTCATCCCGAGAGAACGGTGAAGCGCTGGAGCGATTAGTGGAGCTAAATTCTGTGAAGTGGTGGTGCTATTTCACACTTTGATCCTCAGAAGAATGTGTCATTATGAAGCTGTAAGAACACAGTGTGGGTTTAGCCGTGATAAAAAAGAAGTCGTTTAATGAACACGTCGATGACGACTTGTTCTCAAGTTGGACCGGTTGCTGGTGGTGTGTTTAAATGTGAGAGAAAAACTGAAATGATGGAAAGATATTAGTTGGTGACAACCTGAAACATGAGAATGCAGAAATACCTCGTTTTGAATAAAGCTATTCTGACCTCAACAGCGACTGGCAGGTTACAAAACCAACTACTTCTACAGGAAGTTGATTGACCTGATTATAGTTATGAAAGGACACCAAACCTTTCACATTTGTTTTTGGTTTTTTTTGTTTAACAGTTAATACCATTTATCATTTTCCTTCCACTACAATTATGCATTACTTAGTGTTTGTCTATCACAACATTAAGGTTTGTGGTTGTAATGTGACAAAATGTGAAAAGGTTAAAAGGGCTATACTTAAGCCACTGTATCAGGAAGTATAATCCCTTATCAGCTTTGAGGAATCATTTCTGCTTTATGTTGCGTGCCTCCAGCTGTCTGTCTGCCAGATGAATAGTGTCATCTCCAGCACTTTTACAAACATGTCTGCATGAACACGTCAGACAGCTATTTCAGGTCTAAAGTTGACACAAAGCAGGAGGAGAATCAACAGCAGGCTGGATCAGTTACATTCAACTATAAAAATGCATTCTGCATAGCTGAGCTGTGACTCACAAAACCCGACAACGCTGGACGAGAACTGCTCTCGCTCAGATGAGAGGGACAGAAAAGAGCTTTCAGCTCGTTTAGTGAACCGTCACTGCTGAGTTGCTGTAGGAGTTTTAATCTGAATTTAACCCGGTCCGCTTCAGCAGAGAACTCCTAGGCAAAAGGCCGATACAGTACAGTACCAATTCGGTCAAGAGACCAGATGAGATCAACAGCTTTTCTCTAAACATTTAAGTAATTTAAATAAAAACTAATTTTGGTGAGAAAGAAATTAGGACATCCTGAAATGTATTCCTACTTAAAATGGCAAAACGAATAAATAAATCTCACAAAGGCCTATCCCGTCAGGCACACAAGAGTAAAACATTGTTGTCCTGCATTTTAAAAGAGGTCTTCCCAATTTAAACCTGAGACATTTAGTTTGGTGCTCCTGAGTGTTAGAGTAACAGTGAACACAATGGTGAGATCCAAAGAGGCGTCTGAGGCCTTCAGAGATAAGATTGTAGCAGTTTAATCTGAAATCGGCCATTCCACCGTACCGAAAATAGGATGTTAAAAAATTACCACCAACATGCCCAGGTCTCTTAGCCCAAGTAAGTTCATCTTGTAAGAACGCTACAAGATGCTTAAGGAAGCCTCCAATAACACTATAATGATATCACAGGACCTACTCACAGGCACGTTATGAAAGTGCATGCCAGTAGAAAGTCACAATCAGAGAAAGGCAGAACAATAGGATGTGCAGGGAGGAAACTATTGATCTCTAAGGAAAACATGAAGGCCAGACAAAAAACAGACAAAGGTCAGGACTTCTGGAAAAATGTTCTTTGGACAGAATAATCTAAAACTGAATTATCTGGACAGAGGACATGTTTGCCATCAACCAAATACAGCATTCCAGGAAAAGCACTTAGGGCCAAAGGTAAAGCATAGAGAGGGAAAGTGTCATGGTTTGGAAGTGCTTTGCTGAAGCAGGACCAGTTCAGCTCACATCATAAAATTTTGGGCTGAAACAAATACTTAAATGACTAGTACCTTGGTTACAAAACTTTTATTAAATTCTGTTCAACTATTCAGCGCACTGTGTTCTAGCCGGCTGGTTATTTGCCTTGCACAATGCTCGTACTTCCGCTAATGATAGCCTATGCTATAAAAGGCAGTGTTTATTATGCCTGAATTTGAATTTGCTGTTTACCTTTTTGATAATTAATGCATAATTATATATTTTTTTATTTCTTCTTTGTTTTTGCACAAAAAAAAAACATGCTGTTAAAAGAGAATTATTTGCTACTTATATTTTCTTTTTCATGTATTTCTATTACTCATAAAATAAGCTTAAGTAGTTAAATAAAAAATATGCAGAATGTGCTAGTTTTTTATCTGATTCCATGATTAATCATCAGACTAATTAGTAGAATACTACTACTAAAATAATTGTTAGCTGCAGCCCTAACAGGATTCACCATAGTATTTTCCATGAATCAGAGGGTACTTGATGAAAATGTGAGACCATCTATAAAGAAATTAAAGCTGAAGCAGACCTGCACCCTGGAACATGGCAATGACCCAAATTAAACCAGTAAATCCACTGAGAGGCTAAGAATCAGGAAATGGAAAGTCTTGGGTCTAGTCAAAGCCCAGATCTGGATTTAACGGCAATGCTGTGAGGTGACTTGAAATGGCAGACTTTCCTCTGACCAATGTCAGAGGCTACAATATGCTTCTCACAGACGTTATTGCACCTAAATGGGTTAACAAAGGCTATTAGGTGATGGGGTGCCCTAACTTTTTACTAAGCTACAAAAAAGAAATCAATTCAAAAAAATAACACTATACTTTAAAACTTTAATATTATTTAACAATTTCTTTTTTAAATCAATGGGGTGTCCTGATTTTTTTTTCTGCTTAACTGTAATCTATGGATTTTTTTCATTTGAGAAACACCTTGTTCCTAACTATTATTTGAACTTTCATGCAGACAAGGTAAGTCATTTCAGACGTCCTTCTAGGAAAACTGTAGATTAGATTCATCAACAATGGCTCCTCTAAAAACATATTCCTGCCATTTTGTATTTTCTTTTCCAGTGATTATAAACAAAACATATGGAGAATTACTCATATCTATACCACTTTTCCATTTCCATACCAAAATTTAAAGAAATGCTCTTTTGCACAGAGCTTTATATATCTCAACATCTTAGGTGCAAGACATTACACGCTCCCACAATTCTTTATTTTTTCCATCTAATGCAGCAACTGCAGCATTTCGACAGACGTTATCACCATCCTGATAATGTGCAAATACGATAACTTACAGATCACACTTTATAATAAGCACTATTTTATCTATGCAGTTGGGTTAGGGAGTTTTTCTCAACAGAGCAGGGATGAAATACGTTTAAATAAACTGTTAATTAGGATGGTCTACATGACATTGTGGGAATGCTCAGTGGGACTCTAAAAAACGCACACCAACAGCCTCGGTGATTATATGCAGGTTTTTGAAGCTGTCCCTGCTGTCAACACAGAGGTCAGCAAGTGGAGAAATCTGCAGTTAATGTTGGCGCTAAATGGGTTCTGCTGGCAGCTAATCTACTCCCATCTATTTGGCCCTTGCTTGGAGCAGAGCTGGACTGTCCTCATATTAGGCAGAGGCCGTGGACTGCTGAGTCAGTGCCTGGCTTCAGTAGCTGATTAACATGCTATGTGAAAAGCAATCAAAACCCAGGCGGATTCTAATCACACAGTCACATTTAGCCTTGTGCAGCTGGTGCACCGCAGCGTGTCGCACTCAGAGTCAACAGGGACTCTCTGGGCAAAGAGGGCTTGGCTGCTACTGTCAGTGAAGCAAACATTCGACAGCTCAGGGGATCACTGAAAGGGATGAGCTCTACTGTGTGTGTGTCTGTGGCCATCTAGGTGTTGGTGTGCCTCTCTCTGCGGAAAGGAAGCTATCCATCGAGCCACCCAATCGCTCTCTCAATCCATGCTTCCAAGGCTTCTCAGAACCAGAAACTCACCCCCCCGAGGGAGGGAGTGTGGGCAGGCTGAGCAGGCACCAGCCAACCGATAAGAACGAGCCCTGTCACCAATCCTAATCCCCAATCACTCACAGGACAAAGCCTGCTGTCCACCACGCACCTCTCCAGCTGTGGCCACATTAAAGACATCAAACAGTAAACTTCCACCTGCCCGCCGAGATATCAGGGCTTAAACCAGGAGCTATTGTACAGGTAGACAGCAGAATCTGCAGCCAGAACCACTCACATCCTCATAGAGACACACATTAGCACGCTATCATGCAAAGACAGCATGCACGCAAGCCGCTGATTAATAAAAAGGTCAGTCTGGCAGAATGATTAATGTTTGAAAGATCACAACATTAAGTATACAGAAGACTGAGGGGTTGTGTCTTTGACGTCAACATCCTTACAGGATTCCTACACATTTTTCATGTGAATTCATGCCATTCATCTTAAAAAACAAAACAGTGAAGTTCATTTTAAATTTATGGAAAATGTTCTTCCCCTGGTGGGCTTTAAATATATACTCTACAAAAATAACAGGATTGATGGATGGATGGCTAGCAGAAATGAAGAAATTACAAACACAAAATTTTATAAAATACAAATATTTTTCCATAAATTGATTTTATTTTTCCAGAACTGAAAAATACTAAATTACACACTTTTCCAGACACACTTTGCAACATCCTACAAATGGTGAAGAGCATTATAACCCACCTTGGAGTTTAACAACATGGATAAGGTTCAAAGTAACAGATTGTTTTTCAGGAAAATTACTAGAAACCTTCTGCACACTATAGCCACACAAAGATGCACACAAAACCCAAGTTTCAAAACTCAAAGACTTGCACTCCTTAGGGATTTACAGAGTCAAAACTGGATTGACTATAACAAATTTGCGGTTTGCAGTGCTGTCACTTCAGCATCTACATTCCAATATTTCAATATGAACCCTAGAAGATTAGATATATATCTACTATATTCAGAAGTGCCATGGGGGGTAACAGAGAGCCTGTTCAAATGAAGTATGAAATCTTTTAGCAATTTGTAAGCATAATTAGAATATGTGTTCCAGTGAGGATTGTTTGTCAGATTATTATTTTTTTAAATAACAGCCTTTAACCAGGTATAAAATATACCATTTAAAAAGCCCACATTACTGTATAAAATTGTTTTTCTTTTTTTTTGGTCTGATGTATTATTCTAATCTTAAATGTCGTGCTTTCATTAGCTGTAAGCAGAAATCCTCATAATTAACAGAAATAAAGGCTTGAAAACATCAGTTTGTGAGGAGTTAATCTGTATAATGTATTTCAATTAGTGAGCTAAGTTGCTGAAATAAAATCAACTTTTCAGTAATATTCTAACTTATTGAATGGGTCTGTAGATTCATTACACACAGAGTTATGTGTATTTAATTAATTTTATTTCTGTTAGTCTTGATGATCATGGCTTACAGCTAATGAAATCCCAAAATTCAGTTTGTTGTATAATTAGAATATTACATAAGACAATAAAAATTATTTTTTAATACACCAGTGTGCACCTACTTACAAGTATGTCCATGTACTGTACAGTATATGCACTCGGTCTTTTGTCGGGGCTCCTTTTGCGTAAATTACTGCATCAATGCAGCGTGGCATAGAGTCAGTAAGTTGTGGCTCTTCAGAGATTTTATTAGCTGTAAGTTGTAATCATCAAATGGAACAGAACTGAAACGTTAAAAATATGCCACTTTATGCGTAGTGAATTTATATCAGTTTCCCTTTTTATGTTTTTATTGAATATAACTGATTATATGAGTTTTGAATAAAGGCACCTATAACGGAATATAGTAAAAAAAATTTAAGTTTAGTTTTTTTTTATTTAGTTTTAAAATGTCTTATCTTGGATCAAAAAACTGGCATTTTAACAAGGGTGTGTTAACATAAGAGCCACAGTATAACATTTCTTTTTCAAATCAAATACTGTTTTTTATAAAAAAGAAAATCAGAGAAATTAAAAGATGTCCTAAAACTGATTTAAGTATGGTTTGAAATTTATTTTCACAAGACATATACCTCTTTTGAAAACCAAGTAGCCTACGTTAACTGACTGCAAGTTTTGTGGAAATAAAAACAAAAAGTACATTTCAAAATAAATAAAATTTATCAACGCAACTGAGAGGGGAGGCTAACTAAAGCTAGCTGCTAATGTTAGCTAACGTTAGCTTGGACATTATAAATCATAGCTACAGCCGTTGGTGTGTCACGTGACCCACCACCTAGCTAAGGTATGAGGGGCGTTTGTTACATAATGACAAACAGGACCGATATGAAATAAAGTGTTATTTGAGCAAAAACATGACTATAGCTGTGTATATGTATATAAAGACAAATTAAATAAATGATGTTATGTTTACACCTAAAGGTGTTTCAGAGGGTTTACCTGTTCTATTATCCTGCGGTACCTCCGTGTGGCTTGTTCGATTAATTCCCGTACGGTCCATCCAGCTTTACAGGGGACCACCACTGCGGTGTCACCGAAGGTTACTGTAACTTTCATGCCAGCTATGCTTTCACACTGTTGTTACAAAAAAAAAACAAAAAACAAAAAACGACAAGGGAATAAAGTTAATCCAAGTTTGACTGGTCCGAGGAGCCGAAACTGCTCCGTTTTAGAGGAAGGCACCTGTCTGTCGAAACCGGAGCAACAGGTGTCTCAGGTCGCAGTAAAATCACGAAAAACTTAACTTTTCTGACGTTAACGTGTTGTTCTGCTGAGCGAAATTCCAGAAAACATGTTGTTTTTAACAGAGCTTAAAGAAAGCGGCCGTTACGGCTACAAAAAAGGGACTTTTTGGCATGCTGAGCCGACTGCTGATCCACCCAAACAAAACAAAGTGAGACTGAAAAAACCCGGAAGAAATCACATTGACTCTGGCCCTGCAGGAAAGAATACTGACACTACCCCTATTTACCGCATAAAGGCCCATTCACTAAATTAGAATATTGTTGAAATGTTCATTTATTTCAGTGCTCAATTCACTAAGTGCAACACATTATATTGATTAATAACACACAGACTGGATGTTTTCAAGCCTTTCTTTATGTTAATTATGATGATATTTAGCTAACACCTAATGAAAATACGACATTTAAGATTAGAATATTACATAAGATCAATTAAAAAACATTTTCAATACAGAAATGTGGGAAAATACGTTTAATCTGTTTAAAGGTTATTTTAAACAATCTGAGAAAACAAGCCTAATTGAAACGCATATCCTTAGTTACTGAATGTGACTGCATATTTGTGTGTATGTTAATAAATATAGACATCTTTATGTCATGTATGCATAGAAGAAAATCTTAAAAAATCTTTATGAAAGGTAAGTTTTATATATATTAAATGAGGAATAAACAGATCCCTAGTGTGTATATATATATATATATATATATATATATATATATATATATATATATATATAATATATATATACACAAGGGTGGGACAATAAAACTGAATTGCACATTGCACCAGTAAGAGCAGAGTGTGAAGGTTCAATTACCAGGGTAAGACCACAGTTTTGCTCAAAATATTGAAATGCACAAAACATTACGGGTGACATATCAGAGTTCAAAAGAGGACAAATTGTTGGTGCATGTCTTGCTGGCGCATCTGTGACCAAGACAGCAAGTCTTTGTGATGAATCAAGAGCCACGGTATCCAGGGTAATGTCAGCATACCACCAAGAAGGACGAACCACATCCAACAGGATTAACTGTGGATGCAAGAGGAAGTTGTCTGAAAGGGGTCTTCGGGTGCTAACCCGGATTGTATCCAAAAAACATAAAACCACGGCTGCCCAAATCACGGCAGAATTAAATGTGCACCTCAACTCTCCTGTTTCCACCAGAACTGTCTGTCAGGAGCTCCACAGGGTCAATATACACGACCGGGCTGCTATAGCCAAACCTTTGGTCACTCATGCCAATGCCAAACGTCGGTTTCAATGGTGCAAGGAGCGCGAATCTTGGGCTGTGGACAATGTGAAACATGTATTGTTCTCTGATGAGTCCACCTTTACTGTTTTCCCCACATCCAGGAGAGTTACGGTGTGGAGAAGCCCCAAAGAAGCGTACCACCCAGACTGTTGCATGCCCAGAGTGAAGCATGTGGGTGGATCAGTGATGGTTTGGGCTGCCATATCATGGCATTCCCTTGGCCCAATACTTGTGCTAGATGGACGCGTCACTGCCAAGGACTACCAAACCATTCTTGAGGACCATGTGCATCCAATGGTTCAAACATTGTATCCTGAAGGTGGTGCCGTGTATCAGGATGACAATGCACCAATACACACAGCAAGACTGATGAAAGATTGGTTTGATGAACATGAAAGTGAAGTTGAACATCTCCCATGGCCTGCACAGTCACCAGATCTAAATATTATTGAGCCACTTTGGGGTGTTTTGGAGGAGCGAGTCAGGAAACGTTTTCCTCCACCAGTATCACGTAGTGACCTGGCCACTATCCTGCAAGAAGAATGGCTTAAAATCCCTCTGACCACTGTGCAGGACTTGTATATGTCATTCCCAAGACGAATTGATGCTGTATTGGCCGCAAAAGGAGGCCCTACACCATACTAATAAATTATTGTGGTCTAAAACCAGGTGTTTCAGTTTCATTGTCCAACCCCTGTATATATACACACATAGATATACACATAGATATATGCATATATGTATTGTAGAGTTCATATTTGATCTTGAATTTTATTTTCTAGGTCTGGATGAGTATGAAAAAAACTGTATTGAAAAGTATTCAGAGTGAAAAATATTTGTACTTCTACTTTTGACTTTATTCCCATTGCGTGAACTGTGGATCCTTCGGTCCATCAATCTCTCCATTTATCCATCCGTTCATGTCCTTACAGTCATGTTTTCATGGGTTCCATATTTAAAACCATACATCTGTAAAAACATCTCCAGTAAACCCACAGTAGACATATGTATTTAAAAAAAGTTTCCGAACTACAGAAAGTTGAGTCTGGATAAGTATGGAATTTCAACACAATTTAAAGTGATTTTTAGTAATGTCCTTGACTCTGAATTAGATTTTTTTAGATTATTAGACCATTTTATCTCTTTAAAAGCCTTTTTAATAAAGCAAACAACTACCAAGAACTGTATGTAACCAACACAAAGTAACACATTATACGTTTATTATACGATTTATTGTCTTCTAAGAGTTGTTGTTAAATAAAAATATGATAAATATTGTCTCCATTTAAAATCAGCCCTTTGAATCTGATACTACTAAATTAAATCTAGTAGACCTGAGTGTAATGTAATTTCAGAGTAAATACAGCTGTGAAATTGTATTTTTTTGGTGGAGGCTATGGGTCTTATTCTTAATTCAAGTTGTTTTTAGGCATACACGCTGTTTACAAGCTTGAAAAAGACAACACATAAGCACACCTCTCCCCACCCTCTAATCCTCCAGCCACTCTCTCCATACTCATCACAGATTCTAATTACCCCACCATCATTTTGTGTCATTAGGTTGTGTTGTGAAAATTACTTTGTGGATATTAGCAGCCGCTGACAGCCTCCTGCACCTCATTCCCTCACATTGTTTGGTTTTCCTCTCTGGGGTTTCCTCCCCATCACATCAGTGGGAGCCACCGTTGAAAATGGATTCATAATTGGGACAAGCACTTTTTCCTTTATTTTTTTTCCCACTATTTTTTCTACATTTCACCCAAAATGTGTGGAGCAGAGCACTGAAAGGACTTCTACATGCACTGTTTTTCATCTCATTCTTCTCATCCAAAGTAAACAAGGTGAGTTTGATAAATAAAGAAAGGAAATGCAACAAGAGAAAGAAAATAGTTATCTGTAATTAGTAAATCACCGTAATGAAACCCTGCATACTTGTCCATAATCCCTGGATTTTTCAGGACAGAACAGAAGTATGGCCCAGTTTAGCACTGTTTTCAGCCCCCCTGAGGGTACGTGATGGTGGAATGGCTCCCCAAGCTGCTGACTCAACAATCAGTGCAACTGTACTGTTGCCAGCACTTCCACAAATGCTCCACTGCTGACTGCAGACATATTTAATCAGCCAGGAGAAACGTGCATTTCCACACCACGTTGTTGAAGGCTGGGACATAGGGAGATGAAAGATAAAATTGTTTGGTTTTATCTTAAAAACTGAACTGCCTGTCCTTTTATTTAAATGGTTATTGGTCCAAGGCTGGCTCCCAACTACACAATGAAAGGCTTTCTAAAAATAAATCAAACTTAATTGCACTCACATCTAGGCAGGACTGGATCCCTTCATGGCTCAAGTGAAAGGTAAACAGAGAATGAACCTGATTCTTGGGCTATTATCATTATCATCATGAAACCTAAGAAACAACTTTGCATACTTAGAGAGACATACCACGAATATTATTTTCATGGAACACATTGATACTTTTGAGTCAGAGAACAGTGTTGTTGTGTGATCTCTATAAAAATGTAGAAAAATATAAACAGAAGTAATGCAAGATTTCTATTGCAAGCATTTTATTGGACATTATGTGCAGCCATACAAAATCTCAGGATTACACACATTTAAAAAAACTAATTAATCTTTAAATAAATAAATGTGAATGTCCCATGAAATAAAGAAATGTACCATGAAATGTCCTATTAAATAATTAAAAAATATATGATGGAATTAAATATCAAAATCATATAAAATGTCATTTAAAAAAATAATTCATTTATAAATACATATAATTATTTCACTTTATATTTTATGAATAAATGTAAACTGTAAAAATTATATGTATTTACAGGGGCTCGCCAGTCTCTGGCACTTTTATTTTGGGGGTCACGGGCTGAAAAATTTAGGAAACCCTGCACTATGCTCACAACAGCTTAAATGCTAGAATTAGCTAAAATACTAATGTTAGCTAACTTGTTAATTAGCACTGGCAAGTTAGATGACACGTTAGCTAGCACTGGCAAGTTAGATGATATTAATGCACTCCATGTACGATGCTTGCAGGAGCCTATATGCAAAAAGCATGCTAATGTTGGCTAACATGGTAATTTTAGCGTGCTGGCTAACACTGGCCAGTTGGCTAACATTACTATCACCTAACCTATCATGCTTACCTGCTAAAATTTGCTAAATGCTAATGTTAGTTAATGTTCTAACATTGGAATTCACGTTCTGTTCTATCATTACAAATGTGGACATATGGCGTTTGCTAAACTCTGCTGGGACTTTAATTGGAACTGCATACTTTGGTCAAATAAGAATACGATTGAGCTTTTCAGCAACAAACATTCCATTTGGGTCAGGCCTGCTTTGAAACTTAGAATCAATAGGTGGAAAAGCAACTCATGCTCACTGTTCAGTAAAATGGAGCACCTGTGATGCTGTGGGCCTGTTTATCTTCCAAAGACCATGATAACTTTTGTGTATGGCAAAATACTATAATTTTTACAGATTTTTTCTGATTGCAAACAATCTAAATCCAAGATAATTCACTTTTTAGTCTAAGTCTTAAGTTCTGCAACAAATTATAAAACACAGTTTGTAATCTTGCCATACCATTGCACATGACATGAAAGTCATGAAAGAATACCAAGCAAAAAAGTGTGTCTGGAGTTGTTTTTAACTAATGAACTAACTGAAACTGCAAGAACTGTTCTTTACAGCAAAAACATAAAGTTGATGAAACTGTAAACTTATATTTGGTGAATATTGTTTACATAAAACACAATTCAGAGTGAATATAAAAATTATTGTATGAAATCCTTCTCCTAAAGAGCAACTCATGCCCACCCACAGTGGATGATCTGTGATGCTGTGGGCCTGTTTCTCTTTCAAAGCCCCTAAGGACCTTGTTAGAGTCAAAAAGCAACATTAAACCTTCAAAATAACATGTATTTTGTTAAAAATCCGTTGTCCTTTTCCAGTAAATTAAAAATCAGTCGTTACTGGCTCTTACAGCAAGGATAAAGATCTAAAAGTTTGTGCCAAATAATACAGAAATGGCTCATCAGAAAAATCAACCCTTCTTCCATGGGCATCTCAGACCCCAGATGTGAATCAGATTAAAAACAGAAACCTGTGTGGGTAAGTTGACTCAAGACCATTCAAAGACCAGTGACCTCAGAAGTCTCTCTCTGGATCCTCCAGACTTGTGAAATGTTAGAGGACAATTGTTTAATACTGTTAGTAAACGAGGTTTGTACAAAGTATTGATAGCGGGTTAAACATTTCTTGAAGTAAATATTCTAAAAGTAAATATTCTAAAATAAAAGGTTGGATTTTATATATTTATATAAGACTGTGCTGCTGCGACTGAAGTGGACTTTATTTTAAGGCTATTTTTACACATCTTGTATCAGAGTTGCTAATAGATGTGTACACTGTATTTTGTGCCTCGACATAAATTAGAACACTGTCAGAAACATGCAGAGTTGTAGTACAAAAACAGGTAGATTTGTAACACCAAGACTTGAAAGTGAAACAGGTTCGGCAGCATTCCTTTTGTGCAGCATCGTCTGCATACCTTCACTGCTCCCATTTGTTGACTCTACAGGTCCTTCTCAAAAAATTAGCATATTGTGATAAAGTTCATTATTTTCCATAATGTAATGATGAAAATTTAATGAACTTTATCACAATATGCTAATTTTTTGAGAAGGACCTGTATGATGTCATGTTCTCCATGGATGGTGAGGTCTCAGCATGCCCTGGTCTTTACAACCGTTGAGGAAATTCAGCTTTAAGACTTTGCACGGGAAGAGCCTAATTTTAGTCATATTTCAGTTCAAACTCTTTTATAAGTGGATACTCTTTGAATGGTCTATTGGGCCTTTTCTTTTTTCCTTCCTTTGAGTCTTTTGAATTCCTCCCTCATTTGGAAGTGAGGCGCACTAGCCAAAGTGTTCAATAACAGCCCAGTGATGGTTTTTGTTGTTTTGTTCATCACTTTGAGCGCAATTTGCAGAGCTGGGTAGTCTGGGTCGATAGCCATGTTGATTTGCTTTCAGCCACCAAGCAGTGCTCCTTTTCTAAAGAGCAAAATTGACATGTTCTCAGCTGCAGTGCCACCACCCTTGTGTTTTAGCTCAGTATGAGACTGAAGCCGGTCGATAGCTGAGACTTGCTTCACTTCCTGCTGCGATGCTTTACAATTACGGAGTCTGAATCGTATCAGGGATTACTCGTAGAAACCCACTCTCACTCTTAATGCATGTGGACAGGAGAGATAGTGCTCGCAGTCCAAAACATGAGTTTCATTCAGCGTGAGGATTTCATTTTAGACAGCATGTAAAAAAATTCATGCTGCAAAATTGCATTTCTTTTGTGTGTAAGAGCTAAAAATGGCCTAAAACCCATTGCCAAAAGCACTCGCCTAGGAACTACAAAAGCCAAAGTTGTCAAAAATTGTTGTCTAGCATTATCAGTTATTCAGAGCCAAATAGGCGTCATCGTGTATTCACACAAAAAGATGCAAATTGGCCTTTTTCTTTTTAAGTTACTGAATGGATCTTCGTGAAGCAATGCTGGCACGCCACTTTCTTTTTGAGCTTTTCAAAGGACTGGATGCAGAGTATAAAGAAAAGTTAGCAGACAGTGAGAAGAAGATAGAGCCATAGTTACCCTTCCCAGCATGGAAGAATCAACATGGTCAATTTACACTACATTCAATTTATTTATTTTTATCCAACTTTATTCATGGGTTTTTAAGATGATTACAATATAATATTATAATACAATATTATATCATATAAGACATTGGATATGAAAAAAATAGAAAAATAATAAAGAGGAATGCTAAGAATGGTTCTAATTCTTTCACACTCTGAATTAAAATACGTTCAATTTATTTCTAATTTACATACAGCAGCATCCATATTTTCGGAGATCCCTGATAAAGCCTTCTAGGGCAGTAACATAATCTCACAAAACAAATGAAAAATGTTCCTTTAATTTAAGCAAATTTAGTTATTGCCACATTCAGAAATAATTGTTTTTGTATAAATTCCCTGCTGTCACATTAATTAGCACCCCGACTGTCAGTACTTTGTAAACCTAAGAGTAGTTATCTTTTAATAATATGATGTGACACCAAGCCCATTTCTCTTAGTCACTCTTAAAAAAAAGTAAGACAGCCATAGGCTAAAATTCCCTCCGTTCATATGGCACATTCCTACAGCTGGCAGATTGGAAGCTGATAAATGATTTCTGATAAAACTTAGATCAGGACAGAAAACATGACGCTTACAAACGAAGGCTGATTTATCATGATCTTTTGCCTCTGAAGCATCTGCCTCAATTGCGCTGAAGACAATTGTTGACACTGACAGATAAACCTAATTACACTGTTTGTCTTGTTCAGATGGCCTGGTCAAGGCTTGATATATATTGAAGGGATAGCACAGCATATTTAAATTAAGGTTGTTTGAATGGCGTTTTACTGCAGGAGAGATTGATGCACTTCACAAAATAGATTTCATCATGAGGACATTCTTTGGAAATACTGAAGCAAGATTAAATTAAATTCAATAAAATTCAGTTTTATTTATATAGCGCCAATTCACAACATATCGCCTCAAGACACTTTACAAAGTTGATTCAATCGAATCATACAGATTTCGAGTCAAGTACATACATTCCAATTAATCTTAACTATCAAACAGTGCAGTCAGATTCAGTTTGTTATTCAATTGGTTAAAAAGTGTTTTTTTTTAATCTAAGGAAACCCAGCAGATTGCATCCAGTCAGTGACTTGCAGCATTCACTCCTCCTGGATGAGCATGTAGAGACAGTGGACAGTCGCTGGCATTGACTTTGCAGCAATCCCTCATACTGAGCATGCATGTAGCGACAGTGGAGAGGAAAACACCCTTTTAGCAGGAAGAAACCTCCAGCAGAACCAGAACCAGTGTGAGCGGCCATCTGCCACGACCGACTGGGGGTTTCAGAGAACAGAGCAGAGACACAAAGAGAACAAAGAAGCACTGATCCAGGAGTACTTTCTATGGGAAAAAAAAAGTAAAACGTTAATGGTTGTAGCTCCTTTAGTGGCTTCATCTAGGAGAGAAAGATAGCTAACCAGATGAACTCTGAGCCAGTTTTCAAGTCTAGAGTATGAAAGAGCACACATACAGTTAGTTACAGTAGAAGCTCAGCCAGTAGCTATGTCTAGGAGAGACAGGGTTAACACTGAAAGACTGAACCAATTGTATCATCTGTAGAAGGTGAGGATTAAGATGTTGGCAGCAGAAGCTTGGCCGATCCCCCTCCAGGAAGGTGCCACAGCTAAACACAGAGTCAGGCCAGGTGTAGCTTCTAGGAAGAGAAAAGAAGTTAAGAGGAGAGGAAAACACCCTTTTAGCAGGAAGAAAGTTAAAAGCTGAAATAACAGCAAATAATGCAAAATTGGAGAGTAGTATGAGAATGTAGCAGAGAGAGTGAAAGTGGTCATTATGTCCTCCAGCAGCCTGAGCCTATAGCAGCATAACTACAGAGATAGCTCAGGATAACCTAGATCACTCTAACTATAAGCTTTATCAAAAAGGAAAATTTTAAGCCTAGCCTTAAAAGTAGACAGGGTGTCTGCCTCACGGACTAAAGCTGGGAGCTGGTTCCACCGGAGAGGAGCCTGATAACTAAAGGATCTGCCTCCCATTCTACCTCTAGAGACTCTAGGAACCACCAGTAAACCTGCAATCTGAGAACGAAGTGCTCTTTTAGGAATATATGGAACAATCAGATCTCCGACGTATGATGAAGCTAGATCTTTAAGGGCTTAATATGTGAGAAGGAGAATTTAAATTCTATTCTGGATTTAACAGGGAGCCAATGAAGGGAAGCTAAAATAGGAGAAATATGATCTCTCTTTTTAATTTTCATCAGAACTCTCTTTCCTTGGTTTTGTTATTTAGTATAGTTATTGCTCAGTTCCTCATGTCTCTGCTTTCCTCCTGCTCATTAGTTTAACCTGACACATTCCCTCAGCCTCCCTGCAGCCTGGTCCACACATGTTACATTTTTCCTCTGATTACCCGCCTCCCTGTGTCATTAGTCCACACTCCACTTCCCTCAGTTTATAAGCGCTCTAGTTTTCATTGTTCCCTGCTAGTTCCTCTCGTCAACTCCCCTGTTATCTTCCCGAGTTCCTCATAGTGCTTTGTTTTCTGTTTTGCCTCCTGTACCTGTTCACCTTGGATTACCTGCCTGTACTCAGTACTCTGCCTGCCTGCCTGTCTGTAAGTCAGACAGGCAGGCAGGCCTACCTAATCTGGGAGGACTCCTACCAGATTAGGTAGGAGTCCTCTTGGTGTGTAGAGCACCATTTTCTCTCCAATTTTCTAACATTGTGCTTTAAGGTATGCAGCTCTGAATTAAACCAGGGAGCCAGCCTCTGAATAATTACCTTCCTTTTCATGTGGGCTACACTGTCTAATGCAAAATGCAATGAGGAATTAACACTATGAACAAGAGAATCAATTTGTGAAGGATAATAAACACAATTACTGCCCTCCACTGTGTTTTTCTGTGAAATAAGGAAATTAAAAATGGAATAAATTATTTATAGGTTGATACAGCATTGTCTGATAATGATCTACTATAATGAAATGTTCTTTCAGATGTGGAGTACTTCGTTAAATAAACTTAAAAGATTATGAGGAAATATTGTTATTTCTTTGCACTCAATGCCATATGTCAGCACAAGGTCCAGAGAATGAAGACAAAAGTGGGTAGGTTTGCTAATGTTTTGAGCAAAGCCGGTTGAGTATAAGATAGCATTAAAATCTATATTTAGGCTATCACTTTCAGTGTCAACATGAATGTTAAAATCCCCCACTATCATAACCTTATCTGTATTTAACACTTAATATGATAAGACGTCTGACAACAGATCTAAAAATTGAGAATAAGGGCCTGGTGGTTAGTACAAGACAACAAACAGAAGTGGTTTTAATGCTTAGGAATTCGGATGAGGAAAACTAAAGATTAAATAATCAAAAGAGTTGTAGCTATTAATTGGTCTGGGACTAATCAATAAATTGGACTGAAAGATGGTTGCTTCTCCTCCTCCTCGCACAGTATTTCTAGGTATGTGAAAATTTAAGTAATTGGAAGGAATTGCCTCTTGCTGCAGCCAGGTCTCTGTGAGACAGAATAAATCAGTCTGATTGTCACAAATCAAGTCATTAACTAGCAAAGTCTTTGAAGAGAGAGCTTAAGCTCTATAAGCCACAATTAATTGTTCTTTTCAATTTGAGTTGTGTTTATTTTCATGGTTTCCTCCTTTTAGATTATTTTTTAATCTATTCAATTTTGGCTGTGGGCAAGATACTGTGGTACATAGGGTGATGGGTGGGTAACAGTACAGAAGCTGCAGAGGGGAATGTTAAATTACAACCCTGCTTCCTGGTCTGAACCCTGGGTTGTCAGAGTTTTGGAGAGCTAATAAAATTCAGCCATATTCCTAGAAAGAAGAGCTGCTCCATCCAAAGTGGGATGGATGCCATCTCTCCGGATCAGACCAGGTTTTCCCCAAAATGTTTGCCAATTATCAATGTAATGTCTCAAGGCATTAGATAGAAAGTTAAAGCTTGGATGTAAATCGGTCTTGCAAATGGACAAAGACCCTCAACATAGCAACAAATTAGTTACAAAGCAAGTTAAGGAAACAAAGTCAATGGAGAGATTCCTTCATAGCTGTGAAACAGGAGAAGTTAGTATGCAACCTAGTGTCATTAACTGAAGCACTTTGGTTCTGTTTTTTCCCTTTGGTTTTTTGATATCTGTATAATTTTTGGTTTTCATTTTGCCAGTCTCCTGCCTGCTATTGGATCTTCCACCAGCACACAGCAATAAGTAAGCATTTTTAACTGGTAAAATCAGATGCTAGCATTAGCGTGCTTTGTTTGCTCCACTGTTGTTTCTTTTAGGCTGTTATTCATGCTGCAATATTTCCACGCATGAAATGTACAGTTTCGTACACTGCTTTCAGCATACTACTAAATGATTTTATGATGTATTATAAAGTGATTGCAAAGTTAGACATTAAATGTTAAATAGCACTCCAAAATGGCTAACCTAAATAATTAACCTTTTTTCCTCTTTTTTCTTAAGTGTACAAATTATTTTGCCTGCTGCTGCACACCTGTAGCTCATCATTTGATAAACCCTGTCAGTTCAGACTACAGGCTCCTTAGTTCTTTTTGTTGCGTGACGTGTCTTCCTGTTGCTTGCTGTGGGTGTTTTCCTGCAGCACCTTCTGTTCTGCAGAAACCTTACATTTGCATCTTAAATACACTCACACTGTGGCAGTTGGATGTTCTGTCTTACTAATTTGAGGCTGTCAAGTAAGACTCGGAAACCATGCTTTCTTACCCTGGTTATGTTTGACAGATGTGCTGGGCCTTTACAGTTTGTTTTTGGAGACAGAAAGGGAATTCTGATTGGTTACAACCAAAACATTTTACATTTTAGTGCATTTAGTTCAAAAGTTGCTAAAATAAATCCAAACGAATCTTAAAAGTAAGCTGCTTAATGCATACATAAAAGAAAAGCAGCTATAATAAGTTGCTAAATTTAATGACAAGCCGATGACCAGAGGAAACGTTTACCCTCTTTGTGACTGACCTTGTGAACATATCTGGGTTCAGTGCCTGTTGAACTCTCCAGGTTCAGGTAATAGACTTCATATAAAACTATAGTGGCTCACACTGAAAAGCAAAACCAATGCAGGAGAGTTTTAAGGTTCAGTACTATGGTTCCAAAAAAGTCCTATGAAAAAAAGTTTAATAGTATTTTTTTTCTTTACATGTAATTTTATTGCTAATAGATACTACCTACCAAATCTGTAAGAACAAGATTTAACTGCACTAAAACAATGAAAATGGCCTGGTTTTGCTCCATAAATGAAATAAACAAAATCATGTTTTCTAGCTGAAGAAACAATAAAGAAACCTGCTTCTTGTCTCTCAGATGGTCTCATGTTTTCTTCAAAGACCCACTGATAGACAATAGGATTTATGGTGGATTCTATGATGGTGAGCTGACCAGGTCCTGCTGCAGCAAAGCATCTCCAAACCATCAGACATCCACCTCCATGCGTCACAGTTTGTATGAAGTTCTTTTGCTAAAATGCTGTTTGTGTGAGGTTGGAGGGTGGACAGGCAGGTGATCCAGAGAAGAGGTTAGTACCTCCTTGGGGCTTGCAGGTTCTAGCAAGCTGAAGCAGACTCTTGGTTGGTGGAGCACAGTTAAGTACCTTCAGCCAAGTGTGAATCTGGGTTCGGAACATCACACAGGAAGAGTCCAGGGCCGGGTCTTCAGAGTTTTTTCCACTCTAGGAGAGGACAGCAAAACGAGGATTTGTAAGATGATGAGAAAGGAAAAGAGGAGATGAGAGAGGTAGGAGAAGAAAAATCACACACATGTACAACACAAACCTGTGCTCAGCTCTGTGGAATGACAGTGTTTGGTTTATGCCAAACATGTTTTCTGTCCTGGTGTCCAGTTAATTAAATTTTTTACTTGTCTTTCTTAGAACATTATTCCAGAAGTCCTGGTCCTGGTCCTACATTCTCTCTGGCAAACTTTAGTCTGGCCTTCATGTTTATCTTAGAGAGTTGAACTTGTACAGTTTCTTACATGCAAAATCAAATCAACAGTGAAAAGCCTGCTGTAGGCCCTAGGATGACATCTTAGGGTTTTTGGAGACGTCTTTTACCATCTTGCAATGTGTTTTCAGCGTAGATTTACTTGGACAGTCAAACCTGGGCATGTTGACAATTGCTTTGAATATCTTCCACCTGTAGACTACTTTCTGTGGTTGATTTTAATTTATTTTTAGACCTCTTTAAATCCCTCCCCAGACCCATAAACTGCTACAATCTTCTTTCTGAAGGACTCAGAAGGCTTTTTGGGTCTCACCACTGTGTTCACTGTCACTTTAAAAGTCAGGAGCACCAAACTAAATGTCTTAGGTTTAAATGGCGCAAACCTCATTTATAATGTTGAGTAATGATATTCTAATCATGATTTTAGGTTTAGGTTTTTCCTCTTTATAATTTTATTAGAATCTTTCATTGCAGTTCAAACTAATTGATCACACAGGGTGTGTTTGTCTTTCTTTTATTTTTCTTAACAATAGCTTAGTGACAGAAGAAGCCTTACCTCGGTTTATCTTGATATGCAGGTAGATCAAGATAAAGATAAAGGTGTTTTTTGATTCACTTGCTTTTGGATGAACTCCATTGGCGAGCAGCCAGAGTGACTTATTTGATCTTCTGGGACAAGACGTCATAGAGCTAGGGTATAAGGAAGACAACAGGCGGCAGGTAATCACAGACAGAAATAGGATGTAAATTTACCAACAACACCAATTTGTCTATGGATATTTTCACGTCAATTTTGAACAGGAAGCACGTTTTCTCACTTTTCTCTGCATCAAAGCCACCAAGAAGAAGTCTTTTCATCTTCGACTGTTGCACACACCTAATTAGTCTAATTAAATTTTTCTCGGCTGAAGTCAGAGTGTGACAAAGCACGACTCTCACCCTCCTCACCATGCTCATTGATGGGTGAGAATGAGACTTTATATTCTGCAGGCAGGTAGCACATCACACAGTCTTTCCTGTTCTCGCACACATGCATCCCCTAATGGATCAAATTAGCACTTTGGCACATAAACCATGTTTTTCACTCATTCTTTCACCCCCTCGCCTGTTCTGTCTCCGTATTTGTCTCATTTTCCTCCCGCTTCCTCCTGACACAGACAGTCGTTGGGTAATTAAAAATCTACACTGAGACAAAAGTTGTTTTAATTTAAGATCATTACAGCGTGCCAGTCTCTGGCTTGGAGGTGATCTTCTTCAGAAATTCACTGCTTTAAAACCATGGCAACTGCCACGTAACCTCGTTTTCTGCCTAATCACAGAACAGGGACTGCTGAACATTGATTTAGACAATTATGGAGCTACATTAGCAACAAAAGCAAACTAGGCAGAAGCAACGGTTGAAAAAGGTGAAGTGAGGAGGGGGCGCTTAAGTGCTTACTGGGGAAATGAAAGTGAATGCAGAAGAGAGGGGGCAGCGTGGTGGAGCTACATATATAAAACCCTTTAATGGCTCTAAAATGGTCCCTCTTTTTTTGCATTTCAAAAATGCTCCAGTGGTGTCATTCAGCTCCATCTTACTTCATTTCTGCCTGCTCTACCTTAACAGCCTTTCTTTTCTTTGTCAAGCAGGTTATTTCAGAAGTTCTCCCGTGTGTTTACAGGAGACTGTTGTACATATGTCCACAGTTACCTATAATTAGCTTTAGTTTTATTGTGTAGGGTTTTGTTATACAACTGGTTTCTTTTTTTTTAAATATTTTTTTGGCAAGAGTGGCCTTTATTTTTGACAGTAGGTAGACAGAAGAAGGGGTAGAGAGAGATAGAGACATTTGGTAAATGTTGCCAGGTCCGGGACAGCCGCCTCAAGGACTGTAGCCTCCGTACATGGTTGCGCGCTTAACCCCTACACCATCAGCGGAGCGCCCATACAACCGGTTTCTAAAAAAGTTAGTAGGTATTTTGTGTGACATCTCAAAAGATACATTCACATGATCCCCATATTCATCTAGAAACTGTAAAAACACAACATACAGAAGCAGAAGTCTGTATAGCTCAACCTTTAGTAAGAAAAGCAGAACTCTAGTTTTTTTTTTCTCTGTAAAACAAACCTTTTTGGATGTGACTGGACCCCTCATCCACACACAAACAAGTTTTGTGGTTAGAAAACTGACTTATTAAAATGGCCCATGGTCAATTGCTCTTCGCCAATTTATAACCCAGTTTTGCTCTTGCACATTCCCATTCCATCCCAAATCCCTTTCCATATCAGTGCATTAAGTATTTTGATTACTTATGGGGATACAAATGCTCATATCTCTCAAATATTTTTCATTCGCATGTGTCAGAATCTGTCATTTTGGTGTTTTGTGTTTGTTTACTTTTGTCATTCAGGTGTTTTTCTGTTCTCTCTAGTTTTTCTGTTTACTTCTGTTAATGGTTACTTTCTAGATTCTACATTCCACGTGTTTGTTTACTTTTGCTTAGATCTGTTTTCTCTTGGCTTGGTTATGTAGTTTAGTTGTTGCCCAGTTCCTCATGTTCCTGTCTTCCCTGCTAATTAGTTTCACCTGTCCCTCAGCTTCTCTGCAAGCCCGGTCCACACCTGTTATACATCCTGCAGATTATCTGCTTCACAGTTCCTTTGTTCTACACTCACTTCCCTTTGTATTTAAGTTTGTTTGTTCCCATTGTTCCCCACTGGTTTGTTTCGTCAACTTCCCTGTTCGTCACTACCCTCATCTGAGTTCAGCCTAGTTACCCTGCTCTTAGTTTAAGTTTTCTAGTTGGATCTGGACACCTGGGACAACATTCTTCTATACTCTGCCTGCCTGTAAGCACCATTTCATCATTAAATCATCTTTCTACTCACTATGCCGTCTCCTCACCTGCCTCTGGTCCTGCCCGCAAACCCTTGAATGTGACAGCATGTAGATATTTTTTCAAGAAATTGTATTGTGGTTTTGGGATATGTGGGGCTAGACGTTTAAGATGACAAACCAAGAAAACACAGAAAATAACGACCCCAGGATAACTACAGCTTTAGTTTAATTATTTTATTCCTGCATACAGTCATTTTGTGTCCAAACACACAAACAAGAAAGAAAGAAGGAAAGGTTAAAGGTAAAAAAGTCAGTAATTGGAGAAAGGCTTTACTGTACTAACACAAGCTCATTATAGAGTACGTTTGGAGCTGTCTGTCTTCAAAGGGATGCTGTCACTTCAAAATCTGGTAAAATTGTGGAGCAACCAACCAGGTTGTGTCAGCAAATGCTGTTTTTTCTGGGCACAAAAACCCCACTTTGGGTGCAGGGCCTTCATTCTAGCCCTTCCCTGAATGTGCCAGGAGTAATGAGAGAACTGATGACAATCTATTGGCCAAACGCAACCAATTAAGTTATGCAAATGCACTAATTGAGAATGCACAACAGTCCGGCCTCAACACTTAACCTCGTATAACCTGGTTATAGGTTTCTAGCCTACAGTATAGCGTGGAAGATGGATTTGGCTGCAGCTTTCAATAGGCGAAGAAAAGAAGTAGGAGCAAAGAGAAAAAAGAGATCAAAATTGCCCTCCTGCCAATCACAAAAAAAAACAATTATCATTCCAAATCAGCACAGAAAAGACACAAAGAGTCCTCTCACACAATGGATTGGTAGTCCAGACCAGAACAATTACTGCATAATTAGTTCATCAGACAACCCCTGGATTGATCCAGCTTTGATTTGCATGCAGAACTGGGTCAGAGGGTACTCACAAGATGTTCCCATCGCATCAGCAAGAGAGAGGGAGGCAGACACTGCTGGCCGAACAAAAAATTGTTTAAATGGCTGAGCAGTTTAACACAGGAAAAATGACAGGGTGAGAAAAACGTCTCACTCTGAGGAACTGTTCTGAGTTCAATCACCCTGTTACACAGGTTGTAGGAAACATTGCCATGATTCAGATTTTAGAAGAAGACGGAGGATCAGAAAGTTGAGAAATTACAATGTGGACCAGAGAGATGTAATTCTTTTTTAACCCATCTGCCCCCAATTTAAATCTTTGTCTTCGTGTTCAGTCCAGGTTCTGATGATGAGGCTGCCTCTTCCATCTTCACAGACATGATTGCGCGACACAAGTTGTTATTCCCTTGACTGGCCTGGGCCTGATTCAAAGGCAAGGCGGCACTCGGGGTGGCAAAAGGAGCCCCGATCAATGTCAAGGAGAAGAAAGTGGTCTGGACTTGCCACAGTGGAAGCACCATGCTGCTACTTTCTATCCCTCTCCACCAAAAAAAAAATCGAGATTCAATCATTTTCCCAGAGAGAAAATGCGTCCTGCTTTCTGCAGGCTGTGAATAGGCTGTGACTGGTTACAACACAAAGGGTTGAGGGCACAGGCAATGACTGCATGCCACCCGGCGGCATCTACAGCAGCCAACTGCCTCGCCGTTTGATTTTGGGAGCGCAGTTGCTATGGTGACCACACTATTTGATTGTGGACGAGATAATTTGCATGAAGCATTTGCCTGATTCTGGAAAGAGGATCGTTTAAAGCAAAAGCATGGGACACAAATGGCCTTTTGTGCAGCCGGAGGAAAGCCCAAATGTACATACTGATATTACTGCTAGCTCACGTTTGTTTTTGACATGTGAGTCAAAGTTTGATGATTTTGTAAGTCATGTCAACATGAGCTTTCTTTTCAGGTCCTTTTATTTCTAGCCCGGCTTAGAAACGTCTGATGTCTCTGACAGGGGAGGGGATTAAAACAAGGAATGTGACAGTTCAAGGCCATGTAATTCACACCTCTGTGTGACTTCACTTCAGTCAATTGTTGTTAATCTGTCTTTCAAACTCTTGAATGGGCTTTACTATTTGCCCAAACTCGTTTGGCTAGAGATTATCCCCACTGCTTGTGCACCTTTTTGCTAACACGCTTTTTCCTTCTGCTAAATTTCCCATTAATATCCTTTGATACACCACTCTGACTAGCCATTTTCTGTAGCAATCAACTTTTTATAGTAGCATACCCTTTCTCATGACTGTGTTAGCCATAATAATTTAATATGTAATATTTACATTTTCTGAGAAAGTTTCCCTTTTTATTAGCTGTAAGCCAAAATAACCAGGATTAAAATAAATGAATGCTTGGAATATATATCACTCTGTGTGTAATGAATCTGTATAACTTTTTAAACTGAATTAAGATTTTTTGATTGTATTCTAATTTACTAAGATGTACCTCTAGGCTGTAGTTTTTGTAACAGCCCATAAATAAATCCAATCTTTTAAGCTATAAAAAAAACTAATCTCACTCTGAGTCGATGTTAGTTCAACTCTCTGAACTTCTGTTTCTTCAAACTATGATGCCTCAGAGCGTTGTCTGCTGGGGGTAAGACACTGACTGCTGATAACCACCCCAGAGAAGTCCACTTTCAAAATCCAAACCACAAGGCTCCATGTGGTTTGCAAGGAAATACACTTAAATCAAGGGTTTTTACTTGAGGCACCTGTGATTCCTAAAAGTATCCAACAAACAGCTTGACAAGCTTTGTCAAGGCCTCGCATAATTTGTTCAACTCAGTTCTCTCTAAACCAAAACAAACGCCCAATAATGAAATATTGTTTTAATCTCTATCTTCTTTTTCTCACCTCCTTAAATCCCAACTACACTTTCCCAAGCAGCTGTATAAATATGGATGGGAAAGAGGCGTTCAGAGCATGAAAATAACTTCTTGGCCTCGCAGGTCGATCGCTGGGTTAAGCCCAAGCTTAGCCTCAGCTTCTGGAACGCTACACCAAGGCTGTGGATAAAAGGAAAAGCTATTTCTACCCAGCTTCTCCTTTGCAATTATTGAGGACTCCACACAGCGTAACTCCTCAACCAAGCCTACAATTCTGCAAAGGGATAATTCCCTTAAGAGGTAGGGAATGATAGTAATTTTGATGCTGTTTGGTTCCCATTCATTGATGTAAGGAGTTCTGCTTTTTTATTTCTATGGGCAATAAAATTATGTCAGTTTTGTCTGTTGTGACAGTTTTTCTCTTCGAAAGACTGATTCAGAAGCGAGAAGCAGTAATAGCAGACTTTGAAACCCCTTAACAATAGAAATAGTTCTTATTGATCCCATCATCCTGTCTAACATCTCTCAGCTATTGTTCAGACCTGAGATTGGTGCAATTTATTCTATATTTTATGTTCTGATAAAGTTCCAGTTGAGACATTTGTGCAGAAGGTTTTCCTTAAAGTTTGGATAAACTGGATTCCACTCAGCCTTTAAACCTTTTTACATTTTGTCACAAACTATTCTAGACGAACACAAACTGGTGCATAATTGTGAAATGGAAGAAAAGTTCAAGGGGTATCAGTCCTTTTGCAAGGTCCTGCATATATATCAAAGCTGAGGGATTTGAATGTGTTGAGCGGACAAAAAGCAGGGAGCCTCCTACGTACCTGCTAAAATCCCTGAAAGCATTTCACTCCCTTTTAACCAGAGAAGAAAAATGGCAGCCCTCACTTGAACGACCCTTTCTGCAGGGCTAAGATTATAGACCGGCCTTCGCTTTTTTTTTATTTGTGCAGGGAAAATGTAAATGGTCACTGCAGCCATGATGTAACATCTGAACCCCAAGGTCTCTCAAGCGGATAAGCCATCCTTGGCCCCACAGAGGAATTCTAAGCTCTTCCTCCCATCATTTCCAGCTTCATTTCCCTATGTGTCAGTGCACAAGCAGAGAAGAGGGGAAATGACACAATTACACGCAGCAATGTTGCTCATTTCTAAAACAATAAAACACAGATTAGATTTGAGGGAGTGCATTTATAAATACAAGTGTTTTACATGTGACTGTGATGAAAACTGCTCTCTGATGCCTGCATCATCTGTAACAATAGTAACAAACAATACACACGGTCACACACAGATCCAGTCCACTCAAACAACTTTAACTGTTCATATATTACCAACGGCTTCACAATAAAGGAGTGATTAGCTCTGCCTTGCAGCAAAAAGGTCACGGGTTCGAGTGTATGTGTGTATAGTTGTTGATCTATCCAGGGTGTACCCCACCTCTAGCCCAGTGACTGCTGAGGATAGGTACCCCCCTGTGACCCTGCAAGAATAAGCAGGTTTAAAAAATGAATGGATATCTAAGAAATCCCACGTTATTACAGTAAGTTGTTGACTCTGCAGCAATCCATCATCTTGAGCAAGTATGTGGCAACAGTACAAAGGAACAACTCTTTTCAGGAGAAACCGGCACAGTACCAGTAGACATCTGGTTAGCAAGGGTGAAGACACAACTAAATACTGAAGCACTCAGGAATTATTTTTTATGGAAAAGATAATCAAGGGTGCACAAAGTTAATGGCACACAACATTATGGGTGACATACCAGAGTTCAAAAGAGAACAAATTGTTGGTGCACGTCTTGCTGGCGCATCTGTGACCAAGACAGCAAGTCTTTGTGATGTAATGTCAGCATACCACCAAGAAGGACAAACCACATCCAACAGGATTAACTGTGGATGCAAGAGGAAGCTGTCTGAAAGGGCTGTTCGGGTGCTAACCCGGATTGTATCCAAAAAACATAAAACTACGGCTGCCCAAATCACGGCAGAATTAACTGTGCACCTCAACTCTCCTGTTTCCACCAGAACTGTCCGTCGGGAGCTCCACAGGGTCAGTATACACGGCCGGGCTGCTATAGCCAAACCTTTGGTCACTCATGCCATTGCCAAACGTCGGTTTCAATGGTGCAAGGAGCGCGAATCTTGGGCTGTGGACAATGTGAAACATGTATTGTTCTCTGATGAGTCCACTTTTACTGTTTTCCCCACATCCAGGAGAGTTACGGTGTGGGGAAGCCCCAAAGAAGCCTGCCACCCAGACTGTTGCATGCCCAGAGTGAAGCATGGGGGTGGATCAGTGATGGTTTGGGCTGCCATATCATGGCATTCCCTTGGCCCAATACTTGTGCTAGATGGGCGCGTCACTGCCAAGGACTACCAAACCATTCTTGAGGACCATGTGCATCCAATGGTTCAAACATTGTATCCTGAAGGTGGTGCCGTGTATCAGGATGACAATGCACCAATACACTCAGCAAGACTGGTGAAAGATTGGTTTGATGAACATGAAAGTGAAGTTGAACATCTCCCATGGCCTGCACAGTAACCAGATCTAAATATTATTGAGCCACTTTGGGGTGTTTTGGAGGAGCGAGTCAGGAAACGTTTTCCTCCACCAGTATCACGTAGTGACCTGGCCACTATCCTGCAAGAATGGCTTAAAATCCCTCTGACCACTGTGCAGGACTTGTATATGTCATTCCCAAGATGAATTGATGCTGTATTGGCCGCAAAAGGAGGCCCTACACCATACTAATAAATTATTGTGGTCTAAAACCAGGTGTTTCAGTTTCATTGTCCAACCCCTGTATTTTGACATCTTCAGCACATAGCAGCCATATTGGATTTTGAGGTAAGGGAAACCTTAAAATTCCAACTTGGAAGGGCATTACTCTTAGATTTTAAGACTTCTGAGGATCACAAAATAGACTGTTTAAACAGTTCACCAAATTAACTCCTCTCTAAGTGGACTCAATAAAATAATTGCCAGTTATCAAGCAAAACACCTGATAACTGATAATCAGGTTTTTGTGTCCAAAAATCAAAAAAAAAAAAAAAATCAGTTTTGAGTCAGTTTATAATAACAGTCTTTGCAGGTCTTAAGTTGTCAGGCCTGCAGGAAACGAATCTGTCTCTAACCTCCACAAAAAGTCCCCAAGGTTCCAGCAGCAATCGGTCTTCACAGCATCTGGACATGTTTAACATGTTTTTTTCTTTCTGGTGTGAAAATATTCTTCAATTTCCCCTTGAAGTTAGAAAAAACAGACTCTGTGTGTGCTGCATTTCTCTATGTTTACGAAACATTAAAACCCAAAGAGACCCACAGTTCACCTATACATACGGTTCTACTAGCCTCGGGGTTCGTTGCATGCACATGTCATTGCAATTCAGCCTGACATGTTTGGTATCTTTGGAAACGTCGAGGTCTTGAGGAGAATTCAAAATGAAGTTCACTGGGTTTTAACAAAGCATGGTTGTGCACCATATGCTCTCCCTGCGGTGAATTTGTGTGGGCTGAGGAGGTTAAGGCACATCCAGGCTGGCAGTGGTTGGTAGAAACACAAGTGAAAAATGATCACACCACTGTTGTTTCTGGGAAGGTTTAGGTGTATGAATAATGTTTTTGCTCTGGGCAATGCTGTGGTTCATAGAGAAGGACGGACTAAGATTATATCAGTGATGAAGAATAGGCTCATGCTAAAATTCGTAGTTGTACAGAACACAAAACAAAGACTATTATTCAAAAAATGGGTCCTTAAGGAAAAAAGATAAAAACAAAGTTTGAAGTCATAACCTTAATAAAATCTCTTAAAGGAGAGTTACAATATGGGAAATTTGGAAAGTTTATTCTCTCCCAATTATTCAAATCCATATAGGCATTTTAACTCTAACAGTTTAAACATATGTATTGGAAGAGGTGTCGCTGTAGCTCAATGAGATATTTCTGGCAAAATAAAGGCTTTATTACTACTGAGAATTAAACATGGTGGTGGTGACCTTAAACTGAAACACACTTGGGTTATGCAATAGGACAATGAAGCACACCAGAAGGTCTACCTCTGAATGTTTAAAAACAATGACATTTTAGGGGTGTCCTAGTCAAAGTTTGGCTCTTAAATCTTATCGAGATGCTGCTAAACAGGCAACTGATGCTGAGAAAACCCCCAACTTGGCTGAATTAAAACAATCACCGTTTTTTGCGAATGGTTGATCGTTATTTAAACACTGCTTTTTGTCTGTACCCTGGTTATCTTTATCTGAAATTAAAGTTTGTCTGATGATTTTAAAAATCGAGGACAAAAAAGCAAAAAATAAATGTGAAAATATCTTTTCTACAGCGCTGTATGTGTCAGAGCACTGTTAATTGGATGGAAAGAGAAAATTCTATATTCTAAACCTGAAGAGGCAAGGTCAGGCCCCCACCAGATATGTCTACTCATCATTACTGCGTGAGGGTTTGATCAATAAAACTGCCTTGAGGTACCTTTTCAGACATAAATGGTATTTAAGCACATTTAACAAAATGCATGAGGAATTTTAGTATTGCACAGATGATCCATGGAGAAAACACAGTGCAGAAATAATAGGCCCACAACACGCAACTGGGAAAGTAAAGAGCAACTGTTGCTGATTTCACTGCTGTGGTCATCAGGTTGCAAATCCAATGTACCCTGATGTAACTGCCCCCAAGCAAAAACCTGGTCCAGGTGAGGCCTCATCCATCAGTGTTGCTTTGCTGACCACCCGCTCCACTGGAGCATGCACTGTGCTTTTATGCATTTGATACAGCAAACCCTCCTCTCTCTGTGCTTCCCTTCACTGACCTGTCAAATTGCCCGTTGGAGTAAAAGATGGTGGCGCCTGAGCCATTTTTTTTCAAGTGCAGACAAAAAAGAGCCCACAACTCGTCTGATCTCATGTCGAAGTGACAGGTGTCCAGGATATGTGTGAGTGTGTGTGTGTGTGTGTAGGGCTGGTGCTGGTCAGACGACAGATCCTGCTAATCCTGTCCGTCCCAGAGGACAGGCAGTGTGACTGGGTAATTGGCCACTGACTGAGCAAGAGCGCTCTGGAGGCGCTGCTTATTGAACCACTGTCACAGAGAGAGGAGGAGGAGGCTTAACGAGGCTGGAGAGGAGAGGAAAGGAAAGGAAAGGAAAGAAAAGACAAAGTGTGGAGAAAATCAAGAAAAAAGCTCAATGGGTAAAAAGGAGGGAAAAAGAGGAGTAATGCAAATAGAAAAGAAGGACAAAAAAGGGAGAGTTAAGTGGAGGGAAAGAATAAGAATGGGTTGCATAAAAAAAACTTAATAGAAGTAACAGTGGTGGATTTTAGAATAACCCTAAAGCCTCGATTTCTTCTCTCTCAGCTGAAATGTGACACTTTCATGATTACATTGGACTCTCTTTGGGGGTGAGGTGGCTTAATCTTAAAAGGATGAGCAGGTAAGGGGAGGAGGGGAGAGTAGGAGAGGTGGAGGGGGAGTCATGGTAATGGAAGTCCAGGTTAATACCTCCCTCCTCCAGTTGGCCACCCGACAAATTGCCTTGTAAAAGCAGAAACGATGGATAAATAAAGAATAAAATAAAAAAGAATATCCCTCCAGCAAATTGGCTGTCATTGGATTATCCCCCATAAAGCAGGATTTGTGCGTGCGAGGAGAGACTTTGGGGCATATGCGTGACCACCTTGTTGCTCCACGTAGTGGGGATATGTGTGGAGAGATGGCTGGTGGTATCGGGCACAGAGAATGGAAGGGTAGAGGGAGGAAAAAGGATTGGATGAACGATCATTGCTTCGTCAGCTCCATTAAACACACCAGTGGCCTGTAAATCAGACTGTCACACCAACACCCACACATTCACACAGACATTTCCAGAAGACCAAATAAAAGGTGAACTGTCAAACTCTCACATTGTATAGATTCACATACAGTGATATATCTTAACTGTTTGTTCATGTTCATTTTGACAAATATGACTTACCGTTAACAAAAAACCCCAAATATTTATTTTCAAATAACAAATAAATAATAAACTTTGCATAGGACCAATCGAAATTAAGATTTCTGATTCAAAAGTGTTATGTTCAATCCTACACAATAATAGAAATAACTCATTGCTAATGAAGCTGACTCTTAAACAAACTGTGACATTTAAAGCGTATTAATGGAAAATTTGGTGGAGGGAAAAGGTGCACATGGAACAACCACAGCACTGAGCGGACTGTGAAACAAAGCTTGTTTGTGGGGGAGATGCACCATACATGGACTGCAGCTAGAGTCAGAGCTTCAAAATGCAACTCAAACAGACGCATCCAGGACATATACCCATATCTCAAATCTGATAATGATTTTCTTAACATTTTATTGTATAAGTAATTTCCTCTAAAAGGAGGGCTGTAAATAATTCAGTTAGCAGTCTCTTTACTCTTTGTTTTCGGATGTGTTTCCATTAGGAGGGCTGCAATTCTTCTGGCCAGTAAAACAGGTAAATCTGCAACAACAGGTTTGATTTAGGGTTGCCAACTACCATCTTTTATAAAAGTGGCACCACATAAAGTACATGGCACCAACACCTTTCTGGTGTAAACAACAACCACTCACTGGCTGCTTTATTAGGTACATCTTGCTAGTACCAGGTTGGAACCTCGGACCTTCAGGACTGCTGTAATTCTTCATGCAATAGATTCAACAAGGTGTTGCAAACATAGCTTAGATGTTTCTGCACCAATTAGATTTGACAGCAGCACATTGATGAAGAAATGTCACTTTCTACCACATGTCAAAGCATCTCTATTATAATGAGATCTGGTGACCGCAGAGGGCACAGGGGTAAGAGTTGTAAGGTTGGAGGTTGATTCAGCAACACTCAGATAAGCTGTGATGTTTCAACGATAACTGACTGGTGTTAAGGGGCCCGAAGTGTGGCATGAAAATTTTCCCCACAACATTACACCACAAGGACCAGCTTGAACAGGGCAGAATAGATCCATACCCCAAATTCTGCCCCTACCATCTAAATGTTGCCGCTGAGACTCATCTGACCAGAAAATGGTTTTCCAAACTGTTATTGTCCAGTTGTAGCCATGTGATTGGCAAAGGGTGCACCTAGTAATACGTTTACATGTTCTCCTCGTGCATGTATTGCTTTTCCCCAGGTTGTACTGGCGAGTGGAGACCAATTCAACCCTGACTTTTCAGATATGTTTATTTTAAAGGCATGTAGCTGAACAGAGTAAATGATCATCCCTCAGTTTGCTGTCATTTGATCCTGCAAACTAAACCCTGAAGAACAGAAAGTCCACCCCCACTTCGTCAGGGATCAGTTTAAATTCCTGTAAAGAGTCTGGTGGAAGACTCGTTGCCCTGCTTGATTACTTCATCAGTGTTGTGGTAAGACCATCTGCCCTCTAGGTGATCCGCAGAGCCAAAGACTGAATAGGCACATTTGTTTTGGTAATATGATATCCTCTTGAGTTCATGTTTTAAGAGAGAGTGGATCTCAAGAAATTATAAATCTGTCATGCTTGAAAAAAGTTGCAACTGGAAACAGTGGAAGAAAAGGTCAGAAAGAACATTAAAAGATAAGTGGAATCAAGAAAAAGATGAGCATGGAGGGTTGTTGGGTGGGCAGAGGAGGAGCAGCTTGTCCGAGCCAAAAAACAATCAATAAGAGCTTGAGAGTCAACAGCGCGTGGGTGGTTAATGGCATGATTCAAGCTCATTAGCACAGCGTTTGACTTGAGTGCTTGACCTTATACCCGATCATCCCACTCTCACAGTTAGAAGCATCTGTGCTAAAACTTTTGACAGATAATGAACCATGCACATATTGTTCAGTTGAGCTTACCCACCTGTTATTCAAGAGGGTTTTTGCTACTTTTAAATGCAGCACAGCAAATCGAGCCTGACAAGACAACACAAAAACAAGTCTCTCAGTCATTGCATTACAGTGAATGAGATATAGCTGAAGCTCAAATATTACTTGCGTTCATTCTGTTTTGCTTCAGGGAGGAGTTTAAAATTGTTCTTCTATAGCTCCTTTTATAATATTCAGCAGCAGAAACACATTATGCTGTCAGACAGAGAAATGTCTCTGTCTGATTTCCATGCTTCCTTACAGTCATTCAAAATTGAATTAAAATGACTGATAACGCCCAATCATTGGTAGTAATTTCTGCCATTTTTGTAGCCACGTATTGATTCAGCGGCAGCCTGCAGTAAGCCATTCATCTTCCATTAAAAACAATCTCTTCTAATTGCCCTAAACTGTTTTTTTCAGTAGCATGGAAGGAGGAATTATCCCGAGCTACTGTGTGCAACAAATTACATGTCATTAAAATAAGAATATATTATTTTATGCAGTCATCGTGAGTTCCTGGAGGTTTTAAATAAGGTGTGGTAATGTATGCGCTCATTTTGAATTCCCTGAGGTTCCTCTTGATAGCAGCAATCATACATAACAATGCTTACAGTTGGGCCAGAGTGTATCTTAGTTGACAAAAAATCCTCCAGGTGTTATATATATTATATATATTTACATTATATATATTATAGAAAATTTACAAATATATTAATTTCTAAATGTTTTATATCTCGTGTATTTGCACAATGGCTGTTGCTTGTTTTGTCTTGCATTGTTCAATAAAAAGTCAGGTTTTTGACAGCCAATGTGGCATTGACCGTCCACAGGACAATCTCTGCATAACAGCTGTTCGAACCCCTGGAAGGTCGTTCTGTGGATGGGAGCTAGATCTGGGGTTTCCCACCTTGGATCACCCAGAAGCCAAACTGTACATAAAGAAAACAAAAGAAACACTACTAAAGAAAATATCTAAGTCTCTGAAGATTTAAATGAAGATTAAAAGATAAAAAAAAAACTACCAAAGCAATCCTAAACAAGCACATGGAGCACATGGAGCTTGCAATCTGGTTCTGTTTTTTTTAGTCCATGCCAGACTCTTACAGGTCAGCATTAAACTATCCATTATGAAGTCATCAGGCAGAAATCACTGCACCGGATCAATTTTAGTAAATTTACACTCGCCGACCACTTTATTAGGTAGACCTTGCTCGTACTGGGTTGGACCCCCTTTTGCCTTATGAACTGCCTTAATCCTTCGTGGCATAGATTCAACAAGATACTGGAAACATTCCTCAGAGAGTTTGGTCCATATTGAAATGATAGCATCACACAGATGCTGCAGATTTGTCAGCTGCACATCCATGATGCGAATCTCCCGTTCCACCACATCCCAAAGGTGCTCTATTGGATTGAGATCTGGTGACTGTGGAGGCCATTTGACTACAGTGAACTCGTTGTCATGTTCAAGAAACCAGTCTGAGATGATTCGTGCTTTATGACATGGTGCGTTATCCTGCTGGAAGTAACCATCAGAAATGTCTACAATGTGGTCATAAAGGGATGGACATGGTCAGCAACAATACTCAGGTATGCTGTGATGTTGACATGATGCTCAATTGGTACGAAGGGGCCCAAAGTGTGCCAAGAAAATATCCCCCACACCATTACACCACCACCACCAGCCTGAGTCATTGATACAAGGCAGGATGGATCCATGCTTTCATTTTGTTGACGCCTAATTCTGACCCTACCATCCGAATATTGCAGCACAAATCGGGACTCATTAGACCAGGCAACGTTTTTCCAATCTTCTATTGTCCAATTTTGGTGAGCCTGTGTCAATTGTAGCCTCAATTTCCTGTTCTTAGCTGACAGGAGAGGCACCCAGTGTGGTCTTCTGCTGCTGTAGCCCATCCCCCTCAAGGTTCGACGTGTTGTGCGTTCAGAGATGCTCTTCTGCATGCCTCAGTTGTAACGAGTGGTTATTTGAGTTACTGTTGCCTTTCTATCACCTTGAACCATTGAGGCCATTCTCCTCTGACCTCTGGCATCAACAAGGCATTTGCGCCCACAGAACTGCCGCTCACTGGATATTTTCTCTTTTTCGGACCATTCTCTGTAAACCCTAGAGATGGTAGTGCGTGAAAATTCCAGTAGATCAGCAGTTTCTGAAATACTCAAACCAGCCCGTCTGGCACCAACAACCATGCCACATTCAAAGTCACTTAAATCACCTTTCTTCCCCATTCTGATGCTCGGTTTGAAATGCAGCAGATTGTCTTGACCATGTCTACATGCCTAAATGCATTGAGTTGCTGCCATGTGATTGGCTGATTAGAAATTTGCGTTAATGAGCAGTTGGACAGGTGTACCTAATAAAGTGGCCGGTGAGTGTATGTTCCTGGCAAACTGCATAATAAAACAAAAAACGGAGTATTTCATCCAAAGCTCACTGTTTTCAGAGCGACAAAGCTCCAAAACACCACATAAAAATATCTCAAACTCTTTCCATCAAGCAGGCGTTCAAAGTTTAAGACTTAAAGGCCATAACCTACCATTAATTATGTATTATTTCAAATGCTTATTGAGTTACTGTCAGAATCTGTCTGTGTTTGGGGTTTAGGGTTTGTGTTCTGTTTACTTTGCCTGCACTGCCATGTTCTTCCTTTGCTTTATTTAAGTTCATTCAGGTTTATTGGATTCATTCTGGTGGTAAGATGTTTGTTACTTCCTTGGATCATTTGTTAGATGTTTTAGTTTGTATTTTCTTGTAGTTCTGTTTTCTCCATGTTTATGTTCTATTGGTAGTTTCATTGTTTACACATTTCAGTTAACTTAGATGTTTTCTGTTACCTCCCTGGACTCCCTGCTCCTCCGTGTTAATTAGTCACTCTCCCTCAATTACCTTTAGTCTCTCTTCCACCAGCTGCTTCTGATTCCCCTCTGATTAGCTCCCTATGTTCATTGGTACATTCTCCACCCTTCCTCAGTATTTTTACCCTCCGGTTTTCATTGTTCCCCACTGGATCCAATTGGTGGTTTCCCCGTTCCATGTCTCTTTGTTCCTGTCTGTAAGGTTTCCTGGTCTGATCATTAAAGCATTAATCTACTAGTGGATTGTTTAGAAAATCTCAGGAACATCTGTTGGATAAAATATAATTTCAGCTTCTTCTAATCCCGTGATGTAGACCTTTTGCAAAAGTGTTGGTCAGAATGTGAAAATATAAAAAGATCAGGTAGCTAGGTGGTGGTTAGTTGGCAACGGAAATGGAGCAGGTAGCAAACAGAAGGATCCAGTGAGGAGCAATCAAAACCACAGAGTATAAGAATAGCTACTCAGGTGAAATGTGGAGCAGCCTATGGCAGGCAGAAAGCGGAGTAACTGAAGGAGGGAGGCTAATTAACACAGATGAGTGGAAACGCAGATAAGTCCAGGAACATACATATCTAAACAAAAGAATGGCCATAAACATAATGAAATATAAGAATATAAAAATTAGAATAAGAGCAACTAAACAGGGAAGTGCGGAGAAACAGACAAGAAACACTTAACACGGGAGCATCATGACAGGTCAAGTCAGATCTTTTAACAGTGGTTCAGGCTTTAAATATAGAACCTTTGATGTAGGGATGGATGTAGGGATGGATGGATGGATGGATGGATGGATGGAGTTTTCAGGGAATATCTAGGAAATAAATTAGGAATATGTTCCAAACTCTTATTTTCTTATTCCATACTTTTCCAGACCTGGAGAACACAAAATAAATGTCACTGTTTTCGAGAGAGCGAAGAAATCAGATTCTCAGATACATATAATTCCCAAATCTACACTTTGACCAACCATAATTAGAGTAGAGTTGTGCCCTCTACATTTTGCAGTGTCTCATCTGTATAAAGCCTTACTTACACTCTGTCTCTGTTTAGTTTTCCAGAGGCATATATGGTTCTGTGAGCATAGCTTATTGATTGAAGATAAGTTTTAGGTTTCAGAAAAACTTAATTCAAAGTTAGAGTTTCACTCATTTCCCCAATAAATGCTCATCTAAAATATAGCCATTTATTTTGCTTTGGAGACAGACTCCCATCACTAAAGTCTATACTCAATCTGCACACAATACATGGGAGATAATTGCACAAAAGGCTTAATTATATTACATAATACAGAGAGCTTATGCCTACATTTTGAAAAGTGTTTGACAGCAGTAATGAGTCGCATGATGTTTAAAGATTCAAATGGCCTTTCCATTGGTTGACCTGTGCAGATGAGGAAGCAGGCCCTTTGGTTGTACAGTCAGCATTGCCACGGCCACTCCTGAAAATCGACTGAGACTTGTAACCCCATCGGTCTTTCAGCTGCACCAAAAGGCTGGATTTTTGCTTTGATAAGGAAGTCACAGACGACTACATGGCCACCAGCGAAGCTCCCAGCCAGTGCAAGATTTTTTTTGACAGGGTTAACAGACGATCAGTAAAGAGTGGCTCCCCGTGGCCCGTCTCCTTCCTTACCCCCCTCCATCTCGGCATCAATCAATACCTGTTAACAAAAGCTCTGCCCGCTTTCTCTCCACTCTCTTCACTCTTATTCATATTTCAGGATGTTATTAGAGAGCGCAGCAAAATGTCAGGATCTTTACAAGGTAAATATCTCTGTGAATGTCACAGGGAGAGTCGAGGGGGGTGAAAGTACTTTCCTCCTCGCTTGTGTCTTTCAGTGCCGAAGCCGGGAGCTGCCAACATTTGGGCAGGAGTGATGTCTCTGCCAGCGGCTATTTCAGTAAAGTCATTTGTTTCTGCTGTGTTTTCAGTGATCACATTGGCGTGGGTGTTTGCATTTTAATGACTGGCTTCAGAAGGAACAGAGGGAAGATTTAGAGAGAAAAAATACAACGAATAAGCAAGCAGCACTGTTTCACACCAAGAGGAAAGAAGATTTATCTGAGTGAATTGGAATGGGCCGGTTACCAGGGTAAAGGAATACCAAGCTATTAAACACTTGTGGTTTCTATATATTAAGTTCCTTTTACTAAGCAAGTTTGGGAGTTAAAAGAGTTTTCTCCAGCTGTATACAGCTGACCCTCCCCCACACGTTGCTGCAGACTTCCTTCAGCTTGCTAAAATAACTCTGGCTGTTTAGAAATTTCAGGTCACAAATAAAACACAAAAACAAATGTTTCTGTTTGAATTATTAAGGAGCAGCACCCATCACTTTTATTTAGGTAAAGCTCTTTCAAAACATCTGCTAGCAACCTTCAAATTGAACATCTGTTCAGCAGCATCTGCAGGGTGGCTACCTGAGCAAATAGCCTGACTAGTTAGCCATATAGCTCAGTTTAAACAGTTAGTATGGTATGCTTATACACAATGATATAAGTAAGTACTTGGGCTCTGAGTGGCTTAAAAAGAAAGTAAGAAAGACTTCCCTGATGTGCTTAGATTATTTTCCCGCTGCACATCCAGCTTCAGGTCAAACCCTGATGGCCAGAGATTCTCCTTCAGGATTTTGTGTTAGAGTGCAGAATCCATTGTTCCAGAAATTACAGCAGGTCATCCTGGTTTGAAACCTGGATGACTTGGAAACCAACGTCAAATTCCTTGTTTATACTCAAATGTGGCTATTAAAGTTGATCCTGAGGTTCTGAAACAGCTTGGCAGCCCTTGACCATCACACCAACACCATGTTTGACTGTAGGTATGATCTCCTTTTCTGAATTACTGTCAGTTTAATGCCAGATTTAATAGGATGTACACCTTCAAAAAGTTCCCATTTTTCCTCATTAGTCAACAGATTACTTTGCCAAATATCTAGATGTTTTTTTGGCAAATGTGAGACCTTAGGGGCGTTTGTGTTTTGTTTGGTCAGCAGCAGTGTTTACCTTGCAATCATCGATGAATCATTAAAACGGACCTTAACTGAGGCAAGGCAGCTTGCAGTATTCTTTTGTGACTCCTGGATGGGTCATCAATGCTCTCTTGGAGTAATTTTGGTTGGCAGAGTTTTTTAAATGAATTAATCATCATGTATGCAAAATTTGTTTAAAGATACAATATTTTGCACAGGAAGCTATTTAGTTGGACTTTATTTTGTATTTTTGCTTTGATCTATGTATTTAAATAAAAACATTTTATAGATAACAATAATATAGTGTAATAATCAATGTGGTATTTTAATTTATCAGGAGTAGTAATGATTGCCATCATCCTGTAGTAACTAAAAAGCAATTAGATGATGCTCTACATTCTGGTTTTAAGTTTGTGCGAATAACGCGATACGGTAAATTGTAATATTTTCAGTCAAAGTTATTATGTTGTGAGAATCTCACAGCAGGCCACTTTCTGAGGCCATGGCACAGCTGAAGAATGAAGATTCAGACAAAAACATGAGGCTGTGTCTTTACAATCTGCACAGCGCCTTGTAGAAGTCTCTCCCATCCCTACGGTGGGTAAATCAGCCGTGTCTGGGAAGCTATATGTCTGATCAAAGCAGAGAACAGAATGCATTCAGGGATGCATTCATAGCAGGTACCCATGCTGACTTAGAGCTCATTTCAAGTTGTATGATAGGTACAATAGACTCCACTGTAGGCCTCCTGATCAGAGGAGAGGGGGAACTGGCTTCTTTCTCTTCTCTACCCTTCTTTTCTCCATGCAAATCATCCACAGTGACGACAGCATGGACTCTAAGGGATCGCTGCTATTTTTGAATTGCCTGTTTTTCCACTTCCAGGCAAACATCTGCATGATGCCTCCAAACGATCAGAAATAAATGAAATGAGAAATATATGTAGAGCGAGTCTTTTTATTCCGGTCAGCTTCTAGGATTGTATAAAGTTGGACGCCTCCGCCTCGGTTAGGTAACAACCCCAGAACGAACAAGAGCAATCAAAGATTCATTTGACAGGAAGCAAGGAGGCACAAGAGTGTCGTTTTTCCAGAACATGCCTCCTCCCCATCTTCATGGCTGGTGACAGCAAGAATGACAGCAGCTCCTGCATGACCTCATTCACTGATGCCTCCTTGAAGTAAAAATGTTTACTTTCTGTTTCTGACAGTCTCTTGTCTCCATTTTAGTTTGTCACTTCCTGACCATATGGGATAATTAGGAGAACCATCTGACAAAGCAAACCCTGACAATATATTTACCTCCCAGACCAGGTCTGTCAGAGCTCTAAGCACTTACACTTTGTCAGATAAAGATTTCTTTTTTGCGGATAATCGCTGTTTTATATTGTGATGGCTCATATTTCAATTTGAGCAGCTGGACTGTCGAAAGATGCAATTTGCCTCTGATAATTACAAGAATTGTGAGAAACTTGTCAGACTGAAATCTCCCAATTATGGTGTCCATTTAACATCTTACCTCAGACCCAAAATTGATCCTTTTGGCATCTCCAAACCCATGATTTGCAAGGCTGGTGTGGTGAATAAGCTCTAAGCTGAACTTAAGGAGGAACTACCCACAACTTACCTTCCACCCTGCGTGTGATGGGGTTTACTTGCAGTGAAGCTGTTGCAACCTCTAACAGGTGCTGCTGAATGAACTTCTGATGCCACAGTGCCACCTATTGATGAAAACAGTTACAAAAATTGAACCCAACATGTGCAATTACTCATGTGCATGGTCATTTTAGTCCAATATTGTCTTTTTCAGGCCGCTAATAGCTAATGTAGTTTGGTTTTATGTTTGTCCTGCAAAGGAAAGCTCTTTCTTGTACTACGAATTTATGCACAAAATGATTAATGTGAGAATTTTCCTCTTCTATTCTGCTGTAAAATGGAAGAATGAAGTTATTCAGCCCATATTGTTATGAGTACCTGTCGATTTGTCTTTGTTAAGAAAGTTTAAATGTTACCCAGGTCAACATAGGGGGATTTAAAAGGGGAAAATAGAGCTGCGCAAAAGTATTAAATCTCTCACCCCTTGCAACCGTCCTCTAACCTTGTTGCACTGGTAGAGATGACGTCTAGACATGGTGCAAAAGCAGCGACCATCCATCACGTCTGATTATGCCGTTTAGATGTAATTGCAAACCCTCAAGAATTGCTCCTCCATTCCCATCCCTTCGTGAGAAAAATGCACATGCACGAGCACCACAAGCGCCTGCGACGAGGCAGAGAGAGGAAGGCTAGAATATCCCTTTTGGCTGTGCAGACATGGAGACAGAGAACAGGCAGCACCTCCATGCACATTTCACCGACAATCAAATTAGAGTTGGCCTTCGATACATCACTGACAAATTGTTTATTAAACAAAAAGCTTGAATTGCAGCATAGCTGAGAGAGATTCAGGGAAGAGAATGAGAACTGATGGGGGTGCACAAATTCTACACCCATGTAAGGAAGACTGCCTGCTCTTTTACACTCATTCCTGCAAACACATCTTTTATGTCTGTTTCCAGCAGAAAAGGCCTGGGTTTAAGCAGAAGCTAGTTTGAGACTTTCTTTGGAGATTTAAACACTACAGTAAAACCGTGACAATTGGGTCATGATTGTTTGATCCCCTGAGAGCCCACCCACAGCCGGTAACGCTTTGGTTAAAATCATCCTGCATATGTTAAGTTAATGTACTCATACGATTTCTGTATGAGTATTCTGTATATTTAAATGTTTTTTGTTAGAGCATAATTCATACATATTTTACAGTCAATGGAGATCTGAACTTTGCACAGCTTTAGAAGGAGGCAGATGCACTTTTTTGTCATAATTCACTTAATGCATTTTAACAATAACATCTGTGTCAGGTTGGATATACAGTGACATTTATTCTCTGCCCTAGTAAAGATGTGTAAAATTTGTATTTTATTGCATTTATCCATTATATCTATTGTTAAGTGCAGTCTTTTCCAAAAGTTTATCTAAGCATCATGAACTCTTAGAAATACCAGAAACTTTTGACATAAAACATGGTCTCCTATTTTAAACTTACAATGGGTCATCATTAGGTCTTTTTGGTTGGATGTTTAGATTATTCAACACAGAAATGGTTAATTGAAACCAAATGAACCTTCTTTCAAGGTTATCTTAGTCCCCAGATCTGAGTCCTATAAAAAAAACAAAGACAGCTTGGATTTTGTTTGATTTGACTAAATTAGGTTACCTCGGCATTTCCAGCTTCAGAAAACTTCAAGATTTTAGCATCACATGTATGTTATTGAAGCAAGAAAGTCTCAGTCTGACCAGCACTAAGTTTGACTCCTTTGAAAACCTGTAAATATGCTGCAACATGAATGGAAATGTAAGAGCTTGAACGCTTAGGGATGGAAAACTGGTAAACAGATCAAAGACTCAACACAGCTTTATAACGGAGGCTTACATTATAAAACTCCATCATAAAGTATATTTTACTTTGGGCTCATTCTTCTTTGGCTGCTCAGATCTCAGGCTCCTTCAGATCTGATGGCCGTATGGCATGGAGCTTCAACTTCCGTTCCCTCCATAGATTTTCAATGGGGATTTAAGTTAAGGGTTTGTGTCAGTCAGGAAAGGTTACTGTGGTGCCCTGAAGGTATGTCTTTACCAGCACCAACGTATGGTTTGGGACATTGCATGTCCCAAGACGAACCAAACCCATATTTTCTTTTCAAAATTTTCACAGATCTTTATTTCTTCGTGATTACCAGTTCTAGACGCTCTGAAGCTGCCACCATGTTTCACTATTGTGACAGTGTTTTTTGGGTTGTAGGCCTCTCCTTTTTTGTCCAAACATAGCTAATGTTTCTATGGCCAAACATGCTCCAGCTTTGTCTCATCTGACCCGAGAACATGCTTCCGACATGCAGAATATTTCTCCATACTTTAGTCTGGCTTGAAGACGTCTCTTCTGCACAAGTGGAGTTTTCCTTGGTTTGCAACCTTGCAGTCCACTCCTGTGTAAAGCTCTAGAATTTGTCTTCTTTTCGAGGATACATCTTAATCCAGTTTTAGATACCTGAAAACTCTTAGATTGACTTTTTCTAATGACTATGTAGTTTATTTTGGCACTAGTTGCCTCCATTGCACAGTAATCAGACAAGAAAGAGGGCATGCAGTAAGTTACATGAGACCAGGAAACAAACCCGGGTCGACCGCATCGAGGACCGCAGCCACTGCACATTGTGCAGGGTGTGTGAATTCGTACTGTGATTTTTTTTTCTCGAATATTTTTGTTTCTGTGTGCAAAGTTACATTACATAAGCATCCAAAATAAATCAAGTATGTTTGAAAGAGCTGTGTTTAATATTCCAGATACTTAGTTTACAATACAGTGAAACTCTGACAAAGACTGCAGACCGATTTACTGGTTATAATGAAAAAGTGACAACTTGACAGTGGTGCAGATGTGGTTCTTAGGAGCTCCACTGGATGTTTTGATGTTTTGATGTGTTTAGACACCTGTATTCCCCTCGTCGCAGCTTCTCTGCACATTCAATAAAGGCACACTGCTCTCCCCCTCCCCTCCATTACAGATGTGAGTGTTAGCAGCTTTATTTTAAACAAATAAAAAAATAATAAATCGTCCAACCGGCTCTTGAACCTGTCTGTTACCGACTGCGGTAAATCTCAGCGCCGGTGGTCCATGAAATGTTTACTGTATGCTGACAAGTGCAGTCAGACAAGTGAGGAAGAATGTTAAACAAAAGTGGGGAGACACAGTCCTCCATCAGAGGGTAAATGTGTCAAACTTTGCAAATATAATTGCTCACTGTGGGAGATTGACTTTTTATGTTTTACTTTGTTAAAGTGAAACTTTACCTGAGAGCTATCTTTGCCAGCAAGCTGCTAAATATCATCAGATTACGTCTCCTAAAGTGAAGAACAGGAATGAAAAGTGTCTCCCCCGGGAGAAACCTTGGACTACATGATACAGGTGTGCGGTTAAGGCTAAAAGGTCACCTCCACATTCCCCTGTTGATGCATTGTTCCTCTGCAAGAGCTGATGATGTCTGTCAATCAAGACCTTTACAGCATGACAGAGGCCATTCAGAGGCTGCTTCAACCGACAGCCACCACTCCATGAGAAATGTCACGGATGCTGTGATAAAAAAATTTAAAATTATGTTCGGGCCTTTGGTGAAATTTAAGCAGCTAGAGCCAGGCATGTTAGCATGCGGAATGATATACAGGTCCTTCTCAAAATATTAGCATATTGTGATAAAGTTCATTATTTTCCATAATGTAATGATGAAAATTTAACATTCATATATTTTAGATTCATTGCACAATAACTGAAATATTTCAGGTCTTTTATTGTCTTAATACAGATGATTTTGGCATACAGCTCATGAAAACTCAAAATTCCTATCTCACAAAATTAGCATATTTCATCCGACCAATAAAAGAAAATTTTTTTTAATACAAAAAACGTCAACCTTCAAATAATCATGTATAGTTATGCACTCAATACTTGGTCGGGAATCCTTTTGCAGAAATGACTGCTTCAATGCAGCGTGGCATGGAGGCAATCAGCCTGTGGCACTGCTGAGGTCTTATGGAGGCCCAGGATGCTTCGATAGCGGCCTTTAGCTCATCCAGAGTGTTGGGTCTTGAGTCTCTCAACGTTCTCTTCACAATATCCCACAGATTCTCTATGGGGTTCAGGTCAGGAGAGTTGGCAGGCCAATTGAGCACAGTGATACCATGGTCAGTAAACCATTTACCAGTGGTTTTGGCACTGTGAGCAGGTGCCAGGTCGTGCTGAAAAATGAAATCTTCATCTCCATAAAGCTTTTCAGCAGATGGAAGCATGAAGTGCTCCAAAATCTCCTGATAGCTAGCTGCATTGACCCTGCCCTTGATAAAACACAGTGGACCAACACCAGCAGCTGACACGGCACCCCAGACCATCACTGACTGTGGGTACTTGACACTGGACTTCTGGCATTTTGGCATTTCCTTCTCCCCAGTCTTCCTCCAGACTCTGGCACCTTGATTTCCGAATGACATGCAGAATTTGCTTTCATCCGAAAAAAGTACTTTGGACCACTGAGCAACAGTCCAGTGCTGCTTCTCTGTAGCCCAGGTCAGGCGCTTCTGCCGCTGTTTCTGGTTCAAAAGTGGCTTGACCTGGGGAATGCGGCACCTGTAGCCCATTTCCTGCACACGCCTGTGCACGGTGGCTCTGGATGTTTCTACTCCAGACTCAGTCCACTGCTTCCGCAGGTCCCCCAAGGTCTGGAATCGGCCCTTCTCCACAATCTTCCTCAGGGTCCGGTCACCTCTTCTCGTTGTGCAGCGTTTTCTGCCACACTTTTTCCTTCCCACAGACTTCCCACTGAGGGGCCTTGATACAGCACTCTGGGAACAGCCTATTCGTTCAGAAATTTCTTTCTGTGTCTTACCCTCTTGCTTGAGGGTGTCAATAGTGGCCTTCTGGACAGCAGTCAGGTCGGCAGTCTTACCCATGATTGGGGTTTTGAGTGATGAACCAGGCTGGGAGTTTTAAAGGCCTCAGGAATCTTTTGCAGGTGTTTAGAGTTAACTCGTTGATTCAGATGATGAGGTTCATAGCTCGTTTAGAGACCCTTTTAATGATATGCTAATTTTGTGAGATAGGAATTTTGGGTTTTCATGAGCTGTATGCCAAAATCATCCGTATTAAGACAATAAAAGACCTGAAATATTTCAGTTAGTGTGCAATGAATCTAAAATATATGAATGTTAAATTTTCATCATGACATTATGGAAAATAATGAACTTTATCACAATATGCTAATATTTTGAGAAGGACCTGTATCTGCTGCTGTTGCAGACTAGAAAATATTTTCCAGCTCATGTGTGGTTGGTAGGTGACGGGGCGTGATACATGCCTTTAATAACAGTCCATTAGCTCACTGCATGTGTGTCTCCTGGATCTGGGCTGGAAAGTAGAAGGTTGTGCAGAGGCATGTTGGATGTGGGCGGTGATGGGCTGTGAATCACAGCCCGGTTTGCTGGGTTTGCTTGTCCACTGGGACCGGACTGAATGCTGTCTGTTAACCCTTACCCCAACCATATTTTTCTTTCTACCCTGCTCTCTTCCCTCTCCCCTCACCCTGATGCCAGGATGTCTCACTTTCTCATCTTACTCACACTTGCCTATGAAAGGTTTTAACATTGCTTACATTTTTCCCCACATTTTTTATTTTATTTTGTTTTATGCAGAAAACAGTGCATAATTGTAGCGAGGGCGAAAAAGCTAAAGCAATGGTTTCCAAAATATTTTACAAATAGAAAATGTGTAAATTGGTGCGTACATTTGTATTCATCCCCCTTGAACATGTATAGTGGTTTGGGCAATGTCTCTACCAGCTTTTCACATCGAGAATGAAGGGTTTGCTGATTCTTTTTTGCAAACATATTTCTAGCTCATTTAGATAGGATAAATGTCTGTGAACAGCAGTTTTCCCACAGATTCTCAATTGATTTAAGTCTGGACTTTGGCTAGGCCATTTTAGCATGTAATACGGTTTTATCTACACCACTTCATTGTAACTATGGCTGGAAGGCTGAAAGAGGAACCTCTGCCCCAGTCTCAAGTCTTTTCCAGGAGAATTGTCTCGTTTTCAGCTGAAGAAAGGCATCCCCAAAGTATGATGCTGCCACCACCATGTTTCACTGTCAGGAAATATCCTCCACACCAAGGTAGTTTTGCAGTTTTCATTCGTTTTTTTTTTTTTTTGTTTTGACCTCAGATTTTCAATTCTAATTTAATTTTAATTAGTGTTTAGCATTTTTTGCTAGTTTTGTTTTAATTTTGTATGAAAATGCTTAGTTTCCGTTTAGTTTTTATCAGTTGCAGTTATAGTTTCAGTCTTTTTTGTAACACGAGTTACATCCTGTGGATGACGGTTGCACATGCTCCTTAACCTTCTCAAGGTAAGCTAGGTTAGCCGTCTTGTGCAAGCTTTTCAAGCGAACATTATGGTTTGTGGGATTTTTCCTCTATAATAATTTTTCACATAGTTTATCTTGTACCATTACCTTCTACCATTTGTTTGCTGTGTCTTTATCCTCCTTATTGGTGACAATAATGCTGGAGAACTGATTTTCGTAGCAACTACCAGTATGATAGCAGCAGCTGCAGCAAAGCAGTTTGGAATATATGAAGCTGTATTTTTGAAGTAACTGTTTTGTATTTCAGCAAAATCTCTTTTTTTCTGGACAGGACTACTTGTTGTTTACGGCTGCACCTTCAATCAAATGAAGCTTAACCTGTGGCTTCACCGGGAGCTTGTTAAACATAGAAGAATCAAAATGAATGTAGCTGAAGAATGTGCATTTTCTCACCACTGCTTCATAAAGGACAGATTGGTGGAATGCATGACAAATAGTTGCCTGGTCAACAGACACTTCAACTTGAGTAGTAGATCATTGCAGCTCCTTCAGAGTTACCATGGGCCTCTTGGATACTTCTTTGATTAATGCTCTTCTTGCCCAGCTTGTCAGTTTAGGTGGACAGGCATGTCTTGGTAGGTTTCTAGTTTGTCCGTACTCTTTTCATTTTCAGATAATTGATTGAATAGTGCACTGTGACATGTTCAAGGCTGTACTTTTTGCAAACCCTGGTTTTAAATGTCTTGTCTTCTGTGTTCTTTGGTCTTCATGATGCTGTTTGTGCACTAATGTTCTCTACATGTAAGGATACCAGAGTAAAGGGCAGAATACAAATGCATGATTTTGGATTTTTATTTCCTCAAAAGACTTTTTTTTAAACCAAGCCTTATACTATTTATCTTTCTGTTATCAATGCACTACATTGTGTGGGTCTATATAAATCTATTTAATATTGTGGTTTTAACCTGTCCAAAATTCTGATACTTTTATCTTTCAGCTCACTTGCTTCATCTCGTTTTTATAAATGCCTCTTTTTTTTTAAAATTGACTCTGTAGGTTGGTATTTGAAGTAGTAGCACTGAAACCGATGCCATCTTCTAGAAACACATGTTGGAAGCCAAAGAAGTAGCTCCCCACCCTACACAGATCCATTCACCACCGCACATGGGCTGACAAAATGCACTGAAATCCACTGATCTCGCCCACAACAACAGCAGGCCATAACTAATCCATCTCCCACTACATGTTTTTAATGAGCCTCCATAACCATAATCCGTATGGTGCAGAGCGGCTCGGGCTCGATCGAGCTGTTTTTTGTGACTTTATGCTGTCAGCAAAATTTGACATGGGACACGTGTGTGTTTTAACGCCCTCATAAGTGTGTGTTACTATCAGTGAACATCTGCGTTGTCAGTGTGCCGCAACGGCAGACGATTTCCCATCTGGTAGAGGCTGGATGAGTGTGTATTTATTGTCTAAACAGAGGCCCAGTCTGTTTATCTGCACCATCCTGCCTTGTCTGAAAATGCATCAGGATTATTGGGGGCATGAACTGATGGAGCCGGCAGCAGCTTGTGTTTGCGTGTGAGAAAAATGGCTGCCAGGCCCTTTTCGGAAACCCCCAAAGGGAAACAAATTAAAGTCCCCCGGGGGCCAAATTACAGTTAGCTAACCAAGTTAGAGATCAGCAGCGAGAGGGGTCTGACTGGCAGCAGTGGACTGATTTCACTCCAGCCCCCTGAACTGAACCATTACACACACATGCACATACTCTGTATCCATACATCTGTCTTTGTTTTCTCAATGATTAGCAGAAGATAAAAGCCAGTTCCTGACAATAGTAGCCTCTCCTTTGTGGAGTCCACAGGGAGATCCTGGAACAGCAGTAATATATTCCTGTAGGTCAGGCTGTATTAGTACATCTGCATCAAGGGCAACAAAATTTAAACCGATTTAAACCCTCAAAATAGATGTTAATTTCTAGGAAATTGCGTTATTTTTATTTTAATCCAATACATTTTGTTCTTACTAGAAACAGTTTCTGAAATAGGACTAAAAATAATAAGTTTATCCATGTAGATGAGAGAGTAAAAAGGATTCATATGATCATGACGTGATACTTTTTATTTGATAAAAAGGTCAACCAATCTGGGGCTGGGCATGGTGCCTTGCAGCAAGATGTTTTTGGGTTTGAATCCAGGGTAGATACTTTCTGCATAAAGTTTGCATGATTTCCCTGTGCATGCATGGGTTCTCTCCAGTCCAAAAACATAACTGTTAGATTAATTGACCTCTTTAAATGGCATTTAAGCTGACCACTGGAGATAGGCACCAGCACACCCACAACCCTGCAAGGACAAGCAGGTATAGACAGTGGATTGACGCTAACATTTAACTAACAAATTTTAACATTTAACTAGTCTAAATCTAACTAGTCTGAAAGGTGCTCTAACTGAATGTGTCTCAATTAATTGCGCTTGAGTTTATTTAGGAGTGTCAACTGATTTATCAGACCTAAAAGGTGATTTATTTAAGCGTGCAGTAGTTGTTTGCACCTGATGTTATTTACAAGTATCAGAATAAACTGGATTTATGGTGCTTTTAATTTTTATTTAATCCTCAAACCACATCTGCTTCGTCAAAAATCTTCTTAGTCCCGCACATTTATCAGATCGGATTTGATCACAGAAGCCATCCAGGTCCTTCAGGTCTTCTGTTGATCACCAAAGTAAGACTTTGTACTGGTTTCTCATATATTGTGAAAATGGGGTTGAATACTATTGCAAGGCACAGTTAAAAATATGTTTTTTTACCTGCAGCCTGACTGGTTTTTCTTTAGGGTTGCCTTTAAAATGAGATGGAGCTCCAACATAGACTACCATCGCCACCATCAAGATAATGATGTAATGAAAAGATCATGCATGCAGCTGAATGACAAAGATGGCTGCCACAAATCAGCACCCTGGGATGAGCCTTGATTACTAAGTGACCTGCTTCTGATGCTCCAAAATAAAATGTCTGCATCTGCATCGTAACATTGATTTGTTATCATTCATAGAGACAGTAAAAAGGCATTTTGATTCCACTGAAATGTAAAAAGCAGCAATGAAGTGGGATCATTACCTTGAAGCACAAGTGTAATATGCAGCTGTCCTCACTGGAAAAGGAGGTTAAAGGAGACAAAGTTTTTAGCTACAATAACAAGAATTATCTCTAAAGTTTAAGAACATTTTGAAATGTAGTCAATAGTTTGTGCCTTATAATCCTATCTTGTATACATCGGCACGTAATGACATTTTTGGGATACAAAATCCAACCCTTTAGGATATTTAACAATCTTAATATCTGGGATTTTCTGATAATTTTATTAATCATTTGTTCTATTAAATGTCTGGCTAAACCATTGCTGTTGTTGCGGTTTCGGCAGGTGGTGAGTCCTCTGTGGGACCTGTAACCTGCTATAGCATCATAACAGACAGAAAGATTGCTCTCCTTGCTGAACCGTGTTTTTTCTGGCTTATCACTGGTTGGATTTCTAAAAATTTGCCTCCACAGGGAAACTAAAGTGAACCCTTTAAACCTATAAACAATGTATCAACTGTAAAGCATGGTGGTGGCAGTATCATGCAGTGAGTTTGTTTTTGCTGCCGGTGGTATTGCTGCATTGCACAATGTGAATGGACTATTTTTCTCAAAAAACAACTAGACAAGCATACTTTAAAACTGGTTGTAGAACATAAAGTGGGCAGATATCGTACCCTTAAAATTATTCCCATTGGGAATTTGTGGACTAAGCCTGAGAACTGGGTCTGTCCCAGGAAAGCAACAGATTTATAGGAAATCAACTAGTTCTCAACTGTGTTGGTGTGAAAGCACAACATCTAAACACTTTTAATTTTCCTTTTTTCATCTATTTTCTGTACCCATTTATTCCTAGGAAGTGTTGCAGGGAGCAACATCGGAGGTAAATAAAACATCCTGGATAGACCCAATCCAGAGATCTTCTCAATCTCCTTGGGTAAATCTGTTGATATCTAGAAAAGCTGAAGAACTTGTAAAACTGAGAAGCATTTTTAAATATTTTTTGTGGAGATTAGAAATTAAACTGACCCTTCAGCACCCTTTTGTTGTGACTGAAATATCTCCCCATCAAAAACGTGATAACAGATGAAACAGAGAAAGTTCTTTTTGTGAGTGACTGACGCACCTGCTGGCTCAGGCTCAAAACACGGCCATCAGCTTCCTGTTATGTGACACACACACACACACACACACACACACACATTTATAAATATATTCAGTGGTGGTGACATTTGTGAAGGTTGACCATCGTAAATCTTCATTTTATGAGCAGCTCCTGCTGAACACAGCAGATTGCTGACCACTCCGCATTGACATTCAAGACTATGCTGCCAAAAAAATACAGAACTGGAGGTTTAAACTCCCTGAGAGATGTGATTGATTTGCCTCATGAGGGCAGTGAAAAGCACTCACTGTTAGAGGTTAAGCTTGTTTCTATTTTTAAAGAATTTTCTCATTCAAATCATCATAAGTGGAGGTGGAGAAATTTAAGTCATCGTAACATCATGATCCATGAAGGAGAAGGAAATCAGTCACAACAAATAATAAAATATTATATCCAAACTGAGATGCTTAATCGTTTTAAACAAAATTTTGTAATTATTTTCTAATATTTCTGATGATAACATGAACAGTAGTCCCTTTGAAAACTCATGCGATAAATAAAACTTTCAGTTTCAGATTATTCTCAAAGTTAGAAGAGTTTAAAGCCTCTGAAAATCAGCTGGATCAGCTTTTAAACAGGCAACGTATTTTACTGTAGCACCTCCCACTTGAATCTGGTTTCCTGCACATTGTTTCCTTTATTTTCCATATTTGTATTCTGAATTTATGGTACATATTTCTACAGTGGGCAGGCTTTGAGTATTAAATCTGGAAATAGCCTACAGATCAGAAGGAAGGAAGCAGGAAGGAAGGAAGGAAATAAGGAAAGAGAGGAAATATAGTACTAAATACAATTGCTTTAGAACAGGTTGCTTTGAAAATAATCACTTCAACAGAAATGTGTAAAAGTTGAAGGCCTCTGCTCTAACTTCCCTCATGTAACCATAGGTGTTCCACAGGGATCAGTCTTGGGTCCACTCTCGTTCGTTATATATATCAACAATGTTGATGAAGAGGCTTCAAACAGAAATTTCCATTTTCATCTGTTGCATCAAACATTTTCGCAGCTCCAAAATTTTTTTTAATGCAGTTAATGCACATCCTACAATTCTAAAATAGTTTTAAAGCTAAACAAAAAAACGTGTGTTGTTCGCCATCTCAAATTCAAAGTCACTAAATCTTCCTGTTGTCACAACTCTTCATAATTCAGGGATTGAGTTAGTGTTTGACCTCACGTCAGGGGGTAAAACTAAAGATTAAAAATTTTTATTTTACCCCTGAAGTCATGTCTTCTTTCGAGACTAAGAAATGAGTTGTAATGCAATGAGTTGTTTTTGATTGCTGAGAAATTTCTCTGAAGGCCTCTTTACAGTGCTAAACGCTATCTGTGGAGCTCTGAGATTGTATGTCAAATCAACCCCAAAATCAGCTCCATTTCAAGGTTTTGTGTTATTTAAAAATCTTGTCGTATTTTGGTCATTACTTTTTATTGGACTCATGTACTTGTCATTGGACTCTTTTTTAGCATTTTTTGAAACATTTTATTTAACTTCAATGTTTTAGAATATGCAAAATGTTTGTGTTGTATTACTATTATTCTATTTTAATCTGCTATCCTCTTCAGGACACCTTGTACAGAGAGTCTAAATCTTAATGGGTCTTAACTTATTAAATAAATTAGTAAAATAAATGATCTGCAGTTCTTTTCAGTAAAAGGGAAGGCAGGAAGAGATTCAGAGTTTAACATCTGCAGGCTGGAATCCAATCAAGTCATTATGAGTAGGTGGAAACTTCTCACATCTTTTGGTGTAAGGACAAAGGCAGCAGTGCTCTCTGAAATCACCAAAAACTTTAGGTTTTTGTGTGAAAAGTTGTATTGGGTTTCAGAGTAGCTGTTTTCTTAAGGCTTTTCCTTCCAGGAGGAAAATTTTGCTTTGCAGCTCAAAACTGGTTGACCCCTGGAACAAATGAGACCCTCAACAACCAAACCCCAAGAGAACAAGTGACCACAAGCTTGCAGCAGCCATCAAATCTTTCTCCTGTCACCTTTCGACTCAAGACCTACCAGCTCATAAACCCAGCTGCATCTCCAGACAAACAAAACCAGCCCCAATCTGATGAGGAGCAGATGCAAACGTCTCAAAACCTGCAGGGGGCTGAGACCAGGGTGCCCTCGGAGCACCCTGGGCAAAGGAAAACTGTCCACGCTGAAGAGGTGTTGTTAGTCCAAGGTCTAAAGCGGAACCTGTCCAGTTCTGACCCCGGCAGAAAATAATCTAAGGTAGCTAAGGAATGCTTTATGTTACTGACAACTCACCAGAATCTCAGTCTTCACAACACCAATCAATCTGAGTGATGTTCCAGGTTGTGGCGAAGTCCAAGCAGCCAGTGCGTGCCCCAGCAGAGAGTTTGTCGGTGCGCTGCGGTGAAGAAAAAGTCACTGTGGCGGTCAAAAAGGACTTTCTAGGTAATGGCTGTCCAGTAGTTGTTTATTTTTTCTGGTTTCAAAATGCCTGCTGCTCTGTCAGAAAAACAGATGGCCAGGTTCAAGCCTGAATTTGGAAATTTGGCTGCAGTGGTGAAGATGGGTTACAGAGACGTGATTACTGTAACTGGTACAGACTATAGACTTAAAGGTCAGGGTTGTGTTTCCTATGATTTTCCTCATTCTGTTTTCCTGTTGGGTGCTTAAATCATGACTTCAGAGCAACACATTTGTCCTGTGGCTGAACCTCAGCTTGCTGCAAGCGTTAGAGAATGCCAGGAGGTAATTGAACCTAGTTATATTTAGCCGTCTCTGCTCTGTTCATAAGAAATGGTCAGTTGATCCATCCAGATGTTCTGAGTTTAGGAGGCTGCATGGCAGTTGATGCTGTGGACCACATCCTGCTGTTTGAGTCAGAATTACAGGGCTGCGGCAGTACAGTGGCTGTAAGTAGTTACTCACCTTATCCATATCTACTACTGTACATTTGAAGTCTGTTTCATACTTTCAGATGACAGAAGTGGCTTTTATCTACACGTATTCTCTGACGTACTCTCCAACACCCATAGGTAACAGCTCCATTTTAAAGACCAACCCGGCTGAGGTGGCAATACAGTGCCACTTTCAAAGGTAAAGCCTCAATCTTTATTATGGCTTTGGACCTAAATAAGCCAAAAATGGCAAAGCTACACAAAAATCCAACACCCTTGTTCCTAGGACAAAAGCATGTCATTGCATTCATGCATGCATTAGTCTAACATTTCTTTTGCTAATTTTAAGTTTTCTTTATCCAGCAGGGAGTGGAGCTAAATTCTTCACTTTTTAATGTTTTCTGCAAGGGCAGCATGCTACTACAACAAATGATGTTGAATAATTTTTATTTTTAAAACGTTTATGTAATGCTTCTATTGACTTGTTTCTCTTAACAAGCAGTGATGTGATTTAAGACCCAAACTTTTAAACACATTTTACAAGAATATCTGAAGCAGTTTTAAAAGACTATTAAAAATGGGGGAAAAAAGTCCGTATATTTAATATTTACAGCAGATTTTAGGAAGCTGATATTTTGTCATTGAGGCTATTCCAGGAGAGAATAGGGGGGAAATTATTCATAAAATCAAAATAGCTGACTGCTACTGATAAATCTCAGGACTTAATGACAGTCTTTGAAATGTATTTTATGAAAATTCTGATTTGTTTCACTTACAGATTAAAATAACGATGGAGATCTGAATACATACTGGCCTTTTAAAGGCTCAAAATATAGTATTTCAAATAAATATTTCAGGCTGGAGTTGCCTGAAGGTTAACTCATGTAAAGGGAATAAATGAATATTAAGATAATTTCAAGCAGGTTTATTTTTTTGTTGTTAGGACCTCGGGTATTAAATTTTCTTATTATATATTTTACGTGACACTAGAGTAAAAATTCATCACAATTAATGTTTCTGCCACTGACCCAAGTCAGGCCTCATAGTATAGCAGACATGCTGATCTTTAACAGGTTAAAATCCCCAAAAATATGAATATTTCAGGATGAAGATGTTTTGAAATATAAAGCTCCGGGTCATAAACAAGTTATTTCTGTTAATGTTCTCGCAGGAGGCATTATGTGAGCAGCAACGCCATGAGGCCTTTGTGGAAGACGTTCGCTTTTGAAATGCAAGCAAAATGGCAGCTGCACTTCTCGCTGAGTCTCATGGCAGGTGGGTGCAGGTAAAAAGAAAAAGTGGCAGACAATGAGCTTATGAGTTCCTCATTTTGGGAAAAATAAAATAAAACACTGATTTGCATCCAGAAACATTAAAGATTGTAATCACTTAAGGCCATGTTGACTTTGCTGCAAACTCTAGAAGATGCTAAAAAGGGGAAAAACTTTTGATGCATGTTGATGAGGTGAAATTACATGCTTTCCAGGCGGGAGCTGACCCAACAGGGTCACCAACACAGTGAGGCGATCGATAGGGTGCTGATCATGGTTTCTAATTAATTCTCAACGGATAGTAGATAATATCCAAGCTGAACTGTTTATCTTAAAAAGTGGTCTTCCAGAGCTCTGATTACTTTGTAAAGTTTATAAAAGGAATCATGGAAGTTTTTAAACTGCATTTTGCAAGAACAGACCCTCATTTGTGCTCCTGGTATCCAGGTTTATTATGATGATGCATTTGTAATTTGTTTAATTCCTTTTTTTATTGATGTTACTGTATCTATATCCCATTCTCTGCTGCAGCCCAGACCAATCATCTCCCCTGGGCATTATTTTCACTTTATCTAATCAGATTGATGGTCTCGACATTGCTTTTCCACTTACTGCACATGTTTGTCTTGTGGATCTGATTAGAGGACTGGCAGTCGCACAAGGCCTTCCAATGAGCACTTTGTGAGAGACATGATACACATCGAGGCGGCGCTGCTGCAGGGTCACCACGTTCCTCTGAGGGTCTTTGTGGACAGCTGTGTGGTCACTATGAACCCCGATCCAACTTCTCACCCCAGATATCCCTTCATCAACAACCACGGGTGAAGAGCTGTGAACAAACTCTGGTTTGGCTGACAAATTAAAGTTTAGCGAATGTTTCTGTATGTGAATGTGAGTTCTCTGGGTGTGTATTTGTCATTTAAAGGTGTTCGACTGATGCTAAGCTGACAGGAGCCCAGTCTTACTTCCTGCTGAGGAGCCAAGAGGATAAACTTCATTTCCAGCTGAATGCTTTCAAGTTCAAACAAGATGACAGGAACTCGGTAAGCAAAGATACCGTGTGATTTGTTTATGCACTTTGAGAAAGCTTAATATATATTTATTTTAAAGCATTTCTGTCATAGCAGAAACACTTTTGCTGCAGGGAAAGAGTCGGTTTGTCCTTTTTCCCCTTGGATTTCCTTTTATTCTTTTTATAGTTAACTTGTAGTGTTTTTGGCAGTACAGGTATATCTCAAAATTGCAATATTAAACATTTTTATTTATTTATTTCAATAATTAAATAAAAATGAATCGCAATATATTGATAGAATACTCAGTGATGTATTCAAGCATTTACGTTTATTTTGGAAGCAAAGCCACAAACAGTTATTGCTAATAAAGCTGTGTGCTCACAGAGTGGTGTATCTAACCATATTAATGGAAAGTTGAGTGGAAGAAAAAGGTGTACAAGCGACAGGGATAACTGCAACCTGGAGAGGTTTGCGCAACCGTGCCTGAGTTGGAGCTTCCAAAACAACCAAAAAAAGGCGTAACCAGATCAGGAACATATTCATTGCATTAAGCCACTCCAGAAATTGTGGAGAGGCACAACATGCTAGTTGCTTAATGTCCAGGGGAACGTTTCCACAGTGCGATGAAATGGGGAACCATCTAATCTGCTGATGCTGGTCCAAAGCTTTATAACAGGAAATTTAGGGGAACTTCATGGTTCCCTCTACTGATAAGCTTAATAGAGACTTCCTCTTTTTAGCAGGGGTTGGCACCTTCACACGCTACCCAAAGTCCCAAATCGCCTTTAATGACCATTATATGACTGTGCCTCACTGCTAAACACACTGACCTGATCTAAACCCTAAAGAGAATCTATGTGGTATTGCCAAGAGTAAGATGAGAGACAAATCAACAATGCAGCCAAGCTGAAAAGTCACTGCAACCTGGACTTCCTGAACACCTCAGCAGAGCCAAGGGCTGATCGTTCGCATGCCATGCTGCACTGATACAATGAGTTATGGAGAATAAACCATGACAAAGCATCAAGTGCAGATACTGTTCATTACATAGAAATACTGTTTAGTAAGCTAACATTACTATATTAAAATACAATTTCTTTCCATTGATCTTATGCAATTTTCTGAAAAAAACTATATTTTGGGTGTTATTAGCTGTGAGCCATTATCAACAAAATTAACAAACCACGTTTAACTATATCACTCTGCATAGTGAAGTTGTTTTACTTTTTCAAATGATTTAATGAAATTAACTTTTTGATATTCAAATTTTTATTTAATCTCGAGATGCACATGTAAGTAAGATTTGTATTGAAGATTTGTATTCTTGCAGTTGCCTTTGCCAGGTGCAAGAAAATCACCTTCAGAAGTAAAAAGGAAAGCTAAAATGTCTTTAACTCTGTGCAGTTGGTAACTGAGCATTGTCTTTTGTCTTCTAGTTTTATACAACTTGTCATATGAAAGCGACGACAGTTAATGTTCCCATAGACTCGCAACACAAAGCCTGCTCCTTCCTAACTGAAGCCGGAAGGTGAGCTCATTTAAAGTTCCTTTTGCTGTGACACAAAAGCATGTATATTGCATGATAAATACATTTTGAACCACTTTGTTTGATTTTAATGACTCCGGTGCATTGCTCTGCCTCGTTGAAATGACATGTTTTTGACTGTGGACAGATGGGTGGCATCAGATGGAGACAACAAGGTGTGTAGCTACTGTGAGACCAGGTGCGGAGGGCAGAGGAAGAAAAGAAGCCCTGAAGCAGATGCTGGTACAGTTTACCCACGCTACATTACATGACACTCTGGGATGGCTAATGAGCATATGGCACACATCCAGGGGAAAAACGTTGACACTCTCTGCAGTGCCATCATGAAAAGGCAGTACTAGTAATTCAGAGAAATACAAGACAAATGTGTTCAGCTACAAAGTAGCACAGAAGCAGAGGTTCAACTTCCATTTAGATGCACTCAATTGTGTTGTATTTGTCTGATTCCGCTGCTCTAAAGCAAAAAATTTATGTTTTCCCCACATCATTAGTATTACATGTCTTTCCAAAGCTCCGCAGTGGGGGGGAACTGCGGTTCTGGGTCCAATCCTGCTGGAGGACAGCGATCTGCAAGAGGAACTTCCTCCTGAAACAGTTCCTCAGCCGCAGACACGAGACAAAGCTCTAACTGGCAACGAATAGTCGTCTTTTTGTCTCGTTCTGACTGCTATAACTGATGGAACCAATAATCCCCGTCTTTTCCTTCTCATCCTCCCTCCCTTAGCCTCATTCATCCACAGGCCTTCTGTGTGGAGCAGGTGCTTCTCTGGCTTTGGTGATAGTCTTCATGAGCACTTTAGTCTGCAACAGACACCCTAAACCCACTAAGCATTCTGTTTGTACCTGAGTTAAGCAAATAAAACATTTATGACATGGCCTCTTTTCTTTTGAGCAGAGCTCAAAGGTTCATGCAAGACTGAAACATGCCACTCCCATGATAAAAAAAAAAAAAAAAAGTGTATAAATTCAATGTTCTACCCCTGAAAATGTTGTCTATTTAATTTACAATGGCACATTTTTCCTAGGGTTAAAAAGAAGTTAAAACTGCTGTGTCCAATCATGCAAAAAATATTTGCTTTATATTGTCAGTTGTATGCACAATGAGGTTCTGTGCATTCCCTTTTGTATTAGGCAGGGTTTACTTTTGCTGTTTGTAGATATGAATAATACAATTTCATGCTGGCCTAAATAGTGAATACATGAATGTAGTTTTGTGGGTAATTTTTATTTTGGGTAACCTGCATGAAGTATTTTCCCCGCCCTGATCAGTGGGAGAAATTTCAATCCGCCCTATTGCCACAAAGTAATCATGCAGTGGTACTGGAACCTGCAGCTTCCAGTAACAATAGTCGTATTTTATAATTTTTCCATTTTCAAGATTTTCCTTCCTGCCCGTAGAGGGGTATTCATGAAATGGGCCTCATCATGCACTGGAGCTCACACGCCTGGAAAGATGAATAGACATAATTAAAAAGCCCATAAAGGCAAGAGCAGAGGCTTTTATTACAGTAATATGTGAAGGTCTTGTTTTAATGGGGTGTTTGCTCCTGTGCATTGGGCTGACAGCGGTGCTGGTCTACTGCCGGAGCGACGCTGACCCCCTTCCTCCCATCACCATTACACCAGAGGCTAATAAAAAGCAATACCTAATGATTCACCAGCAGGAAGCATGACAGCGACTGGCACACAGAGGCAGCGTGATGGAGGAAACCCATAAGCTTCTTGCTACAAAAACCGAAAAAAAAAAAGGCTGTGGGGAGAAGATGTGGCTTTCAGATAAGGGGGAAATGGAAAAAAATCATGAACCAATCAGTGATGTCCAAATGCAAGCTTGTACAATTTGCAAGGCTCATCTCCTGTAAGGAACACTAAACATTTTGTTTAACCACCTTGGGGTAGTGGAACAAGGAAAGCCATCTATTTTCATAGACAAACTCTGAAATTTTCTATCACTTCTAGCAACTGTATGATTGGACAGATATCTAAATATCTTTGACTGACCCTTAGACCTATAATCTCGTGTAATCTATTTTGGGGAAAAATATCAAGCATGCTTTTTATCTAATGTGGCAGATTGCAAGGATTCAATACTGAGTTTGATGTTTGGGGGGTGTTTTTTGACCTGCATCCCCCACCACCAATGTGTGTCCTTACAATCATTCTGCTTATCTAACCTTTTCCTAATTGCATCCACACACCCATTAAAGCATTGTGGTTAAAAGCTGAAATGAATTTCCCAACAATATTTTATCTAAAAAGCTATGTTTAGACTGCTTATGGTAAATGTTGATTTTGAAGCTCTAAAGAAGCAATATATTAATGTCAGCATGAAGCAGGCATACAAAGTGGCCCAGCCATAGCTGCTCATCAGTGGGCTGGTAATTACAAGTCATATCCATTGGGAAGGCAGTGCTTCATTCTGGTTACTGCTGCATGTCTGGGATTCTTTTCAGTGGACAGATGATTTTCTGAGGTCACCAAGATGACTGTGCTTTTTTATGAGAAAGCAAAACCTTGCCTTCAGCTTTAAGAGAAGTCAACCAAGTATAAAAGGTGCTAATGTCTTGTTCTAACCACATAGGATCATCGTTTTCATCATACTTGAGATACTCGGCTGCATACGGATGTCTAACGGTTATGGCAGCACAGACCTGAGATGACAAGCAAAATGGCTGGGAGTCTTGAATCAGCCATTTTCAGAGACAGGATGTGTGACCCTGAGGGCACGAGCACACAGACACATACATCCAGAGCATATGTACACTTTTGTACACTACATGCACGCAAACCGACCGTCAAAAGTAATAGCGCGTGACCAGAGGCAAACGGAGCGAGTTCTCTCATGTCTGGCAGCCATAATGATATTGCTGTGGTGTGTAGATGAAGCATGCTGGGGAATATGGTTCCACACCATTGGTGCACCGCAGATGTTTTCTTGTACCACACACTGGTGGTGATGACAGAAGTGGATATTAACACCAGACCTGTTGGCTGATGCTTCTGACAAAGTAAAATGTGGATTTTTTTTTTTAAGACAAGAAAGCAACTGCATTTTCAGTGGTAGATCTGTATAATAAACTAAAACCTAGAAAATTTCGGAAGAAATTTAGACGGGGCCTGCCTCTTGGTGCGTGCTTCTCGGACCGGAGTTTGCTATTTTTTTATTGTCTATGCTATTGTCAGCTTAAAATATTACTAGTGACTCTGGAAGACTGAGGCTTTTATTTTGAAATTTTTAGTAAGCCTTATTTTAAGAGGCCAACACTGGGTGAGCTCCAACATTAGTGTGAAGTCCAGTCCTGAAATGATCTATTGTTTAAAATGCAAAGGCTTTTATTTTGTAGAGCATGTTTTGTCTTATTTTGAAAGTCCAGCATGGTTGTCCCTTCATGTCTGGGTTAGTTCCATTAGTTATATAAAACCTGTTTACTATTTAAAAATCATTTTCTATGCTCTTTTCAGCTCTCAAAATCCATAGTAACTATGGGGGGTTGAGGATTTTATTTTGAAAGTTTCAGTAACCCATATTTCAAAGGACCAGCATAGTCCCATTTCCAACACTGGGTGAACTCCAACAGTAGTGTAATGCCCAGTTCTGCAATGATCTATTGTTTAAAGTGTAAAGGCTTTTATTTTGTAGAGCATGTTTTGTCTTATTCTGAAAACCTAGTATGGGTGTCCTTTCAGGTCTGGGTTACTTCCATTAGTTACATAGAACCTGCTTGCTCTTCTAAAATCATTGTGTATGCCATTATCAGCTTTCAAAAATGCATTGCTTCGCAATGCAATGCACTGCTCTCCTATGCATTGCTATGGCAGGCCCCAATTATTCAAGAATATGTTTTTATGGACAACCGTAAAAACATATTGACCTCTGTGTTGCTTTTAATAACGTTTTTTATTCTTCAGTATCTAACTTGTGTGTGTTTAAAAGGTGCTGCTCTTAGTTGGCTGTCTTCAAAACTAAGAGTTTTATTTTGAAGAATTAATTTTGAATCAGAAAAAACAAGCGTTGCTCACGGAGATCTGCAGGGATCAATTCTTGGTCCTTTTCTGTTCCTATTTCAATTAGACATCACATGTGTAGGCTACATGTTTATATCTTTATTAGGCAATAAAGTATATGTTTGATTTCGGTTTCAAGGTATGATGTGGGGTGATTAGTATGTCTCTATCCCCTGAAAATGTCTTGTCATGTCAGGAAGCGAGGACATGATCTCTGACCTCAAGGGTGAAGGGATGATGGTGTAGGTGAAGAGGACCAAGCATGAGCTGGCATTAACAGCAGGGAGGCTGGAAGCAGTGGCTTAGGAAATGCAGAGAGCTTAAATAGACTGTTAGGACATGCTTTACATGTTCTGAAAGATCATGTGTGAAGCACAGCTCAACTCAAGTTCAGGTTTTGGTTAATATAAACTTCTGCTCATAGTTCTTTCATTCATTAAAGTCCCTGTCTCTGTAGCCTATTTGGATATATTTTGTCTATTTTTATTTTATAGATTTCCTTTGTTCTTTTCTTATTTGTCTCTATATATTCTTATCTGTATGTATTGTTTTTAATTAATCATTTGTTTTACTTTTTTTAATTTGCTTTTAAAGCACATGCAGCTTACATCTGCCATATCAAATGTAACTTGACTCACTGATGCAATGATTTCTCACTGGGTTTCTGTGAGGCTCACCATCGACTTGTACGACTCCATCCGGCTCTGGTCTGTAAAATCCTCACACACACACACACACAAACCCGTTTCCTCTGTCCTGGCCCATAATTAACCCTCTTAATTAAGAAAGAAAAAAGTTACTAACTTAGGAAATGGATTTAATTAGCCCGATCTTAGCTCAGGAACAAAGGTTTGACATAAAACACACACACACATGCACACTGAAAACAATTAGGCCTCTTTTATCCTTGCTAATGGCTTCAGTGACTCAGAGCCTTTCTCATTAAGACTATCAATAATATGCTGATTACATGCATCCACCAGTCTCCTTTATCAGGACACAAAGGGAGAAGTGTGCGTCTCTGGGGCTTCAGGGGTGGGGCTGTCTACCAGCATGACCTTATCTGTTAAAATACACATTCAGATAGTTTGGCTGGGTAGAAGTAGAAGAAGCCTCACTTTGCTGTGCCTTTATTTTTTTCCTCTGAGTTTATCTTATCACAGAGGCCATGCACGTTTCACAGGAAGGAATTACCTGTGAACTTGTGCTGCTGAAGGGTTTATTGAGCTGAGATAGACTGTGGAGTGACGGCGGCTGCAGGACTGTCTGCGTTTCTGAATGTGTCCTTCCACATAAGTTCCTCCCTGCTTGAGAAACTGCTGCACATAATTCAAGTTACACCACATGGAATAGCATTGTCTGATTGTTGGGACCTTACAATTGGTTATTTCATCCTAAAATGGTGTAAACAAATCATCTAAATTCTGGGGCTTGATAAAGTGCAATCTTGGAGAAAGGAAAATATTCCCTTTTAGCAGCAAGCAGAGGACTCCATGCATAAAAACAATACAAAACTTGTTCAAGGTGCAATAGACACATAAGGTATAGTTCTTTATCTGGTGCTTCCCTTTCTATTGCTACCCTGGGTCACTGTCCACTTGGCCGTAATAATAAACCGCCATTGTCTGTCACATTTTTAATGGTCCTTTCAAGGTTTTTTTGCATTTAATTGCAGTTTCTTGTTTGTCTTGCTATAGATGGATCCCCCAAAGTGGACCCTCAACAGTATGTTTGTTTCATTCAATTAAAATTACAGTTACAACACTGATGTTTATCAATGCTTTCTTTCATTAGGTAATTATTTTTTATTTTCATGTCAGTTTTTGCATTATCTCTTGCAATTGTGGTTAATAGGTGTACTGACTGCAAATAAGGACGGATCTAGGTCATCTTTCTTATTTTTGCTGGTTGTTCAAGCACCAGATTGATTATCTGGGCACATCTGATAGAGCATGACTCCACAAAATGGGAGCATATCTGTACATGAAAATCTTTCAAAAAGTTCAAAATTTTTCAAGACTCAATTTTCCAAAGTTATAAGTCCAATTAGCAAATTTTTACAGTATAAAATCAGTCATCAGTCAGTCATTTTCCATAGTGGGTTGCGGGGGAGCTGGTGCCTATCTCCAGCAGTCTATGGGCGAGAGGCAGGGTACACCCTGGACAAGTTGCCAGTCCATCGCAGGGCAACACACAAACAACCATACACACACTCATTCATACACCTAAGGGCAATTTAGAGTGACCAATTAACCTAACAGGCATGTCTTTGGACTGTGGGAGGAAGCCGGAGTACCTGGTGAGAACCCACGCATGCACGGGGAGAACATGCAAACTCCATGCAGAAAGACCCCAGGCCAGGAATCAAACCCAGGACCTTTTTGCTGCATGACAACAGTGCTACCAACTGCGCCACCGTGCAGCCCGGTATAAAATCAAAAGTTCAATATTAATTTATGGAAGATCTTATTCAGCAGTCAGTCTTTAAATATGGAACTTACAAAACCGCAGATTGCAATGAAGGACGTAAGGAAGGAAAATGAGAGGGATGAAGGAAAGAGTGGAGGGTAAAATTACAAAGGCGTTAAAGAAAGCTGGAGTGGGGTGAGTTAATGGAGGATGGAGAAACTTAGACAAGAAGAGAGGGATGAGCAAGGAAGGGGAGAAAGGAAGAATGGGAAGGACTAGAGTTAAGAAAGAAAAGAAGGGGGGAAGGAAAGAAAAGTAAAGGAAGGAAAGAAGGATAGAAAACAAGAAACTTGTTTTTTCTTCCTTCAGTCTAGAAGGACTGAAGGAAGAGGAAAAAGGAAGGGAGGAATAAAGGATGTATGGATGGATGGATGGATGGAGAACAAACAAATGTGCAGAAATAATTCTTAGCGAATATTATGGTAGGAAAGTATACAATACAAAACTTTTTATAGTGTATTTTCCTTTTCACACTTATCCATATCTGGAAAATATTTAATTCAAACTTTAGACTTTTCCAGGCTGGTTCAGAACCCTAAACTCTCTAGTTGCAGAAAACAGAAACCTAATTCATAACTGCTTGTTTTAAAAAAACAAATGGCAGCACATATCCCATCTTTACCTCTTTGTCACTAATATCCTCACAATAGGGCTGCAGAAATATAGAGAATTTATTGTTATCACAGTAAGAAAATGATGATATCATATTGCTGGGCAAGTCCACACACAGTCTACACAATGATGATGCAATTAGCCAGTGAGATGGAGCCTCACTACTATAGTGCCAGAGGTTAAAATAGATGAAAAGCTAAAGCAGAGAAAGATTTGGAAAATTATGGACAAAAGGGGAAATAATAAGAAAATGTATATTTGTGCATATTGCATGTTTTTGCATGTTTGCATGTTTTTCTAATTCAGTGTCAGATGTAAGGGACCAATGCCGCCTGCACTGATGCTCCACCGCAACATTTCAGGCCTTTGTGAGTCCACATATTTTCAATTTCCTTACTTATAACATCACTATGTTTTTCCCTTTTCCCCTATAAAGAGGTGCTGATTGTTGTGTTTTTAACAAAGAGACAATAAAGCAAGACAGACAGGCGTCTGTCACACAGGCAGGATAACAATATGCCTGCGGTTTGACCTTCACTCTCTTCCTGTTGTATCAGACACTGAGGTCCCTCCCAGAGGAGGACAGAGGAAAGCAGTGGCCTGACCTGCACAGCCACACCTTCGCCCTTTTCCCATAAAGCATCCCCTCTCTGGGGCTCCATGCTTCGTCTGATCTCCTCTGTCTATTGTAAGATTTGTTTTTCATGTAAGTTCTAAGAGGGTCTCACAGCCACCTAGGGCTCTGGCAGGCAAACCTTTGTGTGGTTCCCAGATTCTCCCTCTTTTTTTTTTTGAACAACACGATTCCTTGTAAGACGTCTGAGCTTTATGAAATTTGGTGCAATTGAATAAATGGAGGGAACGCATAGTGGGAATCAGTGCATAGTAGACGGCTAGCCAATAAGTACTGTTGAAGGTTGCGCGATTATTGGTGCCAGACGGCAGGTCTGATCATTTTAGAAACTGCTGAACTACTAGGATTGTCATGTACAGCCATCCAGGGTGGATCCATCAAGCCTTGTATCAACTGCCCAGACTGCTGGTGGAAGTATAATGGTGTGGGGAACATTTTCTTAGTACAGTGAGACCGCAGACTACCTGAGTACTGTTTCTGACCGTGTCCACTTCTTTATGACTACTTCCAGCAGGATAATGCATCATTTAACAGTGCTCAAATCATCACAATCTGGTTTCTTGAACAGGACATTGAGTTATCTTTACTCCAAATTATGTCCAAGATGAGGTTGAGAAAACTGAGAAAAACAGAAGAACGTCAAGCAAAAGCAAAGCTGGCATCGAAGAGTGTGGAGCAGAAACTCTAGAAAGAGAGACTCATTCACCAAACTCATGGAACGTCATACAAGAGATGAGAGCAGAATGTAAAACACAATAAAACAATAAGCTTCAACAAAGTGGCATCCGTGAACTAAAGGCCAAACTGAGCAAAAGTAAAAAACTTAAGGCCAAAACGGAGCTTAGTGGCCACAGCTTGGAGGAAGAGCTCCAGAAACAGAAAGTCATCCGCCAAACTCACGGCACAGCTTTCAAGAGAGGCTGGTGACCTACGACGAGAACCTTAAACTACACTTCAAAATCTAGGAGAACAGGATGCAAAACACAAGAAAGACACAGAGGTTTTGCAGTGTGACATCCAAGAACTAAAAGCCAAACTAAGCAAAAGTGAAGAACTTAAAGCAGCAACAGAGTGTGGAGCTTGAAGAAGCATCTCCAGAAAGCCAAAGGATCATTCAGCAAATTTTACTGAACTCATGAAACAGCAGAAAACAGGAATTGACAACATGAAAGTGCTCAGCAGAAAAGTAAAAAAAGAAAACCAATAGCAAAAGAGAAAAGGAGACGTTTGAAGAGGTCCAAAGTGCAGAAGAAGAGAACACATTAGTCCAAGTGACAGAAGGGGAAGAGAAAATGTCACTGGCTATCGGCTTCTGCAAATGGAGGAGAAAGTGAAAAATCCCTGTAGTGAAAAAATCAAAGAAGAAGAATGTTTTATAAATGATTTATATGATTAGGCCCTATTGAGCAAGATTTTCCCCAATAAAGGGGATTCTGCAAAATGATTAAAATTTATTACAATTAATTACAGAAAACAAAAAACATTTGTCAACTCAGAATTATGACTGCATTGCCATATGGGTCCCTGTTTAAGAAGAGTAAATAATGCATGTACACACAAGTAAAACAAAGACAAAAGTCTGATTAATGGCTTGATTGTAAAAATCCATCATTACTGTATGGATGTAAACATGCGTGACAAATGCAAATGGCATTTCTCATAAATCCTAGCATGTGTAGATTTTCTCTGGGTTCTCCAGTTTCTTCCTACTACCTACCCTCCACCTTGAAGAACTTTGAGGGAGACAAAACAGTAGGAACATCAGCTGATATATATTCTGTCACTTTTATTGTTTGTTTTAAATCATGAGCCCTCCCTATTTAACACTTAACAAATAAGTGACATATATTACCACATCTTACAGTAACAGTAGATTACTGCCATTCGCATGTCGTATTTATTTTACCAGTCAGCAGCATTAGTGATGTCGACTGTTTCAAATGATCCATCAGAAGGCTCTTCAAAATGAAAAATTAAGTAAAAATTGTAATGTGGAAGGAGTACTTCGAGGATCTCCTCAATCCTGCCATCACGCATTCCCTGGTGGAAATAGAGGCTGGGGACTTGGGGTTGGACTCTTTCATCACCCAGGCTGAAGTCACCGAGGTGGTTAAAAAGCTCCGCGGTGGCAAGGCTTCGGGGTTGAATGAGATCCGCCCTGAGTACCTCAAGTCTTTGGATGTTGTGGGGCTGTCAACATTGCGTGGCGGTCGGGGACAGTGCTTCTGGACTGGCAGACTGGGGTGGTGGTTCCCCTTCATAAGAAGGGGGACCGGAGGGTGTGTTCCAACTACAGGGGGATCACACTCCTCAGCTTCCCTGGTAAGGCCTATGCCAGGGTATTGGAGAGGAGAGTCCGGCCGATAGTCGAACCTCGGCTTCAGGAGGAACAGTGTGGTTTTCGTCCCGGCCGTGGAACATTGGACCAGCTCTACACCCTCTACAGGGTACTCGAGGGATCATGGGAGTTTGCCCAACCGGTTCACATGTGTTTTGTGGACCTGGAGAAGGCATTCGACTGTGTCCCTCGTGATGCCCTGTGGGGGGTGCTCCAAGAATATGGAATCGGGGGCCCTTTATTAGGGGCCATCTGGTCTCTGTGCGAGCGGAGCAGGAGTTTGGTTCGCATTGCTGGCACTAAGTCGGACCTGTTCCCGGTGCATGTTGGACTCCGGCAGGGCTGCCCTTTGTCACTGGTCCTGTTCATAACTTTTATGGACAGGATTTCTAGACGCAGCCAAGGGCCGGAGGGGGTCTGGTTTGGGGACCAGAGGATTTTGTCTCTTCTTTTTGCAGATGACGAGGTCCTGCTTGCCCCCTCTAGCTAAGACCTACAGCATGCGCTGTGGCGGTTCGCAGCCGAGTGTGAAGCGGCTGGGATGAAGATCAGCTCCTCCAAGTCAGAGGCCATGGTACTCGACCGGAAAAGGGTGGCTTGTCCTCTTCAGGTTGGAGGGGAGTTCCTGCCTCAAGTGGAGGAGTTTAAGTATCTCGGGGTCTTGTTCACGAGTGAGGGAAGAATGGAGCGGGAGATCGACAGACGGATCGGTGCGGCTGCCACAGTAACGCAGTGCCGGTCCATTGTGGTGAAGAGAGAGCTGAGCCGAAAAGCGAAGCTCTCGATTTACCGGTCGGTCTACGTTCCTACCCTCACCTACGGCCATGAACTTTGGGTCATGACTGAAAGAACGAGATCACGGATACAAGCGGCTGAAATGAGCTTCCTCCGTAGTGTGGCCGTGCACTCCCTTAGAGATAGGGTGAGGAGCTCGGCCATCCGAGAGGGGCTCGGCGTAGAGCCGCTGCTCCTCCACATTGAGAGGAGCCAGTTGAGGTGGCTCGGGCATCTATACCGGATGCCTCCTGGACGCCTTCTTCGGGAGGTGTTCCAGGCACGTCTCACCGGGAGGAGGCCCAGGGAACGGCCCAGGACACGCTGGAGGGACTATGTCTCTCGGCTGGCCTGGGAACGCCTTGGGCTCCCCCTGGAGGAGCTGGAGGAGGTGTCTGGGGAGGGAGGATTTTGAGTCGGACCAAAGTGCAGACAAGAGCTTGGCAACCGCATCTTAATTTATTCTCAAAAAGGTCAAAAACGTAACAAAACACTGCAGGTAACATAGCAAAAACGTAGCATAAGTCTCCAAGCGAAGCATAAACAAAGCATAGTCATGGTAGGGAAAGGGGTAGTGACAAACACAAGGAACCAGCGACGAACAGAGACACCAAACCAACTAATATACTAGGGAAAGACAAAGGCAGGGAATCAAGGGAACTGAGAACAGGTGCGACAAGGAGGCGGGGAAGCAGAAGGAACAGGTGAAACAAATACCAATCCATAACTAAACACAGAGATACTAAATAAGAATCCAAGGGTGAAATAATAATAATAATAAAAATAATAATAATAATAATACCACAAAAAGTAAGAAGAAAGCAACCACAAAAGAAACTAAGAGTTAGAGAAATACAATACATACTAGGAAATGATAGAGGGAGGAAAAGGAAGTAATAAACATGAAGCCCAATCCAAAATGGAAACAACTAAACAAAAGTTAACACAAAGCCACAAGCAAAGTCCAAAAATGTCATATCCTGACAGTGTCTGGGGAGAGGGATGTCTGGGCATCTCTGCTGAGTCTGCTGCCCCCGCGACCCGGTCCCGGATAAAGCGGAAGACGACGAGTACGAGTACAAGAAATTGTAATGTTCTGAGATTTTGTTTGGTTTTTTTTTTGTTTTAAGACTTGAAAGCAGAGCAATTGTCTGTCATCTTTACTTTGTACCCTCTTGATTTACGCTGGTTAAAACCACAGGGAGGAGCTGTGTCCCCTGACATAAAATCTTAGTTTAACCTCTATATTGAAAAAATGTCAGCATTGCTTAGCTTAGCTCCTCTCCCCACCACCATTTAGAGCAGGCTTCCCCCTTCCCTTTCTTCACCGTCATCTTCTATCTCTTTGCTACAAGAAAAACAGACCCCACAAGCGAAATGTAGACAGATTTAGCTTAACAATTATACCTAAAATCCTCCCTTTCAATATCTGGGTTGCGGGGGTTTTCTGAGGTGAGTTGGCATTTTCTCCCCATAAATGCGTAGATCTTTAAGTAGGAAATTGAGGCGATACTGAAAAGTAGTGAAGTTGCTCAGAGATAAAATATGCATCAAATAAGTCATTTTCATTCTAAAGTTTTTAAAATTTAGAAACCTATTTGGCACAGTGCATTTAGAGCTAAAGCTCTTCGGAGCCCCGTTCTCAAACTTCAGGTCATGCTGTTTAAAGACGTTTCTCTTCTGAGACACATCAGCCAAAAGCAACAGGTCATAAAATGAATATGAAGTATTTCTTGGAAGCAAGTGCTCCCTTCATCGTGCCAACATCATGATGCAGGACCTCTCTGACCCAAACATCCACATCTGAAGCAAAAAATAAATAAAACACAAAAGCATAAAAATCACCATTCCGGAAAGCATTTGCACCAGGGAAGTTAACATGGATGTGAGGTAGGGAGAAACAGATGTCTTTTCTTACTGAAATAACATCGGCCTCATCCAGTAGTGAACTTCCTTTGAAGTAGCAGGAGAATAACCACAACAAAAGGCTTTTTTCCCACTTATTCCCCCTTTAGATGTGTTTTTTTTTAAGTAGGCAATGGATGAAAATATTCATGCCTTTATGTTGGATGTGGGCTTTCTAATGACGCTGTGCTGAACAGTGTTTGATCGCAGCTCTCAGGTGCACAAAATAGGAACATCGCCATAGACAAAGGAATGAGAAAACTGGGAAACTTACACCTCTCATTTATAGATTCTAATACTCCCTCATTTGTCCTGCAGACCATGACCTTTAATCCTGATTGGCACACCCAAAGTGGCAAAACACAGCATCCAGACACAATGCTTTATCATTCAAAGTATGCCTGGAGCTATCAACCTGAATAAATAAATCCCCCTCTTATCTCACAAAGCAAAACTGGATAAGCGCTCCCACCGGGTATGGGATGGAGGAAGCTGTCAGCACCTCTATTTTGGTTTGCTTTAGCCTCATACAGAGACAGATTCCTGTTTTTTCCTCTCAGACCCATCCTCCCGGCTTTTGCTCCCCAGAGAGTCATTTCCCCTTCATGTGCGTTAGACTTATGTGTCCCGCCTTGCCATCCATACATGATCCGTCTTTCCTGCTTATCTCCTGTGCAGTGCCTACATCTTTCTGCCACGCTGCAGAATTTCCCAGGTTAGGAAAAGAAAAACAGGATTTTCTAGCTTTTAAACCGCTTTTTGAGATATATTAACCATTAGTTAGCTAATCTGTGTTAACCTTCCTATATCACACCCACATAGCAGCTGTTTTTGCTTTGACACCTGTAGCTGCTCCACTTTTATCACTGGACCAGTTTCAAAAACTTACATGATTTAGAGATTTATATTTTTGTAGAACCTTGATGCACAACTTAATAGGCAACTCATGCATCACACATCACATTCTGCTTACTTTTATTCTGTTAACATGATTTGTATTCTGCACAGGGCGAGACCAATTTGTCAAGAATAATAAGACTTGGCTTTGATGATGTGTGCCTCCATGAATTTCCTATTCTAGTGCTTTTGCTTCCTGTTTGTCGAAAGAACAAAGGAAGCAAGAAGAGTTAAAATAAAAGAGGCTCTCAGGAGCAGAACAACATTGCCACCTGCAGCTAAAGGAAATTTCAGCATCAAGCTTGTTTATTTTTTAAACGTTTTGTCACACCACAACCACAAAGTTGAATGTATTTTATCAGGATTTTATGTGATAGAGCATGACATAGGAGTGCAGAGTTAGGAAGTGGAAGGAAAATGAAGTTGTGGAGAAGTTTGAAGTATGTTAAAAGCTTTTCAGTTTTGTGTTATTTGTATTTATATATTCATTATCTTTCAGTCTAATAATATATATTGTAGAGCTGCATGTGAAACTTTAGTGTAATTTCAGTGATGGGAGAATATTCAAGTTCATGTGCCATGCATGCATATGACAGTAATATATCAAGCCTTTTGCATGACCCTTTGATGCCTTCATCACCAAGACTTGATGCCTATTTTTAGTGCATGAGATGTCAAAGCCCTTAAAGAGTGTGTGTGTGTGCGCGCGTGCGTGTGTGTGTGTGTGTGTGTGCTTGCGTGCGTGCGTGCGTGTGTGTGTGTGTGTGTGTGTGTGTGATGAAGAAAAAGGAAGTCGAGGTCGTTAAACAATATTCAGCAATAGCATTGAAATTACATATTTCCCTGATAACGTGCAGCTCTAATTCACATTGTTTCTCATGTTTGGTTTTCCTGATCCCAGTGTTTCTCCTGGGTATTTATTGTTTGTTTATTAGTCATTCTCTCTCAGCTGCCCCAGCTCATGTCCCCTCAAAGCTACAGTACCTCTGTATTACTCATCTGTTTTCCATGCCTTTAATCACTCCTCATCAGTATTTCAACTTGCAGTTTTCAGTCGTTTCTCATTGGATCCTCTGTCTGTTGTTTGAATGTTCTTTTGTGCTTTAGCATCGTAAGGTGTTTTTTTAAAATAAATTATTTGTCATTATTATTCTGCCTTCTTTTTGTCATCTATATCCACCGGAAATGATAATCCGCTACATATTCATGGGCTAGAATGGCCTAGTCAAAGTCCAAACCTAAATCCAATCCAGGCTTTGTGGCAAGAGTTGAAAACTGATGCTCTCAGACGGTCTACATCCAGTCTGACTAAGCTGGTAGTGACACCACCCTAAATACTTGCAGATTTAACTGCAGGGAAAGGAGGTTTTACAAAGTGTCATACTTTCCAGATTTCGTATTTGTAAAAAAAAAAATCTAACTATGTATATATTTTTTCCACTTTACAATTATGCACTTTTGGACATTATTTTCAGCCACTTTTTATTGCTGCCAATCAGTTTCACAATTTACTTGTAGGCTGATTTTTTTTGTTTCTTTTCCTATTACTTTTAATTAATGTAAAGAACCATTTTTCCTCCCCATGCAGTGTTTGTTCCTAGTAGATGAACAACGTGTATTGTTCTATTTTCTGTTCTGCTCACCTCCTCTACAGCTAAAAGGTCTGATTTAAGTGAATGGAGAGGAATTTGTACCTGTTGCAAAATAAAATTTGGCCTGACTGAAAATCCATCTGAAGCATAAAGTTAGCCATAAAAAGGTTTGGATTAGGCGTTCTCTGTGTCTGGTTCTGAATATGTACTTACCCATGTGTATTTTAAAATTACAAAGCATTAAGGTATTTCTACAAACTACAAATGGAGACACTGACAAAACTTTGAGTTTACATGAGACTGGATGGTTGCACAGTGCAGCTGCCTGACATGTCAGCTTTTCAACAGTGTGGGATAGTACTACTTCTATGAGTGCCTTCAAATACCAAATGATTGAAAGATTGGGCCTCTAACACATCAATGAGCCCAACCATGTCCATCATATGACCAACCAGGCCTCATGCAAACCCAAACTGTGATCCGTCAAACATATACTGTGTCTGGTCACTTTTTCTGCTTTAAGTTGCTGTTGGTTGCTCCTGCAACTGCCAGTAACACACTGCTCCACTCATGATGCCACCGTTTATGTCCTAAGGTGCCCATTGTGGACTGGCCAGGTCCTTGCAAATCCAGTCATTTACATACCAGTCATTGCGCTTCATTTTTTTCATATTACATTTAAATCAGAGTGTTTCCTCTGGGTGCTGAACTTGGAGGGTACCCCTTTTTTATTCATTTATGAACGCGTTTCCTTAAATGTATTTTTACCTCAGTAAAAATATTCAGTGTGTCAGAAATGGTGTTCTTATTGTTTTCTGGCTTGATATAAAATACAAAAAAACACTTTAATGTGACCAGTTAAATAGAAGACTAAATCTTATGATAATAATGCGAAGATACAAGTTTATTTATCAAAAACAGTCACCGTAAACAGCACTTTTAACTGAAGTAAAGGGCACTGCCAAAAAAGATCTTCATGCACTTCTGAAAAAAACATTAATGATCAAATTGAATACATTCTACCTATACTGCATAAAATAATTGTTATGTCTTCAAGAAAGCTTTTGTAAGCGATGTTTCTGTTAGTTTAAATATCACATACACCAACATGTATGTAACAGGATGTATGCAGAAAAAAAGAGGAAAGATAAATTATTTTATTTCTGTGATGACTGAGGTCTATTTGCTTCTTGAAATTAGTTTTAGCCTTTGATACATGTATTTAAATGTAAGCAATGGAGTCTACATTAGAGCTTCTTTGTAAAATAATCAAAAACCTAATGTCAGATTTAGCATGAGGATGACTGAGTCAAATCAAATTGAATTGATTGAAATAACTTTCCATCTTCACCAAACTCAGATAAGTCCTGATACCGAGCAATACAAGTACAATTAAGGGTTACCTGTAATCTACATCATGCCCACTAGATGGTGTAGTGCAACAATTATTAGACAGCTTCAGCAAGTCATAGCTTTTGTATTCAGGACATTTCACTGCTTGTTTTCAATATTTGTTTGTTTAAAAAAAAAAAAAAACCTTATTTATTGTCAGAAACAGGTTTCCCTCCAACGTTTGATTAATTATTTAGAAATAGCAGCCATATTTGTACCTGACAGCATGTTTATTATTGAGCATTGGCATATGTTGGATAACTGGAATAAAAGTTGCACTGAACTGGGCCTACAGCTCAGAGGTCAAGCCAAGTGTCTGTGAGCAAACGTGTTGGGAACGTATCTAACTGATCTAGCCCCTGGCATCGTATCTGTGAACAAACACTTTCTCTCACATGGAGACTCACATACACATTCGCTGAACCGCTGCCCACTCTCACCCATAAATACATTTCCACTGCAAATCACATCGCAAATAAATCACCATGGTTACAATATTGTATTAATTGCCGTACTTGAAGTAGGCTTTGACTGATACGGCTTGCAGAGCCACTTAGAAATGAGTGATTACAAAGGAAATAGTTCAGTACTTGACTCATTTAGCGAAGGAATCAACGTTTAAAATGTCAGTTTGACTCTCTGGTACAAGATCAGTGCTGAAAACTGCATTGATGACTATTTTAAGTTATTTTCTGTCTAAACATTGGAATTATAGATGTTTGTGAGTTTAGACTTGACTGAACAGTGGGTAGAATTTGAATATACCAATAATAATAATGTTTAATACAGTGATTTTCTAACTGCAAAAATCTTAAACTATTACCATTTACATGTAATTTCATGGTATCGTTTATTTCGTTTTGGCCATTTATTATTCATCAATACTGATTAAAAACAGGAACAAATCTCCACAACCAGCTGGTGGTTGAGAGCACTTGCTTAACAAAAAAGAACTGGGCCAGGAGTACTTTCTATGGATAAACAAATACAAGAGCACTACATATAGTTAATATAAGAAATGGCATTGTCAATGGCGGAGTCCAGGAAGGAAAAATAGCTAAACACAGACAAAAATAACCAAGATTCTTCAGCATGGAAATTAAATACCATCCAGGAGGGGCTCGGAGTAGAGCCGCTGCTCCTCCACATCGAGAGGAGCCAGTTGAGGTGTCTTGGGCATCTATACCGGATGCCTCCTGGACGCCTTCCTCGGGAGGTGTTCCAGGCACGTCCCACCGGGAGGAGGCCCGGGGACGGCCCACGACACGCTGGAGGGACTGTCTCTCGGCTGGCCTGGGAACGCCTTGGGCTCCCCCTGGAGGAGGTGTCTGGAGAGAGGGACGTCTGGGCGTCTCTGCTGAGTCTGCTGCCCCCGTGACCCGCTCCCGGATAAGCGGAAGATGACGAGAACGAGAACGAGGAAATGAAAAACAAAGACAGTGCCCACTTTTTCAGCAGTAATAGCTTTATTAATAGCTCTGACCAGGAAAGAGACACAGTTAAACATAGAAACATTGTGTTTGGAATATTTTCTATTGCAAAGAAAAACAAAAAGAGCATTAATGGGTAATGACAACAATATTTTTGGTAATGGCGCTCTCGAGGAAAAAGTTCAGCGCATAGGAACTGAGCTAGTAATACTTTCAATTGGAAAGAAAAACAAAGCGATTACATGAATAATGGTAGTAACAAATCGGTAAAAGACTCTGTGTAGGAAAGATGTAGCTTAACATAAACGGATTGAGCCAGAAGTACTTTCATCCGGAAAGAAGTGGAATATACTTAGTATACAGAAACAATACATTTGTCGGTGGCTTTGTCTAGAAAAAAGACACGACTAAACAGTGGTGGCTTTGTGAAAAGGGAAACATGTTTTTCTCCTGTTACTGCATATTTATGAGGACCTGAAGTGGCCCTGTAACTAGCTGAGGGAATGTTGCAGTGAGTTTTAAAGTCATTTAAAAGTAATGGATTAGCTTGAGATTGGTTATTACTATTAACCATCAGGAGAAACCTTTTTTTATACACTTTTGATGGTCCAGTTTTGATATACTCACTTGCAGACTAAATATCGCTCCATCCAAAACAATTTCCAAATTTTCATTCTTTCTCCATCCACCCATGACTCAACATCATTTGTGGCTTTTCAGAGAGCAGAATACCTAACTACTTTCCCCAACTCCACTTTGTTTTTATGGGAGTTCAGAGAAAAGACAGACTGTGCATGAATGTGTGTGAGTGTGCATAATTAGCTTACTTCTCTGTGATCTATAATGTGTTATTGAATATTTCAAAGGAGTCTCAATCCTTTGGGCTAAGTGTCTGCCAAGTAGGACTGACGGGGCCAGTTTGGCTGTGATGAAGGGCAGATTGACCATTAAGGAGTCTGGGTCGACTTGATGGCCTTGTGTGAACCTGAAGCTCATTAATAATGTAAAATCGTATACTGTATTTGGAAGCACTTTGGGCTGTTGTGGGAGGAAGATGATGATGATGCCTCATCATTGATTTTTAATTTTAAATTTTTTTTTGGTTGAGCAATTTCAGGAAACAGGTCAATTCAATTTCAGTGGCGAACAACAGCTAGCAGAAAATAGACAATTTATTGCAATCACCCCTGATGGAGAGAAACAGTCGGGGTCTCCTTCTGTCGCTGCGTTCAACGCACTGCAACCTTGACGAGACAATTTCCGGGTTGTCATGGTAATATGGCATTTCTCCTGACATTTCCAAGATTTTCATCTCTCACAATTACTGCCAGTATGTTTTCTTCTCTGAAATGCCACAGCCTATTATTGAATTTACTCTGTTGTGGGGTGGCATCTTAAATTTGTAAAATACCAAAACACAAGGCAGTACAGTTGAAAAAGGAGCAGTCTAACCAGTGTGTTCTTTCTGGCTTAATTCAAAGAAGGTTGTGACAGTCTAAACTATGCTCATGTTATAAAGGTCATTCTTACCTTTACATTGATTTTTACGTTGGCTTGATTCACAATCAATGAAGTGTTTTCTGCAACAAATTACAAAATACCGTTTGTACTGTAGCCCTTCCTTACATAAAAAGAGAAAATACCATGCAAAAATACTGGAGTTAACAGTTTTGCTAACTAACTAATCAAACTGTAAATATACATTGCGTTATATTGTTTACATGAAATACAATTCTTTCAGTCGATGAATGTGTATTAAAGCAACTCATGTCTGCTGTTAAGTGCAGTGAAGGATCTATGATCCTGTGATTCAAAGCACATTGCCAGATCAACACAAAATGATTCACCAAACACAAAATCAACCCTTTCTTTATCTGTTTACATTTTCATCAGGAGCCCCAATAGGATGATATACATTACACCTATCAACACTTAATGGTACACATGGTCAAAATAGCTTAACAGAGTGTTTTAGCTCTTGTTAGGAATAGAAGAGATTTTTGTACAAGATGTTCATATCCATTTTCTACCAATATCAAATTGAAGAGCATCATTAGGATGAGTTGTAGAATCACTGCTGAGGCTGTCTGGCTGCAAAAAGGAAATAGCGGACTGTTTCCTAGAGAAGCTGGGGTCTTTCTGTGTTAGAAGTAATATGCTGCAAACCGTCCGTTTTTTCTGTGGTTGCGAGGATTGTTTTCTCTGCTGCCATCTGTTGTGGCTCCAACGTCAAAGTAAATGTCTCAACGAAACTAAACAAATTCATAAAGAAGGATGTATCTGAGCTGAAGACTATTACAGAGATTATTACAGAAAGTTAAATAAAAAAGGTAGTGGTCAGTTTAATAGAAAACACAGAACTCTGCTGCAGTAGATGCCAGAGTAGTAAAACACTCCTGTCCACAGTGGCAGCTCATCTATTACTCATTATCCTAATCCATGTATTTCTTTCTTAATGTTTTAATATTGTTTATGTCTGTGAATTATATTTTCCCCCTTGTCCTATGAGTGCCTATAGATCAGTGCCCTGGTAAATCAAATTTTTCTCTTGGTGGCCCACAGATGAACAAGTTATTTTTTTCTGGAGGGCAAATGTTCATAAAAAACAAGATTATTTCCATATCTGTTCATCATTTGCCTTCCACGAGATGTAGTGAGGACTCATTCTTAGTTTTCTGGCAGAAGCCACCAGATCATTTGGTTAGCTGTCTTGATATTCGAGTTCATGACGCCACGCACTCCAAAAAGGTTCCCAGGCCTACGCCATTACAGATCCTCCACAACAATGTGTATGAGGTGCTTTTCCACATATTCATCCTTTGTTTCATGCCAGACCCACCTGCAGTATTTCTTCCTCCTAAGTTCAATTTATGTTGCATTCAATTAAAGCAGACAGTCCTTGTTAAAATCCTTGCAGATCTCCTCAGCAACCCGAATGATATGAAGATGACATCTAACTGACATCCTTCACTTCCTGGTTTCTGTGTGGTGGTAAGATTTGCTTAGATTAACAGATATCTTTCCCATTTTAAAGAGAGGATGGGGGAAATGGGCCTCTGTGTCAGGTTATTTGTCTAACCTGAGGAAAAGAGGAATTGATGGAAAAGTAAGTAAAATGTCTACGACACTGGTCAACTTACAAAAGTAAAATATGAATTAGAAAAATACTTAAATTACATTTACATTTAGTTCAATGGAACTGATAAGGAAGCCAATAATTGTGGCACTGATGCTTTTGTTAAAAACTATTATTTTTTCACACTAGATGTACTTTTTTCAGTGTGAGATCATGCTACTGCAACAAAATATGGGTATATTTAAAGTGTGCTGTATTTCATAGTTTAGGTTCACATAACAATAATAATGAAGTAATGGATGATTAAAACATAGGCAGAAATACATAAATCATAACTGGTATGGTATGGTGACATTTTGTCACATTAAGCATTTAGTATCATGCATTGCAAAGACTAGACCTTTAATGGCATTTTTGGTGTACTCCTCTTCTGTCTGTTAAATATTCAACTCTTGGATCAGTTGCAAGACAAGAAGCATCTTCAACTGCCTGACTTTCTGTTTACCTTCCTATATTCTGCAGCAGTAAATGATTTATGCTGATGCACACCCAGTAGCCCTCGAAATGGTTGCTCTTCATGTTTCACTGCTGCTGTGTGAAAGCATTTAGGGATAATTTTGTTTAATGATAGTGGAAGCACCTTCAATCAGTCATTACCCAGTACCTGTGATTAGTAAAATGTCCATCAAAGTGCACAGTGGGGGAATATAATGCCCAGGTGATCTCCCAACAATCAGTCAAATGGACTAAATCTGGGTGAGAGTTTTACACACACACATACACTCATACACACTCCGTTTTATGGAGCGTTGGGTAAGCCTGAAGCTCTGTCCATTAAAACCGTGTTGTATTAAGCATTTGGGTTAAAAGCTTTCATAATCGGGTGTGCTCCGATTAGGTGTTCAGGGATTTTAAAATCAATACTGTCCTTGGGGAGAGAGCATTGCCCAATTTGTAGTTTTTTTTAGCATGCATGGAGCCAAAAAGGTCCCAGAATCAGAACGTTGGTCCTCCTGATTGTGTTTGCAGGCCACTCATTTGCCTGGTCTGAGTGTCTGTTTATTGTTTTCTGTCATCAGGGGGTAAACTGTTTCTTAGTGCGCTTCTTTTTGTCCTCTTTGGGAGAAACTGGCACCCGGAGGCCTGCAGAATCCATGGTTGTTTTTCTGCCTGACGCCTCCTCATCTGATCTTGAGGTCCACGGCATAGACTGTTACTGCAGCTAATGTAGAGTCCAAACCCATTAATGAGCACCACACAAACAGAGATGCCTGATCTGCTTTTTCTTTGCACGTCCTGTGTTTAAATATATATTTTGCTTGGTTTTTTTGGACATAAACTATATTTTGCAACAATAATGACAATAATAACAATATTTTTTTTTATTTCATACATTCTTATGCATGATAGCTTTGTGCATACTTGTGCATTTGCTTGCAAGTGAGTGGGCGTTCGGGGACTTTTAAAAAAGTATGCCAGCAGCAGCATTTTTTGCAAATGCCTCCTCTGCAACTAGATCAATACGTTAGGTCTTGGGGGTGGGGGGTGTGCTTGACCTATGTTAGCAGTTTTTTATAATCACTGATGTCTTCGAAAATGCTGTTTTTCCACCACAGTGACGGGCTCTGCCCCTCTGACATTCTCTTTTTCAGATAAAACTTACAAGCCATTTACATGGTTAAAAATAACTTACTGTGATAAAAACATTTTTTTTTTACCCTGCAGTTTTAGGGTTATTAAATGGCATACGTCTTTGTTGTGTCTTATGTATGCTTCCAAGTATTTGCATCCTGACAAATTGTGATGCCATTATTATTCCTGATAGCATTCCAGTGAAGCTGGCTGCGGCCCTGACAGAGCGGTGTACCATGGCTGTACTCATTGTTCCTGTGCCCAGCACATGGCGTGGGCAGCCGTCAGTGGGGCTAAATTTGTGCCTCTCTGCTCATTCCGGGGATATTTGTGACTTGCTCCTTGTTGACTTGTTGTCCTCCTTGCTGACAACGGTCTCTGTGTGTCACAATGCGACTAAAGCACTCCAGCTGTGTGCAATTAGGCTGCAAAATGCCAGGGGTTGTGCACGCTCCCCTGTGGAGTTTGAAAATAAGAGAAAGATAGTGCAATTTAAGGTATTTTTCAACATTTTTGGCGTAACCTTCATTTAACTATTTCATTCACTTTAAATAACTCCGGTTAGTCGTAGTGAACAAAGTGCTGAGCCAGAAGGTTGAAATCAGTGTCCTTCAAGGTGGCCAAGCTCTTCTTCTTCTTTGAGATGGAGGGGATGAAGCTACTTCATAAACGGGAAGCTTAGAGGGTTCCACCTGCTTCTCTGCATCAAAAGGACTCAGGTGGTGTGGGCATCTGATCAGGTTGCTTCCTGGACAGAGTCCCAGGGATCACTGCAGGGACTACATATCCCTATTGGTCTGGGAACACTTTGGAGTCTGTAAAGATAAGCTGGAGACTTTCACTAGAGAGAGGAATATCTGGGATTACCTCCTGAGTTTCCAAAATATGGACATGGATAGGTGGAAGGAAGGAAGGAAGAAAGGAAGGAAGGAAGGATTTAATATATATTATTTAGCTAAATATTCGTAATTTATTTTGTAACGGAATAAACAGTGATTATATTTTACCAGGTGTTTTCACTTAGGATAACTGGATATTTTGACAGGCACACCGCCGCTGGTTCATAAATCACTGGACCCATCTTTCCCCCCACGAAGATTCACTGATGTCTCCTAGTAACAAGCGCCCTCCACCCCTACCCTTTCTTTGATTTCTTTGGACCGTACCACATTCACTATGGGGTGGGGGGGTGGGGAGATTTCTTGCACGTCAAAAATAATGATATTTCTGTGCAAAAGCTGAAAATGTAGTGTATGTAATTTGTATTAAAAAGGGTTATGTTGTCAAAAGGCTAAATAATTTAAAATAACTGATAATAATTTTGTTAGTAATGTTTAGACCTTCACGGTAACCTCTTCAGAGGCGAGAAGTCGACGTTTCCTCGAACTGTCAAAACCGCTTGTTGCTTTCAACCTTAGCCTTAAAAGTAGTTAGCGAGCTAGCATGTAGCGGGTCAAATGCGCCGCTGTGATATTTGTTTTAGAAATAAAGAGAAAAAAGTTTGCTAAGAGGGAAAAGAGCCTGCGAAAAGTGTCAGCCGAAGACCGTGAGTGTCGTATTGTGCTGCAGGTCTCCAGCTGTTGGCCAGCCGTTGGCGGCGGGCTGAGGAGCAGCTGGATGTGACAGATCCGACATCAGGTAAGCTGCAGGTAGCTAACCTAGCTGGTAGCGTTAGCATCCTTTGGGTGTTTAGTTTGTACACACGTAGTGGCGTGATAATGAATGTAACACCTCTCAGGACGGCAGGGGTGGATGCAATATTAGTAATAATGCAGGTTCTAGGTCTCGTTTGCGGTTCCAAGTCCCAAAAATAACAGAACAGAAGCAGACAGCTGATGAAAATAAGTTAAAAAAAATAACACTCACTGAAAACAGGCATAATGTCTCATTGTTGTTGCTGATCGCGTTCTAGTGACCCTATAATAACTCAGTAGTAATCATTTTAAATTACCCTTTGTATTTTAATAAACGATAGACTGCTTTTCCTTTATTCAGCCAAACATCTGCAGTAAGTAGCCTATCTGAGGAGTTATTGAACGTCACATTAAACAACTATTTTTTAGAAAAGCGGGAAAAGCAAGCATCGAAAACGGCATGTTTTTTTTAATGTAAATATATATTTCTGAAAGGCTCTTTTTGACATGAAATTTAAGCTTGATGTCGGTAGCATTATAAGTAATCCAGACAAACAAAGAAAACAATTTAATCAATGAATGAATAAATTACGTGTAATAAAGTGGAGTAGCAGAGCGAATAAGTATAGGACATGCTTGCTGACATTTATTAAATATGAAATGCTTTAGTTAGTAATTACAGCTTTAAGATGTGTATTAGTCACTTGCTGTGGTCAGACGGGATTCTGATCCCTTTCTGCCTCACAAACTGTCTTCGGATCTTGAAGGTTCTGGGGTTCTCTTCCATGCATTTAGAGCAGTTGATAGACTGGACCAATCTTTTTAGTTTTATTTTCTTTTTCTAAGCTCAGTTGATAGTTTACATAGCTATGTGTTTAGGATCGCTGTTTTGCTGAAAAAAATCCCATCCCTATTTTATCTTCAGAATCTATCCCCACGAAATGATGTTTCCACTTCCAAACTTTACTATTGGTATGATGTTTTTAGGTGATGTGCAGTGCCATTTCCCCTTAAAACATAACGTGTGAAATGATATTCAAATAGGTCACATTTGGTGACTATATTCTCATAGTATGTCAGTGACTTGTCCAAATGTTTTACAGCAGACTTTTAACAAATTTCAAAATGCTTTTTCTTCCGCACTGGAGTTTTGTGCGGTGAGCAGGGATAGAGACCAATGCGGTTAGGTGTATTAGTCGTTATTTCTATAGACAAACTATACCTGCTAATTCCAGTGCTTTCAGTAGCTATCTGTGTGTATTGTCTCCTTAAAAGCTCATCTCGTGAATCTTGTTAGGAGTACCTGATTGTGGCTGGTTTATGGTAAAATTGTATTTTATTACTTTTGTATAATGGCGCCGATAGAGCCCACTGGAACATTCAGAAGTTTACAAATATGTCTGTAACCTGTGCCATCAGCAGTTGATGATATTCTACTTGCCTAATACCTTGGTAACAGGACACCTTATTATTAGCCATTAATAAGGTCTAAATCAACGCATATTAAACTTGCAATGATGGTCAGGAGGATTGCTAACTAAATACCCACAGGTTTCAGTTATTTTCTTGGTATCCTATATCATCTCTTCCAGTCTTATTCCATGTTTCATTCCACTTTATTATACATACCTTGATTTCTTGGCTTATTTGTTTTAATTTATGGTTTTAATTTCCTATGAATGTCTCTATTAGAAATAGCTTGACTCAGTAAAGGCTTCTGTGGTATGAAATGTCCTGTTTGTTTATGCTTGTTAAGGAAAAGCAATCGGCCATATCAAAAACTGAGTGAGTTACCTATGTACAATATGTCTGTATAGATGCGTGTCTATTTCTTTAAAATAATGTATTTATCGTTTTGTTGTGTTTTAAACATGGTAAAGCTGTGTTTTTATTTCTGCCATCTGTTGCAAACGCATGTGGTTTAGTCTAAATGACTGGTTGTCTATGTAAAATACTGTTGACATCTTGTACAGTTGGATGAAAATGCTGTAAGACAATTATTTTCTGCCAATGAATACAAATAATATAAATTGAGCTTAGTATGCTTGAGGAAGACATAACTTTTCATTGTTAAAAGTGAAAATAAAACTTGGATAGAAATGGCGTTCACATGATGAAAATCCACATGATAACTATCAGTTATCATGTGGATTTCGTTTAAGACGGACTGATCAGAGTTAGCTTCAAGCGGAAGGAAGCACATCCCTTTGCTGCTTGATATTTGATTATGGCTAATAATAGAAAAAGACAGCTGCCTTTTCATTGATCTGTCTTCGCTGTCCTATTTCTGAGCCCTGCCCCCTCCTCCTTGTGTCATATTGAACTATCAGCTCACAATCAGCTGTTCTACAGACAACTTTTGCCCGTCTGTCTTTATTTTCTGTAATAATAAACTATTGTTTTTAAATGCTCTTTGCTGTGAGTGGGCCGAGCCTCTTGGGGTCAAAAAGGACAGGGATAACAAGAGGGGAAGGGATTCCATGAACAAAGGAAGTAGCTGAGCTTGTTTGTCTGACAGGCTTTTGTTTGTTTTCCTGTTGGACAAATCCATTTTAGATGAAATGTTCTCCAAGAACTGCAGTTGGAAAATGGCAACAAGCTGGAACTGTTTCATATCTCAGCATTAATGTGGTTATAGATAAGTTAGTTATTTATTATTCTCCTTAATTTCTCCTCTTTCATATCTTGCACCCTTGCAGTACTTTCACTGCTGGTGTAAGTTGACACTTTGCTCTTGACCAAAGCTCCCCGCCCTCCTCGTCACGCTCAATGTAATAGCAGAGCATTCATTTGTCCTATTTCCCTACAGGTGTGCTAATGTTTATGGTGTCATCACAATGTTGTCTGCAGACACGTTTTTGTTCTAGTGACCTTTCAACTGCCCTTCTCCGTAAAGTTAATGAGATTATTTGCAAGTCTGACATCAGTGCATAGCAAAGGTGTTCACACCCTTAAACTTGCTAAGGAGTGCATTAATCAGATAAGCAGCCTAGAGCGTCTTGAGGAGCTGCAGAGATCCTCAACTCAGGTGGAAGAATCTGTTCCCTGATCTTCTTGATGAGATGACATTTGTTATGAATTGGCGCCTATAAATAAACTGAATTAAATAGAATCAGACAGCATTAAAGATACTATGTGTGGTAGAAAACTAACAGTGAACACATATCCTCTTGATGAAACATGGTGGTAGCTCCATCACGCTGTTCAAGCTAGTCAGAGTTGCTGGGAAGATGGATGGGCAGGACAAGAAAACCTGTTAGAGGTTGCGAAGGACTCAAGACTGGACCAGACATTCACCTTCCAGCAGGACAATGAAATGAAAGGTACAGCCCAGACACAGTCCAAACTGAAATCAATCTGGGAAAATTGCACTATTTAAAAAAAAAAGGGGGGGGGGGGGGAACCAAATTCAGTCTTTAGGTGTACAAAGCTGTAACTGCAGCAGATCATGGTTCTACAAAGTATTCCTTCAGGGGTGGCTGAAGATGAATGATTTCTGTTGTAAGAAATGTTGAAAACCACGTAGCCTTTAGAAGTTTGTGGTCGTAACATAGTAAAACATGAAAAGGTTTATAGGACGCTCCATGTTTGCCACAGCAAAATCAGACAGTAAATACGTTTGTTTACCATCCAGCTGTGACTGATCTCGACGAGATGCTCGGGCTTCTGCGCCATTCACGACCTTTGTGCGAGACTGAGAGATGGACATAGAGAGAGAGAGAGACAGACAGTACAGCTGTTCTATTGAATCTGGATCGAAAAGTCATGAAGCAGGATCTCTGACTCATCAGTTCTGTGACGCTCCGGTTTCACGGCCCATGTGATTGCCGGGTAGCATGTCATCAGCTGGGCGGAAGGGGAGAGGAAAAACAGAGCAATACATTAATATTATTCGTTTTATGTTTCCCGAGCGATAACATTAATAGAAACGTTCACCACTGAGTAATTTTCCAGTCCAGTAAACTAAAGAATTGGACTGAAATAGAGCTTGTATGAAAGCTTGCAGAATTGCGGGAAAACATGCGGGTGAGGGATGAAGAGAAGCCATGGGGAGGGTGAGAGAAAGGTGCTTAAGTGGAGGAGGAGGGGGAGGAGAGAGATGCTGGGATGGTGGATGAGTTTAGAGGACGGATGGTGAGAGGAGGTAGAGGAGGAGTGGGAGGGAGGGAGGGTGCAGGTGTAGTGCTCTGGTTTCCTGGGGGGATGGTGTTAAATGCGGTGATAGAACGCAGACAAGGACACTGCTGATCTCCAATATGCGGCTGCGCAGCACTTTGATTACTGCTTTCTGCTGTTGCTTGTTTTCCTTTATATTCCTCCTCCTGTCTTTCTAATTAGATCGAGTGTTGTATTGAATTTAAACATCATCGCGTTCTACGGGATCTGATTTTGTGACGTTTAACAGGGCATGAAATTGGGGAAATACCTTGTGAGATCAGTATTCAGGGGTTGTAGCTGTAAGTGCAGAATTTGTCCCATCAGTTGGATGTTCTCTTCTAATAAAGATGCAACGAAAGCTGGAATTCAAAGCAGCCTGTATTTTATTGGCTGGAGCTGTTCAGGGGCAGGTCCCAGCCACAGGCTGGTGGGCAGGAAGGGGTTGGCTTTAGGGGATGTGTGTCGGGGGGTGGATGTTGGCTGGAAGTGTTACAGCCAAATAGTTTGAGTAGACACTCTTTTGCTTCCTGCCTGCCCGTCTGCCTCGCTCGCTTTGCTCTGCGGCTACGAGAGAGACGCTGAGAGAAAATCCCTGTCTAGGCATGGACCTCTGGCTGCAGCGCTCGGCAGCTTGCGAGGAATGACAACAGCTCACATGGTCATTAACTCCACTCGCTGGGGCAGACGGGAGAACCGCACCAGAGCCAACGGGTGCCTCCTGTGTTTGGGACTAAGACAGAAGGACGCAGCTGAGCTCCAGGAATGGATAAACTGAGGTGGGAATGACTTGTGATATAGAATGGGCTTTTTCTCCATTTTTTTAAATAGATTGTTTTCCGGAGTTTTGCTGCAGTGTGCTGCATACCAGTCTGGGTGGGGAGGGACTTGTGGGAATGTTTTATCTGTGTGAGAGACAGGCTGTGAGACAGAAAACAAGGAAAGAGAAATATTGGAAAAGAGGGAGAACTGCATAGGAGCTCTGGGTGCTTCAGTATCCAGTGCAGTTTCCAGTCCCCAGAAAACGACTTTCTCTTTCAACTCCTGGGGGAAAAGGCATTATCACCACAGTTGACTTCCTCAGTCCAAATGTCAGGAGCTCATTTTTGCCACATGAGCTACACTTTTTTTCAAGTGCAGGTCATGTGGCAGTGAGCAGCTTGTGAAAAACCTGTCAAACAGTTAATAGAGTTTTAACAAAGTTCCTCCTTGCAAAGTTCTTTCGACAGATCTGGAACTTCACAGACCCAACTGCGGTGTAGTTAAGAGGGATTCTAGATTTCTGCTATCGTCCAGATTCAGCGTTCTGCTCCAAAACCGGGCCAGGCGTGGTTAAAGAACTGGACATTGCCGCCTGGGTGGAAAAGGCCACGGTGGTGTCATGCGCCTGGCTGCGGATCAAGGGGAAGTGGGTGTTTTCTAAAATGGAGCAACAGTCCCGGCCCTTCCTGTTGAAAATAGACCGGACTAAATCACAGACGCACACAGCCCCACCTTAAGATTAAATCTCAGTTGAATCTTATCTTCAAATGACTCACTCATAAGCAGGGTTTATGGGCAGGGAGATTTCAAATAGCCTAATTTCAAGTAATTTTCCAAGTATCTGTTGCTAGTTAAGCAAACATAAATGTCAGCTGAGCTTCAAACTGTAAAGCTAAGTGTGGTATTTATCCGGTTTTTACCTTTAATTAGTTTGGAAAACCCTGCTAATTGTCATATTTATCTGAGAAGCACAATCCATCTCTGGCAGACAACTGCACTATAATTAGACGATGACTTGCCTGAGTCCCTTTGACTTACCAGGGAGCAGACAAGAATGCTTAGGGAAAACAAATCTATTAACCAAGTGCAGGCAGTCAAATAAGCTGGAAATCCTTCACCTTTTCTCTGCTAAAGTACATTTTACTACTGTAATACAAAACAGACCGTCCTATGTCAGGGGATATGGACTATCTGGGTCACCCTGGTTTAGCTAAGGCTATTATGATATGGGGCTCACCTTCCTGCTGACTCTGGAAAATGCTCATAGCTTAGTCCTGGTATAGACTCTGCTGATCTCCCTCACCCATCATTATACCTAATGGTACTTGATCGAATTAAACTCAAGGATTCTTAGCTTAGACCAAAGGCATTTCATAAGCACGGTTGCTTTTGATTGAGCATTAATTCATTGTCCATTTCTAACAGGAAACTAAATATTTTCATGTTTTCTTTCTACATTTAGGCCCCCTTTCGGTCATGCAAATGACCTCGCAGCTACGGTTTGCCAGCACAATATGGTAATAAATGGAAATACAGCCACTCAGGAACCCCCTTGTAATCTTTTTTTCCCCATGTTTTCAAACTAATGTGGCCATTAAAAACAGGTAGCTTATAGTCCCTGCTGAGCAAATACAAGCAGCAAAGATAAACCGCCCTGCACAGATAACAGACTAATGAGTTACATACGTGGTTTTCAGAGGTCAAGCCAATGACTTTCACTAGAGACACCCCAGTCTCGCTGACTCTCATTCAATTAGACAGACTGACTGAGATAATGCCCCTTGCAGCTGGCCTTAGTAAGTGTCAGTAATCCAGTCTAGTACTGTGATGCATTCTTCATATCTCTGTCCGGCTTCGTCAGGTCATCCCGTCTGGCCACTGGCTACAGGACAGAACACGGCCGTCTTGTGTAATGTGCAGAATCTACTTCTACCTCTAGCTCTTTAGGTTTCACTTTCTATTGCTTATTTGTGTTTTACTGTTCAGTTTCCAGTACCAGATATTAAAAAACACGAAGGTAAGTAGTGTGTCTCATGCAATAACATTCAAGATCAATACATCAGTGTTAAAAGGGACAGATTAATATATATATATATATAGTTTATTTCTGTAAAATGCAAACACATCTATGTAATTTCCTTTTCTGCAAGAACTTCAAGTCTGTTAGACAACTTATCTGTGATGGATGAACTGACTCTTTAGCAAATTTTTTCCTTGAGATTGGGATAAAAAGACAGAGTCCTCAGTAGAGGGATGGGGGTGGGAGGTTTGCCGGAGAGTACCTGGTGGTCGAGCCTTGGCTCCTGGGGCTCGGTTGGTGGGCTCAGCCTGAAGAAGCAATAGAAATGCAGGCAGGAACGTAAAGGTACCATGTGCAGGCAAGGGTAAAGGCATACTCTGGCCTTTAGAAACGGAGGTGCAGTAATGTCAAATGACTATTTTTGACCTTGGCAAGAGGATCAATGCAGATCTTTAAGTATGAGTTTCTTATAATGCTTCAGTTAGGATGCTAACAGGATCTCACTTCTTCCATTTTGCTATTGGTGTGTTTTATTAACTCCAACTTTGTTGTTATGCCAACATAAGCTCCAAAACTTTCTCAAATTTGCTTTTGGGCAAACAAAAACTTGCTTTCTATACCGCACTGAGATACAGTAGATGTCATCAATATGCTAACAAATATGTGGTCATGTTCCTGCATGTGTGTCGTTATCTTACCACTACGCTTATAAGGGGCATTTTTGTCTTCAGCCTTTACCTTTTTGTTTTGGATATCTTTCATGACAAACACACCCTTATCGACACAGTCAGTGCCTCTAAACCCTTTTCTTCTGTAAAAATGAATTGTGCAAGAGCAACATATTGGTTTGTAGCCCATCTTCGCACCATCACTTTAGGCTAGTCATTTAACAGACAACGGACGCCATCGCTTCTTCACACGCTGGCAAATTAGGTTAGCTTCATGGCAGACATCTTATGGCGTCTAAAAATAAAGAGGGATTAATTACTAAAGGTCAGATCTGACATGATTCTTACCTGATTGTCTCTTTCTGTAGCGATTGGTTCTCTCCCGGGGGGGATGATGTGAAATTAGATCCCGCCTTGGAGAGCAGAGCCAGGGCGTCAGTATAATCCTGCAAAGGAAGCTTCTGATCTGATTTCACATGATAGGCACTAAAGTGGGACAATATGATTACCTAAGACGATAGTTTGAATTTATCGGCTTCCAACAGCATTCGGTTTGTGATGATTTTAAAGAGGAGGCTGCTATTTAACCTCTTTCTACTCCTTCTCTTGTTTATAAGCAATTTTTTTGACTTTAGTAATGTGACATTGCAGATATCCCAAAAGAAGGACTAAAAGATGACACAATAAAAGTACTGTCCTGAAATCTTTGAAAATTTGATCTTGTTTAAGGGCCTATTTATCAAGTAATGTGAAAGATTGAGAAGCTTTTACAAACTCTAGAACAAGTCTTAGCGTGTTGCTTACAATAATTTAAGAACATGCCCGATGTTTGGGCCAAGCCTCTGTTTTTCATTCATACTTTTTATATACATGGAATAGTAAAATAATAATCTTTTAACCAGAACTCTAGGTTTTTACAATCCTCCTCTTCCTCCTCCTTCAGTGTGAATGCACCCACCCCCCCGCCTCCAGCCCGAGGTTACCAGAAAAATATTTCCAGATGTGCCTAGAAACGAGCTCCCTACTCAGTAGCTTAGTTATGCATTTTATACTGCCAAGCGAAAGGTCACTTCCTCAGATTGTTGCTTTATCAATTGTCCACTCGCTCTCACTAGATGACATTCAGCTGCACAGACCGATGCCTTAGCAAAGCAAGGAAGGAAGCTGGTACTGACATGCCCTGCATGAATGTTAACCAACGGGCTGATGTCAGTGAGCTGGTCCCTAATATGGACGGAGAGAGAGGCTAGTGAATGTTGTGTGACACTGGGCAGCGCCATAATCATGTCTGGGAGTGGCATATGTATCTGTCTCAGTCTCTCTCTGGCTGCTGGATGCCTGCCCAGAATAGTGCTGTGCTGCACTTTTCTATTGGTCGTAACATGCCTCCGTGTGTGGCTCTACAGGCCAGACTAGACCCTAGAACTTCTTTTCTACGTTCGCTCGGACTGTTTATTCTTGTCCAGCATCTTGCACAAAGGCCTTTTCCATTTCCTGTTTTGCATTGCCTATGTTGGAAAGACCTCCATTTTCTTCTAAATAACAATGAGCCTTTTTTAAATCAACTTTAGACAGCAAAACTATTTAAACCATTTGAATCTACCTAGATTTTGTCATGTTACAACCCCAAGCTTTAATGTATTTTATTGGGAATTCTGCGTTAGACCAACACAGAATAGTGGATACTTGTGAAAGTGAGAACAAAGACATTCATGGTTTGCAAAATTAGTCAAACTAAAGATGTGCCATGAATATGTATAGCTCAATCAAATTGGATGGAAAGTCAGCAACAAGTCTCTTTTTTTCTAATTCTCAATTTGATTTAGGTCTGTACTTTGACTAGGCCATTATTAGACATTAATATGCTTTGATCTAAAAACATCCTGTTGTAGTTCTGAATGTTTATGTGGACCCTTAACCTCCACTCTCCAGCCTGTAACAGGTTTTCCTCACACCTGTGTTTACCTTGATTCATCTTCCCATCAGCTCTGACCAACTTCCCTGTCACTACTGAAGAGAAGCGTCCCCACAGCATGATGTTGCCACCATTATGTTTTATAACATGTGGAAGGTTCAAATGGTATGAACACTTTAGCAAGGCGCTGTGCACAAAGCCATTTAAGTTCTTATTCACGTGTTAACAAACACATTTAGAGCCTGATGAAGACTGTTGGATAAAATGCATCTTTGTCAACCCTTTGTCTCATTGCTTTTTTTTTTTTATCTTGTCTCTCCATTTTCCTTTTTTTATGTTTCAGATCGTAGACAGAAAGTGCCTTTTGAGACAACATCTCTACTTGAAGATTTTGTCCGAAGAGCTCCGGATATTCCTCTGCAGTCTCTGCTGGTCAACGTTTAGCTCCAAGTCCTTCCTGAGTCCTGGTTTGTCCCCATCTGCGCTCTTAGTGTGAATAAACCCGAGCTGAAGCTGACGCCGCTTCACTGCTGGCCAGGGTGCCAAAGCGCCTCGGATGTGGAGAGCTGCAATCTTTGGGTTGTCCTAAAATGTGCCATTGTACTTTAAAATAGGGCCACCTTTGCTCCCCAACACCCACCCTGCAAAAGATATCATTACTCATAAAAGGGACATTTTGAGGACACTGGTGCAACCAATACAGGTTGTCTCCAGGCATGCCCCCTCTGCCTTGCCAGATGTCTGCACTTGAGATTTACTGATTGATGATCACTCTGCTTGGCTGACAAACTCCACAACAACACAACTGTCCATTCCCATGCTCAGGTCACAGAGACTTTACCACCAGATTTCCTCCGTTTTTTTTTGTCCTTCACTGACCTGAGGCAGAGTATTTTTAGCCACACGTTCCATCACTTTTAGTTGTCGTGCATTTCATTTTATTGCCAGTTTTTTTTATTTATTTAACTGGAACGCTTTGAAACACCTCCTCTCAGGATAACCTCCTCCCTAAACCGAGTGGCTCCTCTGCTTCCCCAGCTCCGCAGCCATCACCCTCGACATGGCGCTAAACATAGCCTCGATACGGGACACAAAATGGCTGACCCTGGAAGTGTGCCGGCAGTTTCAGAGAGGAACGTGTTCGCGCAGTGACGAGGAATGCAAATTTGCCCACCCACCCAAAAGCTGCCAGGTGGAGAATGGGAGAGTCATTGCCTGTTTTGACTCGTTAAAGGTACGTACTTGCGTAGATGTTTAGTTTCCATGCACAGATTTGTAAAGAACAAAATATTATGTATTGCAGATCCTTTTGTTAATTGTTTTAACCATCGACACCCATTAATCTAAAAAAATATACACAACTGACATAAAAACATTACACTGTTATGGTTTCCCATGGTTAGTGGGTATTGGTTGTGTGCTCAAATTAGCATGTGTGTCAGGTCTCCCCACTGTACTCAGTTAGCAGACTGCTCTGACCTATGAAGCTAAAGTCCAGAGAGGTCTGCTGACACGTTCAGGGGCACCAGCGATGACTGCATCTTTATTTTCTTTTATACAAAAAGCCCTTCCAGGGTTCCCATGCCTTCTCCATAATCTGTGCTCCCAGGCTAACATCTGATCGCCTCGAGTCGTCCCAGAGCTTCTATTCTCGGATCTGTCTCAGCTGTCGCACTGTTTACAACCGACAGAAAAAATATAAAAGCAGCAAAGGCTGTTCGGAAAAGGTTTTAGCCATTTAAGTTGCACGTTCCAGGTGCAGTCAATCGTTTTGCTCTTTATTAATCTAACATCGACTCGTTCGTGCTCGGCGCGACACGCTGTATCGAAGAGCAACCTTTTATTTTTTCCTTCTCTGTGCTGCAGATTTGACAGTGATAAATAGCAGGAGAAACTAGAGCAGAATCCTCCAACAGCGAGGAGTTTTTGTCTTGTCTTGAAAAGCGGCAGCTTACACATTAAAAAACACAATTGCTGGAATTTCTCTAGAAGATACTGTTGACCGAAATGTAGACAAGCGCTTTAGAAAACATGTGCATGAAAAGTTTCTAAATGTAAATAAAATAAATGTTATCTAGGAATTTTTATTCATAATTTTCAGTTTTATCTGAGGTAGAAGCACTATGTGAAACAGAGCACTATTTCTTTTAACTACATTTCAAAATGGGAAAGACCAGAGAACCTGCCATTCAGTGAGGCAAATGTCTGTTCATCTTCATAAGTGATGCAATGGCTACAAGGAAATAGCTATTTGGCCTATATCTGCAGAGCAAAGAGGCATGCTGGGAAAATGCTTTTTGTGTCCTACGATCACAAATGTAAACATGTGGAGCCAGCTAAACGCTCCTCGTGGGTCTCATGTGAAACAAAGGATGAAAATCTGGAACATCTCTGTCCACTGTGAAGTATGGTGAAGCATCCGTGATGCTGCGGGCCTATATTAGATTTTTTTCCCATAAAGTAAATGTAATAAAATTATGTAATATTTTCAGTACATCGTTAAAGGGGAAATGTATCCTTCATCCTTTTATACTCCTTTACTAGGGTTGCCAATATGTGCAGGGAGAGCTGGGATTGTAACACTTCGCACTCTTTTGTTTATCAGAAGTCGCTCATGGTCAGCCAGTTTGTTTTTTGACACCATTTTAAAACAAGCTGCTTTATTGGTGTTACCAGCTGCCTTCTTGGCGGCGGCTTTACCACAGCGAGGCTCATTCAAGTCTTTGCTTGCAGTCATCACGGAGTGACGTTCCTTTTCATGCTGCTGGTTTGCGAGCTGTCATGTTGCTGTGGTTTAGCGAGCCCACATCTGATTCGGATCAGGACCGATTTGTCGTGGCACCAAGCAGATCCTGCTGGACAAGACATCTACATGCAAGTCTAAATGTTGAGAAGGGGGGAGTAGGAAAGAAGTTTTTGGAAATAATAATAAGGACCCAGTTTAGCATCCTCCTTTGAGAAATCGTTGCTCTGCCTGAGGAGGTTTTTTATTAATATCCTTTTTTCTTATCACTTCTTGGTGTTATAGAACAGAGATTATTTGATGCATTTATCAGTCTGATTTGTTGCATTGCAATTTCTCACTCACTGGAGTTCTACCTTATTTATCATAAAAACAGCCTCCTCGTCTTTTGTACTCTCTCACTCTGAAACGAGCATGCAGGATTCTCTGTGATTTTACCTCCAACTGGTCCCCTCAGTCACGAAGTGTCTCGTGACAGCTGAGAGAGGGTAATTTTATTATGCATTAGCAAATGTGTTTCTCTCCAAGCGGGGCTGATTTTCACCCCATTACGCCCATATCGTCTTCCCGGGTATTCTCATCTGATAGCGTTATCGTGGTGGGGTTGTGTGCTGCCAGCCGTACCTTGGCCACAGATTACAGGGCCCTCTTTAAAGGAAAAGGAATGAAAGGGAGCTCTCAAGCAAGTAGCAGACTAAAAGGTGTTACTCTTGTCTTACGACGACAGGAAACCACGCCAAGTGAATGAAGTATTTGTTGTTTTCAGGCTAATTTGCTAAAACTCTCCTGTGACCACAATGGATCTTTGTTTAGCACTCCTACTGCTTTTTCTCCAGCCGAACATTGCCAAAACACAGGAATTATCTTCTCACTTAGAAATGAGAGTATATGCTTTATGTAACAGCTGAAAAGTCAGTTTATGACTTCAGTGTTTTGGTGAATAGTTGAAACCATGTGTCTCCCGGTAAACATCTACCCAGGAAAAGTTGATGATGGTTTTAACTTGGTATATATTACTTTTGAGGTCATATTTCAACCTTAGGTATCAGGTAACGGCAGTGAAATCATCTGAGACACAAGGCAAGGAAGAGAGAGGGAGGGTTCAAGGAGCTAAACAGTCTTTTGGAATAGTTTTATCCCTCTGCTTTGTATTTTCCGTTAGGTTGCTTTGCATGGGCAGAATGATACCGCATTCATCTGTGAATCCGTTTGCTTTTATCAACCCCATTCGAAAGTTTGCGGTGTTCTTATTACACAGGTCCCAGCATTTTTGGACTGTATGTTTGGAGGCTTGGAGACTACATTTGGTGAATAAAGAGTGTTAAGCCAGTGTTTTCTTTAGCCAAGCCTCTTAGATTTATATATTTAGTAGTGTGAGTATTTTTGGGAGCTTGACACACATTTGAGCCATTTGAGTGAGGAAAATTGCATGCAAATCCAACCTGTTAAGCCACACGTGCTAGCTGCCCTGATACCAGGGCTTTAAAATGTCCTTTAACTGCGCTAGTTTTTGTTGTTAGTGAGCGTTACATGTACAGTATTGCTCCTCCGCATGCTGTCCTGTTACAACCACAACCTTCAATGGTTTTTAGTGGAATTTATGTGATTCCAACACACACAAAGTTGTACATTATTGTGAAGTGGATGGAAACGATTGATCGTTTTCAGTTTGCTTTTTGCAATGAATCAGAAAAGCAGCCTAGAAGCTCATTGTAACTCTGGGGGAGTTGCAGAGCCACGGTTAAAAGAAAGCCACATGAAAAACTGGAGAAAAACTAACACTGCACATCATAGCCGCAGCATTGCTGTGGGGATCCTTTGCTTTAGCGGGGATAGGGAAGCTGGTCAAAGCTGATGGGAAGATTGATGGAGCTAAATGCAGGACAATCTGGGAAGAAAACCTCTAGGGACACTGAACATGCAGCAAGAGCTACATGGTTTAGATCGAAGAAGATTCGAAGCCATTCAGGATCGGTGGCTAGAACTGGAAATTCATTTTCAAAGACGTGATCCATTCAGTCTATTTTGTAAAGAAGAATGGTTAAAAAAATGTGTTGCTAGATGTACATAGCTGGTAGAGACATGCCCAAAAACTGAGCTGTGACTGCAGAAAATGGCAAGTATTGATTCAGGGTGTTTAGTACAAAAACACACCACCTTTCTCAAGTTTTTGTTGGGAAAATGTTGACTACAATATTATATTTCCCTTACACTTCACAAATGTGTTCCTTTGTGTTTTAGCATATCACATAACATGGCATTAAATCACATTGACGTTTATGACTATAACAAAGCACTGTGGCTCATTCAAGCTGTTTACATGTGTACATTTTGCCTTTGGTCCTTCAGAAAAACCTGCAGGGATATTTTTTGACAGCTCTTTCCTTTGGGCTCTTCGGCACTTGTTGCGTGGCCGGTGACCATGGAAACTGTGACAGAGTGGTAGCTGTGGGCAGAGTGGAAGAGGGGGCTGCAGGAAATGAGCGAGAATACCTACCTTAATGGAGTAAATGCAATCACGCCAGTCATTTGGTGATGTCACATTGACTCTGCTGCAGACATTGGCCTTTTGTTAGTGCTTAGCTCCACTCTCCTCCAATTCACCTGTTTTAGCAACTAGGCTTAAAGGATTCATTTGTCCTTTTTTTTCTAATATCTTTGACATCTTTTTATAATAAAACTGTTTTTTGATTATGAATAACATCTGGAAATATTTGTAATGGCTTGAAAATTTTCCTTTTTTCTACACAGACTATTAGTAGCAGATCCGATGCCTGATTTAGGCCCCCTGAACACCACCGACACACACAAACACATCCTTTTCACTTACCATGGCTGACTGACCTTCCATAGTCCGAAAGATGGGGGGGGGGGGATTGTCTCCTACACCGCGACGTGATCATGTTTATTTGATTTGTGGATATCAGAAAGGAAGTAGTGAACCACTTGCAACAATAGGGAGGTACTTTTAGGTGTGTAGAGTGTGTTCTCACTTTTACCACAAGATCTGTGAAGTCCCATTGGTTTGCCCCCCTACATGGTGAGAGTGTGTTCATTCGAGACTCTGCTCTGTAAGAGCCGAACTGTAAGGTTTTTCTTTTCGGATGGCGTGGGATGGTTAAATAAAGAAGCATGGGAGAGAGAAAAAACAGGGGAAAACATGTTATTATTTAAAACACTGAGGGCTTTGTGGGGGTTTAATATTTCTAAGCTAATTGGTGCCAGCTTTTTTCAGTGAATCCTCTGGCTGAACTGGAAGCACACCTCCCCTCCTCCGTCACCTCCTCAGCCCTTTGCATTCACATGTTTTTGGACCTTTGTGACGCTCTGTTGAGCAGGACCTTAATGCCCTTGGCCTCGGCCGCCTTCTCCACTCTTGTTTTAAAAAGATGGGTTTGGCCTGCATTCCTCTATGTAATCCTCTGAAACCGGGCCACGCCCTGGGCAGAGCAAACATGTGGAGGGCAATGTATGCAGTGCAGCGATCGCTGGTGTTCCCTCTTGGGTCAATGAAGCACCGACTTGATCTTGATGTGAGGCTGCAGTGGGCAGCGTTTGCTTTGACGAAACCCCTCTTGAGACCCCAACTGCTTCCGTTATCCAAACAGTCTTCTTTTGGCCTCATGCATGTGCAGTTAGTTTTTTTTCCAACTGACAGACTGGATTTGATCTGAGTGGTTAAACTTCACAGTTCACAGTTTAACTCTCATTGTCAGATCAGCTTTACCACATAATATGTAATGGATGCACTGGAACTATGAGAAAAGTTAAGTGGTTTCAGGTTTTCCTGTCATATGTCTATGGTTTAATTACCTTCACATCCTCATCCTTGTCAGACTTTTAAAGTGTACAGATGTCCTTAAGGTTGTCAGCAGGCACTGTTATTTTGGGGGTCAAAGGCTAAAATGTTTGGGAACCCATGCTGTAAACGGATAAATGAAAACCTCACTGCTGTACATCAGAAAAACAGGGATATTTAGCTTGCTGCCTAAATGGATCAGACTCACATGCACTTCATTCACTTCAATTATTGTTTTATTAGATGTTTTTTTTTTTTACTGCCTACTTTATGTGGGCAGCAAAATTACACCTACCTATGTTAAACATCTAAGAGTGAGATTTAGGAGTAAACGTATAATTTCCTACGTTTGAAATTAAAATCAGGGTTCCCATGCAGTCTTACAAAGTCTGGAAAAGTATAGAGTTTGATTTAGTCATTTTAATCAAGTCTAAGAAAAACAAAAAACAGGCTGGAGTTTGCAGACTTCATGTTTTAGTCACCTATCTAAAAGATATCAGAATTTCTGTAAAAAAGACAGTTTTTACAGTGATTTATATTCAATTAGTTTTTCTTTTTGCCAAATTGCAGCTTTAGTTTTTTACACAATTAAGGGGTCATTTTTACTTTTGAATAAAAATAAACAGTGAGGTTACTGGGCGTCAGGAAAAGACTTAATTGCTATTTTGTTGCTAAATATTAGGATGACCACATAGATACGATAAACCTATATTTTCCGGACTTTTTTTCTTTTCTCCATATTGACCCTGACCCCTCCATTTTTTGTCAGCTTTACCATCTCACCCATTGAAATCTGATTGCATGTGATTTGGGCATCAAAGTTAGTGAGTCCAACCAACTGACTAGATAAAATATTGGTGTGCTAACTGTGAATGCACGGCACTTAAATTATATCACTTGAAATATCCTAGCACATATTGCATCCTTGGTGATTGTGATGTTGCAGCCATTGATATTGGGATATATTGTGCAGGTCTAATAAAGGCTAATAATCTCTGCTCATTTGGTCTGTACATCCTTTTACTTGTGGGTTTTAAAATAGGCTCAATGCTCAATTTAGATGCGAAACAAAGCATTGAAAGTCACATTTTGTTGGGATTTTGTGATATAAAGTTAAATGATTTAAATGATTTATACTCAATCCAGGATAATCCTGTCCGGAGTTTTCAAAATTCAAATCCATATTTGTCCAGATGCCTTCCAATGGCAAATCAAAAGCCAGCTTTAGCACTGCTTTTCATGGTTTCAAACTGATGTTAAACCACAGCTGTTTTGCTCTCAAATTCCTGTAATATCATATAAATTTTGGAAATATATGGAATTTCAAAATGGAACATTTTTAGAAACCCTCCGCAACTGTATTGCATGACTTTCTTCCACAATAGATTACATTTTCTATGTTCTTCACCATATAAGCTGTCTGCAACACAATGGAAAGAAAAGAAGAACTGAAAAACTGCCCATCTGCTGTACCAATGTCTCACCTGGTCAAAGTCCACCCACTACCTCTGAGTCATCCTCATTTTCCATCACTCTCTTTGCTGCCCACAGTGCTGATAAAGTGCTCGACTCTCTGCTTTTTTTCGTCCCTCCCCTCCGCGTTTAAAACGGCAGCTTAAATCAGTGCTGCAGAATCAATTCTTTCCTCACATTTGATTTCAAAGCCAGCCGGACTCGAACTGCCTTATCGCTGCAGTAGCACTTGTGATCACCTCTGCAGCAAAGCTGAAGGCAGATCTATCGAAAGTGAGGCAGGAGGCTTGCTGTGCTCTTGACCTTTAGCGGTGGTCTCATTAATTATTGATGCATCTTTTTGATCATCACTTAGAGACAGACTCAGGTTTTCTGAGAGAGGCATTTATTTGCTTGCCTATGTGGCGTTCTCTCATCTTACATCCTTTCAAATGTATACATTGCTCAGAAAGTCAGTGGTGGCATTTATGGCATCTAGAAAGGCAAAAGACTGGTGGCTAGCTACATTGTTTATATATTAATAAAAATGATGTTTAGTCTGACCCAAATTAAACATTTGCGTACAAGGACATGTATTGATTTTATCCTCCAGGCTTCCTTAATTACTTTCTTATTTGAAAAATGATCAAACTCACTCCTAAACATGCTAACCCACTTCCGTGCAGCCGCTGTCAACTTGAAAGCTCAACAAAACGGATGCACACCCTCACCTTGGGAGCTACAAACAGTTAGACAGACAGGCCCGGCTGTCCCCCAGGGGCCAACCTTTATAATGAGACAGAGATCTTCTTAATTGGCCTCGTCTAATGAGGCAACAAAAATGCAGAAATCTTTAGGGGACCTGCAGAACAATGGGTTTCTGGCACTTTCTTTGTCTAAATGACTGTTGGTGTGTGTCACAAACCAGGTCTGCGGTGACACACCGGTCCCCTGTGAGGACATGTGTGTGCTGAGATTAACAAAACCTTCTCGTTGTCGCTGTAATAAATTCCCCTCTTAACCCGTCTTGACCTGATGAGACATAAGTTTTTGGTTTAATAACGTTTATGTAACATATCTTATTCAGACTCGATAAGTCGCAGTGAGTGACATTCTGAACCGAACACGGAGAGATTTTGTCTCAAAGTCTGGAAAAATTTGCAAAATTGTTCCAGACCTGGCTACATCTGGAAAAAGAAAATGTAGTATTTCAAATATTTGTATTTCCAGCATAATTTTCTGTCTGTCCCCTTTGTCTAGATTATCCATTCATTCATCCATTGAAATATCTGCAGTAAATTCATTATGAATATTTGAATTTATTCTTTAGAAAATGGCCAGAAATGGACTCTGAGGTGAACTCGTTTCTTCCAGTCTGAAGAAATATGGAATTCAGTCATTAAAATGTGCAGGAACCCTGAAAGTAGGTTTGGAAGACTAACGATTTCTTAGCTAATTAATACAATAATGTGTAAGTGGCACGCCTGAAGTAAGCTGTTAATTTTGCTGACAGATAAAGAGTTGCAGCTTGTTGCAAATGTTTGTTTCAAGGAAGCTTTGCCCTTAAAAGAGTCATAGATTGCACTCCAATGGTAGCTAAGCCAAGAGTGTAATTCCCAAACAACCAATTTAGTTTTTTTCCCAGAGAGCAAAAGGTTCAGGACAGGTTCCCTTCTTTATATATACAGCTGACTAATAGCTTGCGCTAGCTGAAGGTATATACCAACGTTGCACAATATATTGACATTCAGTTATCACTGCAATCAATGCTCAATGATCAGTCTCTCGGCAATACAAGACAATAACAGTGTGTTTCTTTGCATTTTATGCATTTAAACATTTTGGCATCGCTGTCACTAATATAGTTGCACGGCATCGTGTGTGCAACTGATTCATAGAACCAGAAAAAGTCAAAATAAAAAAAAACTTTATACCTGCATCTATCATTAAGTTTTAAATTCATTCTAACCATATATGATTTTAAAATTTGGATTAGCAAGAAACCTCCGACTTTCCGACTCGGAATTCCTCAAAAATCCTTGTGCAATTACAATAAACGCACAGATGTCACTTTTAACCACTGTTTGATGCTTGATAACAGGGACTGGACAGGTTTCTACTTGGGTTAATGTGGGGTTAGACAGTTATGCCCTGTCTGAGCCAGAGGGTATCGTATGCAACACACTCCTCCCTCTTTCCGACCACTTGACATGGTGACCATGCCATCAAGGTCAACCTTAGGCCAGTAGTATTTGTGTGAGTGGAGAGGGAGGGTAGTGGTATCTAAAGCTCACAGATGAAAGTGAGATGGCCAGTTTCACACCCAACAGATGCCTGTACTGGTGACCCACAGTGACAGGTGGGGAACACTAATTGACAGTGGGCACCACCCCAGCGTCAGCTGAACTCATGGCGAGTGAGAGAAAAACGGTGTGATATGAGGGCAAGATGGGGAAAAAAGTGGCAACATACATGAATTGGTGTAAGGTATTACGTTTTATTGCTTTTTATTTAAATTCCTTAAAGACCTTTATCTAAGACTTACTTCAACAAAAACATAGCATGGCTGAATTGTCAGATCAATATGTTAAGCTGTAGCTGGAGGTTGTGAAGTAAAACACATAATGCAATGTAAAGGCTGAGCCACCGTACCTGGTTTATTGATATCAGCTGTTTGACTAAGCAGCAAACTTTACTTTATCCAAGCAGAAGCACTTGTGCAGCTTCCTCTTCCTCGGTAATCTCTATCATATGAGGACTGTTTTCAGCAATTTCATTTGGGATTAGAGTCTCTTCAGCCCACAGGAGTTTGCAGATGTCTCAGAGGCCTCATCATCGCACCCGACAAACAACACGCCCATCTAGGCCTTGCCGAGGCTTATTCCCCCCGGTTTTAAAGATCGAAATCATATTGTCTAACCATGTATGTAGTTGGAGTGCTGTGAAAAAGTATTTGGTCCCTTACAGATTTTTTTTCTATTTTGTATTGTTTAGGTTTCAGACCAACAAACAGACTTTAATATCAGACAAAGATAACCGGAGTAAATACAAAATGCAGTTTTCATATGATGATTTTATTCAGTAAGGAAGAAATGCTATCCAAACCAACCTGGCCCTATGTGAAAAGTAATTGCGCCCTTAAACCTAATGACTGGCCATCCTAGCAGTTGCGATCTCTGGCATTGGAGGACTGATACACTTGGCAGAATCGTTTTAATTCAGCCCAGTTGGAGGATTTTCAAGAATGAACAGCCTGTTTAGAGTTATGATTCAGCGTATTGACCTGATTTAAATCCAGACTTTGACTAGGCCACTCAACACCTTCATTTTGTTTGTGTTTTTTTGAGCCATTCAGATGTGGACTTGATATAACCCAAATGTACTAAAACAAAAACAGTGACCACCATGCATGTGTGTGACAGATGGAAGAAATGAATGTTCTTTATAAAGTATAAAGTTTTCTGCTTGCAGGATTTATGTTTCTTTATCAGACATATTTTGGTTTCGAGTTCAGCTCTAAAGTAATTTTAAAAGGAAGACTTTCTTTTTTAAAGTGTGAAATATGTGAGATTCTCTGATTTGCACATAAAAAGTAGTTTTTCTGTTCTTGAAAAACTGACCGAAAAATACCTTAAATACTTTAAACAAGCACTCAAAGTGCTGAAACACAGCACTTTGTTATATTTGTCAAATAAAAGTAAATGTGGAACTCTTCAGTTTTTTATTTGTCACTTCATAATGACATACTTTTTGGAGTACTAATTGTGGTTCAGATGGAAAAAGTGGAGTTGAGAGGAATAAAAATTTGGGAAAAAATAAAACAAGATTTGTCCTTCAGGAACTTGTAGTAGAGAGCAGAGGTCATGGTTCCATCAGTTACAGCAAGTTATCCAGCAGCGTAGCCCCAGACCATCACTGTACCCGCGCCCTTTCTGACCCCCAGGATGAAGTTGTTTTTCTGAAATGCTGTACACCAGATGTGACAGGATGCACACCTTGCATAAGATTTTGTCTCAGCAAAAAGTCTTGATCAATGAGGGGTTTTTTGAGGGGGAAATGTAAGACGGGCCTTTGTGTTCTGGTTTTTGCCTCGGACCTCTCCCAGAAAAATGTCCCCCAGTCTCTTTCTCATTGTTGAGTCGCGAACACTGACCTTAACCGAGAAGAATGTGACCTGTGGTGCTTTAGATGTTGTTCTTGGTTGTTTTCTCACCTCCTAGAAGCTGGTTTTTGTGCTTACTCAGGTTATCTTCATATGATACAGAAATGCTTTCGATGATCTGAAGCATTTAAGTCAGACAAAAGACGGAACTTTTTCATGTTACCGTCTGTTTTCCAGTTGCCTCCAGTTGAATTTGTGTGCGCGTGTTTCTTAGATTCTAAGTGGGAACAGAGTGGTCTAATAGATGCAGAGATAAGAATAACTGGAGCAACAAATCCAACATGATCAAAGACTTCTAACATGAAAATTAGTGTGGTTGTAAATTTTTACATTAGTAACCGGACTCTTAAATACTGTGAGGAAAAAAAACTGTTCATCTCAATTTTTTTTCTGTCAGCAACCAAGGCTTTAATCTGAAAACTAGAGAGTAAGCAGCCATGCAACATGTCTGCTTCTATCTGCTGAGTGTGTTAGAAAGAGGCTTTGATGAATAGATCTGCTCTCTCCCTTCCATCTCATTATCCTCTTTTATCTGTTGTATGGATTTACACAACTCCTCAACATGCTTAGACGTGCTGCCGATACCCTCAGCCAGGCCTGAGGGTGTACCCCGCACCTCTACATTTATGTGTTTCCCTAAATTGTTTGCTCATTAGTAGTTTTTGTAGATTTGTGGATTCCTGGGGGTCAGTTTCAGCTCTTTTCATCAAGGAGTGTTTGAAATCTGTTTGTAATTGTAAAATTAGGCAACTGAACTAAAGCCTTTCTGCATGTTCCTCTTGGGAGATGTGGCACAGTTCTCTCCAAAGTGGGCCATCAACATTGTCTAACCTACTTTAATGAACTCTTTCACCAGTGTGGCTAGTTGACATTGCCTGTAAGCTGTAGGACTCGTTGATGAGCAGACGGCAGCGATGTTCCCAACATGAGGGAACAGCAGCGTGTTAAAAGCATGTTAATGCTTCAGTCTTGGGGCTGGGACTCGCCTACCAGCAGACAGAACTGACGATGAATTAGCGGAGCCTTTCTTCTCATGTGTGGTTCTAAAGATGCTCAGATGTGGGAAATAAAGACGGTCACTTTATTTTAAATTTGTCGGCACCCCAAGTAAAGACGAGTAAAAAGTCTCAAAATAGATAAATCTATCTTGGAAATTGGAAAAATTTTGCTACTGCAATTAAAGGGGTCCCAATTAATATAGAGGGTGCTGTGCTGAGGGTCCGTTTCCTGCCAGCTTCCGCCTGGTGTCCCTCTATGTGCTGCATTGACGCCTGCTTGTATGTGCAGATTAAATGAGCTCTAGAGGGTTGGTTTCATGTCTCAGCAGGTCACAGATGATCAGATTAACTGAAGCAGGGCTTCAGTGTCCGGCTGGATTAGACGGCATCAAACAATGGGGCCATTGCAGCCGCAGTTTTTACGCCGCTCTTCTCCAAAGAACAGTTCTAACAGTGCAATTTGGGTCCGGCATGAGTGTGTAGCTCAGCCAGCAGCCAAATTCGTGTGTTAGTGTTAATTTGCATCTGTTTTTTTTTTTTTTTCTCTATTTTGCAACTCCATAAAAGATCCATTTAAGAAACCCTTCAGCTCATCTGACAGATGGACAAGATTCTTCATGACAAAGTTGTCCACAGAAATGTTAACCCTTTATGGGTGGAAAATTTGGTTAAATCAGCAAACATTCAGCAGTGTCATCAGCCCAAACCTATTTTGATCCTGTATGGCTCCATTCTTTGAAGTATCACTTGGAATTCAATAAGTGCCTGACCTGAGTTAACTGATCACAAGCTCCAAGTGCCAGTGCTGCATGATGATAACACAGGCATGTGATCTTCAGCTGATGCACCTCCCGTTGCTGCTACTCTGAAGCGTTACAACTCAGACTCATTGGGAAAACAATGTGATCAAAGAAAACGCTGACGAAACGTTAAAATGTTGTCCACTGAAACAAGATTCTGATGCTTAAGATGCTAAATCTGCCCTTTTTTCACACACCTGAGACGGGAGTGCTTACTCTGGAGCCGCGGTAAGGAGAGATTTGGTCATATCCAGGCATTTCAGGACAAACAAGAAGAAGAGAGCAATATACTTTATCGCGCCTCAATCTCACCCTTCTGCTTTTAATCCTTTAGTAATCTCAGGCGTGTTAGTAGCAGTGCCACTCGTTCATCTGTGGGATTGCAACTGGTGAAACAAAGACACCTAATTACTGCTGATGCGACATCTTATGTGTCTGCTTTATGTGTGTGTGTGAAAGAAAATGAATGTAGTTAGAAACGTACCTGGTCTACAGCATGATATCGTTTGGTTTGTGTTTTCTCTCATTTTGTTTAATAGCAGCATAGCCTCATCGGCAGGCGAATATACCTGTGCACAACATAATTAAAGCTGAAATGAGCCTGGTGCCGGGCTTTTACAGCAGCTTTTTTCACATTTAAATGACTAGCGCTTACCCAGTGCTCCACATTGATCTTTGATCTCCATTACCAGTCGAAATGTAAGCAAAAAGCTTTTGGCTATCATTTCAAAATGGATTTTCAGTGTTTCCTGCTGTCCCGGAGCAGCAGCGCTTCAAACAGACCCATTAGTTCAAACCAATCCATTAGAGCCCAGCAAAAACAAAACAAGATCCTCAAGAGGAAGCTCTCTCTATCTTGGAGGATGAAGGAGACCCCTGTCCATGTGCAACCACCGCCTCACTACTTAACCGGGGGGCCTTTATCGGTCTTCTGAGCACCAAAGTGCTGGCATCCTATGGCTGGGGGCCTTTCTTCAAAGTGGTTTCCAGGTGAGCTGTTACAGGCCGTCCCTGAACCAGTGGTTGGTGTCCATGGAAAATAAGTCTTTGAGTAAACTGAGAAAGGAGAGGAGGAGGGTCTTTATGGTCAACAAAAACTATTTCTTTTCAGTGATAGTCAAGGAAAAAATGAAATCCATCCGTCCATTTGTCCGTCCATTCACTGCCATAAATTCATTTAAGGTTAGAAAATTGGCTAAAACTGTAGGAACTGTAGGAAGTTAAATAGTATGGAAAACATGAGGTCCCTAATCTAGGTACAGATTAGGAAATAATAAAATTAAGAGAAAGCTGATACTGAGAACGAAACAGGAGGTTGGATGAAAAGGTCAAAAAAGAAAGTACAGCAGTTTTGTGTGAGAAATGTAAATGTAGCTCACAAACACCTGAAACTTATCTTTTTAGTCAGTCAGTCATTTTCTACCGCTTATTCCATAGTGGGTCACGGGGAAGCTGGTGCCTGTCTCCAGCAGTCTACGGGCGAGAGGCGGGGTACACCCTGGACAGGTCGCCAGTCCATCGCTGGGCAACACACAAACAACCATGCACACACTTATCTTTTTAATGTCTGTATAACTAGAAGGGCTCTAATTTGGAATATTTATAGCCACAAATACAAACGTCTGTAAGCAAAACATCAAGCCCAAACTAGAACAGCGTGAAACGGATTTTTATGCTATTTTTTAACATCACAGCTGACCTGCAGGGTAGACATAAATGGCATGCTGCAGAACAGCCACTGAAGTACGCTGAAAAGACAGCAATGTGAGAAGATTCAGAGGGAAGGAATACAGGAGGTACTTCGGCTGTGCTGGAAGGAGATTACACATTTCAAAGGTTTCATGTCAGAAAGATTTGTGTCAGCTCCTCTCAGAGGCCTTCCTCTCACACATGGAGGCAACACAGCTTTATGAGTGTGCTGCGGATCGCATAAAAGCAAAGAATAAGTCAGAGTCATACAGCCACCTGAGAACCAGACGTTTTGTCAGAGCCGGCTGGCTCATTAGGCAATATAGGCAAATGCTAAGGGCACCGGGGGACTAAGTTCACCTTCAGCATTATTATATTAAAACCAGCTATTACTATTGACTCTTAAATGGCATGAAGGGGCCTTAACTGTGTGGATCATTTGTAGAGATTTAACCTTCTCAGTAGGTGTCTACATTGGCCTAATTTACACTTGTATTATTTATTGTACTTATCTGGCAATCGAATGTCTTTCCTGCTTTTAATAGCCAATCAAAATGCCATTCCATTCTCATCCCTTTATATATCAGATGTTTAACCCTAGTTGTTTGTTGTGTGACAATTGTCTCTGCGATTTGTGCTCATTTTGGTCTCCCCACTGGGAAAACAATGAATGTTTTTAGGTATGTTTTTGCTCCCTAGAGAGATCACCGCTCTGTGTCGTGTTTAAATAGGAACCAAGTCGCCCTTTTGTGCTGATTCTGCTCACTTCGAAGCTCTTCTCCCCATTTTGATCTTTCTGTGGGATTGTCCTTTCCGGACAGCATCCTGCCAATACTGCCAGTCAGACTATCATTGATCATGTCACCACTGTTTAGACGTGACAAAGTCACCAGGACTAAGATATGCAAAGCTTACTCTGCTGAAGGAAAAAATGAACTGTAGAATAACACACACACACTGCTGATTCCCAGTGTGTTTTATAATCCATCAATATTGTTTCTTAGGTTGAAGTGTTGATAAGGGAAATAAAGCAATAGCTCTTTTTTTGCATATTCATCTTGGAAGCCAGCTTTCTTATTAAGTTCTACTGGAAGCACAGCAGTGCAACATGAAGGTGTTCCCAGTCACATTTACGAGGACTTTTACAGCTCCTCCGTCGGTGGCAGCCTATAGGCAGGCCTCTTTTGCTGCCTCCAGCAGACCTTAAGATAAAGCACCCATTGAGGGGGAAAATGCAAATGTTACAGTGGTGAAGGGAGAGGCCCACAACTGAAGCGCTTTTCTTCAGAGTGGGTGGAAGACTGGACCTCTGTGTCTCTGCCACCCACTGACACACAACAGCCATCGCTCTGACCATTCACTTGGGCTGATGAAGAAGATGGCGGGGGGTCGTGGAAAGGCCTTCTTGCTGCCGATAGAGATAATTCAATGTTCCAAAGAGCTTTCTTGAATGCAGCTGGGTAGTTGTTGAGTAATCCTGCTGAAAGATAAACAGACGGACATAGAATCAATCTGAAAACATTTCTGAGCTTCAGTTTCAGTTTGACGGAGCAGTTCCTCTAGAACAGGGTCTAAATCAAGTACTCCTGTTTTACAGATGACTCAGAAGATGGATGTCTGAACTTGTTTACTTGCAGCTAAATATATTTAGACTTTGAGAAGACATAACTGACCAGGTGCTCTAGTCAGATGAGACCTTTTGACCTATTTGCCAATGTCGACGTGTGGCGGAAAACCAACAGCCCCACATCACCCTAAACACACAATCCTGACACAAACATTCATTTAAAACACTATGTGGCCGATTTACTAAGATCCCAAAAGTGAAAAAGTGGCGCAGGCCATCGCGCAGTCAGTGAGAGCTGTGTCCAATGTGGCGCACACTCTCCGCTGTGACACTTGGGCCTCCGTTGCGCACCTGGTCAGTTCTGTTTAACTTCAGTCATGGTATTTTTTGCTTTCGGTTTAGTTGCATAAAAGATTTCAATAAAATGCATACCTCAAATGGATCATGAGCTTTGAATCACATTAGCCCGTGTCTGCATTCTTGCTGCATTATTCTTTCCTGCATGTGACCAAGCATCATTTTCCTCCACATTCATGACATCATGCTCCAATCTGTGGCGTTTTGCTATGAAGCAGACCACTATAATCTGCTCCACCTTTTCTGGGCTAACCAGAAGCCCTCCTCTAGTGTGATCCAGACAACGGTGTTGTGTCACAAAGTGATGGTATGGTGCGCTGGAATTGTCCAGATGCAAGAACATGCAATGTTGCAAGACGTTATTCCACAGGAGATATGGCATGACTTCTATTTGTGACTGGCTCCAAAAGCTCAGAAATGGCATTGCTGGATAGACGATATGTCTCTACTATTTTTATTTCTGACGATCCAAATATGTTGACACGCACAGTAGGTAAAAAAAATCCAAACATCACAGTCTGTTTAATCTAAATAGTGTGATGTCATGTTTGAGCAGATATAATGTCCTCCTCTCTTCTCTCCATCACTGGGTTTTTTGTCTCTTCATCTCAGCGTGTTTGCTGTGATAAATGTTTGCCTTGTTTGTTTTCTTTTCTGTGCCCCCATCTGTGCAATTCTAAAAACCTAAATCGTAGCTATAATCGACAACAATCACCCATTGTATATTAAAATAAAGACTGATTATTAAGATATGCACACTTAGAACACTCTAAAGAAATACCAGGCAGTAGCAGAAACATCGACCAAGTTCATATATTCAGATCATTGCTATTATCAGCAGCTGCTACAAAATATTTTTATTTTCTGCCAGAATAAAGTGCTAAAAATGACCTTCAGTGAGTAAATTAGGTGTAATATGTGTATAAAGTTAAGAAAAATTGGATTTCAACATGATAAATCAGCTAAATGCGGTGATTTCTGACTAAACAGAAAACAACTGATCATTTTTTTTCTTTTTTGATCACTCCCTCTTGGACGTTTGTTTCTCTCTGTGGTGCAAGGGTACGATTATCCAACTAAAATCACAGCAGTTATTAACCTATCGCAAAACAGGAATCACTGCATTCGTACACATGGGGTGTGATGCCTACGATAATAAGCAGCCATGTGAGCAACCCTCGGTGAAAGGTGTAATTTCACCTGGTAGCTATGACTTCCTCCAAGGCTGGTGCTTGAACCTCTCAGGTGCTCTCAGTGATCCTTTTCATAGGCAGCTGCTTGAAGCCAGCACACCACGAATAGATTTTGATATATAACTATATGGTAATATAATAATAAAACGTTCTAGTTTCCTTGTAGTTGTGTAGATTATTATTTTACTTTCCGTTCCTATGTGTGCCTGCATAGCCTGGATTTTCTTCATTGTGTTTAGTTTGTGATAAATATTACCCATTCATCATAAAATGATTTCTAGCTTCAACATGTCACCAACTCCCACCTGCATGAATTATAGTGAATAAGGTCCTAGGTGTTGTAAAAGGAATTACAAGTGCAGAAATAATTGAAAATTAATACTAGAAACGCATTGAGGAAATACTGGCACTGATGCAGAAAAATCCCTAAATTACTTAACCTTTTAATGTATTTGCATAATAATTGCAAATTTTTAGCAAATCCAAACCTTTTAATTTCAGTGAATTATTCAGTGAGGAAAAAAAACTGTTGTTAAGAAAAGTTTTTCTACAGTACCCTTGGTGCTGCATTGCCAATAGCAGTGGAGTGCATTGTACCTGTACTATATGATATGAAATCCTTATAGTGTGAATTTAGTTACGCAACCAATTATGTAATAACAGCCAAAGGTGTAATAATGTTTGCAATTTTAAATGTATTAAAATCAATAATGTAAGAACTTTTTGAGCATTTTTGAGCCAATAATTTATTAACTTTCTGGCAATAGGTTATTATAGTAAAATCCTTTGAAGAAGTAAAAACTGTAGCAGAAAGTGCATAAATTGGACTTGTTTGTCTTTTTTTGCATTTTAATCCTTTGACCTAACGGGATCCAGCATGGATCAAATAAAATACAGTAAAGATGAAGTGTGTTGGCTTTTCTCTATTCACTGATTTTCATTATATAACATTAGAATCAGTATTACATGGGCAGCAATATTCTTTATTAATTCCTCTGCCTTGAGATGAGACAATGGAACAGAGGAACAATAGAAATGTATGAGTGTTGAGGTAGATAGATCAGTTTCAGATGGCTGTCAAACCATGTTCGACATTCTAACACGAGGTAGTTTTCTGGTACAAGGCCTGCACTTAGTGAGACATCATTCGAGTGATTTCAACCAATCTCCCAAGTCTTTTCACCCCAATTTACTTCATCACTTTAAATGGAGAACAATAAGCATCTCTCTCTGTGCTGCTATAAATGAGCTGAACACTGACCAAAGAAGAGAGTAATGGCCTCCCTCTAAGACCACCTAGCTGACAAAGTTTATCACAAGGGTTTCTGGTTTGTTCTGATCTCTGCAGGGCACAGTGGAGAGACTGCCTCCCCACAGAGTCAGTCTGGGATGATGTCCAGAGCGCAGCTTCAGCACCAGCTCCCCTTTCTAACACCCTCCCCCACACGGTTTCTCCTGCACACTTACACCAGCCTACGCATTCTTTCTGGTGCCCACTGAGGCACAAGGCCACCATACACTCGCATATCTATCGCCACCTTGGATGGTGCAATGCATAGGGCTCCAATTATTTCTGCTTTTGGTTGCTGGGTTAAGTGAGTAACTTTATTTCTCTGTTTTGAAGAAGTCTGAGCAGACAGTATATTTCTGTGCACACACATGCCTCTGGCCGCGTGTGTGTGTCTATGTGTGTGTGTGTGTGTGTGTGTGTGTGTGTGTGTGTGTGTGTGTGTGTGTGTGTGTGTGTGTGTGTGAGGCTTGCTATGACTGGATGATTTAGTATGCATGTGTGTGGGAAGGTGTGATTCTGTGCGTGTGAAGCATGAAGGAATGAGGGCGTATCAATGGCTGACTGCAGCTCTTGCACCAGGTTGTGGAGGTCGGTCTCTTCCACCTCGAGGTTCTGATCATTGCAGCTACCTCAGCATCTTTTCATGGGTTACACAGGTTTAGTATACTTCCTTCCAGTTCAGATCATGTAAGGAAAAAGTTGTTGTAATGTTGATGCTCTGTGGGCTGTCTTTAATATCACTCCTTTAGCACAAGGTAGGCAGTTTTTATTACTTCTCCCCTGGATGAGACTTGGAGAGTATCAGCTGTTTACACTGTGGAACAGGATTATACCTAGAGCCATGCTTGATTAAAAGTATTTTTCTGTGTGTCTGCCCACGTATTGTAGAAGAAGAACAAAGCTCTCGAACAGGTTGAGCATCAGCACCAAATCCTTGTTCCAGCACTCTGAGCTGTCAAATGCGAACTGAAATAATCCATATTATTCTTCTGTTCATTTGGATCAAAACCCCATGGGATATGTGTCCATAATACTAGTAGAAGTTGTCCCATAGTAATGTGATTTGCATTTCATTATGACCCTAATTACTAATAGCTGACTGTCTGGATTTAGATATATCATTGGTTAAATGTAACTTTGCAAATCACTACATTGTTCTTGTGGTTACCAATAATTCCTGCCTTCCTGAATACACCACACAAACAGTACCCTGCAAAAGTATTCACACCACTTGAACTTTTTCCACATTTTGAAATTTGTAATCGAAACCTTCAATGATTTTATTATAACCTTCATGTGGCAGACCAACACACAGTAGTGCATAACTGTGAGACGGAAGAAAAATGATACATTGTGTTCCTAATGTTTCGGAAATAAAAATATAAGGAGTGTTGGTTGGAGCTTTGGAGGAGCTGCAGATATCCACAGCTCAGGTGGTAGAATTTGTCAACAGAACAGCTATTAGTTATGGACTCCATAAATCTGGTCATTATGGAAGAGAAGCAAGATGAAAACTTGATTGTTCTTCTTGATTGCCTTTATGCAATCAAGTTTGACTAACACTACACATTACTCTTAAACGCACCATCCCTATAGTGAAACCTGGTGGTGGTAGCATCATGCTGTGGGGGTTCCTTTCTTCTACAGAGCCAAGAAAGCTGGTAAAATTTGATTTTCCTGTATTTGACAAATACACTGAACATCTAGCCTGGGCTGGATGGGGTCTACAACCTATTCCTCCAGGGTTCCAGGTGGCTCTTAAGACTTTCCACATTGGCTCCTAATAGCCTTGGCCATGAAGGAACTGAGCATACGCTTTAAAACATAAAGGTAATAAAATTGCTAGTTTTAGTTTTTGTTAATTCTTTTCTTGCAATATTTCCATCGCATATGAACAACAGCATGACAAACAGTGAACGGAACATTTCTTTTGTCAAATCAGCAGTCATTTTTTTGTCATTAGGTAACACACTGTTCTTTGGCTGTTTTCCAGAAAAGAGGATAATTGTACTGAAGAATGTTTATTCATACCCTTTTTGTAAAAGTTTGATGTTTTTCTTTATTTTAAAACTTAAATATATACCTGGAAATTAAATTTTGGGGTTTTTCAATTCTTTTTTGTGTGTTTTGTGGCTCTAAACACATTTGATTCAGGCCTAAATGGATCGTAAAGTTGCTGACCCTGGTTTAGACCAGAGTTTTTTTATGTGTTGGCATGGCACACTCCAAAGTCCAGACCTAAATCCAATTGAGAATCTGTGGCAAGACTTGAAAATGTTTGCACAGACTCTATCAGTCCAATCTGATTTAGCTGGAGCTCATTTGCAACGAACATTGAGTGAAAATGTCAGCATCTAAATATCCTAAGATGGTAAACCTATTCCAAATGAGTCTTATCTGTAGCTGCTTTGGTTCTCCAAAGTTTTGACTCAAGGGGACTGAATACAGATGCAAGCCTTTTTGCATGCAAACAGTATATAATTTTCATTCCACTGCAGTATTGTGACCTACTTTGTGTTGGTCTATCACATAAAATCTGAGTTTTTAGTTATAATGTAAATAAATGCAGAAAAGCTTTAAGGGTCTTTTTTTTCAAGACACGGTTCCCTGTAAGTGTCATGTTATTGTTTTGCCTGATAGATTCAAGACTTGAAACTCAGGTGCAGGATCACGAGCGATTAAACTCTGTGATTACCGATCACAGCGTCGACACTGGGCAGGCCTGTCATATTTCCTCATAAGAGGAAATTAGAGAGATTGTGATGAGAGGGGATGTCGTTAATTGGGACACGGTGCTGAGGCTGGTCTGTGTCATGGAGTTAAGAGGTATTTAGAAAGAGCAGCAGACCTCCTCACGCTACACTGATTCTAATTTATCACCGGTTCCCTCTTCCGTCCTTCACATTAGCCAAGACCTGCCATGTCATGTCCTCTCCTTCCCTGTCTTGTGTCTAATCCATATCAGTCCACTCTGCGTGGCTGCACCCTTTACTTGCAGTTTTCTTTTCCCCTTCCCTCGGGTCAATCTATCATTCTTGCATTTAGCTCTCCGTGGTGGATCTCCATGTTAGCCATTAGCCTCTGGTTTGACAAAATTGTCTTCATCCACTGGGGTTTCAGTCAAGCTGACCCTGTGAGCCCTGCATTTGCATTTCCTCAAAAATACAGCCTGATGTGTGCTTCAGAAAGCTGCAGAGTTACAGATGTTGCAGCGAGATAGACAAGAACAGGAGTTCTAACCTTTGTCCTCCATTGCCATCCTTATTTTCTTGTCTGCCCTGGCGACTTGCTGGGCAGCGTGTTTATGATGAAAGCATGACCAAAACCAGGCAGAGATAACAAGCTAGCAAATCAAACGCTGTTTTTATCTTTAAAAAGACAGAAAAAACTTTTCTGCATAGCTTCAGAAGCTTCTGTTCCACAGGATCGGCATGAAGATGCCCTTGTGATCTTTTCTTGCTCAGTATGAATGTTTACGCTACCAGCGTTTGCTTGATGCTTTAGATTTTGTCTCAGCAATCTCTCCAAATTCGGTCAACTTTTTTCTGTCGTTCTCAGGGTCGTTGCACGCGAGAGAACTGCAAATACCTCCACCCACCTGCTCACCTGAAGACCCAGCTGGAGATCAATGGGCGAAACAACCTGATCCAGCAGAAGACTGCAGCCGCCATGTTGGCTCAGCAGATGCAGTTCATGATCCCCGGAACAACCATGCAGCCTGTGGTCAGTGCTGGTTCTCTGCTGTTGGAAAATGACCTGCTAACTCTACTGCGAAGCTTAAATATTGTTGCTTTAATGCTTAGCAGCTGCTCTCAGGCAGTCAGTGGTAGTCTCTGCCAGGTGTAAATGTGTTTAACTGCATCTATGTACAGCCAGCCGTAACTAAAACAGAACTTGCCTGGTCAGCTAAATCTTTCCAGGATGCACAGAGGTTGGAAAAAACAATCTTGTTTCTCACTTTCCACTCTTGCTGCGTCCTCTTTGAAACATTTTCCTCTCTGTTACCCCAGCTGTCTGTCACCCATCTCCCCGTCTGTTCTCTCATCTGCCTCCACCACGGCTCTGTATAGCTACATCCCACATTTACAGCTGAAACCAGATATTTACGTCCATGACGCATATTTTTTTCACCGAAGGACATTAAATCAGACTAAACTTTAACTGTTTTAGGTCATTTAGGTTTACCTTAATTGTCTACTAAAATACTAAGGAAATGTATGTAAATATCTCAATTATAGTTTTATTATTCTGGTATTCAGCAAATACAGACTTGTAAGACTTATAAGACTTGGCTCAAATGATTTCCTTAAGCATCTGACAATGTTTGGCCCATTCCATCTACTTGTGAGGTGGGCCAGTCTCTCCTGCAACAAAACACCAAGACAACATGATGCCGCCACCTTCGTACTTCACAGTACGGATGGCGTTCCCAGGCTTTACAAGCTTCCTTCTTTTTCTGCAGAAGTCCACAGTTCTCATCCTGAGATTTTGGCTGATTTATTTTTATTTTTCTATGATGTCAAACAAGAATGTGGTTTGTTTGAGGTGTTGCCTTAAAATACATCTACAGGTGTGCTTCTATTTAACACAGATGTTGTAAATTAACCAATCAGAAGCTTGCAAAGCCATGCCATCATTATAAATCATGAAAATCCCCACTCATCATTCTGGCATTTAGCGACCAGAAATAATTTTTGGCCTGATTTATTGTTAGTCAGTGAAGAGAAAAATGTCAGACGTTCTTTTCTATGGTTTAAATATCAGGTTCCAACTTGTCTTTTCTCCCTCTTCTCATCTACTTCCATCATCCTCCTCAATGCCTTTTATTCTGTTTTACTAAAGCACGTGGCAAAGAGAAATCTCTGATCTTCTCTCCATCTTTAGCAGACGTTTCCAGTGAGCCAGGGCTTGGGATCCAGCGCAGGCTTGAGCTACACACCTTACCTAACCCCGATGTCCCATAGCATGGGCCTGGTTCCCACAGACATTATGTCCAGCACTCCCGTCATCGTCCCCGGCAGCCCACCTGTGTCAGTGACTGGCGGTTCCTCCTCCAATCAGAAACTTCTCCGTGCCGACAAGCTGGAGGTGACTCAAACAAAGTGTTTGTTTTATTTTTTGCTAAAAACAAGCCAGCGCTTGTGCTCAGTTTTGTGCAGCCAGTAACAGTAACTGTTCCTTCCTGCCACTATTTTTGAGCATATGTTTCTTTAAATAATTTGACTTCTTTTAGAGGCATGATGTGAAAATGAGATATGATAATTCACAGTGATCCAAACTGGAATTAACTCAAGACAAAGTGGTAGTTGCTAGACAGCCACAGTCAAACTAGGACGTTTCAAAACAACTCTGAACGTCTCCATCTGCCCTCTTGGCAAACAACTCTGGAGAATAACTGTGGGATTGCGAAAGAGTTCACGAGGAGGAGTTTTTTTCTGCACCATATTTATCAAGATAAACAGTAATCTACCTAAGACCTGAAGGTGATGCGTGGGCGTGTGCCTGTATGTTTTTTTCTGCAGGAGTGCCATCACTTAGCAACTGAATGGAGCTGGCTTTAATTAAGCTCTATCCCTCTGAGACACGTATGCACTCCTACACAAAAGCCAACATGCATGTGCACGTGTGTGCAACTTTTGCGCAGACATGTAAGCGTACTTTATGTGTTGATTCCAGTGTGTGATTGAATAAACATTCATTTATGTTAAAGTTGAACCAGATTTGACAGCTCTGCAGTTCCTTCTATAAGGCAGTTTGTAAAGAAAACAAACTTAATTTTTATGCATTTAATTTTCTAAATGTCTCTCACATGTTTGATTTTTTTAACGTATTTTGTCATTGCAGCAGAAAAAAATATATAATTCCAACTTGCATTGCAACAAAACTCTGACAACTTACTAAATAGCTGCAGTGTTCAGGTTGTTTTTGATATTTGACCCATTTAAGCTTTTGTTATACTGTACACAGATATTTAAATTATGAGCTAATTTGCACAGGATGCTTCTTAACAACCAGGTTTCAGTTCATAGACATGCGTTTTTATCGGCTGCTGGCTGGAATCGTATTCTTTTCAGTCCAAAATATAAAACTCTAATCTTTTTCCAGTCATTAAACGCACCATGCCTAAGTGCTAACAGGTTGCCCTAACAACACATCTTTTTTGGTGAAAGTTGTTACAGAAGAAAGAATGCTCTAAGCCATATAACTAATGGATGGATGCATCTCTAGTTGAAATGTTTGTCTCATTTTATGTATGTTACCTGCTAAGAGAAAACGGGTTAAAACTGAATGTAACAAGTGACTCTTCCATTAGTGTCTGAAGTCTTCACACTCCAGCCAGACAGGCCATTGCTTTTCATTCCACCAAATTAAATTGCTAGTTAATCATTAATATCGTATAACTGTCTCGTTTTTGTTTCCTGTGTCTTCGTGTTTCCGCTCCCAGGTCTGCCGCGAGTTCCAGCGGGGCAACTGCGCCCGCGGCGAGACGGACTGCCGATTTGCTCATCCGAGCGACAGCCCCATGATTGACACCAGCGACAATACGGTCACCGTGTGCATGGACTACATCAAGAGCCGCTGCTCCCGCGAGAAGTGCAAGTACTTTCACCCCCCGGCCCACCTGCAGGCCAAGATTAAGGCTGCCCAGCACCAGGCCAACCAGACAGCTGTGGCTGCGCAAGCTGCAGCCACAGCCGCAGCCATGGTGAGAACGCTGCACGACTGGCCACCCACTGTATCTCGGGCAGGGCAGGAAACACTCACACACTTTACCTTTTAGTGATGTATTAATTAGCTTAGGGCTCATTTTCCAATTCTGATGTGTCTAGATAACCCTACCTTACTGTTTACGACGTTTTGTGATAAACTGCAAAAATTAGTGTTTTCTGTTTATTCTGGGGACTTCTGTAGGTTTTTGCCATTTTATAGTAAATAGTGTCTTTATGCAACTAATCTGGACTTCAATTGAATTTCAAACACCTCTCGCTTACAATGACAGATCCAGCAACATACAATGTGGAGCCCTGCTTTATTACTGTACAACATCTCCTCTGTTGATTTATTCTAGTGGACTCTAGAGTACAATTCACCAACAATAGTCTTCCCAAAGAGAGGCGGTTGTATACAACAAACAGGGTTTAGTGAGACCTAAACAGATCAGCGTTGACGCCGCAAGAACAATCTGTTATTATTTCACTGCAGCCTTCTTTTATTTTCCAATGCCCTTGGTTTATACAGAGACAATGCGTCGACTCAACCCCCTCCATCCCACTTTACTGCTCTCAGTGATAAGTGCAGTTCTCTGCAGATCAGTTGCAAATTGAATCAGGGATGGATGTAGCATGACTGTGGGAGTTTTACCCTCCTTTAGGTTGAGCCATCCCCACAGCTAGGGGAAAAGGTAGATAGGGATGTAAAAACTCAGAGGAGTATGGCGTACAGTTGTGGCTGTTCCCTGCCTTCCCCAAGGCATTGAGTGGCTTCTTTTGATTGGTCCTTTGGCTACTGCACTTGCACACCTTGCACTGCACCAGTGTGCTGACTGATTCCTTTTCTTTTCCTCCATGGCATGGGCATGCTTTACGCCTTGCACATACTGTACCTCTCATTGGCTGGCTCCATTCCTGCTTGCTCTCCCTGTCTTTCATTTGTGAGCCCACAGTGTGGATGATGAGGCAGGTTAGATGTATTTGTTCACATAGTAGCTGCTGCATGGAAGATGGAGAACAGCAGCATATTTAAAACCTTCAGTGGAACCTTTTAGCTTTACATTGCCTGGCAAAAATATCCACATTTTGTTAGGTTACAATTGCAAACTTCCATGTGTTTTTATTTTTATGTGACAGACAAACACACAGTTCATAACTGTAAAGTGGAGAAAAAGTGATACATAGTTTCCATTTTGTGCATTTGTATTTAGTTTCATTTACTCTGATACAACTAAATGAAATCTAGCACAGCCAGTTGCTTTTGTTCACGTGTGTGTAAATTAATCTCAGTATAAATCCAGCTTTTCTGTTAGGGCTTTAAGGTTTGTTAGAGAAGGTTAATGACCAAACAGCACCATGAAGATCAAGCAACGCAGCAGACAAGTCCAGGATAAAGTTGTGAAGAAGCTCAAAACAGACTTAGGTTATGAGACAAAATCCCAAGCTTGAAGCATCTTACAGAGTCATGGCACAACGGTACACCTACAAAGACACAGCTGTCACCTATCCTGACAGGCCTGGTAAGGAGAGCATTAATCAAAGAAGCAGACAAGAGCACCATGGTAACTCTGGAGGAGCTGCAGATAACACCTATTATTGGTGTATGCCCCTAAATACATGCAGCTGAATGTTGGCTCTACAAAGTATCAAGTAAGGGAGGCAGAATACAAATTTAATAATGCACCACCCAGTATTGCTCACATAAGCTACAATAAGATACACTGACGTTTGTGGTTGCAACTTAACAAAACTTCCGGCCGTATGAATACTTTTAAAAGGCACTGTGACTCCCCCAACAAGAACACAGAGATTTGTTGAACATTATAATTCAGTGTTTTGTACCTCGTGTTTCCTCTGCTTCGTAATTACAGTATGCAGTCCTCAGTTTATCATCTTTATGACCCAATTCCCAAACCACCTTCAGCAGGCCCAATCTGTGCTAAAGGTGAAGAGAGTTGACCTCAGGACAATAAGTTGTTTAATCAGCATCTTACATCCAATTGTCTTTGAGCCCTCAGCCTGAGCTGCAGCACTTTTATTGAAGCAGATCCATAAAATCTGTGCAGAAATAGGACAGATCGGTATCTGTAATTCCCAAAATGTTTAGTAGTTAAGACTACACATGAACCGATGCAGTTGCAGTAAAGTTTTTTTTTTTTTTACCATGCCTCATTGTGTTGTTTGCCATGCTGTGATCTTCCTCCTCAATGCAAGTCAAATGCGGTCATCTTTGCTTTTCATGTCACTTTTATAGACCATCTTTCATTTGAACTAACCAGTGTTTTAAGTCTGTTAACACCATAGTGCATTAGCAATGCATTGTTGCTAAAAACACGATATATACACAGTTGCATAGTGAGAAAATCCACATACATCAAGCAAGAGGCTTGTGCATGGACCACCATATTCATGTCTTTTTTTTTTCTGCCTAGCATTCACCTGTAAATGTTAGATCAGTCAGCATAGTCTAAAGTTTAAGCTATTTCAGATGTTTTTCACATAAGCTTTAAAATAAACAGAGCTCCACATTCTGTTATTAAACCCCAACTTGTGTCACTTTGTCCCAGCTCATAGGCCGCACTAAATAGCTATGTGCCGTTGCGACTTTAACCTGTCAGTAGATTTTATTTGGACAGCACTACAGAGAAGGAGGTGATTGTTGGGCTGCTTTTTATTTGGTCAGAGCTGCTTAAACTGAGACAGCCTCCCTCTATAATTTTGCTACTCTCTTATTTAAAATATGCCCACACAGGACCTTTTTTTAGGGTTGTTTTTGTTGGCTGCGAGGGCAGGGCTGAGTAATTCAAAAGGTTTTAACCAGACCTCACTCACATCCCTAACCTGTTTGTGCTCACATCGACCCCAGATAGAGTTATCTTTTAGTGAAACTCTCGTACTTTAATAGAAAGAGAGCCTCTGAACTGATCACACATGCTTCCAGTGTAAATAGCTTTGTTTACCTTACTGCTCTTTGCTCTGCAGTAGATATATTTCGAGTTGACTTGCAGACATAGCTCTCTTAGTAGATTTGAAACACATCTTAGAACCTTGCTTTTTAACCAAAGGGTAATATAGCTGCTTTTTTTTTGCTTTGGTACTAATTAAAATAGTAGCTGTGTTTCTTTAAAGTTAAACGAAACAAATCTTTTGTTTATGTGCATGCCTATTGTTTTGTATGTGGTATACTGGCATTCAGATTATTTTTGTTTTTGTTTTTTTCCTTCTCACCTATCCACAATGCAATGCTGTCCCCCATGATGCACCTCTGCTTGCTGTTACCTGTATGTTAATACGCTTGAATCCCATTGGCCCACTGCCATCATGTGCTCGCTGCCTGCTAATTAAAGACTCAGTCGACTGCCAAAGCAATGAAGCGACCCCTCGAGGCAACTGTAGACCTGGTACTTGGACCTTTCACCTTTTGCTTTGCATGTAGCTTCTTTAATTGTACTTGTAGCCACTCACAGAATTTAATTTGGCTCTTTTGTTGTTGTGAAACCCTGTAAGACACTTTAATGTGTAGACCTTAATCCTTTATGATCACCTGTGGATTTTCTAGATTGTTTTTTGTAGTAATGAACATAAAGCTAAAATTATTCCAGCTACCACGCTACTTTCTTTAATGTGTTTCCATTTCTTGCCTTTTATGTGCCGTGCATAGAGAAAAATAACACATTACAGTGATATTAGTGTTGATTTGAGTTGGCGTAAAGCTCAAATCTGTGCTTCTGTTTGTGTGTGATAAGGCGTTCCCCCACGGTGTCCTCCAGCCCCTACCAAAGAGACCAGCACTTGAGAAGAGCAACGGAGCAAGCTCTCTGTTCAACCCCAGTGTTTTGCACTACCAGCAGGCGCTGGCCAACGCACAGCTCCAGCAGCCCGCTTTCTTTCCCACAGGTAAGATCTTCCAGTTCATCCATATGGCATTAAGCTGCAGATGCATGTATAGACATGCACAGAGTCACGGATAGATCTTGGCAATCATATTAATCACAAACTTGTTTTTTTGGTGGCTTCACATCTACAATGGAAGTCTGTTTGCTGCTGTTTAGGACAGCTCTGATTCCCGTCTATAAACAGTATAAATGTTGCCGGGTGGAAGGCCAGCGATGGCTTTGACCAGAGCAACAAAACATGATATATTACAGCTGCTGAAGGAAAAAAGCTCGATTTTATAGGTCAGATTTTCTTAGAATTTCTTTATTCCTTTTTTCCCAAATTAGTTAACGACCATCTTTTCATTTCAACCTTAATAAAGTGCTAAAGACTATAGGAACAAGCAGAAACAGGCAGTAGTTTTTCTACTAGTTATTATTTCTACCCCTTGAACCTCTCTGCTGTTTGTTTTGTCACAACCACAAACTTAAAGAAGTTGTATTGGGATTTTATGCGACACACCATCTATATTCAGTCCCCCTGTACTTCTAAATTATATATGCAGAACTAACTCCCTTCAGAAGTCACCTTAAAAGTAAATAGACAATTTGTGTGTAGTTATTCATTCCAAGGAGAGCATTAATCCGAGAAGCAGCCAGGAGGCTCATTGTGAATAGAGGAGCTGCAGAGATCCACAGCTCAGGTGGGGGAAACTGTTAATTGTGCATGCCACAAATCTGGCTTTTAAGAGGAGTGGCAAGATTGCTGAAAGAAAGCCGCATGACTTCTGACCTGCAGTTAGCTATAAGTCATGTAAAGGACACAGCAAACGTGTGGAAGAAGGTGCTCTGGTCTGATGTGATTACAATTGGACTTTTTCCCCTACATGTAAATACCAAGTGTGGCTAATTACTACTACCTTGAACACATGATCCCCATGGTGGCAGCATCATGCTGTGGGGATGCAGGGACAGGGAAGCTGATCCTAGTTAATGCGAAGATGGGTACAGCTAAAGCCAGGTTAATCCTGGAAGAAATCCTGCAGTAGACTTGAGGCTGGAGTGGAGGTTCACCTTCCAGCTGGACAACGACTCTAAATGTTCAGCTAAGGCTACAGTGGAATAGTTTATATCAATTTGTTAGAATGACCTAGTCAAAGTCCAGATCTGAAACTTGAAAACATTATGTTCACATATTATCTTCATCCAATCTGGCTCTAGCTGGTCCATTTTTGCATAAACATTTAGGTTTTTGTACAGGTCCTTCTCAAAATATTAGCATATTGTGATAAAGTTCATTATTTTCCATAATGTAATGATGAAAATTTAACATTCATATATTTTAGATTCATTGCACACTAACTGAAATATTTCAGGTCTTTTATTGTCTTAATACAGGATGATTTTGGCATACAGCTCATGAAAACCCAAAATTCCTATCTCACAAAATTAGCATATTTCATCCGACCAATAAAAGAAAAGTGTTTTTAATACAAAAAACGTCAACCTTCAAATAATCATGTACAGTTATGCACTCAATACTTGGTCGGGAATCCTTTTGCAGAAATGACTGCTTCAATGCGTCGTGGCATGGAGGCAATCAGCCTGTGGCACTGCTGAGGTCTTAAGGAGGCCCAGGATGCTTCGATAGCGGCCTTTAGCTCATCCAGAGTGTTGGGTCTTGAGTCTCTCAACGTTCTCTTCACAATATCCCACAGATTCTCTATGGGGTTCAGGTCAGGAGAGTTGGCAGGCCAATTGAGCACAGTGATACCATGGTCAGTAAACCATTTACCAGTGGTTTTGGCACTGTGAGCAGGTGCCAGGTCGTGCTGAAAAATGAAATCTTCATCTCCATAAAGCTTTTCAGCAGATGGAAGCATGAAGTGCTCCAAAATCTCCTGATAGCTAGCTGCATTGACCCTGCCCTTGATAAAACACAGTGGACCAACACCAGCAGCTGACACGGCACCCCAGACCATCACTGACTGTGGGTAACTTGACACTGGACTTCTGGCATTTTGGCATTTCCTTCTCCCCAGTCTTCCTCCAGACTCTGGCACCTTGATTTCCGAATGACATGCAGAATTTGCTTTCATCCGAAAAAAGTACTTTGGACCACTGAGCAACAGTCCAGTGCTGCTTCTCTGTAGCCCAGGTCAGGCGCTTCTGCCGCTGTTTCTGGTTCAAAAGTGGCTTGACCTGGTGAATGCGGCACCTGTAGCCCATTTCCTGCACACGCCTGTGCACGGTGGCTCTGGATGTTTCTACTCCAGACTCAGTCCACTGCTTCCGCAGGTCCCCCAAGGTCTGGAATCAGCCCTTCTCCACAATCTTCCTCAGGGTCCGGTCACCTCTTCTCGTTGTGCAGCGTTTTCTGCCACACTTTTTCCTTCCCACAGACTTCCCACTGAGGTGCCTTGATACAGCACTCTGGGAACAGCCTATTCGTTCAGAAATGTCTTTCTGTGTCTTACCCTCTTGCTTGAGGGTGTCAATAGTGGCCTTCTGGACAGCAGTCAGGTCGGCAGTCTTACCCATGATTGGGGTTTTGAGTGATGAACCAGGCTGGGAGTTTTAAAGGCCTCAGGAATCTTTTGCAGGTGTTTAGAGTTAACTCGTTGATTCAGATGATTAGGTTCATAGCTCGTTTAGAGACCCTTTTAATGATATGCTAATTTTGTGAGATAGGAATTTTGGGTTTTCATGAGCTGTATGCCAAAATCATCCGTATTAAGACAATAAAAGACCTGAAATATTTCAGTTAGTGTGCAATGAATCTAAAATATATGAATGTTACATTTTCATCATGACATTAGGGAAAATAATTAACTTTATCACAATATGCTAATATTTTGAGAAGGACCTGTATTTGTAAAAGAAACCTTGAAAACCAGATATCACTTTCCTTCCTCTTTAGAATGTTGTGGTGGTCTATGACATAAATTCCCAATAAAACATGTTAAAAAAAAACCTTCAAAGGTTCGACTAATTTTACAAAGCGTTATTAATGAGCTAGGTTGGATAGGTTGGGTTGGTCCAAAACATAAAGTCAGATAAGATCTAAAAGGTTTTGAAAACCTGTGATAAAATAAACTCAACCTATCCTAATTTAATCTAAAGCTGGATGTAAAACTGAACCTGATGAACTCTGCATGATGCCACTGTTTTGCTCACTTCCTTAGTTTTATTTTCCTCCCCCTTATCGGAACTGAATGCTACATCTCTGCACTTTATTGGAATATAGGTCCCTCCGCTTTTATACAGCAGTTGTGTAAATTGACTCAGCTGCAGTATTTAATAGCCACTGAGGAAATCACTGCAGAAATATAAAAACCAAACTAGTTAAACTTAAGTGATCCATGGTATTATGCCCACTTTCTCAGAGCTTTCTTTGCAAGATGTTAAACTCAGAGACTTTCCTGTGTACCACAGCATTGGTTGATGTTTGATGTAGCTGCAGTTCCTCCCACTAATATAGAACTCTGTGAGGAGAACGACTTTGCTTGCTTTTGTCGACTGCTTTCATTATTAGGTAGCATCACTGCTGTAACAGTAGCATCTGAGCTGACTGATTCTTTTTGTTTTTGTCTTGTCTAACTTTGTTGTTCTCCTCCTCCTCAATTAACCAATTTTTTCCCTCCCTCCCCCCTCTCTCTCTCTCTCTCTCTCTGTGTCTCGCTCCTTCTCTCTGTCTTTCTCTGCATAAAAACAACAGGGTCAGTGTTGTGCATGACCCCCAGCAGTCTTGGTAGGTCCTGACATTGCTGTCTCTCTCTCTCTCTCTCTCTCACACACACACACAAGGACTGATTTAGTGGGGGTTGGGTTGGGGGTGGGAGGCTCTCTGCAGCCCTTACAGGTGAGACAAAATGACATCACTTCCCTGTGCCACCGCTTAAGGTGGTGCTGGAACATTTATGGATATTATTTAATCAAACTGTGCATTTCTCTAGGTTGCAATATGCCTCAAATGTTTCATTTGCAGTTTGCATCACCTGAAGGAGCTGCAGCTTTAAGCTCTCCCTACTGACTGACTCTCTTGCTAATGACTGTTTTGTTTATGATTAAAGTGCTGATTCGATATTTTGTAAAGCTCTAATATAGCTTCTGTTTGCTGTGCTGTGTTAACCAGGAAATTTAAATCAGTTTCCCAGAGAAATTAGACATAACTGGAAACATAATTGGGACAATCGTTGACATGAAGTTGCAGCACCTTGCAAAAGTATTCTTTTTCACATTTTGTCGCGTAGCAACTACAAACTTGATAGAAGAGCACAAAGTAAAGCCGAATTGTGAAGCAGAAGGGAAATGAAACATGTTGTGAAAACGTTCAAGGGGTCTGAATATTGTTTGCAAGGCACCAACTATAAATAGGTCCTTTTAACATATTTCCATAATTCCTTAGAATTGCATGTTTCTGGCACTCTGCCAGAAGCCATGTGGCATATTCCTGCTGTTCAATTAGTCAGGCCAACTGGTTTAAAAAGCTAAATTTGTCGCCCCTGCTGACCATAATTCCCGCCAGTGCATCAGAAATGCGTATTTAACTTCTCTGGGAAAGACATAAAACTGATTTTCCATATAAATTTCCTTACTTGTGATTGTAATCAGGTTCTCTCCTCTTGTTTTTTTTTTTTTTTTTTCTCCCATGCTGTCCTTTTCTTCCTCTCTTTCTTTCTGTCCTCCTTGCTTTGCATTGTGAATGGTTGCATGCCATCTGCCGGTGTAACCCTAACGATGGCTTGCTGGCTCTCTCACCACATCCGCCACCACCATCGACAAACGTTGCCGTCGACACGCGTGCCACGACTGTTTCCATGGTTGCCATAATGCTCCACCCACCTGTTCACTGCTACCCCTCCCTCTCCCCTCCTCCCTTTCACCCCTCCTCAAAAACAAAGTCCCAATGATGTACAGTGCTACGCCTGCTACTGTCTCTGCAGCAACAACTCCTGCCACAAGTGTCCCCTACGCAGCAACAGCACCAGCCAATCAGGTTTGCTCCTTTTAAAGCTTTCTTTCATCAGTCCCCGGAGCTCTGAATAAGTACTGCCTCCTAATAGTGAGCTGCAACAACCTGCAGCTTAGCCATACTCCAATCATCCATGCGGCTGCCAGTGAGTGGGTGTTTTCCACACAGTTTAAAGCAGAAGGGGCTAACTGAGCAGCGCCTTTTCTTTCCATTTGAATCCACAACGCTCTCCTGAAAAGCACTTCTTCAGAGCTCCCACATTTGCAAGTAGTACTTGTGTTATGTTGCACCACTTCCTGGTTTTGTTTTGCATGTTCTTGTCTAAGTTTTATTTTCCGCTTTTCTTGTTGACCGAAGCAATAAAGCCTCTCCATCGGCAGCAGGGACATCATCTGCAGTGCTCGTGTGCGACGCAAACACACGCCTTCAAGAAAATGCACAGAAAAACCCCTACAGCTTGCTTTTAAAAGTAGCCACATTTGAGCTACAGTTGAAACCGGTTATTTATATGCACTGTATGAAAAGACTGTCTTACATTAAACCACACTAAAGCTTTAACTCCCAGGCTGATGTCTTGAGATGTTGCTTTAATAGTTCCACATAATGTTCTTTCCTCTATCTTTTTTGTGAAATGCACCAGTCCCTCCTGCTGCAAAAACAAAACTCACACAGCATGATACTGCCACTCCCATACTTCACAGTTGGATTGATGTTCTGCTCCCTTTTTTTCCTCCAAGCAGAACAATAGTCACTATGGCCAAACACTTTAATTTGAGTTTCATTAGACCACAGGACATGTTTCTAAAAGCTAAGGTCTTCGTCCCTAAGTGCATCTGCAAAGGGACAGTGAGAAAAAAGGCTATGTGTCTTTCCATACGCTATATATAAATATCTAGTTTCAACTGTATGCCTGTTTCCGCTTCTTCTTTGCATTTTCCTGAATGTAGGAGTAAAGCGAGAGATAAATCGTTTGAGACAACAGTTCCAGGATACATTTGTTAGGGTGAGACAGACAGGAAAAATAATCAGAGGGACTATCTAAAAATGGCCTCCGAACGAGCGACGGCCCCCCTGTTGCCGAGCGTTGGAAGGAGGGACAGGTTAGACTGCCTGGAGATTTCAGGATGGCGGCAGCACTCTGGCCTAGCTCACACAGCTGGCAGTCATTTCCTGCTGGATCTGTGCAGAGGTGCTCTGAGGACACGCAGAAACGTGCTCCACATGTTAAGATGCAACAGCCAGGCGCTTGATGTTTTTAGTGTTTTCTTTTGGTTCTTCTCCCTTGATGTTCAGAAATTGTAACCATCTTTTATGAATGTATGACAAATACCTCTTTTAAGATCAAATAATTAAAAGTACTTTTCAAACTGTGCAGATATTCCATCTGATGGGAGCAGAGTGGACTGACATTTTGTTTCAAAAGCACAAGCAAAAACAGAAATTTGATCTCCCTTTCTCCATCGCCATTAATCACAGCCCCATTACCCAATATCGTATTGCTCCTCATAGGCCAGCAGCGCGCACACTTCCTGTGAGTCACCGTCTCTTCCTGTAATTGGCATGCAGCAGCAGTAGCAGCAGGAAGCTGAACCACTCTTTAAAGATGCATGTGGGACAAGGAGCTGGAAAAAAGGGTGACGTCAGCCTTCGCTGTCTGCCTCCGTTTGCCTCCTTTCCTCCCACCAAGCAGTTTGGAAGCAGTAAACGCACATCATCATCACCATCATCCTCATTATCAGCTGTGCTGCATGCAGTCCACGCCTTGTTTACTCCACTTGTCCCAGTCATGTGGTTTTATCAAACACAGAGCCAGACTGGTTTTTATTGGTGACACATGCTGCAGTGGCCCCCCTGGTCACCGTTTTCACCAGCTGATGGCCCAAACCCAGCTGGTTTGAATCTCTTTTCAATATCCAGGTAGTTTCTGAAAATCTACTAGACAAGATGTTAAAAAATGCACATATAGATGTTTGAAGCAATGCAAACCCCTCAGATTGTTGCAGACAGGGCGACAGGTTCAGAGTCTGGTCAACTCACGACCCCTGAACCATTGATGTGACACGACATGAAGGAGCCAATCACATCATTCCATGTCTGAGCATAATATTAACCATGTGCTGCCATCGCTGTGTCCCTGGTAACATCACTGCTGCTACTGCTGCTGCGGATGTCTTTTGGAGCTGCAGCACCCTCTAGTGGCAGAGTCCTTTTACTTCAGTTTTACTTATGAACTGCACGATTAGATTCAGCTACGTATACAGATTGTTTCATGATTCTTAACTAAATCATCATCTGTGTCAAAACCACTTTGTTGCTGCTGGCATCACTGCTCTGAACCTCTGCTCCATTTTATGCAATGTATCGCTTGCCTCTGCAGTGGAGTGTTCACATCACATACTGTGCTGTCCATATGTTGTGTGTGATGGGATCAGTGGCTTCTGTCCTGCTGGCTGTTTGCCGACTATTAACTGGAACCATGCAGCGCTTTGTTCTTCATTGGCTTTCTGCCTGGGGCAACCAACATGATTGCAGCCTGCAGCTCCTCTACCTTTACCCCCTTCAAAGATTCTCTTACCTCATATTTGTCTGTCTTCCTATTTTATTTTTTGCGAATCGGTTATTACCTCATAAAGGGGTAAAGGGTGACCTTAAAGAACATCATATACTAATGGAAATATAGTTATATTCACAGCCCTTTTCGCATTTTGCCACAGAACAGCCACAAACTTTAATGTATTTTATTTGAATTTTATACTATAGAACAATACAAACCAATATATAATTGTGAGGTGGAAAAAATGATGCATGGTTTTTCCATTTCTTTCACAGATAAAAATCTGAAAAGTGTGGCAGGCATTTGAATGCAGGCAGATTTACTCTGATATCTCAAATTAAAATCCAGTGGAACCGATTGCCTTCACAAGTCGGCTAATTAGTAAATAGAGCCCGTCTGTGTATTATCATGAAGGCTGAGGAACACAGCAGACGGGTCAGGGGCAAGATTGAGTCAATCCGTTATTAGAGTATGGCACAACAATAAATCTACCAAGACATGTTTGTCCACCTACACTGATACCCTAGGCAAGGAGAGCATTAATCAAGAACAGTCAATACCCATAGTAACTCTGGAGGAGCTGCTGAGATCCCTAGCTCAAGTTGGAAAATCAAGACATTGACTATATATAAATCTGGCCTTCATAGAAGAGGTGCAGGAAGAAATTCAAAAAAAGTTGCGGTTTGTGGTTTTTCCTCAAGCCATGTAGGAGACTCAGCAGACATGTGGAATACTCTGGTCTGAGACCAAAACTTATTAACAGACATGCAAATGTATGCGTGGTTGAAAATTAGCACTGCACATCCCCTTAAACACAAAATCCCTACAATAGAGCATGGTGTTGGCAGCATCATGCTGTGGGAACGCTTTTCTTTAGTAGTGACAAAAAAGCTGGTCAGAGTTGACGGGCAGCTAGATGGGACTAGATACAGTGCAATGCTGGAAGAAAAGCTAGAAGACAGCCTCTAAGAGAGTTAAGACTGGTGTGAAGGTTCACCTTCCAGCAGGACAACAACCCTAAACATCTAACCAGAGCTACAGTTGTTTGGATCAGGACATATTCTTGTTTTTAAATTAGCCGAGTTAAAGTTCAAACCTCAATCAAAGTGAGAGTCGGAGACAAGAAAAAAGCATTAATTATTGTAGATGCTCTTCTTTCAATCTACTTTGTGCTGCTCTATAAATAAAATACCATTGATAGACACTGTTTGTGGTTGTAATGTGACAGAATGTCAAAGGTTTTATGGATGTGGTTAGAGGCTGCCCTCATAAGAAGTGTGGAACAGCAGGAATGTGGAATAGTCCCAACTCAGCAACAACTAAGACTGTCTGGTTCTGTCTGAGACTTTGTTTTATTGATATCTCTCCACCTCAGTGTTGCCTTAATGTCTGAGTGTTCCTCAGAGAAATTAGGCTCCACCACAGCCCTGTGAAGTTGTGATATGGGAGCAGTCAAACCAAAAGAAACGTTACTTAGATTAGACATGTCTTAGTATACCCTTGTACAAGAGGTAGAATAAGATGATCTTACAAGCACTTTGAAACTTATTTTGATGATAATTAGCAGAAAGGGCAAGTATTGCTGGAGCCACATCCTCAGTTGCCAAAACCAGTTTTTATGTATTTAAAAATAACTGAAATTTCAGGATCACCAACATATGACTTTAGCTTGTGAACATTTGTGTTATGGATGCACTGAAAACAATCTCTTCCTCTGTTGTTTCTGTGTCTCCGGCTTGCAGATCATCCTGAAGTGAGCGTCAGGAGGGAAGCAGAGTGTCACGAAGCTGCACTAGGAAGCCCAAAACAGCCCCTCTGTAAATACTACCTTGCCTCTCCCATAGAGGTCCAGCAACCTGCATGCTAAGAGTGTAACACTTCAATTTAACCACAAGAACTGCAGTGCCGGTGTAACACACACACATACACACTCACACACACAGAAAACAAAAGATACACACACGTAATATATAAAATACTGTATGTATTGCTAGAAAACAGAATATGAACATAAAAAAGTAACAAATATTCTTATGTATAGTGCATACATAGCAGATACACTATAGATACAGTGGAATATCTCCTCTTGCATATTTATTTTAGAAATTCTGCGCAGCGTTCGCCCCTTTGGTTGGTTGAAGCAGATGTTTGGTTGAAGCAGCAGACTTAAAGAGCTCCTACACAGAACCACACCTTCGCATTCGGCTTTTTCGGAAGGGTTTTTTTCTCTCTCGCTGTTTAAAACGTTAATCATCCTGTCACAGGTCAGGGTGCCTCCACCTGCCCCAGATGCTGAAGCTCATCCTCTTGCCCAACATTTTATCCCTGGAAACATCTTGCCAAAGTTGGTTACCATAGAGCACAGGCCCTCCTAAATTCGTCTACTTTTAATTTCGCCATTGCTGCAAAGTCGACCTGCTCGCCCTTTATTTGCCGTGACGCCGAATTCAGCTTGTATGCATGCAGTCAGGACTGGAGAGGCTAAAAGCTCGAGCCTGTGCCAAGGGCTTGACAGAGCTGGAGGGTTAACTTCAGGCATACCAAGCCTTGTGTGTGTACGTGCGACTGTGTGCGTTGTATGTGTCGTATCAGGAAACTGATGGTCTGCCGGCAGACTGCAACTTTAAGCAAGGACTTGCAAAAGATGGCAACTCCAGGCCTGGTAGAAGAGTTTGTTTGTTTTATTTTTTAGGACCGGGGGACATGTGAGGGATTTAAGTGCTAAATCTAAACAAAAACAAACAAAAAAAAGTTTGAAAAAAAAAAAAAAAGAAAACGGTGCATTTGACGACACTCGTCAAGCAAAAAGATGACTTGAACTTGAACTGGAGGGCTATCTGTGACCGTCGGTTGTCCTGTCCAACCCTACTATCACCGATAATCCTGTTTCCATTTTAGAAAACTGTAGAAGTGCCTAAAAAAATGTTAAAAAGCTCATCAATGACACATAAACATCCAGAGGTGGATTACTAGGAGTCATAAAAACCCACCGGCTGTTAAAACCGTACGGACTCTTTTCGGGGAAAGACATTACACTCTGTTGCCGGGAATCAGCTTCCTGGCAGCCGCTCATTTTACATCACAAGTGACTTTACTGAAAGAGGAGAGTTCAATGGATCGACAAATCAAAACTAGCTTTGTAGAATGTTTGGTGACGTTTCACGGTGTATCCGTCGTTTCTTACATCGGTTTCAGTAGTTTACATGAGGAACGTGAGAGAAAAAAACTGCGTATTGTGAACTGTGTAATGTATGTAAAAGTGTCTGTTATTTTGAAAGTTTCTATCCACGGTTCTAGAAAATGTATTCAGACTTATTTAAAGAAGTTGTGTTGTGTCTACTATCAAGGTGTGTTTGAACCTCCGCCTCCCTTAACAAAAATTCGGTTTAAGCCAAGATCAGAAAAATCTCACTCGGATTTTATGTTTAACTTCGTGTTTTTAAATTGGAGGTTTTTACTCCATTTGATCACATTTCTGATGTAATCTCATGGTGCTTGATCAACACTGACAATCCACTTTGTTTTCACGCACATTGTGACCTGTATGTACCCCGTAGCAACAATAATGGAATAAAGGCCAATAACAGGATGTAATAAAGCCAATAACGCCACAACGTGCCAATATTGTTATGAAACTTTTGAGCCAATATCCTAGCATGATTGTAGCAGTGCAATAAGCTGTGTTATTGACATGGTGTTAAAATAAAACATTGAAAGGGTAATAACTGCGTAACACATGTTGTTAGATATTCATGTTTCTATCCCATTTCGCTAAGTGATCTAACCACCAGCTGCACTTCAAAATAATTATTTGAATATTCATCCATGCATGAAATCATGAATTTATATATCTAAGTAAGTAAAAGATACTCTACTTCAGGTCATTTTTAAATAGGCTCTTAGAATCTTTAATTAAGGAGAGAGAGTCCTCTTATTGCTTGTCCTTAATGAATATTTTGGTAAGCAAACAGCAAAATCTGCAAAAAAACATATATATTTCCGAGCATCGATGGCCTATTTATGCATTACTACATTATCAACTATAGTTATTACTTTTTTAAATAATTTTTGGTTCTACATTTGAGGGTACCTGAACCTAAAAAGCTCTCTACAGAAAAAGTGTGATAAAAATCAAAAATTATAATGATTTTGTTCACTTTGGCCCAAACCAGACCTATAAAGGATTTCTTACATTTTTGTCCCATTTCTGTTATAATAGCATATATGCAATTTATATAAATATAAACAGTGTAGTGCAGAGTGGAGTGTTTGAGGAGGTGTGTAAGTTATCAGGACCATTTTGTGTTACGATATTTTAATTAATTAATTAATTAATAACGCAACGAAATACAAGAAAGGGGCTTGATTTAGACCCCTACGTTTGCTCTGCTGCCAACTAGTGGTTAAATATATAATTTCATTAAAAAAATAGCCCCTTCCAGTCTGAGTTTATACAAATTTGTACAACGAATTAGTTTTTTCTGTAAGCAGATGCTAAATTAAGTAACCATTTACTAACCCTATGCCACTAGCATTAACATAGGCAAAAATATGAACTATTAAATAATAGAAAGTGGCAAAAAGGTCACATTTGGGCCAACAGGGGTTAATGCTATACCAATAGCATGATAACTTATGTTTTTGGCTAAATGTTAATGGCTCAAGAACTATTACATTATTGGTTCCATTACTGTTTATGACATTTAAAACGGCCAAAACTATTACGTTATCGGCCGTTATTACCTTATTGGTTGCTACGTACCCTTTTGTGAAAGGCGGTAAAATGTCCTATTTTATTGTAATTTATCTTACGTCACTCTCGGTGAGATTTTACTCAAAAATGATGTTGTAAACTATTCTTTTCTGAGATGAATGTAATTTATTGAGCTGTGCAACGTTCCTGCACGGGTCGGTCGTTTTCAACGATCGAGCCCTTCGTCTGGTCGGCAGGTGAGGAGTCGCGTTACAGCGGGGAGGCTTAAAAAGCTCACCCAACATTGGAACTGGAAGCAGTTCTGGATCTTTCTCGCCTCCTCGTCGAGGATAAAAATGTTGAAAAACGATCACCATGTCGGCAGCGTTGAGCAGAGCACCAGAGTTTCTTGTGTTATTGGAGGAAAAAAAGTGTATTGTATAGATGACATTTTACCAACAAAAAAAGTGAGAAAAAAAAAATGCAAAGAAAATTTTGAAGATGTACTTTTCACTCTAGTATGATAGTATTTCATAACAATATTAAGTTGTTGCGGTGGCAACCAAATGTTGCAGTTACTAAAGTTTGGTATTTTTGTAAATGACATTGTTAAGTTGATTTTTTGTTTGTTTATTTGTTTGTTTTTTTTTTGCTAGAATTCTGTACACAAGGTAGATTGTAAAGAAGATATAAACATTTCTTATTCTTCGATGAGAATATGACAGTGACCTGATATTTTAATTAGCAAATAACAGCCTCTTTACTGACTGTAACACTTCTAGATTTAAAATAATCAATGTTATATAGATATATATATAATAATATATATATATATATATATATATATATATATATATGTAAGAACTAAATATTCTATAAATTATTAAGTTCAGATGTAACTCCTTCCCTTGACAAAGGATCTTTCCCCACTGAGACGTTTTATTTGAAGCGTATTTATCCGTAGATTTTAGGATTGCACTTTGTTTTTTGTTTTTTTCACTTCCTTTAGACTCCAAAGGCATCGGTAATTAATTCAACATATTGTTGCATAGGAAAACAATACTTTTCTTTACTTACTAAACGATAACGTACTGAATGTTTTTAAAGATAAAAAAAAAAAATGTCTGTACGACCTGCAAAAACCTTGTGTATGGGATCCTTTTGAGATTCAAGGTTTCTTGAAATGTGTTGGCTGTCGTTGATGAGATGGTTTAAAAGAGAGTTAGAGAAGATAAATGTAAGCACTTTCTGAGCAGTTGGCCAACTGAGCAGACTCAGCTTATCCAAACACTTTGCCTTATCTTGAGTCCATCGTGCTTGAGGTTTTATGTTTTTAATAGCTCTTATGAAATTTATTAAAAATGACTTGAACGGTCTCAAATCCCTTCAGAGTTTCATTTCAAATGTAATTCTTTATATCTGAGGTAATTTGTTCTTAAAGGATTTAAAGTTTGCATCACAAAGTGAACAGGGAGGACTGCAATTGAACCGGTCGCCTGGATCTGTAGTAGCCACGTTTCCATTGCCTTACAATGGAACAGTTTGAGCATGTAATTCACAGCTTATGACAGCAGAGGGCACTACAGTCAAGACTACAGGTTGCAGTCTCCTTTACAAAGTTTAACTGACAATAAGACCCTCATTGGATTCATAGTTTCAATGTAATCCTTTTAAATGTATTATTTGCATATATTTTGTGCTATTTTATGTTTATATAGTCAGTTGTTTCTTTGGTTCCAGCAAGATAGTGTAAAATCTATTGAGAGAAAGAAATAAAGAAAATAAAACTACCCTTGTTTTGCCTGTGTGTGTGTTTTTATACTTAATGACAAGAGGTTTTCAAAGAGACTTTGGTGGTTCAACTAGAAAGTCCTTTCTCTGGAATGTCCTTGTTCTGGTGTTTTCCCTAAAGGCCTGCCCGCAGTTGGACCCAAAGCCCTACTGCCATAAAAATAAATAAATGTCCAGCATTGAGTGGATTCGGATTTGGGAATATCTGAGTGCTCAAGAGTATTGTCTTCATCGTACATTTTTTTTAAAATGAAGAGGAGGCCAAAGACTGGTACAAGTAAGATTTTTGCATTATTTATATTTTAAGGTCATTTCCTGTTACTGCAGTAGAGCAAAGCTTGAAAAAAGGAGTATCTGAGGGGTTACTAATAATCCCATAGCAATGAGATTGTATAATTTACAAAATTGCTAACATGCTGGAGTTAAAAGAAAGTAATAATAATTCTGACCAGGAGTGTTTTTATTTATAGTTGTGAAATAGGACACCTAGACAAAAGCCTGTTTTTCTAACCTATTTGAACATGTTTGGAGAGAGATTGAAACTGTATAAGTAAATAATTAAAACTTTCTGTTAAATGTCCTTCTAAGAAATGCAGTTTCTGGTGAGGAATAAATCAGGATGCCCTGCAACATGACAATGACCCAAAACAAACCAGTAAATCCACCAAGAACTGGCTTGATGAAATGAAGAAATGGAAAGTCTCAGAATGAGTCAAAGCCAAGAAGTTGATCTCATTGAGATGCTATGAGGTGACTTGAACATGCAATAAACTCCTCAAACATCTCAGAGCTGAAAATGAGGAGGGGCAAACTTTCCTCATAGTGATGTTAAAAGACTGGCAAGCATCTTAATAAAGTTGTTTCAACCAAAGGGGTAACCCAGGATTTTATTATTAGGGGGTATATTAGTGGGTGGGTGTAAAACTCGATTAAATTTATGTTCCTTTTCCAGAGTTAAGTAAAAATAATATTAGACACGGATGTGTGAACATTTCTTAACAAAGAACTGAATATTCCAATAAGTCTCCTATTTTTTTTCCCAACATTATGAACTACACTGCCTTAATTTGTGTTGTGATAAATCCAGTGTTTCCCACTTTTGCAGCACTTTATGGTTACACTGTAACAGTAACCACAAAAATTCTGAACTGCCTTAAAATTCATCCACATGAATAAAATCTGTAACATATTTAGAAATTGCAATTTGCAACTAAAATAAAGCAGTGTAATAAGTTTAATTGTCATCATTATGTCACCCTTTTTCTAAAGACCCACTGGGAAATAAAATACAACTAAATTTGTAGAGATTTTTCTGGCGTTTCCCCTAAGTTACAATCTCCAAATATTTCCTGGCCCCGTCATAATGTTTCCACTTATGTGTTTTGAATCAAATGTTTTGCTGCAAATAGACAACAGCAAATTAATTGTTGCAAAATCTGAGAAGAAGCTACCAGGAACCCGTTCTCCTCCAGTGCTGTCATATTCGAGAACTTCAACCTACCTGGAGCACCTGAAAGTACAAAGTGTTCAGAGATCAGAGACGTGGCCAAGGTAAGACTGACACCTGGCCACCACTGAACAAGACCCATAAGTCGAAACACAAAGACTGGGCCAAAAAATGTCCGAGAGAAGATTTTAAACGACCCTATTAGTGACCTTAACTGCCCTGTCAGTGTGAGCCTGTTACTTCCAAAACAGAAATTTGTATTATTATTTTCACTTTAATACATACAAATGATCAAATGAGATTGGGGACATTTAGATTTTTTATTAAGCTGCAAATAATTTCTGCACAACATTAGTTGCCCAATAGCTTGGCATGAATAGATATTCTCCTAAGAAAGCCAAAACTTAAGTAGTCATGTCTGTGGTGAAATAATTTGGATTGACTGGAGCACCATAGTTGCTCCATAATAAAATTAATAGATTGCTGTTGTTATTTTATTATTATTTTGAGGTATAATTTACACGAATACATGGAGTTATTTAACGAATACCCCTCCTGCCTCCCTATTTAATAGTGGCACTAATCACCCTCCATATATTCCAGGAAATGGTACCATCCAGAGGATGCGCCGACTCCAGAGGCGTGGATTCCCAGCTCCAGTGTCTTCTTAAGGTTACATCTGCTTTTTGCCTTTAACTCCGCTGAACCCCACCGTGCAGAGAAATGTAGCACCGGCTCTCTGTTTATTCGACGCATAAAAAAGATGAGCCGTCTAGATGTTTCTAATAATAGCCGCTCTTATTTTTACCCCACCGCCGCCTTATTGCATTATGGATGCCTCTGGAATGGTGTCCCTGCGAGGTAGCGTGGGAATATCTCAGTAGAGAGGCTGCTCCAGCATCCATTCTTGTAGCTGTGGGAGCATCTCGTCTTCTGGAGGCTGGCTGCAGGCTCCTCTGCGTGGGGATGCGTTTCTTCTTTCTCTTCTACACGCCGGGTTTGACTCCAGAGGAGCGGTAGGCGATGCGGGAGTATAAGGTGGTGGTGCTGGGCAGCGGCGGGGTGGGCAAGTCCGCCCTGACGGTCCAATTCGTCACCGGGACGTTCATAGAGAAGTACGACCCGACCATCGAAGATTTCTATAGGAAGGAGATTGAGGTGGACTCTTCTCCGTCGGTGCTGGAGATCCTGGACACGGCGGGCACCGAGCAGTTCGCCTCCATGAGGGACCTTTACATCAGAAACGGCCAGGGCTTCATCCTAGTCTACAGCCTGGTGAACCAGCAAAGTTTTCAGGACATCAAGCCCATGAGGGACCAGATCATCAGGGTGAAGAGGTGAGACTCCGTCCAATTAGATGCTTTTCAAATAGACATAGTCTTGTCAGTGTTTTTTAGGGATGAGATGTGCTTGAAATAGGCGATATGGCGGACTCCCCAGGGCGGGACGGCCTAGGGGGCGCCACAAATGGGGTGGGGAAATAAAAGTTCAAATAATGATAATATAAAAAATATATTCAGTTGCACCCTTAATGACTTTACCATTGTGCTGTTAGAATTTATTGCTGTACACCACATCTGATGACGTTGGTATATGATTTGTGGAAAACAAAGGGCAGTTTCACCGTTTAAAGATGTCTGGACATGTCTGCCCATCTCAAGTTTAAAATCTTACATATTTAGACTGGTCTGACCTCAACTGGATTATTCTTCACTGAACAAAGCAAAACATAGTTTGAGATTTGTAAATGTTTTATTCAAATCTGGAAAGCAAACAACAAACCAGCATCTTTTTTGGCATTTTATGACTTTACAATAAGACAAGTGTGAACATGATCTGTCTAAATCAGTCAATGTGTAGTCAGTATGTTACTGCTTTTATAAGCTACATAGTGAAAAGTTTTTGTGCAGAACTGGGTTTGTTGGGGAAGTGGGCGTGTCTTTGGTTGAGGCAGCATGAACCATTTATGCAACAACTGCAACTGATCCCTGTGGGAAATTATTACAAAAGATTTATATGCTCTAACTGCACCAACTAAGAAAAATGTCAAACTCAAAACATCAAAAAACACTTAGAAGCTCTTTTTATCCCGCATAAAATCCATAGTCCAATCCTTTCATCTCACTCCTCTACTTGTTCCCGAGTTCTTCATGAGAGATTCCGACCAGTTTCCCCATAAGAGCCCAGCTGCTACTTACCTGTCACACAACAACCATCGGAAGGCTCCCAGATTCATCTTCTGTGCCTTTCACACTCGATTTAACTGTGGACAGCTTTGATCAACTCAGGCAATGACTCAGTCTATCCGCTGAGCTCATCTCTAGGAGAAAATCTGCAATCTATCCCATTTTGAGCAGTGATGTAGTTGTAAATTCCTGGCTCTGAGCCTCTTTTAATTTATGTGAGGCTGTGTTGATCAGATGATTTTTTATAAGGGTTTGGTTTTACCTCAAGACCAAAGGCTGTTAAATATGACAAAAGATAACAAAAATCAGGGTAAATATTTAGTTTAACTAAAATCTACGGGGTTGAATAGGAGGGGGGTAATTAGGTATCCACTGATGTTACTGAGGTTCAGCTCAGATCCTGGAGTGAACCGGATGACCTGTGTGGAAACAAGACAGCGTCAGAGCTGACGATGCACAGCATTGGCGAATGCATGAGGGAACTCCACCGACATGAATAATATAACGATGGAGCACAGCAGCCTCCAGTCAGCTGCCACCCTAAACAGCTGCCTCATAGAGCCACCAGGTTTCTACCTGTATTTCACACTGCTCTGCAGAATGAAATGATCAGGATTATACCGTGCCTTGGAAAACTATTCATATCTCTTGAACCATTTCACATTACAGCCAATCAAAAACAATCCAATATGATAGTCATTTTTGTGGTTGTATCGTGACAAAATTTCAATTCAATTCAGTTCAGTTTATTTATATAGCGCCGATTCACAACACATGTCATCTCAAGGCACTTCACAACAGTCAGGTACATACATTCCAATTAATACAAAAAATTGAACAGTGCAGTCAGATTCAGTTATTTATTCAAATTGGATAAAAGGTTTTTCTGTCTAAGAAAACCCAGCAGATTGCATCCAGTCAGTGACTTGCAGCATTCACTCCTCCCAGATGAGCATGTAGAGACAGTGGACAGTCACTGGCGTTGACTTTGCAGCAATCCCTCATGTGGAAACTGTGGAACAATTTAAGGCATATGAATGGTTCCACTATCTGATCAGCGTTTTATATCACCACACGCAGAGCTACGTTCAAGCAACACTGTTTGCTAGCTCCTGTTCTCCATTAGCTATCCCTCCTCCTTCCAAACTTGTTGCTGAGCCAGCTGCAGTAACAACAAACACCACACAGAGATTTGTGCCTACTCACAGGAGCTTAATGGGATTGTGTTGGGTTGAAGGCCAAGAAGACATCATGCCTCCATTAGGGAGCTACATGAACGAGAACGCTTATACAGGGAAACATGGGCATGAAAAGGGAAGATCCTGCAGACTCTTGCAGTGCACAAGTTTAGCATCAACCAGCCTCATGGAAGTTGTTTTGCGTAAAAACAACATCTGGGTGTGGCCTTCCTGGCATCACCTCCTTGGCATGTTGGGGTTTATTGTCCACTCATCTCAAGAGGAGAGAGCACGTTCAAAGCACTCAAGCTGCATTTTCACGCTGCACTGATGCTGTGTCTAATAGCAGGAGGTGAGCATCACGCACTGCTGAGTGGGAATAGGGTGGAGGGACTAAAACCTTGGTCCCGGAGGCCACTCTGGTGTAGGTACCAAGCGATTTTCTTGACCAGAGCCTTTTAGTGTTCTCAATCAGGGTGGAGAGAGTTATTTAAGCAGCCAGCTCCTAACACAGTACTGATTGGATTTATTAAATTTACTGCAGCATGCTTGCTGAAGTCTTTTAACATAGATTATCATTTAACACATGCTTGAAAGCTGAGATATCTGAAGATACTTTATGTGTTGTTGTTGTTCTAATCCAGTTTAGAAAAAAGAAGGACCCAAAATCCTTTGGGCGGTCTAAAGATTGAAACTAAATAACAAAAACAAAGTCCCCTCCTTGTTAATTATATTGCAACCTCTTTAACTAATCTTGTAACCCCTTAGGGGTACAAAAATGCTTTGATGTCTATCTCTAACTTCCCACATTTAGATGACTATCACCACTAGTCGCCACTAGGGAGCTGGAAAACAGAGACTGTACTCCAAGATGTCAAATGAATGGAAAGAGTGAACATCAATGTAATTTATATAGCGCATGGAACATTTTAGAGGCTGAAATTGGGAGAGAGGTGGGATACTGCATAGATCTGATGTATACCCATTTGCATCAGCTGAATTCTAATAAACAAATTAATTTGTGTACATTATCACTAGGTGATGATATAAGGTTCTTTAAAGAGGCAATTTCAGCAAAAGTAAAATAAATCATCCATGGGAATACATTTATTGCGATTCTAGAGCAGTCCGCCTGGGGAGGGGGCACAGAATGTTCTGTCATGTGGCTCAGTAGGACGAGTAGTTGTCTTGCAATCAGAAGGTTGTGGGTTCAATTTCAGCTTCCTCTTGCCATATGTCGATGTGCCCCTGAGCAAGGCACTCAAGTTGCCTTGTATGAATGTGTTAGTGAGTGCGATTGGGTGAATGTGGCTCTAGTGTAAAGCGCTTTGAGTAGTCCGTATGACTGGAAAGGCGCTATATAAATTCAGTTCATTTACTATTTAATATTAGAGGTAATATGATGAAGTATTATAGCTAGAAATTTTATAAATATTTAACAGTTTTAGCATAATTTAATCTCCAGTTGAACCAGGCTAACAGAGATCTTTTGGACACGTCAAAAAACATTGTAGCATGAGCGTTGAATCTTGTAGATGCCATATATACACACGTGTACACCACTGCTACAGAAGTGCTACTAAAATGTTGCAGCAGTGACACATCACTAACTCTGATTCCACACCATGCAGATGCTCTGCCTGCTCTGATAAAGATTTACTCACCTCAGCATGCTGAATGCTTGGAGCAGCTCAACTGACAGCAGTCTGACCTGTTTTCTGATTTAATTGGCTAATGATTATTCGATCACTTAGGGACACTTATCGATTCTATATAGAGCAGTTAACTTTCAGCCCAAGATAGTCATGCAATCACTGCGTGTTTAAAAAAAACAAGAGAGTGACATCCTTGCAAAAGTGACTTACTCTCTGCTAAAGCAGTCATGGACATGATTTTACACCCTTCATCCTGATAGACGCACGCTATACCAAACAGGGTGTTTCATAGGCAACATGCATACTTCACTGACAAGACATCCGTTAGGATTTTAAGGAATGTGCTTCGTTTGTTCATGTGCCAGGGTACACAGCAAGATAAGAAACAGTGCGACAACAGCAAATATTTCTATAAATATTTTTGTTTTTTTGGCCACTTGAGGGCAGCAGAAACAAGCTGTGGCCACACTACTGACTTACAACCTCTAAGTTTAAACGAACTAATAAAATGAAATAATAAAATGCTGATGACAGTATTGCCACATGTATTGCCAAATTTATTTTATGTTGAGCCAGACCAACTTATATGAGTGTTTGTCTTTCCCAGGAATAATTTACCATTAGAGGTTTTGATTTTCATTATAAATGTGAAATTGGTTTTAATGTCCTAAAGACTTATATATTTTTCTATCTTTGATACACCAAATCTTTCAAAAAAATGACATGTTTTGGATTTATTTTAATTGTCTGTGGCTCATAAAGTCATCACAAAATTGCTTAATTGACAATTACCAGTACAGTGAAAAATGAAAGATTTTCACTGTGAGAAAACATGTTGGTTTGCTCTTAGTCACGCCCACAAAAACAAATTTTAAATAATGGTCAATTTACTGTACTCATTTTTGATAGCTATGTCTCCTGTGGGTGATGTGAAATAATATTCTTTATAATCCTATTATTGTAATGTTTTAAGTAATTTTTCGAAGAAGATTTGAAAAATTTCTGTCACTTACTTCAAAGAGGACACAAAGAACAAAAACAGCCACGCAGGCCAAATACAAAAGGAAAGTGATTCATCATTGTGAGTAGTCTTCTTGTTTAGCCATCTGCTTTAATCAAGTCATTTTTGCAAAAGTTAAAGAACAACTTAAGCAAATGTAAAAACTTTCATATTTAATGATCTGGAGCTCCCTCAGGTTAGATAAAGACACAAAGTTTGGACTATCCATGACAAGTTAGAAGGGCCCAGACAAAGACCAATTTATTCTGTGATTTCAAAATTGTATCTAAACAAATATTATTATGTTTGTTGTAGACAGTTATCTACAGCAGATACAATACTACTATTTGATTGCTAGATTGGTTTAGATCTTATTTAGCAGACTGCAACTATTTTATGTAATTTGGCAATTAGAAATCTGACCGAACAAGACTCAAAGTTGGGGTTCCTCAAGGCTCCATTCTCAGGCCACTGTTTTTCATTATTTGGACCTTAGCTAAGGTTATGGAGCGATGATACACTACATCATGTTTCTGTGTCACAACATGACCATAGTGCATTACAGTCACTCAGAGTGTCCACAATATCGGTGGTTAGGTCAGACTTTTCTCCAACTTAATAGAGAAAAGACAGAAGCACATATGTTGGTACCAAAAACGCAAGTTTAGAAATCAGAACTTAAACCGGCTCAAGAACCCTGGATGTAAATTTTAATATCCACATAAAGTCTATTACTAAATCAGCTCACTATCTTCCTAAAAATACTGGCATATAAATACCAATAATGCATTTTCCTTTAAAACAGAACACAGAAAAGCTGCATGTTTTATTTTCAGATGGTTAGCTTGTTCTAATGGTGTTGTTACCGGTCTCAGTAAATAGTTAGGCAGCTTCGGCTCGTCCAAGATGCTGCTGATGAGTCCCGACACCAGGAAAACAGATCATATTACAGCAGCTCTTAAATCACTCACTGGGTCCCTTTTTGTAAAATTATAGATTTCAAAATACTTCTATTTGTCTTAGCTTTTTTGTATGTTTTAAATCAACATTTTAAGGTTTCTCCCTTGTGAAACATAAGTTTTCCTTCAATGCTTTTCTTGTTTCAATATAATTTTCTTTATCTGTTTCTTTATTTTTCTGTAAAGCACATTCTGCATGAATGTTGCTAAACGAAAGTACAAAGGATCCCCTTAAGCTGCAGTCTGCGGACTCCCATACAGTGCTCCGTGTCTTTGCTTCTAATGTACAGATCATCTGAATGAACCCGATTTAAGTTTTGAAACCTTTTAATGCATGTTATCTTGATTTATTACAGGAATATTCACAGTCTGTTATTTATTATCTCAGATTTCTCCTTCATGCCACTTGCACACTGCAGTTTGAGTTCTACAGAAGCTTTGTTCTCCAGCAGTAACACCCTTTGGGAGTTGACGCAGAGTTGGTGCTATAGAAGCTGTGATTGTGCAGATACAAGGCAGCATTGTTGCATGCTATAACTCCTCTGACAATGAATTAACAACAGATGCAGAGAGAAGAGAGATGGCTGCAGGGCATCATTTCAGAGATGCCTGACTGTTTGTTTGTAGTTTGCTTGTGTTTTCGCCCCTTCTGTTGAGCTTGTGAAAATGAGTTGCTGAAGTCACTGCGGATATTTAGCACAGCGGGTAGCCCAATAAATGTTATGCAGTTGGGGGGCTAAATGGAAAAACTAGAACCCCCTCTTTTTTCAGTTATAAAGATACATTTTGTGTGTGTTGGAATGTTGCATGTTTGTATTTTTTCCATCTAGCAGCTAAAATAACACCCTGCAGAGGTAAATGGCAGCAAGCTGTTTTTGTGTAGCTTGTTAAAGTTGTTCAAGATTCCTCGTGCACGGTGAGAATGCAACTTCTTAACCTGAAACCAAGCTACAGAGGATGAGAGCTTCAGAAAACTCAACCGAAAACATTTCGTATTATTCTGAAAATAATTTTCACAGTGTTTTTTTAAAGCCAGTTGGCTTCTCTCATACCAATATTCATACCTCTAGGAGTTTCAGCCAAGCACCCACAGTGTGTTCTAACTGAGCTGAAAATCCCCCTAAAATGCAGATTCCAGCTCCTTGCCTGTTTTTTGGGGTAATAATTGTCCTTTTTAACCACCTGAAGGCATCAAAAAGTGGATGCTGACACACATTTCACATATTAACCAATAATATGTTATAACACCTTTGTTAGCAAGCAACTTTAAATAAAGCATTACCTGTAATGATGTTTTTCTTTTTATTTTCACATATTATGTAGAAATATCCTTTCTTAAATCTGACTAATTTGTTTAGTGAGGAAAATGTTAAGAAATAGTAGTTTTGAACAAAAGCACAACTATTGGCACCTCTTACTGTTTCTTTAAGATACAGTAAATGTAACTGAAGGATTTTTAACTTACATTAAGTTGATCATTCAATTTATTTACTTTTTAAGCTGATCGTTGTTTCTAGGAACTAATTAGTAATCCAAGAGTTTCTGTTTCCTTGTGGTATAAAAGGACGTGACACAGAGGCCCATCTGTTTTAGCTTCTGGCCACTAGACATCACAAGAAGCTACAGTTAGGAAAGAGCAGCCTCATGCTGTCACCATGTCTCTATAACAGACATTAGATGCTATCTATCCGCTAAGTGGACGCTAGAAAAAAACATTTTCTTTTCTATCACAAATGTAAACGTGGAATTTTGTAAATGCTACAGGGACTATAACTGGAACTGTGTGCTTTACTTTGAAAAGGCAACAGATAATCATGTAGACAGGCACATGCCCGCTGTTAGGTATGGTGGAGGATCTGTGATTCTGTGGGCCTGTTATTCCTCCTAAGGCCATGGGAACCTTGTTAGAGTGCATTATAGGAAAAGCTCTTTGAAATTATTGGAAATTTCATAAAATAATAAATTTGGTGTATTTTCCCAGAAAACTGAAAATGGCTCATCTTTGGGTCTTTCATAAGGACAAAAGTTGAAAAAGATTCCACCAAACCAGCACAGAAATGGTTCCCCAAACACAAAGACACCCTTCCGCCTTGGCCTCTTCATCCCCAGATCTAAACAACACAGAAAACCTATAAGGTTAGCAAGACTACGCAAGAGAGGACCGAGGACTCTGGGACAGCAACGTTCCTACGGTCCAACCTTTTGAAATGTTATAGAAAAATAAGAGCTGTCCTTTTGGCAAAAGAGGGTTGGAAACATTGACAAACTCCGGTGCTTAATCCCAAGCACTGACTGATGTATTATTCAATAATACTTGACGCAAACTCGTACAGCGCCGATCCCTGTGGTACCAGGTTCCTTCATGCTGCGTTAAGCAGCTTCACATCATCTTCACATCATCATCAGGAAGAAGCAGCAGCTAGATGCTACAACAAACAATCCCAGAACAACCCGCGCCCCGCCAGGAGAAACTGGCTCTCCCTGTGTCTTTGTAGTTATATATAGAGTTCCTCCTGCAAGCCTGTCAGATTGCATTTGTCTGTGCGTTGCTCTCTATGTTCACACCTCACGCCCTCTAGACTTCGGCTTTCCAAGGAAGCAGACCTATGCGAGATGCTTGTCCTGCTGAGGTCAGCTGCTGCTTGTATGTGTGTGTGCTAGACGGGGGGTAAATGTCAAGCTGCAGGGAAGTCTTCTGCATTCAAGCCTTGACTGATGCACTTTTACAGCTGGGTGGTGTTTTTTTCTTTGTAATTGTAATGGAAAATGGTTGCCGTCACCTGCAGCTTTTTGGGAAGGTTGAGTGGGCAGAGGATGTCAGCTGGAAAGAGCCCTTAACAACCCTTAACATTTGTGGGGCATTGCTGCATTGTGTAAAAATGCCTGGGTTTTAAGTATCCTACAAACTGCTGAAGGGATTAATTTCCTCCATCTCGCTGCCCCTCTTTGGGCCACTGAGATGTTTGCCAGCTTTTTTCCCAGCAGAGCATCGTGGCAACAGGCCACCAATTTGTAGATAGGAGCCTAATTTCTCAATAGCACCAGCAGATCAATAAGACGGGGTTGAAAGCACTTAGGAGTGATTGATGGTCGAGGGTATTAGCTGCTCTGTGCAATTACCTGTTGTGTGAAAATATACCTACTGTAATTGGCATTCTGCTGTTATTTGATAAGTGAAACATGAGGGGGGTGTACGTGAAATTAAATTTTATGTTTGAATAAAGTCACACTAGGATTTATTGTAGTATATTACACAAGAATATTAGTATACAGTTTGGTACTGGAAATGAAAAGAAATCCACAGAACACATTTAAATCATTAGATATATCTTCACTGCTTTTCCAGACTTTATTTCCTGTCTCACTGCCCTATCCTTCTTTCTTTATATCCTTTCCCTTTTGTCCATCTTTCGTTAAACTCTCTCTCCCTTATATCCTTCATTATTTCCTCCCTTGCTTCCCTTCTTCCTTCCTTGTGACCTTCCTTCTTTTCCCACTCTCTTTTGTCCTTTTGTCCTTCAATTTTTCCAGTCTATTCTTTCTGTTTTCCCTCTTCCCATTTTCCTTTGCTGATACCATACAAACGCTTCCAGCTATTCACAGAAATATGGAAACTTAGATCTGGAAAGGTTTGTTATTTTTACATGAAAATGTGTTGAAAAAGTTGAATTCTTGAGGGTCCCAACAGGGAGAGGGGGTGTCATAATGTTATGCCTGGTCGGTGCACATCATGGACACTGCGCTTATATTATTATGGTTCTGTAAAAGAGCCATGGAAAGAGTTATCATCATGTAGTTTTTTTGGCTCAGCTGGGAGAACTCATAGTAAAGCATGGCGGCGGGAGTGTAATAATATGGTATTATAAAACCTGAGTTGACTGGATACCTTCCAAACATTACATCAAAGAAGAAAGAGACTTTAATCCCAGTTCATCAAAGTTGCAAGAAGACAAAAAAAAAAAAACACAGAACTAAATCTTCATATCATTTTTCATTTTCTCTTGCCTCTTGTAAAGCGAACTGTTAATGTATATCATATGCAGGCTGGGTGGAAAATGGTTTCTTCGAAAGCTAATGTTCATGTCACCCCATTTGAGAGCCGCACATTAGCTTTATTCAATTATTCAGTAACTTCTTCCATTACTCTCTTCAGCCTGGTTTCCCTGTATCGATACCTCAGAGGGAAGAAAGTTGGGATTGTCAGCCACAGAAGCTCTCGATCCTGGGAAACATTCTCACTGCTTTATGTAGAGTTTAGGGATTTTAAACAGGATGTGGAAGCATGTTATGTAATGTATCCAGAAACAGCTGTTCTTCATCCTGACATATTTGTCTGCTATTAGACAGCAGAGGAGCCTACTGGGGGACTGGAACTGAATGTAGCTCCAACATTCATTGTTTAACTGCCTTGTTGTTTAAATGTCTTGCAGATGGTGTATGTAGGCCAACAAAGCTACAGCAATGTTAAACTGTATTAATATGTGTAATAAGCCATGTAATTTAGTTAAGAATGTGTCAAAAAATGTATCAGAATTCAGTCTGAGGGATAAATCTTTTAAAAGTAATAAAGGATTTTCGTGTACTATGAAAAGTGTTACAGATTTCTTGTGATTTTTCCTTTTTGTTTCACTTAAACTTAACGTGACACAAATTTGCCTCAGTAATTACTTTATTTAATTTAATAAGGGAATTAAGCTAAACCAAGACAACTTGGGCCTATGTGAAAAAGTAAATGCCTTGATTACTGCCTGACCTTTAGAATCCTGAATTCAGCTAAACAGAACCTGTCTGACAGCATGAAGTAGGCTAAAAGATCTAAAAAATCAACACGTCATGCCCTAATCTAAAGAAATTCAAGAACAGACATAAAACAAAGTTATTGACACCTATCAGTCTGGAAAGGTTACAAGACTAAGGCTTTGAGACTATAGTGATCAGTGAGAGCCATTTTCCACAAATAATGAAAACATGGACCGGTGGAGAACCTTCAGCAAGTTGCCAGCCCAACACAATTACTCCAAGAGCGCATTAATGACTCATCCAGAAGGTCACAGAAGAACCCAGAGCGACATCTAAAGCCCTGCAGGCCTCACTTGCTTCCGCTAAGGTCATGATTCAACGATAAAAAAAGAAATCCCCAAGATTTTTTTCTGAAAATATTCCATGGACTGGGGAGACAAATGTGAAACACACAGCTTCAAAAAGGTATACATCCACTTAGAGAAGGAACATCATACTGACAGTTAAAGATGAAGCTGCTTTGCTGCTTCAGGACCAGGACAAATAGCCGTAATTGATGGAGAAATGAATTATGCTCTTACAGTAAAATCCTGAAGGAGAATGTCCGTTTGTGACCATAAGTTCACACACACTTTGGTTATTCAACAAAACTTTGATTTGAAGCAAACCAGCAGTTTCACCTAATGGTTTTGGAGTAGCCTAGTCAAAGTCTGGACTTCGATCTGGTTGTGATGTTGTGACATGATCTTAAACAGACCATTCAGGATTAAAAACCCTCCAGTGTGGCTGAATGAAAACAATTCTGCAAAGAAGAGTGGACCAAAGGTCCTCCATAGCGATGTTAAAGACTCAAGTCACCAAAAATGCTGTTGCTGCCAACGGTGGCACTAACAGTTATTAGGTTTACAGAACACACAGAACCAGGCTGGTCCAGCTACCTTTTTGCTTTAATAGAACTGCATGTTATATGTACTCAGGTTAGCTTTATATGATATTAACATTCATGCCATGATATAAAACAATAAAGTAAAGGAGGAAATACTTTTTCACAGAACTGTATGGTACCCTTATCAGTTAAGCCTCTTCTTCCCACCTCTTTCTTTACAAAGTATCACAAAGTTAAATGAGTTGCAATCTTTGTCTCCTCTGCAGGTACCAGCAGGTGCCCGTGGTGCTGGTGGGGAACAAGGTGGACCTGGAAGACGAGAGGGAGGTGTCCCCCAGCGAGGGCCAGGCGCTGGCCGAGGACTGGGGCTGCCCCTTCATGGAGACGTCGGCCAAGAGCAAGACGATGGTGGACGAGCTGTTCGCCGAGATTGTCAGGCAGATGGACTTCTGCCCTCTGCCCGACCGTAGGGAGACCTGCTGCCCCCCCTGTAGCATTCAGTAGCAGCCTGAAGGAGGGGTGGTGGATGGGTGGGTGGGAGTAGAGTAGTCACTAGAGTGCAAATGTAGTCATGTTAGATGGTTTAAAGGGAGAGTTAGAGGAAAACTCCACTTGTGTTGATGCTATTTCTACAAGTTTCAGCCTTCTCTCTGCAAAAGCATTGTGGGAAATGTAGGAAAATGCTCTCTGAAGCAGGTTGGGGTGAATTAGATCCAAACATTCATCACCTCTCACACAAAAACTGGATTTTGACTTGAACAACAAACCAACATTCAACCTCCAGCATCCATCAGCATCTGGTTGACTCATTTGGAGGGAAATTCTGGTGTTTCCCTAAAGCACCGTGGTGCCAAAGCCATCAACGAAGAGGATTGTAGTGCTAAATGCTATTTGGGAAAGCAGCCATAGGTCAAAGCAGGTATGGCAGTGTGTTCAGTGGTTTTACTGATCTCTTTTCCTCCTTTTGTTTTTGTCTTTTCACACTTTTTGGACATATCTGGCAGTGCAAGACCTTCCACCATGTAACAGATAAGAAACACCACTGTGATGGAGTTGCAGTGAGAGTTCATTTCACAGCAGGACCCGCCTAACTTAACTAAGAATGAATGAAAAGATGCAAGAATGTCTAAAAAGAGAACCGCACCTTTGGGGGAAATTCATGCAGAAGATCCCAAATGCTGACCTACTCTGGATGATGTGTGCATGAAGCTGTACCATCACACTGACACTGAGTACAATCAGTCTCGCCCAAAGAGGCAAGTCAGTCAAATGTGCCGTTGAAATGTTCAGACACTCGTCTTTTCACACTACATATGATGCAAATGCTTTGATACGTGTATAAGGTAAGCAGAGGTGTCAGCATGTAGCTCGTCTGTCTGGGTCCCATCAGATATGTTAGTGGTTTAATGTGAGAAACACTTATTTTCAACAAAAAATAAAACTTTATGCACAAGCGTCTTGTGTAGTCATTGCTCATTCTTCTGAAACATCATTTATGATCTTTTGATATTTAACGGTCAATAAATAAAGCATTTTGTGCTTCTGTTGGATGCAATTAGAGCAAACTGCTGATTCTTGCGGGAAAGCCTCCAACGAGCTTTTATCAAGGCCATCAGAATGCCTTTAGAGACTTTTACAGGGTACTGGATCAAAACTGGGTAACATCCAATCAGCAGGAGTCTTTTCACCACTCATGATGGTGTCTTAAAAAGAAAAACGAGATTCTACAGTAATAATGGCAATTAATCAAAACCAACATACAGAATCTCACAATTATTAAAACTTAGATTCAAACATTAATCCCTACTGGAGGCTATTCGAAGTCATACTTTCTTATTTTATCAAACTAAATTTAAATATTTACAGCCAATAAAGAATATTTTGCTTTATACAATACAAGGTGTTTAAAATACGTGTTCATCCATTTTCTATAACCGCTTGTTCCGTACAGAGTGAGCTGGTGCCTATTTCAAGCAGTGTACGGACAAGAGGCAGGGTACAGTCTGGACAGTCCATTGCAGGGCAACACAGAGACACACAGGACAAGCAACCGTGCACACACTCATTTACACCTAAGGGCAATTGAAAGAGACTATGGGAGGAAGCCAGAGTACCTGGAAAGAACTCATGCATGCATGGGGAGAACATGCAAACTCCACGCAGAATGACCCCCGGCTGGGAGTCGGACCTAGAAACTTCTTTCTGCAAGGCAACAGTGCTTCCAACTGTTCCACCGTGCAGACACACTCTTTTTCTATTTCAGCTTTAATTATCAACAGTCTAACTGTTGAGTTAATGAAAAATAAATGTTATTTGACTTACTTAGCACTTATACCTTCATTTGCATTTGATTGGCAAATGTACTTTTCACAAAAAATGTATTTGTGTTGTCTACAAATGGTAATGCAGTAGTTTAGAAAATGGACAAAGATCTTTGATATACAAAAGAAAAAACTCTGGTCCCAACTGTGGGGAACCCTGTATGAAACTTTTAGTTCATGTAAATCTGTGTCATTTCATCCCATTGACATCTATTTTCCAAAAAAGCTTTTAAAGGAAGACCTTTCTTAAGACCCTGTTCGATTAAGGATGGACTTTTTCCTACTGCATGGAAAACTGCAGAGATTACACCAGTTTTTAAAGGTAATGAAAGAGAGATAAGTAATAATAAGCCTATAAGTATACTGCCAGTTGTGTCAAAAATCATAGAAAAACTGGTTTCTGAGAAAATTATATTACATCTCAATGCTTCTCAATTTAAACCACATCCTTATTTTAGATGCAGAAAATATCATTGTTGAAAATATCATTCAACAGAATGGCGAATATTTTTTTATTGAAAATATTAAGGCCAAACTAGATAAACTGGTGTGATTGGTGCTGTGTTCCTTGATCTAGTAAGCAAGGCATGTGAGGCAGTCAGTCACAACATACTTTTACTTAAATTATGAAAGGTTAATTTTTCATCTTTGGCTAGTCAATGGATCAGATCATACTTGTGAAACAGGAAACAATGTGTTAGAAAAGATGATAAAAATTCTGATGTAGCTCAAAATGAAATAGGTGTACCCCAAGGTTCAATATTGGGCCCCTTATTATTTAGTTTATATATAAATGATTTACCAGCTGTATGCCCTTCTGATGCTATATGTTAGCTATATGCACATGATATAGTAATCTGTGAAAAATGTGAAAAATAAAGAAATAGCTGCAGAGAAACTGTCAACATAAATGTTGCCAGTTTGTCAGTGGCTAAAAAAATTCTAATCTTCATCTCAATGTAAATGAAACAGTTTGGATGTTCTTTTTTAAGTACAAAACTAAGGAACCAGATCCAGTTATTACAGTGGATGGACAAGTTGGTCCCAGGTGAGTCAGACCACATTACAACCAATACAAAGGCTCTATAAGCAGAAGTTGAGGACTTTGGATAAACAAATCTAATTCATATCATCACTGCAAAATAATGTATTACATACGCATGACTTTTTGAGTTGGGAAAACATGATAATTTATTCAGCCGTCATATTTGTATACAGAGTCTTTCTCGGGTTATCTCCATCACCGCTAAAGGACTTTATCCAACTACATTTATGATCAAACATAACTACAAGAGCAGTCAGTAGGGGAGACTGTAAAAAACCATTAAGGTAAAGTTCTTTCAGTCAGTTGACATATTGTCATATTCTGTTACATCATCGAACTGTTTCAGGAAGTCACTTAAGCAATGGTTATTAGATAGCCAAAATTGTACTCATGTTTCGAATAAATTTTAAATGAACTGTTTTATGTGTTTTATATTTTATGGATGTGACTTGTTTTTACTTTTATAATAAAAGTTTACCATAAATTACACTGCTTTTAGCTAGTCATGTATATTATTATGCATGTTAATTATAATTTTTTTAATCCCTTGCGTCAACCTGCTGGGGCACTACTGATGTAAATTAGCCTCTCTGGCATATTTATGTGATGTAATTCATGTTGATTAATATGCATTGTCCCCTTTATGAAAAATAAATGAATATAAATCTTTATGCTTTTTTGACATCTAAGAATACGCCTACACCATATTCTTTACTATCTATAGCAGATGGATTTAAAAAAAAAAAAAATCCATTAGTTGTTCTTCCAATGTTTCAAATCTGTGCTGTTGCTTACAGAGTATATTGTTTTTTGTAATTAAATTATTAAGTTGAAAATTTTCCATACATTTTTAGAAAACTGATAACAAAGAAATGAGTGTGTTGTTACATGGGTCATGACCTATATGCTGCTTTATATATTTCTACTACTTTAGCAAGTATTATATTATTAGGAAATGTACCATTTCTAAGAAGCAGGTTACAAATCTGTGGAATGGATGTCACCCTAATAACTAACCCTATATATAATTTATATATCAGTAATATACAGTACATTTGACCATTTGCATGTTAATTGAATTCGAGTTTGTTGATTATTTTTCGTTTGACTGAATCCAGAACATCTAAGATTTGTTTTTCATTGTCCAACTCCCCTCTTAAACGTTAGATTTTATATGATAGTTGTTTGATATAGTGCCAAAACTTTACATTAGCTATGGTAGGCATATGTAGAAACACACGGTAGTTATTCAAAGTGGAAAAGCTGAAATTCAGGATGTGAGCAAGATGTCCATGAATTGGTGGCAACAGTGACACCTGGTGTCAGGAAGTGGAACCGCGGTTTAGTCTGAATTCCACACGGAACGTTCAGCTTCCGTTTCACAGCGGACATAAATATGAGGTGCACATCTCTTATGCATGGCGTCCTTCAACCATAGGTGTTTCTAGCTAGACATTTAATTGTTTACTGTTTTATATTATTTTTAAATCTATTTCTGTTTATTATTTGTATTAATAGTCATTACAATGGTGACAAGGACCGTGTGTCAAGTTTTTCAGAGACGTAAGTAGCTGTTAGCATGAGAACATGTAGCAGGAGAGTGTGGGGACGTTAGTTTTAAAAGTTTAATAACGAGAAATGGTAAATATAGAAGACCTATAGAAAGCTTGCTTAATGTAAAAAAGAAAACTCATTGCTGATACATGGTATGACCTTAGTTGTAACAGGAGCTACATCTAAATCGAGGCTGTACGTTTCTTATTCGAGTATATTCTTTTAAACAATAATAACAGAAATGTCTTCTTATTAAATCCCTCACCGTTCAGCAACAATATTTAAATCTGACTTCAATTGTATGGAGTACACAGAATATGTCACGACGTGATTTATCAAAGATAAATGCAGGAAGCACACCCTTGCTGCTTTCATAGAGACAATAGAGAGACGTTAAATTACAATTTACAGTTCATTTAGAACACACAATAAATGTATGTTTTTTCATTCAAAACGCTTGTTTATTGAGGTATGTAAATTATCTCTTGTTGGATTAATAGAAAAAATAATCGCTAATTACACACACATATATATATATATATATATATATATAAAAGACATGCCAAACATGGCAGCAAATCAACAACAAAACGATTTAAAGACAAAATAATTTAGTGATGCAGAAACAAACATTTGCAATGAACTGAAGCAAAGCTAGAAGGAAGAGTGGGCCAAAATTCCAACATAACGATGTGAACATCTGATAAAAGTCAGACAGAAAACCTGCTGAACACTAATGCTGCTGGATCCTTGGGTGTACTTACTTTTCACTCACATATTTTCTATTTAGGCATTTTACGTTATAAAACATCCTCCACATGACAGGGTGGAGGATGTTTTATTAGGTAATTATTTGGGGTGCACCGATCAACCAGCCGGGCGGTGATTGGCTGATACTTACATGTGAAACCGGACTTTTCTACCTCCACAAAGGTCTGAAAATCACCCACTGTCCCTGTTTGCTCTGCTGTGAGAGAGGGCTGACTGACAGACCCGCTCACCAGGTCTCGTCTGCATGTACACGGTTCACTGTTGACAACACAAGATTGGAACACTGAAGGTGTGTTGGGACCTTATGACACCTGACAGTGTCAGATATAAAGAAAATCGGTATCTGAAAAAATCGGAATCGGCAGGTCAGGCTTTTTAAAGATCGGTGATCGGGCAGGAAACTGCAAACGGTGCTATCCTAGCAATTCTTGTGTATTTTTGAAGACTTGAGGAAAGATTTCAATAGTTTTAGAACCTGGTAAAGAACAGAGCACTTTTATTATGTACTGAAACGTAAAGCCATAAAGTTTTAGTTTCTTTTCGGGTTGAGAGAATTAAAAAAAAATGTTTTATTTCGTAGATTTAATTGATGGTATCTTCTTCTTCTTCTCCCTGTATATCTCCTTTCTGTTTAAATCATCTTGTTCCACTTTCAGGCTTTGCATCCACTGCCGCAGCTCTGCGTCCATCAACCGCAGAGGTGCGCAGTCAGCGTAATGCCGTCTTCTCCAGAGAGCAGGCCAGGCAGAGGGCTCTGTACCCCCGCATCGAGAAGATCGAGGTATCCATGATGGGGCCAGGCCTTGACGGCACGCTCCTGATCATGAACAAAGGAATGTCCACTCCACTGAGCTGCGCCAGACGTAAGGCTCTAGGGAGGACCAGACTCTAAACCTAATTATAAAACAACCTGGACTCCCAAAATCATTTTATTTTTAATTGTTTGTGTGGTTTCCTCAGATCTGACTGAGCACCACATGAGCAACTCGGCGTTGGCGATTGTGGATGGAGAACCGTGGCCCCTCCACCAGCCCCTCACCCATTCCTGTACCCTCACTCTGCTCACGTTCAAAGACAGCGACCCAAGTCTCGTCAATCAGGTACATCAAAAACAACAAAAAGGCAATTTTCTGGAATGGAAGTTGGTTTAGAAACGTCTTGGGTATTAATGTGTCCCTCTACCCTTCAGGCTTACTGGCGCTCCTGCGCTGCCCTGCTTGGACAGGTTCTGGAGACGGCATTTAAGGATGATTACACTGTGGAGCTGCTCAGCCTGCCAGAAGTGCCAGGTAGTCGAACATCTTAACCCTGACCTGTAATTGCAGGGTGGAGGAGTTCAAGAAATGTCTGCTTGAAGCAAACCTTTTCAGTACACATATATGCAATACTGAAATGTTTTGTTTTGGGTGTATGTCCTACACAAGCATAAAGAAGACTGCTGACTCAACAGTTGTTCTGCAGACAATGATTGACACTCTTCATAAGGAGGATAAGGCACAAAAGGTTATTGCTAAACAAGCAGGCTGGTCGGAGTGCTGTCCTCCATGAATATTAATGGAAAGTTGAGTGGGAGGAAAAAGTGGGGAAAATAAAGGCGCAAAGGAAATATGGTTAACTGCAGCTTTGAGAGGGTTGTACAGCAAAGCCCATTCAAGAGTTTGGGGGAGATTTACTGCAGATGGTGACTGAGCCCCCAGAACCACCACATTGGGTTTCGCCTAATGACGTGAGCTAAAACTGTCTCATTCCTTGTGTCAAGCGAGTCGTGAACCAGAGACATCAGAAGCATCTTACCTAGGCTAAGGCGAAAAAGAACTTGATTGTTGCTTAGCCCAAAGTCAACGCCTCTCAGATAAAAGTAAAGTTATTTCATTTAGAAATCAATGTCCCAGAGTCTGGAGGAAGAGTGGAGAGGCACAGAATCCACGTTTCTTGACATCCAGAGTGAAGTTTCCACAGTCAGTGATGGTTTGAGGTGCCATGTCATCTACTGGTGTTGGTCTACTGTGTTTTCTGAAGTCCACAGTCAAGGCAGCCATCTATTATTTTAAAGACTTCATTCTTCCTTCTGGTGACAAGATTTGTAGAGATGCTGATTCCATTTTTCAGCAGGATTTGGTACCAGCCTACGTTGCCATAGGTACCAATGCTGGTTCCATGACTGTGGTGTTACTGTTCTTGTTTGACCAGCAGACTGACCTGGCCTGAACCCAATAGATTATTGTCAAGAAGAAGATGAGAGACAAAACCGGGTAGTCACTAGAGTGACTAAAGGCTGCTATCAAAGCAACCTGGCCTTCCATTGCACCTCAGCAGAACCACAGGCTCGTTACTGTAAAGTACATGGACGTACTTTTTAGGCCAACATTTCTGTATCAAAAATAATTTTTTATGGATATTACTTTGAAATGCCAGTTATTTACAGTAGGTCCTTTTTGTAACTTCCTGCAGTAACTTCAGGGGCGTTCTGCTGCGATGTCGTCTTCGACCCTCGGCTGGACTCATGGACCACCTCTGAGGTAATTAGAGTTAAAACAGAACCATCTTGAAAACAAAACGTGTTTCCTGACAGTTTCTGTGTAAGATGTTGGTGGCTGGTACCGTTAGGGTTCACCCTGCAGAACAGCATGGGTTTAGGGGTTTGTAGATGTATATGGAACACACCTGTGGGAGTTTTTCTGAATTTATGTGGTTGTCTCTTTGCAGGAGTCTCTACGCTCTTTAACCCAAGGGGCCCAGCAGCTGATCCATCAGAACTTGGTTTGGGAGCCTCTGGAGGTGGCACCCTCTGTGGCGCTGGAGGTTTTCTCACATAGCAGGTACAGTTTTATCTGACCCATACAGGTTTTTCTTAGGTTACCTCGTGGATCCATGTGTGTAATTTATGACTTTTTTTCTGTCTCTCAGCTGTAAACAGGAAGAAGTAGAACAGAAAGCATCACACAGTCCTAAAGGCACCGTTATGCTCTATAGGTGACATTATTATTATTATTATTATTATTATAATTACTATTATTGTTATTTGGCCAACCATCTGTCCATTGTTTTTAGATGTGGTGATCATGTGCTGCTGAGTGGGGGCCCCCTGGTGGCCAGAACGGGCCTGTGCTCCCAGTATGAGGTGACAGCTCTCCACAGCCTGGGAAAGGGCCCCTGGGGTCACCACCGCAGAGCTCAGGGTCTCTCTCTACCTCTGCAGCTACAGGTATGGTTGAGCAGTATGACAATGTAATTTCAAATGGGTTATTTTCTGGCACTTTTAAGGCTTTTAAATGTGCCACATGCATTTGTTTTTTAGTTTTTAATTAGTTAACTGGAAAAAGATTAGATATGACTTTAAATTATTGACTAATTTAAATAAATATAATCCTGTTTAAAGAAGCTTTGTTCATGTGGAATGAAAATATAGGTATTAATGCAAATAGTGTCGTTATTTTTGATGTATAAGATTATTTTACTTATTTTTTACTTATTCAGAAATTTACATTATTGACGTTTTAAAACCTGTCCTGGCATGGAGGGTGTAAAAGTTCCCTCTTTAACCAGGAGAGGGCGTTATGTGTACGCTGTACTTAATGAATTAGAAGTAGCTTCTGTCCATTCTCCACCTCTTTCCTTCACTAGTTGCTTTCTCTCCTCCCTTCTTGCTAACTTCCTTCCCTTCTTTGATTTCTCATTCCTCTCCTCACTATTTCCTTCCTTTTCCCTCCCTTCTCTCATCCTGTCCACCATTTGTTCCCTTTTATCCATCCATCTATTATCCGTTCATCCTTTCATATATCCATCTGCCTCTTTCCTTACTTCCTTCCTTTCTTCCTTGTGTCCATCCTTGCTTCCTTTCCTGCCTTGTGTCCACCGTTGCTTCCTTCCTTGCTTGTTTCCTTCCTTCCTTCCTTTTTTTCCTTCCTTCCCTTTCCTTTCCTTCTTTAATTACTCCATCCGTCCATCTTCCTCTGTAGTTTTTACAGGTTTCATATTTAAAGTATGACTTCTATAGAACATTTTTAGTGAGATTTTTATTTGCCTGGAGAAGTCTGGATTTTTAGGAATCCTGCCTTTACCATTTTTGGATGTGTTCACAAAATACCATAAAACTATAGTTTGACTTGGGTTTTAGTCAAAACACAAAAACCTCAGCTGGTTTAAAGCAGTACATCTCAGTTGCAGTTGCATGGATATGTGCTTTTTCTTTGTGCACATGTGCCTGCATGTCACGTTTCTGCTTTCTTTCTGCAGGCTCATCACACAGTCTGGAGGAGACTGAGGCAACGGGCAGAGAAACTGGTAAGGACAATAACATCTTAATTTTCCACCTCAGACAGCCACAACATCAAAGCTGCAGCGCTGAAGCCAGCTGACAGGAGCCTCTTAGTGTTTTAGAGGTTGCTGGACTCGTGTCCATGCTGCAGGCCAGTCCAACCAACTGCCCGCTTCACATTTAGCCAGCTCCCTGGCTGCAACTATCACCTCAGATGTTGGGAAGCAGCCAGAGGTTTGGGATTTACCACTGCTATTTTCATTGCATTTGTTATTATGCTGGCAACATTAGAGGAAATGCATCGTGGGCTGTAATCTTAAGAAAACAGCAGGTCCCATCCTGCTGGTAAAGGACTTGGTGAGCACAACATCAAAAACACAGACATTAACTGGAGATCCAAGGGAAAAAGTATTTTCAAACCTCGCCAAGTTTAGTCCTGCCAGTGGGTGGAGATTTGGACTGATGGAAAGTACAATCTGCTCTGTTTGCAAGCAGCTTGTTTAGTACACAGTTAGGAAAAGGATCAAGCATTATATAATTTGATTTCCAGGTCTGGATAAGAATAGAAAAACAAAATTAGAGAATGGAAAATGTTTTATTTTCAGACTTCATTTTCTATTCCAGTCTAAATGTTGTCTTTACTTTCATGTGCTTTTATGTTCCTTCCCTTTCTTCCTTGCATCCTTTTATCTTTCTTGTATGAAAACATCCTTGAGTTATTTTTTTTCTTTCTGTGTGTCCCTTCCTTCCTTCCTTCCTGCCTTCCTTCCTTCCTTCCTTCTATTTTATATTTTGAAATGTATAAGTGAGAATTGTCTGGAAGAGTCTGTAATCTATACGTGAGAAATGTGTTGGTCCCAATCCGGCTGAGATTCTGCAACTTTAAAGTAGGCTAAACAATCATTTATTGTGGATCCATGTTGGCAAAGTAGGTTTTTTATTTTGCTGCAGTCATCCTGGCGTCAGCGATCGCCTAATTTAAAGAAGAAGAAAAAAGATGTTCATTTATAGAAACACTTAACTTGGCAGCTGGTGACGTCGTGTGCTGCATGGCCTACATTTTCCTGGAAAGACTTTGACGAGCACAGGCTGAGCCACGCCGACCCGCTGCAGAAACGTTTGCACTCTGTTGTCTGCTGTATTAACACCTGAGTCTAATATATGCGGGTCTCGGTGTGATGTGTGCAGACGGCGCCGTCCTGATTGTCCTTTGTGTCCCATATGCTAACAAAGCAGAAATGTCACCAATCAACGGCAGAGTTAGGACCTCCTGTGAAGGACTTTTTTTCCACAGCGTAAGGAGCTGTTACCAAAAAATATGGGTTTTTGTTTGTTTGTTTACAGATAAAAACCCAGTGCAACTGGATTAGTAAATGGAGTCCTCCTGTGTTTGATTTTAAAGTCATATTTTTTATTTTATTGTATTTATTTTTGTGTTTTTTCTTTGGATCTTTGTGCTTGAAGTCTTAACCTGATGGCCAGACCTTCTCCTTCAGTATTTTCTGCTTGATACCAGAATTCAGGCTCCATCAATTACAGCAATCCGTCCAGGTCCGAAAGCAGTAAAGGAGTCCCAGACCATCACAGTACCACTACCGTGCTGGACTATCAGTCAGATGTAGCGGGACTTTCACCGTCCTAAAGGTTCCACAATCCACAGAATTACAGAAGTCTTTAGGATCATGAAAATATTTTTGGCCTTTGGTTTTTTTCGATTAGCAGCGGGTTTGGGTTTGGGTTTGGAACTCTCCCATGGATGTCATTTCTGCCCAGTCTCTTTCTTACTGACCTTAACAGAGACACATAAACCTGTAGTGCTTTCCATGTTGTTCTGGGTTCTTCTCTGGATGTGTCCATAAATGTGGTTTTGGAATAAATATGTTTATCATGGAGCCTTGCGTTCTATCACTGGTTATGAAGCCCTTACTCACCACTGTCTTCTGTGTACCGTGTTGACTGCTCTATTTAGCCATAGATCCATCAGCAGGTTCTCTTCTCTCTAGGTTGCACAATTAACTATTTTGTTGAATTTTTTTATTTCCTGAGGCCCAAATTGTTTCGCTCCTTCAATTATTGGTCCCACTTGATCAAAAACACGCAGATTTCTCCAAAGTCAAGGCAAGTTTTTGGTATCGCACCACAGGATTACATAAAAAGTACAACAACATGAGATGCTGACAGAGAAAAGAACTGATGAAATTAGAAAAATGTACTCAATAAAAAGCTAAGTTATGACAGAAATGTTAAAGCAGTTTTTGGACTTTATGGAAAAGCTGCAGGAAACTGTTCAGGTTTTCAGACAGGTGGCTCCAGAGTGCTTTGGCCTTTTGCAGCTGCTGCCTTGCAGGTTTTTTTTATTAATCTTTCTGACACTTTACATCAATTATATTAGTTCTTGAAAATGTTTGCAAGGATTCCTGTTTGATGTGAGGCAATCGTCCTGAGATGGTTGTGCTCTGCTTCCTTAAACCTTAATTCTGTTTTCCAAGTAGACTCTTCCATCAGTCGAAGGAGAGACAATTTCAACACGTGATTTTTGATTGAGATGTAATTTTATTTATAGCCATCTGGTGCCTTTCAGTTTTTCAGAAGAATTTAATCACGGCTTTCATTTCCTCTTGGCTAAAACAGCAGTTTAGTTTGACACCTGTTCAATTTATGCGACATTATGGCATTAGCAGGCCCACATGAACAGTGATCAAGGAAGGTTTTGTATAAATCAGCCGCTCCTTCAGCGTTAATCTCCTCTTATTGCTGCTCTCCTGGGATCCCTCTAGGTTTTGATCTCGGATATTTAGGTCTTAATGACAAGACCCAAAGAAATTTGATTATTATATTAGTTGAAACATTGACTTTTGGTTCTGGTATTGGCTGAATTTTCTGGCTATTATTGGGAAATGGTTTCACCATCTCTAATGCTGGGGCCTTTTCTCTGGGTTTTGGTTTGTTGGTTCTTTTTTGAATACGTTTTGCCACTGCTACCTGTATTTTGAAACTGTTTAGAGCTGCTAGATGTTGTTTTTCTCATCATGCTCTAAAGCTGTCTTAAAATTCTCACTTATGCCATGAATTTTGGGTCGATTGTAAACAAAGTGAGAAAGGATGTGTTTCCTTAAAATGGCTGTGCATCTTTTGTTCATTAGAGCTAACGGTGAAAAATCTTTTGTTTTTTGTCTGATCAGACAGGAAGTATTGACAAGTTTAGGCGGGAACCTTGTTGCCATTTATGAAAACACACACCTGCCTTTCTTTATTGGCATGTTCTATTGTCTTTCCCACATTGAAGAGTGGCACCTCACACTGCAGTGAAATGTGATTATTTATATAACTGTTGCATTTATTTTATAGGATCATTGGAGGCGCTAAAAATTATGGCAGCTGTGATTTTGTAAGAATTATTTCCATCTACTAAATAAATGCTACTAGTTTTAGTTCTTCTTGTTGCACACAAATGTGCTGTAATATTGTGATGTATTTATTTCAAACTCTGTGGTGGTTTTTATATTTTGAAATTTGAAGGGTGAATGCGTTGTCCACCTCGTGCATGTGCCAGCACACAGAGCACGGCAGAGACGGTTCAAAAAGAGCAGAAGGCGTGGGCGGATGCGTTTCGTGAGCCGGCTGCAGGCAGCAGGGAGGCATGTCCCCTGTCTGCCTCCAGCTGGCGCTCCAAACACTGCCGCCCACACTGCAAACGAGCATCACGACCCCACATCCGTCCAACAATGTTGCTTCGGACATTTAGCCATTTCTACAGCTTAATAAAAAAAAACTGTTTTGTAAATAAATGATCTCCCCTTGTTCTGCAGGTAGATGTGCCAGAACCTGAAGCAGTGACCCCGTCCTCTCCTGCTGAGTCGGCTCAGCCTCCAACAAACCAGTAATCACCTTCCACATGATTCAAACTCTCAACCGTGTATCACATTTGTTCAATAAATGCTAAAAATTGGCAACAAATCTGTTTTACTTGTGTTTGGCTTCTGAAAAATGAAAGTGGGGTACTTGCAGCTCATCGGGTTGTAAACAGATGAACCAAAATGGATAACGTGACATATGTGCAAGGCTCTGCTTTACAACAAAGGCTGTGTGTCTGTACTGGCAGCTGTTGTGTGTATCAGTGGTCAAACAGGTGGCTCCTGACCCTCTGAGTGTGTCTGGCAAGCCTCAGGACTGCAAACATGAGGTGGTGTCCTCTTACTTGTTTTCCTCAAGATTCCCATGACGAATAAGACTCAACACTTCTGTCAAAGGTGCTTCATCTTTGTCGGGAAATCCCGTTGATAATAAATCTGCATCTGAAGTAATCGTCTACATTTATTCCACAGAACAGTAGACATCTATGCCGCAGCTGTTGCCGTCACTCAGGCACACACTGACTCGGAGACACACCCTGGGACATGTGCTGCAGACTTTAAGCCCAGTCGCAGCACCAGCACCAGCTGAGATGTTTGAACGTGTGCCCCGAATGCCTCGCTGCTGCAATGCACGAGAGCCGTGTAGGAATGCCTGCTACTTGAATCCCATATGGAATAATGGACTTAACCAGACTTTAAAGTGTTTATAGTGTCCTTTTAAATGAAAGTAGAGTGGTGTTTTCAAGCTTTAGTTAATGTAACAGCTCATTATTAGCCGTAATGAGAAAATAAAGTGATAAACCTTCTGAAAATCGGACTCATTTATGGGTCAAAATTACAAACAGGACAAAACGTAACTGAATTTCAACAAACCATACAACGTTTTTTAAGAAGAAGAAAAAAAAAAAACACATAAAAGAGAAAAACTCAAATCTTAACGATTTTTTATGTTTACTTAAATAATCAGTGAAAACTACTCATTTAGAAGCAAATTACATTAACTAGCCATTTCCAGGCTGTGTGAGGTAATGACAAAATGCTCATGATGCTCATGATTATGCTTTGATATAAATGACTATTGTAGCTCTCACACACTGTTTGTAGTCATTATCTGTGGAGGTTCTCCAGTCTCTTGCAGGTTTTTCCAAAATAGTCCTGCATATAGCTGCATCCGTCTTCCCTGCCGCTACTGGATAAAAGCCTTCCCACAGCATGATGCTGCCAACACCATGTGCCACTGTGAGGAATGTGTGTTTAGTTGTTCTGGTTTTTATGCGCTACTCTTTTAAATCCCAATAAAATACATTAAGGTTTGTGTTTGTAATTGACAGGGTGAAATACATCAAGGGATCTGATGAGTTGTTTTTTTTAACCGATCACAAATAAAAGCTGTTGTGCCAAACAGTAGATTGTCTGTTTTTATCTAACATTAAACTTTAAATATCAGGTGAATGAGTGAGGATGGATCGGTCTGGTTCTGAAGCCTTTCAGCGGTGCAGTGCGCGTCTTTGGACACGGCGCTGCGCTCTAAGCGCTCCGCCGCTCTGCCCGCCTCCCTCCCTCTCTCTCTCTCCCTCTCCTCTCCCTCCTCCCTCATCTCCACCTCAATCTCAATCAGCACCGAAACAGAACAGCACGGAAAAAAGAAAAAACGGGACATTCAGTCGCGTCCGTGACAGTGACCGATGCTCGCCATTCCCTGGCCGCCGGCACCCTGCGCCCCGCTCATCCCGCTGTAAAAGCAGCTCCGCGCCGGGGCAGTCCGGACGCTTTCTCTCCCCTCCCTCCGCCGTCTGGACGGCAGTTTCTTCCCTGGATGTTGGATGAACGATCGGAGAGTTGTGAACAAGTGTGAGAAGAACGCCGAGGCTTCGGGATCTGCCTCCCCGCTCCGTCCAGGGAAGACGAGACTCAGCCAGAGTTGTGGACAATGGAGGGGACGTCCCTGTATCTTCCTATTGTTGTTTTACTGATGCAATGTAAGTGGAAAGTATTTATTGAAAGGGAGCACTTTCTTTCTTGGTGTTTGTGTTTTAAAACGGAGGATAACAGCCTAAATGTTGCAGTTATTGGCTGGATTAAGATCAACACTAAACGCCAATTAGTTGAACGCTTTAATGAAAAGATCCAATTTTTAAAGCTAACAGCCAGAATTTTCAGGAAAATCAATCAAACCCATTTTAGATATAGTTTGTCACCTTTCTAACATGTACTGGTTAGGGTTTTATTTGTTTTGATGTTGTAAATGATTAAATCAGGATAAAATTGACTCTTAAAAACAAGCTTTTAGGTGCACGTTCTTATGACATCACACAAGGCAGGTTTTAGATATTTCCATTTGAGCTTTTGTTTCTCGTTATTTCTGATCTGTGTTTGCATTTTTTTAGTCTAATATCTCCCTCAGAGGCATTTTATTTTGTACGGCTTGCGTTCTTACGTCTGTAAAAAATAATTGCTAAGATGAGCCCAGTTACCCCTTCCATGCATGCACCCTGCAGCAAGTCTACATCTGTGCCGTCATTTCAATTGGCGCCAGGTGGAAAAGGCGTTCAAGTAACCTGGAGTAGAGTAAGCTCAGACTTTCAAGTCATGTGTTTTACGAGTGGTGAATATGCATGGAAACCAGCCAGATGGGAAAAATGTATTTCTGCTTCAGCCTCGTTTTCCACAGCAGCACCCACATTGGAGTCAGACTCCTGCCAGAGTCAGCCAATCAGCCTTGTGTGATTTCATCAACCCTGCTACACACAAAGTCAAATTACCAATTTCTTCTTGTTTTATATTATTGGTCCCTGTGAAATCCTGCAGTGCAAATTAGTACCGTATTACCCAGCTGTGTGTTTATTGTAAGTGTACATTTATTAGTGGAGTAAAAATACATAACTAGATAGTGTCTTTAAAACCAGTCAGAAATGTAGAGTTGTATTTTAGTTATAATAATCGACACATTTGTTGCTTGGTGAAATGTTAGAGGAAAAAACTGAAATTGACAGTGGGCTGTGTTTTTAGAGCAGCTGGGTTGGGTTTCTAGAGGTTTGGGCCTGAAGTTGCCTTGGCGTACATTTTAAACACTGAGATGCTCTCAGGATGCTGCCTGAATATCCTGTTTGGGAACCTGAGTGACGTTCATGGATGAGGAAAAGCTTTGATGGATGCAATGAGACGGTGCGAGTGAGTGATGCACACTTTACTCTGTGTAGGTGACATTTCACCACCTGCCAGGCCATCGAGTTCAGGGTTGTGTGTTATCAGTCTTGTCTTCTTGCTCGTTCTGCTCCTGAATTTCACTGCTTGGCCAAAACCGAGAGAAAACTGGGCGTGTCTCTGTAGCAAGAAAGCCACCCTCCCAAATATCAATCTCTGTCTCCCACACACACGGTGTGCCTGACTGAGACAGCTGTTGCTCCCTGCGTTGAGCTCACACAGTCGGGCTTTATTCAGAAAGAGAACACACACACAACAGTGGGGAGAACAAGTATTTGATACTCTGCTAATTTTGCATGTTTTCCCACTATCAAAGCATGTAGAAGTCTTTAATTCTTATCATAGAAACTCATCAATTGTGAGTGACTGAATCTAAAAATCCAGAAAATCACATTGTGTGATTTTCAAAGTATTTGATCATAGTTTGTATTTGGTATTTCCACAAGTATTTGATCACCTAACAACCAGTAAGAATCCAGGCTCTTACTGGTCTATTAGTTCTTCTTTAAAAAGCCCTCCTGTTCTCCACTCATTACCTGTATTAACTGCACCTGTTTGAACTCGTTATCTGTATAAAACACACCTGTCCACACACTCAGTCAAACAAACTCCAACCTCTCCACCATGACCATGACCAGAGAGCTGTGTGAGAACATCAGGGATAAAATAGTAGACCTGCACAAGACTATGATGGGCTACAGGAAAATAGCCAAGCAGCTTGGAGAGAAGCAACAACTGTTGGTGCAATTATAAGAAAATGGAAGAAGTTCAAGATGGCGGTCAATCTCCCTCAGTCTGGGGCTCCATGCAAGATCTCACCTCCTGGGGCATCAGTGATCATAAGGAAGATCAGCCCAGACCTACATGACAGGAGCTTGTCAATGACCTGAAGAGAGCTGGGACCACAGTCTCAAAGAAGACCATTAGTAACCCACTACGCTGCCATGGATTAAAATCCAGCAGGAAACACAAGGTCACCCTGCTCAAGCCAACATATGTCCAGGCCCATCTTTACCAATGACCACCTGGATGATCCAGAGGGGGTATGGGAGAAGGTCCTGTGGTCTGATGAGACAAAAATAGAGCTTTTCAGTCTAAATTCCACTCACTGTGTTTGGAGGAAGAAGAAGGATGAGTACAACCCCAAGAACACCATCCCTACCATGAAGTATGGAGGTGGAGGACGACTGCACTGTATTGAGGGGAGGATGGATGGAGCCATGTATCGGGAGATCTTGGCCAACAACCTCCTCCCCTCAGGAAGGGCACTGATGATGGGTCGTGGCTGGGTCTTCTAGCGTGATAACGACCCGAAGCACACAGCCAGGACAACTAAGGAACGGCTCCGTAAGAAGCATTTTAAGGTCCTGGAGTGGCCAAGCCAGTCTCCAGACCTGAACCCAATCAAAAATCTTTGGAGGGAGCTGAAAGTCTTCATTGCCCAGCAACAGCCCAGAAATCTGAAGGATCTGGAGAAGATCAGTATGGAGGAGTGGTCCAAAATCCCTGCTGCAGTGTGTGCAAACCTCATCAAGAACTACAGGAAACGTCTGATATCTGGAATTACAAACAAAGGTTTCTGTACCAAATATTAAAGTTTAAGTTTTGTTTTTCGGATGTATCAAATACCTCATGCAATAAAGTGTAAATTAATTACTTAAAAATCACACAATGTGATTTTTCTGGATTTTTGTTTCAGATTCCGCCACTCAGTTTACTTATGAGTACCTATGATAAAAATGAAAGACTTCTACGTGTGTGTGTGTGTGTGTGTGTGTATATATATATACACACACACACATATGCACTGAGTTCACGTCTGTTTTTCTCTGCAGCCTTGAAAAGTGCCATCGACTTTATCTCCATTGTGCAGCCAGACAGGGTATTTCCTATGGGCCCGTTCTCCCTTCCTCTCATCTGTTCCCTGTTAATTTGATTAAGAGCCATAATTATTACTGCACCACTCTTCTGACCCCAGCACAGGCCTGCCAGCGCCCACCCTGGTCTCTGTAACACCCTGTTCGGACCTTGTAATGAGAGTGAAGCTGCAAGCCAAGGCTGGAGTGTGCCGTCCTTCTATTTTCTGCTCGGCCAAGACGCTGGCTGTCCCCCTGAGCTCATAAGCTGTCGCTGTGTTTGGTTTATGTTAATGCTGCGCACTTACAGTGCATGAGCATATTAAATACCACAGAGGCCCATGTTTGATGCTATATTGGTAAACCACTGGGGACCTCCTGCTGTGATGCACATGAATAACTTATAAGAATCTATCTAAACAACTTTGTGACTCATTCTTGGTGGAATAATCCGTTTTATCCAACGTGGCAAAATACATGGACATTTCCTCGGAATCGTTTGTTGTCATGGGTTGTCTCAACATGCAAACAATGGCCAAACCCTGACAGGATGCTGCTGATTAGACCTGATTCTCTATTGACATTTAAAATGGCTAAATATAGCCTGATTAGATCTGACCTGTGATTGCTTCATGTTGAGTTCAGTGACCAAACCCAAACAACTGTCAGGGTCCCTCTGCAGTCCAGAAAAGTAGGGGAAAAAAAGTGTTTCCAGACTTTATTCCCTTTACTGTTGTATAACAGTTGTCTATCCATCTATCTTACATCAATTTATTCTTTCTTTCTCCTGTCTCAATCCATCAGTCAGTTTGTCTTTCCATTTATTATGAAGCTGAGGAACATCTAGCAGGGCTGTATCAGGGTGCATGAATGAGCCTCATGGGCATGATTGCTTGGATTTAGTCGCAGAGCTTTACTTAACTTTAGCATGTTAACATTAGCTACGGCGCAGTTGTGAGTTGATCTTAACAGTCCATGTGTTTATCGTGTGCCTCAATGCCTGTAAGCTGTCGGTGTTATCAGTGAAATGTGTCAGACGTAGTGGGACTTCCATGCAGAGCCTCTTGTCTTGTTCTTTAAGTGTTTCTGTGCATGCATGTTGTCATCCCTGCAATGTTTCCAGTTTTTCAGAGACACTCTTCAAAGGTGGCACCAGGCCTGCTCTCACACTGTACAACAAGAGATTCTCCCGTTTCTGGTCCCCGCTGTCGGAGACCATCTCCTTTGCCTTCAGTCCCACTTGCTCTTTTATTCATGCTCCTGCAGGTCTTAAGTCCCTTGTCCCCACCTCCCCCCTCCACCAACCTCCACTCAGTGCGACTCACTCTCCTTCACTCCATTTGAATTCTATTCTTAGGGACGCTCATCTCTCCTTGATCGTTCATTCTTGTCCCCTTTTAATCTGATTGCATCTTTCCTCCTCGTCTTGCCCCTCCTTTGGTGAAATTGTGCTTCCCTGAGGGTGTCGAGGTACATGGGCCAAAGTTACGTTAATCCTGTTAAGCCGCCTCAAGTTAAAGCGTGTCGGACTAAGAGGAACAGAGACTGTCTAGAGGGAAGGATACACTTATTTGAGGCAAAATTAGGAGTGAAGCTGATGTGAGCTGCTCCAAATTTGGGGAAAGCGTTTGCAGATTTGTTAATGATGCAACTGGCAGTGTTTGATTGGGCTGCAGTGTATACTTAGAACAGTAGTTGGAAATCTGTGCTGGTGCAGCCATCTGTATGTATCATGCTGCTTTATTTCACTCTTCCTATCTTTTGTCTCAGCTTTCCCTGCTTTGTTCTGCATTGCCTCTCCGTTTGCAAGGGGAAGCCCTCTGTGACTCTGCAGCGTATAACATGGCAAGAATGGAGCCAGCTCAGGAAGTCACAGACTAACAGGAAACTGGACGACTGCATGCTTAGTTTTAATTTTACATTCATCATTTAAAAGAACAAAGCTCGGAAAAAAACTGCTTTCTCACCAGGGTAAATTTGGCTCCTGAGCTTTTATTTCTGATGACACCAGAAAATATTTCCTCAGCGGAACATTTTCTGGTGTAATTGTTGATGGTTTGTGTGCTCAGCAAAATCACAGTTTCATTTCCTTTTAAGAACTGGCAGGGTAAGGTCCAGCCTTGTGCTTTTTATCAAATGGGTATGATTCAGTGATGACTGGCTGGTGCGATCGCCTCAACATTTGCAAGTGGAAAACATTCAAGACCATTGAAAATCTTCTCAGAAGTGAACATCCTGTTGAATTCAATTTAACATTAGACAAGTCACCTCAGACAAAAGTGTTGTTTCACTATTTTTTTCTTTTTTTGTTAGACTTCAGTGTTTCAGGTTATCTAACAAGTTTTAATATCAAATAACCTGCATAGGTAAAAAAAAAAAAAGAAGTTTTGTTTGCATTGCACTTGATGTTTCCATTTTAGTAGGAGACAAAAAGCCACCCATGGCAACCTGACCCGATGTAAAAATGTAATTGTCCACCTTGTTAAGACGTGAAGTAATTGCTATTAACCGCTTTGTTTTTAAAGCTAAGATTAACTTCACAAGCCATACTAAGGTCAGATTACTCACAGGTTTGCAGTAGAATCAATAAATCACCTCAATAGTACCTATCTGACAACATGAAGTAGGCTTAAAGATCTCAAAGGCAACACATAATGCCACCGATCTTAAGAAATTCAAGACCAGATTTGGAAACAATTTCCCCATCGGTAAACCAGGCAACTATAAACACACCAGGTCTTAAAAATGCTACTGATCCTTTGGCACCCTGAAAGAAACCCCTGATTGGTCAAACTCTCTCGCCTGTCATCAGTGTAGAAAAGGCTACCCAGCCATTTCTTAGCCTTTGGGATCATAGCGGGAGCAAGGATCCAGAAATCAGGAAAAAACAACAACATGGCAAACCTTGCCAGCAGTGACCATCTGACCAAAATTACATTTGAAAACTCATCCAGGAGGTCACTAAAGAATCCAGAAGAACATCTAGAGCAATGCAAGCCTCATTTGGCTCAGAAAAGGTAATTGTTTCACCTGGACAAGTCCACCTCAGAAAGCAAAATGAATGTTTTGAGGCTGCCTAGTCATGAAGAATTTGAATCTGATTCAGTTGCTGAAGCAATTAGGTACCCCCTGTTCATCCAGTATGACTAAATTAAAGCAATTTAGTCAAAGTTCCTCTTTAGGGATACAAAACAACTATTTCCAGTTATTGCAAACACTTGATGGTGTTTTGAGCGCCAGTTGTTAGGTTAAGGGGGCAGTTTTCCTTTTCACATAGAGCCAGGTTGGTTTGGACAGTTTTTTTCCATTAATAAATTAAAGTAATGTAAAAAAAAAAAAGCATATTGTATTTGAGATTTAAGTGAGACTAATAAAGGAATAACAGTAAAAACATGGAAGAGGGCAACAAAAATACTGAAAAAATCAGGATATTTCAAGCTGTTGCTTTAAGGGTGTTATTTTTGAATCATCCACATCTTTTGCATTTTGAAGTAGGTTTGGTTTAGCACACAGGAAACGCAGCAGCTGCCTCCTCGACTTGTTTTAATGCGAATTATCATAGACATAGAAGGCAGAATGAATGCCCCCTCCTCATACGTGAAGTTAATCTGGAGCAGCCGTTGGGTGAATCTACTGGCAACTTCAACCCAACCTGGGTTTAAATAAACACAAGGCGAGCTCCTCCTTAAACCTGCAGGATTAAGTAAAAGGACGAAGTAATCCTGTCTATACTGCTGACCTCCTGGAGAAGGAGGCCCGCTGTGTTTACCTCATACATCAGAGTCCAAAGATGGCCATTAAGTATTCTCCTCTTGCAGTCTGGGAGCATGTGAAGCATTTTAATTCACCTTGTCTCTTAATGGATGACAGGGGATATTGCACAGTAATTTTCTGTTGCTTTAACCGCCCACTTCGTCTGTTCTTCCTCTAGGTTCCCCCTCTGTTCCCGTGACCGTGTCGACCAACAGACATAAGGTGGAGGTAGAGGAGTTCTCAGGTGAGAAGCAAAAGAGGCAAAGAAAACGCTTCTGTCTGATTGTCCCTGGCGGGAAAAACCAGTTGGCTATAAATAGATCAGGCCGTTAAAATGCCACTGATCCTTTGCCACCGTAGAGGAGAGCCCTGATTGGTCACACTCTCCCGCCTTTCAGATGCAGTGCTGTCGTGCCTGTTCCACACAGAGAACGACCAAAACCCGCGAATCGAGTGGAAGAAGAAGGCAAAAGAGGTCTCGTTTGTCTACTTCAACGGACGCTTCAGAGGTGAGACCTGCAGGGGGCCTTGCTTTATTTCAGCTGGAAACACAGGTGCATCTCAATCATTTAGTACATCCTTGATATGTTGATTAAATCATCACAATTAGCAGAAATGAACAGATGAGTACATCACCGTGTGTGTAATGATTATGAGTTACATATTCCAATTTATTAAGAGGCAGCTAAAGGATGAATGAGTGTCAAAGCATAACAGCTTAACCGGTCTCCTCTTAGCCTCTCACCTTTGATGCTGAATAAGTAATGAACACAGAAGCTTTCACCAGGCCGGACCTGTTAAAGATTTTCTGAAGTGTCTCAGTGATTTGACATGTCTTTGACCTACTGCTGCCTCCTCCTCCTCGCTGGCAGCCTTACAGCTGATGGTGGTTTAAAAATGTCCCATTGCCTTCATCATATCTTCCTGTGAGGTCTATGACAATGGCTAATTAACCACCTAGTATGAGCATGTTATTCCCCCAGTGTTGTGTTTTAAAGAGCAGATCGAGCATATTTTTATTAAAAAGTACAACTACATACTATTGTCTACTGGTTACTGTTGGTCAGGAGGAGTTTTAGCTCTATCTTCAGTAGTGAAGAACTTTAGCTCTGAATGTTGGCAGGCTCAAAGTCATAAACTCATGGCACTAACATCCACCACTGTGGTTGGCAGATGCAAGATATTTCCTTTGGTGGAAAAAGTGATCCAGTCCTCCATGATTATGTTTCACAATAACTAACAATTACTAGAGATGCCTTTGGTTTGTTTTTAACCTTGGGTACGATTATGCTCCCTGTTACAACCAGTCCTGAGCAGGGTAACAATGAGGGATGTGATAACTCCCAAGTCTTTACAGATGGTTTTGTAACATTTTGTTGCCTGATAAGTTCTAACTTTTTATCAAATGTGTTTCGTAATGTTCCCACTGTGACCAAATTTTCCATTCTGGGTTAGAAAAGTCTCCATATCTGCAGTCTTGTCACTTCAGGTTTCCATTTTAGTTGGACGATTACGCTTTAGTTGGATTCACTGAAAAACATCCCTACGATCCCTTCAGTTCAATTTCACTTGATGTGTTTGAAGTTTCTAACAGGATATGAGAAACTTGGCTGTGACCTAACTTACCACTGTGTTCTGGTCTGGGGGAAAAACCTGAATTCCTCTTAGATCTTTACTGTGAAAAGCAGGAACAGTCTCTCCAAGGTGGATGTTTTTGTAATAATTCAATTTCTAGGATGGATCTTGTCAGAGAATGGTTTATCAGATGCACGCTGCCGCTTTAGCTCTCGGCCAGGCAAGACATTTCCACTTCCTGACCTTCTGATATTCCTCTCAGGTCCCTTCGAAGGCCGAGCAACCATTGATGGGGCGACAGTGACGCTGCACAAGGTGACCCAGGAGGACGCCGGAGAGTACCGCTGCGAGATCAGTGCTTCCCAAGACGCCGTCAGCCTGGGCGAGACCAACATCACTCTTAATGTCCTAGGTAGACCCAGCAGGACAAACCGAAAATGATATTGGAGAAACCTGAGTTCTGGCTCACTTTTTCTCACCTTGTCACTCAGTGCCCCCACAAACCCCCTTATGTGAAGTCCCCGCCTCGGCTGTGACGGGCTCGGTGGTGCAGATGCGCTGTCGGGACCAACAGAGCGTCCCACCTGCTACATACTCCTGGTTCAAGGACAACAAGCCAATCAGCCCGCCCCGTCACGCCAACGCGACCTATCTAATCAACTCCCACACGGGAATACTGGTGAGACAGCAGGCAGATGAGGGAAAAACAGAAGGCAGCTGGAGCGTTTATCTCTGTCTCCTTCAAGCTTTGTCTTATTAAAAGGAGGTTAGAGATGGTTCAGCAGTATTCACACTTATAAAATGTATTTCTTTGTCAAAATAAAACCTCAAAGTAGATTAAATGCATGGTTTAAAGCTTTGCGTTGGCTTATTACATAAAATACAATACTTTTGCATTTGTAATATCACTAAATGTGAAGACGCTCTAGATGTATGAATACTTTTGCAAGGCACAGTAGAAATAGGACAATTTTCCTGATCCTGAGTCTCACTGCAGGATTCTTAGATGAAATCATGCTTCTGTTGTGTTGCCTCTGCAGGAGTTCAAAGCTGTGGCCAAAGAGGACAGTGGTCTCTACAGCTGCCTGGCATCCAATGGGGTGGGATCGCCCAAAATGTGTGTGGGCAAGCACATGGCGATAGGTGAGTTTCCTCCTGCATCTTCCTCTGGTTCCTTCCTAATAAACCAGCTGATCATAGCTCACTCTTCTTCTCGCCTTAAGAGGACGTCAACATCACTGTAATCGTGGGAGCCGTGGTGGTGGTCTTCCTGATCCTCGTGGTCTGTGGCTGCGGCGGGATGCTTTTGCACCGTAATGGCTTACTCACCCGTAGGTTTCTTCCCACACTCATACAAACAGTAGATTAATTATTTTCATTCTGTAAAAGCAACTCATCTTGACCCTGATTCTCTGTCCGTCCGTCCGTCTCCCCCCCCCCCATTGCGTCGACCCCACGGCTGCGGCTCTCTAACAGAAGGACCCAGAGGGAGGTAAGAGCTTTGTGATTGCATTAACATTGATGTGAAGAAACCGTAATTTCTGAGGATTGTCGTTGCGCTGCTCCTGACTGTGTGTATGCTGAGTCAGGACAGCTGCAGGAGAGTGTTTTTGAGTGATACCAACAGATGTAAACCACAGGGGCAAATGGTTTGGCTGCTAAGTTTAGTTTGGAGGCAGTTTTAATAACTTCTGTGAAATTGATCTGAAAATGTAGCTGGAAAAATCTTTCGGAATAATTACTTGCTGTTAATCAGCAAGAAGGACAGTATTGGCAGGAGAAACTTCTGTGGGCAATTAAACTGATTGGAAGGCTAATTTGAAATGGATTATGGAGATACTGTAGGATGAGAGTGTGGTCTGGTAGATAGGCTGTTTGAAATGGCCCTTTTCCATTGGTCCCTACTGAGTCACTTTTAATCTTTTCCGTTAGTAACAGCTACGTGAAACATTATTTTTAGTACCTGGTTGGATACGGTTCCATCCGCGGGGTCGGGCTGAAAACGGCTGTTTATGTGGATCACGTTACCTTTTCAGACTGCGGGGACATCTTGGTATTGACCATCCCGCCCACATTGAGATGGGACCAAACCGTGTAGAGCCGACCCGAGCCGAGTAGAGTTGGTACTAATGGAAAAGTGCTAGTAGTTTACAAGAAAAACGAGTGCACCATTTCATTTCCTGTGTACATAATAATCTCCTTCTCTGTAAGTAACTTTCCATCACCAGTAGTCTGCTTTAGTACTGGCTCCTCTTGAACTAGCCTTTACCCACAGCCTCCAGGACCTACTAATCTGGATTTATTCTTAATGACGATGGCAAGAAAAAGTTCAACTGCAAGTAAAATGTTAACTGCTCATAACCTTTGGCCAGAACTTAATTACAAAAAATCCTGAACTATCCCTTGAAGAATACATCTCCACATTGGGATTAATTGCTGGTTACTCATAGGTAGGGCACTTACAAAAACAACAGCATGACTTTAAACATCCCAGCAACAATAAGAAACACCTAACCAGTAGGGATGGAACCAGTCTGCTCCAGAAAGGTATTAATATCCTGATGATTTTCTATCAACTAGACGCTAATCATTTGTTTTAAATATTGTGTCCCATATTGTGTCACACATCACAGGTACATTAGGGATTTAGGTGCTCTTTTATGAATGATATGTGGAATCATCCAACCATTTACATACATGTTAATAAAAACATCACAAAGCCTGCCTCCTGTGCTTTTTTTATGCTTCTTAGTATCTGCAGGTTATTAACCTAAGTGAGCCTTTTTAAAAACAGTCGAGTCTTTGCGGCAAATATGTTTTTTGGAGCTTTTTGGAGTCTGGGTTTCTCTTGGCAGCACAGATGTCTGATCTGCCGGTCTATTGATTATAACATGTAAACATGATCTGTGTAAAAAACAGCTAAATATAAGTTTAACCATAAAAGATAATGGAGAAAATGTGCTTTAGCTTGTTTGATAGAGGTGGATGTTTTTAATCCAGCAGAAATGAGGGGATTACAAGATAATCTCAATTTTTGCATCAAAGCATACATCCCCAATCTTTTTTAGATTCATTTTAATAAAGAAAACTATGAATGTTATGGTTGGTGATTTATTAACAGACCATAGATGTGAGACGCATTAAATGAATGTGGTTGAAGGAATCCCCATCCTTTAGAGTGAGTTTAACAGAACAAATCACTTTGTTTGTTGGCGTGCTCTCCTCTGGACCTGGTGGTTGTGGGTTTCAACTTTGATTATGGCCTCAAGGGATTGAAACAAGACTCGTAGGAGGTGTGGAAAGTCTGGAAATGAGACTTTAATTTATCAAGACACATCGTTATCTGGCTTTTCTGAGGTTTTCCTCCAGGGGTTTTAGTGGTGTTTGGTTGGTGCAGTGGTTGAGGTTCTTCACTCTAGATCTGGTGGTTGTGGGTTCAAATGTTGTTTATGTCTCTTTTTCAAGTGATTGAAGCAAGAGACACAGGATGGTCAGAAAATCTGTAACGTAAAAGTTTATGTAGCTACCCTGATTGGAAATTTGATCTCATATGTGCCATGTATCAGAAAATGTTGTCAGTTGGTTAGCACAGTGGTTAAGGCACTATGTCCTGGTTCTGATGGTTGTGGGTTCAAATGTTGTTTATGTCTCTTTTTCAAGTGATTGAAGCAAGAGACACAGGATGGTCAGAAAATCTGTAACGTAAAAGTTTATGTAGCTACCCTGACTGGGAGTTTGATCTCATATGTGCCACGTCTCAGCAGATGTTGTCAGTTGGTTAGCACAGTGGTTAAGGCATTATGCCCTGGTTCTGATGGTTGTAGGTTCAAGCCTTGGTTGGGCCTCCGCACATGGGCTGGATTGCTACTGCACCACAAAGCTTAAGGAGGCAGGGTATATTCAGATGTCAATTGAGAAGCAAATGACATACTTTCACAACTAGACATTGACTAAATACAGCAAGGCTGCTACGGCAAGGGGGAGCCAGGACAGTAGGTTAGGGTGGGGGATGTGTTGTCATCCCCCAATCATGTTTTGTAAAACCTGTAACTATGAACTGAGCTGACAATGAGTAGAGTAGTTTAGTTTCTACCTTAGTATTACATTACACTTGAGATGTTGTGTTGTCATATGCAGAGGAAAAGTCCAGCACTGTCAGCTTGATTTCCTTTTTTTTCATGGTTGCCCCAAACCAGCTCACTTTATTACTAATCTAATGCAAAAACTAGAAACATTTATTGTCAGCTCATAGTTACAGATTTTATTTACACACATTTTACAAAACATGATGTGGGGGATGCCAACACATCCCCACCCTAACCTACTGTCCTGGCTCCCCCTTGCCGTAGCAGCTTTGTTGTATTTAGTCAATGTCTAGTTGTGAAAGTAGGTCATTTGCATCTCAATCGACATCTGAATATACCCTGCTTCCTTAAGCTTAGTAGTGCAGTAGCAATCCAGCCCATGTGCAGAGGCCTAACCAAGGCTTGAACCTACAACCATCAGAACCAGGGCATAATGCCTTAACCACTGTGCTAACCAACTGACAACATCTGCTGAGACGTGGCACATATGAGATCAAACTCCCAGTCAGGGTAGCTACATAAACTTTTACGTTACAGATTTTCTGACCATCCTGTGTCTCTTGCTTCAATCACTTGAAAAAGAGACATAAACAACATTTGAACCCACAACCACCAGATCTAGAGAGAAGAACCTCAACCACTGCACCAACCAAACACTACTAAAATCCCTGGAGGAAAACCTCATTTTGATAAGCCAGAAAACAGCATGCCTCAACAGATAAATGTTTCATTTCCAGACTTTCCACTCTCCTACATCTCTTGTTTCAATCACTTGAGGCCATAATAGAAGTTGGAACCCGCAACCACCAGGTCCAAACCGGAGAGTTGGGGACGTATGCTTTGATGCAGAAATGGAGATTATCTTGTAATCCCTTCATTTTCTGCTGGATTAAAAACATCCACCTCTATCAAATGTTGTGGAATTTTGTTATCAAAGTGGGTAGAAGTTGACTCATAACAAGAGAAAATCCGGACTTTGTCTTTATAAGTTTTATTCAAAGGCATTCAGCGTTTGAATGACTCTGTCACCGAGCAAGTCAGTTGAAACAGAGCCCCGAACGCTATTTACACACAGTATTTATACCAGAACATGACAGTGTTATCTCAACTGCAAAGAGTCTGTGTTTTACGACCCTAGACCCTTCTCGGGTTCAAAGGTGACAAGGTTACCTAGGAACAACCACCTACTCTCCCAAAGGCATCACCCTAAAAAATGGCCTTAACCATTAAACTTCTGATAATGACTTTTACAGCTTTCTCCAATAACACAGAGGTTCAGGGGAGTGAGGTAACCCAAAGGTCATACACTGTGGAATGTTTTTAAAAGAATTTCCATCACACAAACAAGCTACAGCACATTTTTCACCCTTCTCTTTTATGGTTAAACTTATATTTAACTGCATTTTACACAGATCATGTTTACATGTTATAATCAATAGACCGGCAGATCAGACATCTGTGCAAAAAACACCTTTGCTGCAAAGACTTGACTGTATCTAAAAAGGCTCACTTAGGTTAATAAGCATAAAAATAATTACAGGAGGCAGGCTTGGTGATGTTTTTATTAACATGCATGTGAATGGCTGCATGTTTCCACATATCATTCACAAAGGAGCGCCTAAATCTCTTATGTACCTGTGATGTCTGAATCGTTTGAGCCACAACATTAAAGTTACTTACAGAGAGGCAGATGATTATTTACACAGGAAATAAAGGTAGGATGCAGTGCACCATCAATGCTCTTCCTGTGTGAAACATGCTGAGAGGATTACAAATAAAGCCTGGTTAAACATACTTTTATTTCACTGTTATTGTGAGAATTACCATTTACATCATCGGCGGTACGCGACCTCCTCAATCCATTGCCTATTGACTGTTCTCCTCCAAAGACATAAGTTGTCCCATCAGGGAGGACTTGAGGAGGACACACATCACATGTTATGCATAGGTAGCATTATGCTGCTAAGTCCACCAGGAAACGTCTGCACAGGAAGCCTTATATGTCAGATGTCATTATCTGTCCACAAAAAGGTCAAATTGAATTCATCTTTTTTTTTAATAATCCTCTCATCTTTACCGTCTCTATTGTGGTTTTGGGATTAGACCAGTGGAGAATTACACTGAGCACTCAACACGCACGCAATTACTCATAGCAACTTGAGTGTCCAAAGGAGAGCACAGAAGTAAACGGGTGTGTGGTGCAAAAGTGACAAACGACCAGATATGGTGTTTTTTATAGGTGAATTGGTCCTAATGTAGGGCCTGCTTTGGTTTGACTGTTTGCAAACACGTGGTGCAAAATTAACAAATTCATAAACTTACAGATTTTCACTCAGCTGCACTTTGTCCAGCCATCTAAACATGGCTGCACAAGTATGCATACTCCACCTATGTTGCAAAAACACCGTAAACGGCAGGATCCAATTTGTTCAAGTGTCTCTGTACAACACACCTGCAGGTAGTCTTAATGTTGTGGCTAATTCAATCATACACCATGTAAGAAAATGATTTAGAGGCACAAATAAACCCTGTCTTAAAGAAACACATTATTCAGGGGGAATTACAAGATGGAGTCCCTTTCTTTGGTTTTGCGGCATAGTTGTGAACAGTCAGTGTCTTATTGATTTAAAGAATTAGGTAGAATTACTCACAGAAAAGTCAAGCTAACTGCTGTTAAGTTGCAGAATTCATTTTCATTTGATAAACCCACATTAACTAAAAAAGTTTTTAACTTTTAGATCAAAACTCACATTACTTCTTTACTTAAAAAAATATGTTTTTATCCAACCAAATTAAAAGTGTTGGCAATGTAAACAACTGTCGTATGCAAAAGGAAATAAACGTTTTAAAGCGTTGCAGTTTAGTTGTTGGTGAAAAAATTTGTTTCTATTAAGCCGTCGTCATACCGACCCCTAACAACCCCACTTATGTCACTAAAAGAATGAATGACAGAATGTCACTGAAAAGTTATTACTGTTGCAAACATGTATTTATGTTCATTTTGATGACTGTGGCTCAAAGGTAATAAAAACACAAAGTGCACTTTCTCAGATATTACAGAATTGGCTGTTTACAAAGTGCGGTATGCAAGTATATTAATAGAAAGTTTAGTGAAAGGAAAAAACTGATAGAAACGTGCATAAACAACAGGGACAACCACAGTCCTGACAGGACGAGGCGTGGACTGCAAATGGTGTCAGAACGTCAAGAACCACCACACACAGACATTTCCAGGGCATTCTCTACAGCTGTTTTTTTGATGGTGTAAAGCCACTCCTGAACCAGAGACAAATGACTGGACTGTTGGTCCAACGTCCCAATTTTCAATAAAAGGGAGAGCCCAGAGAGTAGAGGCACAGAATCCACAGACTGAAGGCAGCAATTAAAGAACTGCAGCAGAACCACAGGCTGTCCACCTTCATGTCACGCTGCACTCATGCAGTAATTCATGCAAAAGAAGCCCTGACCATAGTCTGAGTATTTATGAGTAATTATGACCAGTACATGGTCATAATTTTCCATAAGCTGACTTTTCTGTATAAATAATCTTCTATTTTTGTTTGAATTTTGGGTTTTCATCACCTGTAAGCCACGATCATCAAAAATAATCAAATATATAACTCTGTGTGTAATGATCTACATAACACGAGTTTCACTGTTTGAACTGAATTACAATAATAAATTAACTTTCTAATTTACTACTATTTACCTATAGTTAAAAAACACCTGAAGCTTTTAAAAGAAACATTTCACACTGTAGCATAAATTTAGATGTAACCTTCATTTCCCAAACTACTGCATGGCGTGCACTGTGAGTGTGACATGACTCCACTTTTGTGAAAGCCACCAACCTGACACCCCCCACCCCCACAGGTCATTTTGGATCTCCCAGTGTCACGGTGCAGCCCACATCAGCAGCCAAACCCTGCACAGAACAGAAGACACGTGAGTGTGACACATGAGGAAAAATTCACAGCCAGAAGAGTTTAAATCTCATTACCAACACCAACTCCAGGAAGCTGCTGAAACACAGCCAAAAAATGGTCACCCCCACCACACCCCAACATCCCTCCCTGGGGAAATAAATCCTAGCTACGACCGTTTTGTTTGGATTAAACTAACGAGATAAGGTGTTAATTACTGATCTGTAGAAGTGCTGCTAAGCCGCTTTCTTTTACTCTTGGAGTCTTTTCTTTGTTTCCTCCGGTCCTGGAAATCTAGTCCTGAAAGCAGCTTGATATTTAACACACAGAAGAGCCCGGAAGATCTCACTCTCAGAATTAATAAGTGAAGGTGTTGAGTATCATAATGCAAGAAAAGAAAAAAACCTCTATGCTGAATATTTCAGCCCAAGAGGGAAATATCTATTTGCTCTCATTAAAAATAAAACAACATTTAGTGCAGGAGAAAGCTCAGCTTTGAGTCAAAATGTAAAAGCAGAGGTCCTGACATTTAAACAATCACATCAGTGAATCTGAATAATTCATTGAATTCAACTTTGACATCTGTACATTATTGAATGAGTTATGTAATATTTATAAGTTCAGGCAGAAATATTAATGTGCCTAATAGAAAAAGAAGATGTTTCATTTACAATTTAAATGATCAAATGCACTACAGTAGAAGCCTCAGTTACTACATTTTTTATAAAAAGTTTGAAATGGATGTTACAGACTGGGACAGTGTGTTGTAGTTATGAGTAGTCAGTATCTTACCTGGAGTAGACAGCATCCCAGCTTAGAGAATCATGGAGGAATTCTCCTGGTGTCGTCCTTGGAGCCAAGAGTGGAATAAATACCTTTGCTGTTTGTTGCTTCTGAGATTTGTTCACTTTGTCAGTACTTTAAAAAAAATTCTGTCACGTTAGGTACTAAGTGCATCCTGCTGCTGATCAAAAATGGCGTCTATGATGCGTTCGATTTGCCTTGGAAGTCAGAATTTAGATGTGCGTCACAGCCGATATGAGCCCGTTCTAGTTGGAAGTTGGAAAACCAGTGGGATTTACTTATTTTTCCAAGCAAACTACTGTTAGTAATACAAGCAAATAACTTAATTTGCACTGTAGGTCCTGCAGGAAATTCTGTCAAACCCTGGTTGTGTTCTACACTTGACAACTATCTTCTGTACTCTCCACATGGAGGGACTAATGCGTAGGTCAAAATGGACGCTTTCATTCAAAATGATAAAAATATTAAATATGTAAATTAGAGCAGCTGTTATAGGAATTCTGCCATTGTAAAATACAGTCTATAAAAGCAAAGAATAAATAAAGAGAGAGTAAATCAGATGCTCGGCAGTGGGACAATGACCTTTTCGTATATTTTTACATCACTTCAGAAACATTATGATAAATGAACAAGCACTAGTTCAAATTGGAGCTGTGAATTATGAACATGAACCAGATCATTTTAACATGGCTGAACTAGTTCTTGTTGAAGATGATTTTTTTAAATTGTTTTCCCTGGTTGGAAATTTAAAAATAATGATGAATATTTAATCCGGTGTTAAACTTCTAGAGGATTTTTGTTGAAATTTGCTCCTATTTACAGTCTCTTGTCTCTGCCCTGGTCTGACTGGCTGTTAGCTAGCTTCCCTATGATGTCCCTCCAGAACTTGGCATCGCCGAGTTAAGGTGACAGTTTACCTAACAAATACTTGGAATAACTTGCCAATAAACAGATTTTTAAACTGGTACTGTAGGGATTTCAGGTTGACGGTTTGATAGAGGCAAAGCCACTTTTAGTTGATGCTTGTGTATATAATCCTAATTGTTTTTAGTCATTGCGTACAGAAACAAGATAATTATGAGCCTTTCGGCAAAGGCCCTAATCAAACACAGTTTTCTGATGGGTACAGCCAGTGGGGGATTTTGATCTGGGCGAAATGGGCAATTGTTCAGGGCAGCGCTAGAATTAGGGGCGCCATATTTAACAATTTTTCTTTTTTGTCATTTGCACCCTGATAGAGTTTGCTATTGCATGTGCAGGCACCCCATGTGTTGCTAACCGAGCTCAGGCACAGTTTGCTGTCAGTCACACTGAGCTCATGTTAAATGAGGCGCTAATTACTCCATATCTGAGCGCTATCTTAAGCTTCTGCAAAACCAGCAAATTTCAAGAAATTGAAATTGCTGCTGTTGTAGGGGCATAAGTAGGGGCTCGTCTTAGACGTTTTGCTCCTTTGCCATTTTGATCATTTGGGGGCCGAAAGGAAGCAGCTTTACAACAGACGTCTTGTCACTACCAGAAGGGTTAACAGGAAAACTAAGTTGTATGTGAAGATTGGTTTGTTTGTAAGTAAAAAATATGGGAAGAGAAGAAATGGCACATTTTTGTATATTACACGGTTCATCATCAAAGCCGTGACTCAGTTGTCTTTTCGCCCAGTTCCATGTATGATGTATGTTGTACAAGCAAAGCGAGGTGTGAGTCACAACGTAGCTGTCTTATGTACTTACCCTGGCTTTGTCTTTCAGGTCTAATGTCAACTATATCCCCCCACCCCAAGAAGTAAGTGTCTTCTTAGCTTTTGATTGTGTCACATCAATTGACCCAGACTTTGTAAATTATCATGTTTCTATCCTTGTCAGCACCAGGATTTCAAACACACACAATCATTCATGCTCTAAGAAGCTGGCTCTCCTACGACGGGCAATAAATCCCCCCCTCCTGTGATGAGGTGCCAACTATGGATTCAGATAACTTTCCCTGCTTTTGGAGTCGGACCGACCTTTTGATCTTCGCTTTATTGTCATTTTATTTTAAGTTTTTACTTTTGCTTTTTGTACTTTTACCCATCAACATCCCCTGCTCTCACGGGACTAAATGCAGCGTTGTGGTACTCTGCTGCCCCCTACTGGTTAGATCTTGAACGTGGTCCTTTGAGGATTGGCAGACTTGATTTTATTTTATCAAAGTCGGATGTTTAATTCAAGTGACTCTTATTTCTGTTTTAGAAACTAAATCTAAGGGGAATTCTCTGAAGCCATACTGAATTATGTCAGTTGTTTCCTGACAACTCAGACTTAAATACAGCTTACCTCCAGTCAGTATTGTGTCTTCTGTCTCAGGCCCAATCATCATTAAAACCCCCTCTCATGATCTTAGTAATAACAGGAGGAATAGTCCAACTCATTCTACTTGAGACCAACCCCATTCCATCCTGATGTGCCTGCATGGTCTTCTTTTATAAATGTATACATCTATCTACAGTATACCTTGTGCCTTTTTAATTTGACTGTCATATCGATCTCGGGATCACACTTTTTTGTAAACAAACTTGCCTTACTTTTCTGTCTTTATATATTCTTGTGCCACTGTTTATCGAATGATGTGTGGATGACTTGACAGAGTTTTATTTGAATGGTGGATCAATAATAAAAGTTTTTCTATTAAACTATACCTTCATCTGGGAAGTGATTTTCCTCCAAGTAAAGCGTGTAAAATGGACACTGTTAGATCAGAATCTTCAAACACACAGCTACATACTGGACCTGCTCATACTTTTTATATCCGCTCTGGAAGCAGCCTCCTGAGATCAATCTCAAAGCACGGCAGCACAATCCTAAAACTTTAAGCACTGGGTCAAATAAAAACAGCATTTCCGCTGCTATTTTAGGCTTCAAACAGTCATCCTGGAGAGACTTAAATGCATCCCTGACCTTGTCATAATGTGGCACTCTCAAGACTAATTCAGAGTGACAGCCAATTTCTATCTAGGTCACCAGACATTTGGCTCACTGTAATTCACTGAGTTTCAGATAAGAATAACATTTCACATCAAATTGAGGTTGGGAGCTTTTGGTTGTTTTTTTTTTTTTTTTAAACATAAACCATTCATAGAAAGAGAAATCATACTTAGAAATCTAGAATCATAATCCAACACAAATGCTTTAGCATTTTCCAAGATTTTTAGATTTGCTTTTACATTTGTCCCAAGTGCGTTTTCTGGTTTTGCCACTGAAAAGTGCAAAAGTATTTATATAATTTTTTTTTTTATTGAATTATAGTAGTGAATGATAGTGAAGCAAAGGGTAAACAAATGGTTTCAAATGTATTTACAATAAAAATATTACATTTCTCATGTTTTTGTATTCAGCCTCTTTACTCTGGCAACCAATAGCCTTCAAAAGACATCCAATTATTAAATACAGTCCACCTCTGTGTTTGATTTAACCTCAATATGACTCCAGCTGCACTGTGAGCAAACATCATGAAGACCTAAGAATACAGCCGACAAGTCAGATAAAGCTGTGGAGAAGTTTGAAGCAGACTGAACACACCATCCCCATTGTGAAACATGGTAGGGGCAGCATTATGCTGTGGGGAAGCTTTAACATTTTCTTCAAAGTCGACTGAGCTAAAACTGAGGGTAAAATGCTGGAAGAAAATCAGTTAAAGGCTGCTGAAACTCACCTTTAAAACAAAATAACCCAAAACATACAGCCAGAGGTTAAGATCTGGGGAAAAAAACTCATGTATCAGAATGGTCCAGTCAAAGTCCAGACTTAAACCCACATGAGAATATGTAGCAAGTATCAAAACCTGATTTTCAGAGACTCCACCTACTCTGACTAATGTTGAGCTGTTTAGCAAAGAACAATGGGGGGAAAAATGTCTAAATGTTCAAAGCTGGTGGATTCATACCGTTAACGGCTTAGAGAAGGAATTGGCTTTACAACCTACTGACTCCAAGGGGAATGTCACACGTTTTGGATTTTTTCCATAAAAACGTTGTGAAAACTACAAACTCTCCTTCCGCTTCTCAATTATGCACAAATTTGTGTTGTGTGGTTACATAAAATTCCAATAAATAAATGTGCCATTTGTCCATGTCTGCAGACATGGGTTACCCTAGAGGTAAACAAGTTTTTTCACTTTAAGATCACATGTTCTGTTATTGCTACCCATCTAAAAATCAATCAGCCGTTTTGTAGGAGTCATACCGCAATATTAGTGTAAAACTATCCAGCTACAACTTTATTTAGCGTTTATGAATAACACACAGCTGAAATAAAATTCAGATCCCCATCTTTCACTCAGGTTTCTTTTATTAAATACAACATATTTGGGACATGTAGGAGATTTACAACACCGACGTCCTTCACTTGGCGCCTTCCTCAAGTTTTGCCTCTGTAGGGGTTAAAAGAAAGAAAAAGGCATTAAACTCCAGTTACAGCCTTTTACAGCACAAACTGTCAACATTTATTATAGAAAGCAACAATGTAGGCCTGAAGCTGAGAGAAAAAAAAGCCTCCTAAATCTAGATCCAACACAAGTCATCTTCCTATCTAACTGTCACCATCTTTGCTATTTTTAGACCCGGACAATGAAGCAAATGACAGCGCATCTCTTCAGAGGTATAAATATTCATGACAGGGAAACAGTGAAACGGTGTCTAAGTGAAAACAGCCGCGTCATAATAAGCACGTTCCAACATCACACCAACACTGCAGCTATTTTTATTAGCTGAAATTAATTGTGGGGATAAGCTGCAGGCCGCTCCATATTTGCCCTCTAGAGACACAATAAAGCACTTTACTTAATCAGAGGAATAAATCAAGGCTGCACGATGAGGGAACTTTGACTTAAACTTCCATACTTTAGCCGTTTCATAAATAACTGAGATACGCTACACTGTCTGGGTTACTCTGTCCTTCAGGAAGAGACACTGCCCTCCTAGGTTCTGTAACTGCTCTACAGATTGAACATTTGGTGGTCTGATGAATGGAGAAGGGGGAGGCACAACTGACCCGGGAATTTGAAGTCTGGAAACTTGGTGAGGTCTCCTCCTCCGAATAGCCTCTGCAGTTTGGCTACTTCCTCAGACATGTTCTTCTGGTAACTTGGACCTGCATCCACGATACCTCCAGCAGCCCTGGGAGACCCGAGGAAACAATAAAGTGGACGGGATGACGTTAGGAAAGGTGCGAGTAAAGGAAGCTGGAGTTCAACTGCACACTCATCATGCTGCAAGAGAATGCTGAACACTAAACATCTAGAGTATGCTGAACTAAAGTTCAAGGCTGAAGCAGAATAGAAATCATCTATTGACTGACTTGCTCTTGCTGTTGTAGTCCCTGATATTATCCAGGAACAGCTTCTGGATGGGGTCGAGCTCCTTGGCCTTGTTGAAGACCACCGCAGAGATGCCGATGTTCCTGCGCAGGGTGAGAGTCAAAGCGGAGCGCAGCACAGAGGACAGCTGGAACAACCGATGAAGCGACATCTGAAGGAACAAACAGCTCCTATCACACCGCACTTACATTCAGAAGCCTTTTCAAATGATTAAAAGAGTTAGAGACAACTCCGATCATCGTGTTTAATTAATAGCGGAGCACAAAAGTGATATTTTTTCTGGTACTTTGTGAATAATCCATCTGTCTCGCCTTCTTCTGCTATGACTTAAATGCACTAGTTGTTTATATTTGACCTACAGGCAGTTTTCCAACCGCTCAACAGTGTATACATTTCATTACCATAATATCCTGCAGATATCTTGCTTTTAATTTCTTATGGAAAAATTCAAAGCACTAAAATAAACCCCAATAAAATCTGCTTTTCGCCTGTTTAATCGCTGCTGTAATTAAAAGCAATAAAATATATGAGCGAATCTGCAGTATGGATCTCATTAAAAACAGAGCAGTTCGGTAAGCCTTTTACATCATTTACAATTCAGGCATTTTTTGAGGTGATAATCGTTCAACATTCAAAACACTTTGCTGAATATGAAGACATCAATTAGTAACTTTCTAACCCTGTTGACAGGTTTACGACAATGTAGAGCATTGTCAGCATGCACAAGGCTTTGTCTTCAATAACTTTACTGGTTATGATTAGAAGTTTGCTTCAATACCTAAACGGCTTGGTTCGGGATCAGAGATAAAAAGACTCGTAGGGACATCCCTAAGAAGTATACTAACTTGGATATCAATCATAACAGCCAGAACATTGCAGATCTTATGGTAAATGCATCAGGATATAACTAGGTCTGCCACCATCGGCAAGTCTGCAGCTGACAGAAGGATGGAGGACTAGAAAGAATAAAAAGAAATACGGATATAAGGACAGAAAGCAACAATGACATAAAGAGTAGAATAAGGGAAGGACAGAAGGAAGTAGATAAGGAGAGAAAAGCGAAGCACAAAGAAGCAAGGACCCAAATAAATACGAAAAGTCTAGGAAGAAAGAAAAAGGACATTTAAACAATAGAATAGAGAATTAAGTCTGAAAATACAAATATTTTCCAAATTTCACAGATTTGGAAAATACTGAAATTGAATTCCAGAACCATGAGTACAAGTCTGTTAGCTCATCCTCTCAAATGACCTTTAACCAAAACTACACTGATTGTACGTGCTAACTGAGACATTGGCACACACATTTCTAGCACCAAAAAACCGTAAAATCAATTATCTAAAAAAAAAAATTAGCTCTTTCAATTCAAAAATACTTTATTAATCCCAAAGAGAAATTAAATAAGGGAAATCATGCAACTCATTACTTTAACCTACATACAGAATTTTAGTATCATTAGTAAATAAGGTTTAATAAACCAAAATCGCAATCACAAAGACATGTCTAGATGCAGTAGGTAGCGCTTTCTGCGTGGAGTTTGCATGTTCTCCCCGTGCATGCGTGGGTACTCACCAGGTACTCCGGCTTCCTCCCACAGTCCAAAAACCTGACAGTTAGGTTAATTGAACTCTCTAAATTGCCCTTAGGTGTGATTGACTGTGTGCATGGTTGTTTGTCTTGTACGTCTCTGTGTTGCCCTGCGATGGATTGCGGACCTGTCCACGGTGTACCCCCCTCCGTCTCGCCCGTAGATTGCTGGAGATGGTCACCAGCCCCCCGTGACCCACTATGGAATAAGTGGTGTAGAAGATGAATGAATGGATGAATGCCATATTTTGGTGCCCTGCATACATTTAACCGGTTGTATCGACTTAGACAGCTGGTGAACACCCCGCAAGACAGATTTGATTGCAGTGACTGAGATGCTAAAGCTTATAAAGAATGATGATGATGGAGAAGACAGACAAGTGCAAGGAAAGCATAGCATAGCGTACAACTAACAGCAGTATTCAACAATAAAACCACAGCTGCATGTTTCCGTAACATCATAAAGCTCTACTTTTAAAATTAATCTAGGAATGGATTGCTATAAAATTCTGAATTTCAGGTACAAATATGGCTTGACTTTATTTACGCCGAAATTAAACGGTCCAACTATTTTATTTCAAACACAAAAGAAAATCGTAAAGCTGCTAAACTTATTTAACATTTTGATTTCCAAAGTTATTCAGTAATAATTTTTAAGTGCTTATTGTAAGAATTGTATCTTTTTTTCCAAGTTCTGCTCTTTATAGAGCATAACAAGCTGATATTAGAGTAATAAGTCAGGCCTGCAGTTCAACAATGTGTGTTCCTTGTAAATGAAGCCTTCATTAAGCCAGCTGACCATCAGTCTGCAGCAGTAAGTAGTGGAGGGGGTTGGGCTGCATTTCTCTAGGCGACATACAACCAAAGAAAACTCCTGTTATCCTGACACGTTTCCTGGTCTCCCGTATAATAAACCATTTAAATGTAATAGTGGTATGATGTTAAGTTTCCCCGGGTTTTGAAGCCGAACCAAACATTAGAGCACAGGGTGACCTTACAGTACCTGCTTCCGATTTACTGACAATAACAACATCTCTATAAAAGATGCGGACTATTTCTTTCAACTTTAATCACATCAGTATTAAATGGGAACTAAAATTACAACCCACCGCTAAAAGAAAAATAAATGGTAAATAGAGACCAGATGGGTCTATATCCGGCAGTGATTATATGGAAGTAGCTGCAGCGTTAGCAACAATTAGCCCCGACTGATTCAAACTTGCTGACTTTGTGACCGACATTACTTTAAACAACCCCAATGACTTAACCTAGAATATTAAACGAAGTTATACAGTTCCCCTTTTTATGCTACGGTTCAACGTTTGTTGTTAGCTCTTAAACATCTCTCTGTTAAAGCTAAATATGCTAAAGGAGCTAAAGCGAACCCCTCCGACTTCCTTTAAATTAGTTTTTTTTTGGACGTAAAGCTGTCAGCTATATCGCTGAACTCATTAAATAGACGCACTCTGAACGCAAACAAGTCACAAACAACGTGAAACTACGTCTATTTTAACAGCAGTTTGAGCTGCTAAAGCTGAACTCACCTTGGGCTTGACACTCAGAGCACAAATGTGGAGGACCGCGGTGGATTGTGGGAACAAAAAGCAGTTTAACAGCGACAATACTGCCCCCTATTGGCGACGTTGAGTATTGTTTCTACTGTATAGACTACATTTGTCCCTCTCCAAATCTATTCTTTGCAAAATAGCCCAGGCTCTGTTAGACTGACTGGAGAGCATCCCTGAACATCAATTTTAAGGTTTTGCTTCACATTCGTAATTGGGTTTAGGTCTGGACTTTGTTTGGCCTTTTCTAACACATAATACACTGATCTAAACCATTCTGCGGTTTCACCCTTGGCTAACAGGAAGATGAAATTACCTTCCACCTCAGTCATAGATCTAAAAGCTACAGCCTCATCCTTGTGTCAAATTCCATCAGGAGACATCCCTGACCGCCAGTCAGACGAGGAGGCAATTGAAGAGACTGAACCGGTGCTGTTGGGACTAGAATCACTTCACACTGCCTGACTGTGCTATAAAAAAAGAGAGATTTAACTTGAATGAACGTTGACTGAGGTTGGGTCCGTTCCTCACACAGATTTGCAGATTTTCTGCCAAATAGCTAATTGCCCCCAACTAGGGCATACTTCCCAATAGGGAATTGTGGGTAAATTTGGGCAAATACTCTTGTTGTGTCCCTCAGCCTAGCAAGTTTCCCTCCACACCACTTGTGTGTCCTGCTGAAGAAAAGCACCCCCACAGCATGATGCTGCCAACACCATGTTTCACTGTGGGGAAGAAGTGATCTGGATGCCACATAGAGCTTAAAATGCTGCTTTAATCTAGTCTGACTAAAGCACCATTTTCCACATATGCTGGGTCCCCTACATCAGTGCTCTGAAACCTTGGTCCTCCGGGCCCACTGTCCTGCTCCAGCATGACTCATTCAAATGACTGCATTACCTCTTCAGCTGCCAAGTGCTGCTGAAACCTGTTAATCCCTCATTCATGTAGGCGAGGTGTGTGGCAGTAGGGAAATTAATGAAATATCAACGACAGTGGGTTCTAACGACCAGCGTTGAGGGGCATTCTGAACGTAATGTTTTATTTCAACAAAATCATTTCTGCCACTTGACCATAAACACCAGATTTGTGCAATGATTGCCTAATAGTTGCCCTGCCAACAGATTCTTCCACCCGAGGTGTGGATCTCTACAGCTCCTCCTACGCTACCACTGACATAAGATTAAAGCTAACACACAAGTGCACATAATTTACTAATCAGGGGACTTGTAAACGCACCAAGTTGGACTGGATATTTATTTAGAAGTATCAGTAAAGGGGGATGATTAGATGCATACCACTGTTGGCAGATCTTTATTTAATTTTTTTTAATTTATTTTCCTTCCGGTTGGCAATGATCTGCTTTGTTTTGGTCCATCATATATAATTCCACTAAAATACACTGAAATCTGCAGTTTTAGGTACTGTACTGTTCAGTTTAATAAAAACACCAGAATAACATGGATTTAAAAGGATACGAGTCAAACACGTAACAGCAAACTCATCAAAAAAATAAGAGACATCACTTTATGTACATTCAAAACTTTATTATGGAATACAGTGTAGAAAGCATTATCCCAGTCGATGCAAATGGCCTGCACAATATTACACAGTGAAAAAAAAAATAATATATACCCCACAGAAAAAAAAGAAAATCCTGCTTCTTCTATTCTACTGAGCACCTTCTGAAACCACAAACTCACCCAATTGCATTCCTAAAATATACATTTTACTCAGCATTTCATTTATGAGATCTCTAAACATGTTTGAGTAGTTCCACTGTAGCTCTTCATACGTGGTGTTGATTTTATTACTTGCTCCCTGCCTTTACCTCCTCCTCCAACTTGCTGTCAATTCTCGATGGTAAACGCCCTTATATCTGTATGTCAGCTTCTGAGCTCGTGGCAGAGAGGTGAGCTGCACGCCTGGAGGGAAAGAAAGGCGAGGAAGGGAGGGGAGGTGCAGCGGGAAGTGAAAATCCATTATATACACAGACTGCCTGACTGACTGGTTATCCATCCGGAACTGCAAGTCATTTCCTCTCTCTCCCTCTCCTGTGCCGCCTCCTCCTCCTCCTCCTCCACCTCCACCTCCTAGCACTCCTGAAGCAAAGCTAAAAAAATAATGACTTGGCTTAGAACTGGAAAAACCCCCGACTGAAAATGACAACATCAGGGTTCCTACACATTTTCCATGTTAAAATGCCAGACGTTTGCAGATTCAACTTTCCAGAGTCCCCAGTATTTTGTGTTCACCATAAAAATATAAAATACCTAAGTTCACCAGAAATATATGATAAATATTCCACAGCAGGCAACCTGTAAATATGTAATCTGCAAAAACAAGAAACCGGAAGGAAGAAATGACGAAAGGACACTAGAATGGTGGGACACGAAAGGAAGGACCGCACGAGACAGTGAGAGGAGACAAGGAAAGAGGGAAGCAAGGAAACAAATAAGGAAAGAAGGATAAATGCCATAAAGGAGGGAAGGAAGGAACATAGGCCAAGCTTAAGATCGAAGGACAAAAAGAAGCAAGGTGGGACCAGGGTGGAAGGGCAGAAGGAAGGGAGAAAGTAGTCAGGACACATTTTAGCAAAGCAATACGGATTAAAATGCTGAAATAAAAGTGTTTTTCAAAAATCATATTTGGCTTTTCCAGACTGTGTAGGAACCTTGCAACATGGAAACTATCCTAACCTGCTGCTCAAAGTGTCCTCTCAACCTTCACCCAAACAACAAGCCGTTTAGCAGAAAACAGGAACGTGAAGTGATCATGATTAGGAGTGATTCCAAGAGGATTTTTATCGATATACTTTCATGGATGAAAATTTACAAAGATGAATCTCTTCCCCATCCTGCAGCCTGAGGAGCGGAGGAGCTCAGAAATGCAAACAAGGAACTTTAACTTAAAGGAGGGGGAAAAAAAACATCTTTACATGATATCAAAGCAGAGCCCGTTCATCTAGATTTCTATATATTATTCATTCTTGTTTGATGTCACGTGATCACGATTGGATACTAAATGTACAATCTTGCTAGAATGACAATCTATACGTGAGGAAGGATTTCCAGAGAGAGCAGCGTTAAGATCCTGTGTTGTTTTTTTCTCCAAATCCTGTTGTTGTCATGCACACTACATAAGGAACAGCTAAGACTTCAGCAACATTACACGCAATTTTAAAAAAAATGATTTTACATCAGTTGACTTTTTTTTTTATTTTTTTTAACTGTTTTCAATCTTTTTTGGAAAAGAAAAGTGGAAACGATAGAGAGAACCTCTAAAATAAAGACAGTTCCTTAAGAACACATAATTACTACTGCTGCTGTCATCAACATGATCATTATTGTCAGCTTCTCACGGTGTCCTTAAGAGCCATGTGTGGCTTAACACAGCCCAGCTGTTCTATGAAAGGAAGGAGGATGGAGGGGGAGAGGAAAGGAAGAGAAAGAAAGGAGGGGACACACTCTTGTTCTCCAGTGTAGACTGTAGGGGGAGTGCGGTGTTTAAAACACAATGCTCAGCTTCATTATATATTTCAGAACGCAGGAGGATTTGGCTGGAAGTTATACGAAATGATTGCAACCGATTTTTAGAAACATGCTGATCAAGGGGTGAGGTTAACTCTCAGGATACCCCACCGACAGCCACCCCAAACCAAACTGTGAGCTGATCAGCGTCGAGGAAGTGTGCTTGGTTTCGATGCCTCGGGTGGGTCAGCAGGCCCAGACGCAGCAGCTTCTACAAACTCCTTGTCTTTAATTAAAAAAGGCGTCTTCCTCCTATAAAGTGAACAAAGTGGTTTGGCCGAGGCGTCAGGCCAGGCAGAAATGAAACAAACCCACACTACAGTCGCTCTGTTTGCTTGTAACCGACTATCCCAATCACTCAGCGATCTCTGCCTCTTGGAGACATGGGGGCAGGTTGGGGGGAGGATAATGAGGGAGGAAGGGGAAGGTGTGTGATGTAACGGGGAGTGATGGTGTGTTTATGCGAAGTGTGTGAAAATGTGATTTTCTCTTCAGTTCTGCATCTGCTCAAAGAACTTGTAGGTCGGGTTCTCGTAACCGTTCTGCTGCATCTTGGACAGGTGGCGCTCCTCGGGGGTGACGGCAGCATCCACCTGCAAGGGAGGAGGGGGGAGGTTACACACGTATGTACAGAAACGCTCCTGAGGTAGAAGTCCATATGGGGGGAAAAAAAACAAAACACATTCGATAATTTCAGAGCTTGTTCTGAAGAGATTTATTCTAGAGACAAATGAACAAATCGTAGCAGAGCGATTCATGTTTTAATCTAACAGCTAATGGACCTTCAGCAATGATACATGCAGCTAATTAAAAATATGAAATTAGCTAATCAAATGTTAGAAAGGCATTAATCCAATTGCTTTTAGTCAGAACTCCTACAAGTTTCTATTTCAAACAAAACACTTCTGAAGCTTGCCTCAGGCAATGTGATAAAGGGATATTTCAAGGTTTCTTTCTTGTGTGGGCAAACTTAGATTGATTAAATGTCCTTACATCCTGCAGTGCTACGTTTAAAGACAATTCTAACAAGTTTAACAACACATACATTACATATACATGCAGCATTAGCAGCTAAAACATGCCCATACAAGCGCATCATCATCATCATCATGAATATTCATATTATAGAGCCTTGCAAAGTGGGACTGTAACATTTTGTCATCCATAGTTCCGACCAGCTTCCCTGTCCCTGCTGAAGAAAAGCATCCCCACAGCATGATGCTGCCATCACCATGTGTCACATCGGTGGTGTGTTCAGGGTAAGGTGCAGGGTCAGTTTTCTGCAACACAACATTTTGCATGTAGGCCAGAAAGTTACACTTCTTATGCATGTTTGCTGTGTTCCCTACATGACGTGTAGCAGAAGGGACGTCTTCAGTGATAACTTTGTCTTGGTAAACGCCAGATTTGTGGAGTGCACAACTAATAATGCACAGATTCTCCCACCTGAGCTGTAAATGTCTGCATGTCTTGGTACCTTTTCCGTTTTTGCGTGATGGATTGAACAGTGCTCCATGTTCTAAGCTCAAGGTACAGTCGTATAACCTAACCCTGCTTTAAACATCTCCACAGCTTTCTCTCTGACCCGTCTCCTTGGTCTTCATGATTCTGTTTGCTCACTTTTGTTCTCCACACGATTACAAGCTACCTTATGTTGTGCCATCACATAAAATCCCCCCCTAATCACGTTGAGGTTTGTGGCTGTAACGTGACAAAGTGTGAATACTTCTGCAAGATGTGGTAAACCTGCAGCGCTTTCTCTTGCCTCCATGCCCAGTAAGTTTCTAACCTCAATGACTCCGTGGTGGATGGAGGTGTACTGCTTCTTCCTCAGCATCACCAGGGTGATGACTATCACCGTTGCTATGACGACGCCTCCGACCATAAGGCCGATGATGGCGCCCTTGTTGGAGCCGACGTCCTCAGCGAAGAAGACCTGCGGGAGTTAAAGGGCAGACGGCGGTCAGGTCACAAACACAAGAGTGGAGTTCAACGAACCAAGCAGATTATTTGCCAGGTACGGTTCGATGTTTACTACATTTTCTAACATTACACACTGAAATGAGAGTTGAGAATGAGTGATGTGGAGAATCTGACATAGAAGATAACATGTACATGACTTTGGTAGAGAATATTAATGATTATTTACAAATGGCTGGGTGCAATGTAAAGAACCGCTGGTGCAGAATGACTCAGCTTCCACACTATGCACTATATGCACTCAACAATAACTAAAAAGGGACTTCTGCTCTGTCATTTTCTCCATCTCTCCAGGAAGGAAGAAAATCACTCTTTCTATCTCTAAGACTGCACAAAGTAGGAGGACAAATAACTTGATGAGAAAAATCTAAGAAAAACCAATCAATAGATAATCTAAGGTGACTTCACTCTGGCTCATGAAATGTGATATTAACATGCAGGGATTATGAGATTACAGTCTTTAGGTGAGAGGAGTCAGGTACGTGGATTTGGCTGGAAATGGATTGAGGTATTACAATGCAGCAGGAGATTAAAGATGGAGAACAGAATCATTTATATAATCTTTATTACGACAGGCTGGGGGCAGAGCAGAAAAACACCCCTGCAGACAGCATGAAACTTCACTCTGATCAGAGGGCAGCGGATAAAGTGTGACGCATGCATTATTGCAGGTGTCTCTACGAGCATTACTTGTCGCCATGGTGACAACCTTGAGAGTTTACCAGGAGGACAAGGTGGAGATGCGGACTCGCCAATGTGCTCGAGGAGTCCAACACTTACATGTGTTGGTAAACTGTATGATTCATGCTAATTAAGATGCTAAAAACATTTATCAAACTAAATCAGTTGCACGTCTGTTCTGCATGAGCGTGAGCTTTGTGCCTTTACCAGTTTCTGGTGGTGAACTTCATATTCAGTACCCGGTCTGTCCTCGGTCTCCATCCGCAGCTTGGGGATAGCGTCCATCTTCATTCCAGTCACTAGAAGTAAGAAATGGTACAATCTATTACAGCAGGTTAATTAACCTTTTCTAAGGTGGCTTAGTAAGAAGTGGTACTGCTCTTCATCCTGGTGGACTACAGGAACTAGAAGGTATTTACAGTACTTCTAGAATCAAATCTGGTTTTTGATTTGACTTTGTCTTATAAATAGCAACTATGTAGATATAAAATGATCCTATTGCGATCAGAGGGAATCCCATCCCTATCATATCCTCTCTGAGCTTGGAAAAAGGGGCCACGCTACACAATCTGACAGTCCAGTATTTATGGATGTTGAGCGAGGACTAAGTACCCAGAGGTGTTAAATCTTTCTATAATCTCTGTTCTTCAGCTCACCCTTCAGGTTTTCTACAAGGTTTAAGGCTGCAGCTATTTCCTGACATGCATCCCAAACAACCCACAGCCAAGTAGAGAGCATCTAACGGTTGTCATGGAAACTATGTGGTCCCCAGATGCCGCTCCTTGTTGCAGTTAGTTAGCGGTGAGCTTTGGCGAGCTTTTCTCTTTCTACCCACCTTATCATCCTGCTTACTGAGCATAGAGGCATGAGAAATAGTCTTGTGTGTCACGTTAAAGTTACACCCCAGGAAAACAGAAAGTAACTAAATTAGAAGTTCCTAGCAACTTGGATCAAATAAAAAACAATATGTCAGTTCCATTTACTTTTACGGGATTGTTAGGGTTGACACTGATTATGGCAGCAAAGATTTTCTTAAAGACATTTGTTTATATCGTGTTGTTTTTCAGTGTTAGGTTATGCTTTGGCAATAAGATACATTCATTTTAAGGCTTCTTTACCTGCAAATTTGTCTGCCTCAGCAGAAGCATTCACTAATTTTTAACTAATTCTTATTAACCTAACAACTGTGTTTAGTTGTATGCACCTTGGTTCTCGCTGTTTGGCTGGTTGAAGCTCTCAGGGTGGACGAAGCCGATTCCTTCCAGGCCCAGAGTGTCCTCCTCGGGAAGCAGGTCTGTCTGGATGTCTCCGAATTCCTGGTCGGGCATCAGGGCGTCGTTCCCGTAGCTCACTCTCGATTCTGTCTGCAGGTTGGCCAGCTGCTGGGCCATCTCGGCCTGCTCTCTCTGCAGGAGCTCTGCGATGCGGAAGGAAGGAGGGAAGATGTTAGAGCAGATCAGATTAGAGACACTTTGCTAAAATCGTAGTGATCTATTTGCTATTTATTGACTATTTTAGGTACATACACTGCCTCCAAAAAAGACAAACTTTTAAATTGTGTTTGATTTTTTTTTCATTTTTGGAGAATTTGGTTGGGTAGCCCAGAGACAGACTCGCAGATGGTTGCATGACGCACACGACGCCAATAAACCCAACAGCCCACAGAAGCCTGCAGTGGTGAGAGGGAGGGAAGAGGATTTATCTTCCTAGCAAACAGTTTCATTTGAGTTTGAACAGAAGAATTAGGCCAAATGGCTCCAATGTCCTTATCAGAAGGGAGAAAAAAAAAACATTTTCTGGTGACTGGAATTCAGAGCATTTAATCTCTGTTATCCGTAACACAATCAAGGCATTGAGCTTTTCGCAGTTTCCGTCTCACATTTAGGTCAGCCACCACAAAGAGCGTGAGAGATTTATATCCAGAGCCGCAAGATATGGTGTAGAGTGATTAAAGATTTGTTTTTATTTCTGCTGAAGCAGCCAAATCTCCAAATTTCTATGGTTTCACTTCTTTCTAGATTTACAATGCCTATAATAGTTTAAATGTCCCTAAATGTTTCCAGAAACGTCTATGTATTTTATTGGGATGTTATATAATAGGCCGACAAAATGTTTTGTGCAGAGAAATGAACACAGTGACAGGTGGTGGTGGCAGCAGGATGCTGAGTGGGTAAAACATTTGATGCAGGGGAAGAAGGTGTTTTGGTCACCACCCTGAACGAGTCATCCTCATGGTAAAACATGGTGGTGGCAGTATCATGCTGTGGGGATGCAGGGTTAAAACACCCAATGAAAGGGAATCTTACCAACTTGGTCTTGGATGTCGTCAGCCACACCAGGCACTTTGTAGAGAAGACCCAGAGACTGGTTCATGCGCTCTTCAATAACACGCAGATGGGTTAGCACCTATTGCAGGAACGTAAATACAGATTGTAAGAAAGTATCACTATTTACAGATGCAACACAAACACCATAAAGGGAGTGTTGTATCTGTACTTGAGGTCTGATCTGAGCAGCCTTCTTGGGATCCACCATGCGGATGTGTTCGAAGTGTTTGAGGGTGTGCTGCCGGTCCTTCTGCTCGGCACGAACGTACTTCTTCAGCAGGCTGAAGACGTGACGGGGCTGGAAAAGACAAAGACGATAGATGCGATCATCTGTGGGAATTATTCATGCAGCAGGCAATATTCAAAAGAAAACATCACAGGAAATCTTTTGATCAGAAAGTCTTTTAAAGAGCATCAAGAAGCCACAGTGACTGGTAATGATTGATCCTGTTATAAAAGATGGCATCAGTCCAAACTGTTAGTGCAGCTTACCCTGGGTGGGTCCTGCTGCAGAGCGGTCAGGTAGCTCTCCAAAGCCAGACGGCGGCGGTCATTAAGTAGAGCCTCCACCCGGGCCATGTGGGTCTCCACCAGCTGCTGACGCTCGCTGGCTGCCTCCTGCTCCAGAGCCTCCACCTTCTCCTGGAAGCGCTGCACGGACACAAACAACTACAATGAACCAAATGTGTACTAAAAGTGGCTAGCGTTCAACTGCATTTTTCCACGCCGGTCTTACTTGAATCACAACCTTCTTGTCAGCACGTGGAAGATTCTTGGCTTCCCTCTCAGCCTCTTCCCACTCCCTCATCACCTGAACACAAGTACAGGAAGGAAAACATTTAGTAAATCTGGCAATCTGCTTTTAATCCAGCCCCTGCAGAGCATCGTCACATATATTGAGTTTCTCAAAGATGCATGAAAGAGTTCCTGGTGGTAAAAATTACAAGGTTTAATGCTTGGTAAAGGTGAAGCACACGTGGTTTCATGTCAAAGGGTTCTCAGTCCTATTCAACCCATTTTTTAAGTATAAATGGAAAACTTTACTGTGAAAATATGGCAGTTTCTTTTAGCCTAGAATGGTCAGACTGTAAATATAGACCCTATAAAACCAAATAGACCCCAAGGAAGGAAGGAACAAATGATGGATCAACTAGTTGATGGATATTAGATGGATTAATAAAACTGATTATCCATGCAAGACTGTGTTGGTGGATGACTGGTAGGATGGACAGACAGTTGGATGGATGGATGGCTCATCCATGGCTCAATGGACAAAAGGGTGATTAAGCGGATGGGTGAAAAAAAGATGATGGATGGACAATCCACAGATGGACAGATGGATGTTATGAATGGACAGACAAATATGAATGAAGGTCAAACACTGCTTCATATTCTGTCTCCAGGCATCATCTTTGATGGTCACTTCCATCAGTCCCACAGAGGTGATGCCACATCCTTCTCCATACTCCCTCCCTCTGACTCACTGCCTGGACTCTTTCCTTTCACTCTACCAAAGCAAATCTCCTGACAGCGTTCTTAAGGGAGAAGCCGAGCATGTGAAATCAGACGATGCTGCGCCTGTAGCTCCTCTCCCACAATAAACAGAATTAACCTGAATGGTGCACAAACTAGCAAGGAAGGGAAAATAGTAATTCTCGGAGCTATAAAAGGTTATTGCTGTTCTTGTCTGAAGTTTGACTAACTGAGGTAAGAGTGGAACATCTTGATCTCCATCTAAGAGCGGGACGGTTGATAAGAGAAGGCAATTTAAGTCGACATGGCTCAATCAGTTCACCTGGGAGCATTTTCAAACATATTGGTCAGATTCTGTTGTTAAAGCTAATTTCTATCCCCCCAGCCGGATATTTTCTTGTCTCCTCCTTGAGTACCTGGGACATCCTCTCACGGTGCTTAGCTTCCAGACTCTCCTTGGCTTTCTGGAAGTGGGCATGCTCGTTCTCATCAGCGGGCGTCTCCAGATAGTGGTCCACTGCGTCGGGGGAGCTGGGCATGGCGGTGGGCACTGCAACACAATTCAAGGAGAGAGGAGGAGAAACCCAGGAGGTCAGGAGATGTTTCAGAGAGCAGGAGTAATGGAATTGTCAGTGTTGCCTGACAAGTCTAAAAAGGATTAATAAGGTTAGTGTGAACACAGAGAGAAAGAAGAAGCGGCTGTAGCTTGAAGCCAAAACCTTCAAACAGCAGGTAAATGCATCAGATGACCAATAATGCATTGCAGGAAGGAGAAAAAAAACCCTCTCCCTTAATTATACAACTTCACTCAGAGCATGTTAGAGTTTCACGGCCAAAACTCTTGACAGAGGAATTCATCCAGTCTGCCCAGACGCACCAACCTACCAGCAAGGAATAAATTGGATGGGTTACGGCGTTAAAAGTTTAATCAGAGGAAGGTTGATCATCTATCAAATGTGCTTTCGAATCGGAGTGCAAGTGCAGGCGTGAAGGTCGCACATCATGTGAAAACGGTCACGTCTAATGAGCGCATGACTGCACAATCCACAAAAACACCACAGGGATGTGACTCACTGGCCTTAGTTTTACTTGAGCAAAATCTCTGAAAGGAGCAGCTTGATGAAATTAGAAAGACAGCAGCTGGTTAGACATTTTTACTGAATGTGCTACTTCTAATTGGCCATAAATTCTCCTCTGAGGCAAAATAAGACTAAAACTGGCTTCTGTTTACTCTAGGGGGCTGTTAATGGAGCTATTTGCCATGTAGCAAATTGCTGCCTTTCTTTTTTTCTTTTAGATATATTTTTTTTTTGGAACCAGTGGCCTTTTATTTTTATTTCTTGACAGGAGGCAGACAGGAAAGAGAGGTAGAGACAGGGGAAGACATTCGGCAAATGTCGCCGGGTCCGGAACTCGAACCCGGGACGGCCGCTTCGAAGACTGTAGCCTCTGTATATAGTCGCCCGCTTAACCCCTACACCATCAGCGCTGCGCCCTAATTGCTGCCTTTCTTGACTGAGCTATATTTCATCTAGTCACAACCGAACCAAAAAACAATGTGCTTTATTGGGATTTTGGCTGATGCACCGACACAAGTGGTGCATCAGCCTCTTTTACTCTGATACCCCCTAAATAAAACCCAATGCAACCATATGCCTTCAGAAGCCAGTTAGTTCAATCTGTGTGTAACTATACAACTATTACTACTATCATGATATAAAAGCTAATTTTGAATCTCTGTCAAGACTGTGTTGGTCCATCACACAAAATCCCAATGAAATACTTTGAAGTTTAAGGTTAAAAGTTAAGAAAACATTAAAGGGTTCATGGGTTTAAGCACTCTGGCAAGCCATGGTGAGTCCATTACCTAAACCAACACTGCAAACAATGACATATATGGCATTTACCTGAACTGGTTTATATGCATTAGAGAATAAAGCTGTTGATTTATCACACATGCAAATACAGCATTAGTACGTTGATACGCACTTTAGCAATATCGTCTCCGCAACTGAAAAGCAGAAATCCTGGTCCAAACAGGCAGGTTCAGATTCTGGCTCATTTTTAACACGCACACACACACGGTGGATAAAATCTGATTAAAAATATTGCAGGGAGATGGAGAAAGCACCTCGTTTGTGCTGCAGGACAGTCATTTTGCAGCTGAGAATCAAGATCCCTGAATGTTCCAGGCTGTAAACCTAAAACCAGTATCAGACGCTAACAAAGGCTTCTGCTTCTTCTCTACAACTAAGGCCCATCTTCACTTGGGAATAAGAGAAACTTTGTGAGTGCGAATGATCCGCCCCGAGTTATTTATTTCAGCCCATATCTAGTAAATCAATCTCACAGGGGGAGACATGCACTGCATCCCATTCAGCCACTTGCTAATACCGGCTCTTTGCCATCTGGGAGAAAAAACGGCACCTATGCAGCTTTATTAGGAACCTCAGATGGTTTAATCAATTAAAGTGGAAAAATCTTTAATCAATCATCTCTGTTTATACTACTGATAACCATACATCACCGCTGAACGAAAGAGAGCATCTAATGTTGAACTGATGGGTTTTCCCAAACCACAAAGGAATATTTCATTTTCTCATTATTGCAGCAGGACAAGCTGACATCAGGTTTCAGTGAACTGAATGAATAGACCAGAGCATACGTCCTCTGAGATGAGGAACAACAACCCAGCCTGCAACATGTCGAAGACATAAAGGATGATTTGCAGTGACGCGTGGCTTATTGCAAAAATAATGTCTGCCTGGGTGATTTCACAGCTCATATGGATGCGAAACTAATATACAGGAAACAGCTGCACTGTAAAAGCTGCCGTTATGAGGAAAAATGAAGGTTCAACTACAAGAGCTGCAGGCTGTAAATTACTTAACCATTGCATTGTAAAGACGTGTTGGAATAATAATAATAAATAATTCACATGTTGTCCTTTTTTCATTCACAAAGTATTCACCAGTCTGTCAAATAAAACCAGAGGACATTCTGGTTTCCAGTGATAAAAACAGGGATATATGCCTGCTGCATTATAATTTGACCCATTACAGAGCTCATTCTCACATAACCCTGATCATAGCATGGCATCCAGCTCATCCGTGTTGATGCTTTTTGCCGATCTCTCTTCTGGGGTGATATGAGGAAATAAGGAGACTGTCCAGAACGAAATCCGACAGAAAATCTGTGGGTTCACCTCAAGAGAGGCGTGGATAAGATAGGTCTCCTACCAAAGAAGACTGAATGCTGACATTGAATGAGAACAACAGAAGTTAAAGAGCGTGTACACTTCTACAACAAGGCTATTGCTTTTTCTTTTATACAAATTTCCCTCCAACAGATTTCTTTTTTGTTTTAGGTAAATTATACATGATATACGTCACACCATGTCCTGTTTAAATCTGCTGGATAATTGAAACATGCAACCATTCTCACCCACTTGCAGGAATTACCCATCTGAATAACTTCCACACCCGTGTAGGAAAGTAAGAGGAGGGAAAAAAGTAAAGAAAGAAAGATTTAGAGTATAGTAAAAAGCTAACTTTCGAAACACGCCAGGGAAGAAACCTTTTGAGCAGCCAGCAGATGAAACAAAGTTAGAAACAGATCTGAACGGCTGGTTAAGGCTAGCTGCTGTTGGCAGGACTTACTGACGCTGCTGCAGACAGCCAGGCAGTACTCCTCTGACTCAAAGTTATTCCGGTTGCCTCCGCAGCCGCCGTAGATAAACTGAACACAGTGGCCCTCCTGTCGGTCAAAGAACCAGCGGGGCAGCATGGCCCGGCATGGGCCAGTCTCAGCATTGGCCCAGCAAACATCTTGGAGGACACATACACACACACTTATCATTTAGAAAGTAATAAATAACCCCAACCACTCATTTGTCTCATTTAACAGGCTGAATAGGTACAGAAAAATACCACTTTAATTCAGGGGCAGCATAATATGATGAGGAAAAAAGGTTTAAAACATTATTGATGCTGCTTAGGATCAAATTTCAGGCTAATTTAACACAAAAATGAAGAAACTAATCCTGATTTTAATGGAACGTGGCTAATGAAAGCTGTGAGATGATAAATGAGCAAAACGAGGAAAATGGCAGCAGCAGATTAGTGTGTTTAACTGAGAGGAACTCATCTTCTGCATGTTTGTCTAAACTAACCTAAAGACGACTGGCAGCTTTATTTCAGATTGTAAAAGACACCCTTACCTCTGACAACTTCCTCCACAGACTCTGTGGTGGTGGTGGTGGTAGTGGTGGTTGTCGTCATGGCAACGTTAGTGGTGGGCTCATCAGCATCATCGCTGTCATCAAGCGTATCGATGATGACGCCGTAATCTTCATCCTCCTCCTCCTCCACTGCCTCTTCATCCTCCTCTCCATCTCCGTCCTGGTCGTTATCCAACAGATCCTCTTCCTCCTCTTCTTCGTTATCCTCCTCCTCCTCCTCCTCCGGCGCCTCCTCGTCCTCATCCTCCTCTACCACAGATGGTTTGGATTCCTCTTGCTGCTCTGCTGGCTCCGGCTCCCGCACCATGCTGGGAGATGGCAAAACAGAGTGTGTGAAGGAAGGAGCGAAAGACCAGCGTTCCTAGACATTTTTCATTTAAAATTCCACATTTTTCCTGACTCAACTTCCCAGAGTTCTCTGTCCCTTATTATCATTTTTAAAATTTGAAACACTAAAGTACACCATCAGTATATGGTGGATATTTCTACAGTGATCTGGCTGTAAACAAGGAATCAGGAGGAAAGGAAAATAAGGTAGGAGGTGGTGTGCAAGGAAAAAGGAAGGAAGGACAGAAAAGCTAAAGAAAGAATAGGACACATGGAAGGAAGGGAGGAAGTAGGAAAAGACAAAAGGAAGGAAAGACAGAACGCAAGGATGTAGGAGAGACAAAAGGAAGGAAGGAAAAAAGAATAGAAAGACACATGGAAAAATAAAGAAAGGAGGAACAAGGAAAAGATAAGGAAGAAAGGAAAGCAAAGAAGCATAGCACAAGAGTTAGGCAACAGGATAAGGAATAAAGTGTGGAAATGCAAACTTGGAAAATACTAAGATTAAAGCTTCCATACTAATAAATTACTAATACTCAAATTCCAGACATTTCCAGATTTGGTATGAACCCTAGCGAACATATGTCAAATGATTTGAGGAAGTGGGTGGAGAAGGTTAATAAAGGCATCAGCTTCCTTTCATTCCGAGGATACAGTATCTGTCCTGGTGGATGTGTTACACATGAATGTGGCTGTTTTTGATCATCTGTAATACTGACATATCACTTTACTCCTCAGTCTGTGTATGTCTGTGCACCTGTTGTCTGCGTAGTCCGTCTCCACTCCGCCCCACCAGACATCCGAATCATCAGCGTCCTGCTCCACGCTATCTGTGCCCTGCTCCGCCTCGGCGGGGCAGCAGACAAATTCCACTCCTCTGAAGCGATCGATGCCGCAAGGCAACAGCATCCCGTAATCATGGAGATTCATGGTGCGGTCTCCGCAAGACTACACAGGCACAAATACAGAAAGGAGTCCGGAAAAATGAGCAAACAAAGAGGAAAATCTATCAAAGTAGAGTGAAAACGCGTCCTCACCTCCTTGGCTACAGTGTGCCAGTGCAGGTGGCTCTCACATTTATCCATCCGCTCCTGGTGGAGGAACTTGCACTTGTCAGGAACCAGCAGGGCATCGCTCACAAATTCTCCCACTGGAGTGCAAACAGACACACGCTCAGAGCTCACAGTCACCAAGATAAGATACAGAGCTCTGTGTTGGTCTATCACATAAAAACCTAAATAATACATCAAGGTTTTTGGCAACATAAAAAGTTCAAGAGACACTGTTAATTTTTTGATTTTCCAGCCTTTCCTACACTATTTACTACAAATCCTGCAGCTTGTAAAACTGAAACAAAAAAACCTGGTGGATTTACCCAAGCAGCGATAGGGCACCACTATGTGCATGTGACTGCGACACTGCTTGCGTCCCTTCTTGCACCAGTTCTGAATGCTGACTGGCTGGTTGGCTTCCACCACGTTGGTAATCTGGAGCTCCGGATACACCTAGATACACAACAATACAGCGTATGTCACAAGTGCATCACAAAACTGCAAAAGAAACAATCTCCCCAATCAATTTTACATCTGAAATATTCGGACCCATTTGCAGCTCTGGACAGAGTTTTCACCTCGCAGCTTGGTGCTTCGTTACAGCAGCTGATCATTTGTTATGTTTGTCAAACTTTAAATTGAAATACACATATTTCCCCTCTAAGCTGTATAGCTACAGAGAACAACTAAGCTTTTAATAAGGTTTTCTAAAAGCAGGTATTTTGCACCATCCATTAAACATTTTCTGCTCCCTTACTTGGAGAGAAACTGTTTTACATGCTTGCGTCTTGATTTCATCTATGAAGGACATCAAAGTATGCGCGCCATCCCTCTGCAAATATCACTCCTCTTATTCTTCGCTTTGGTTTTCCTCCATCTCCTTAATGAAAGGCTAACAGTGACTGTAAAAGTGAAATCACGTGCACATAAGCAGCTTGTTGACAAAGCTGAGATTTTTAGAAATCATGTCACCCTGAGGAATTTGGGATTTTGTTGACTTCTTTCATAAGAAACACTTGGCTCACTGTGTTTAGCTGAGTCTCTTTCTTTGACAAAGCCACTGCTGATTTTGTTGCTGCCACTAACTTTTTATTTCCCGTAGAAACTTATTGACGCCTTGCGTTTGGTTTTGTTTATCTGTCTCCATCCTGTTCCCCCCCCCCAGTTAGTATTAAACAGAATTTGACATCATTATGGTATAAAATAACATGATTGAACTGACTTTACTAAACTGGATCTAAACTATACTTTATGACCGAATTAGATTATTTTTAATAGGAAAACTTTGCCCTGCGAACTATCTTAAGATGTTAATTATTACTACATAAATACAGTAAATTGAATTAAATGGAAAATAGACGTTCTAACTAATACCTAACTAAATAGCTAAGTAACCCAATTTCCTAACAAAACTACACTGATACCTTGTAAATAATGATCATTTTGTCTAAGTTTTAAACACACAAGAAAACAACATCCCTTCCAAAGAGCTACTGTACGCTAACTCAACTGGCAGGGACAATTTACCTCCTGGCAGTACTCCAGGATGCCCTCTTTGGTACCAATGCAGCTCTTGGTTCCAAAGGGGTCGGGTTCCCACTTGCCGCTCTGCACGTTGATGTGCATGTTGAGTTTACCGCAAAACATGGCCACCTGGGGCTCAGCCAGCAGACCCATCGAAACATCTGTGGGAACCTGCGGAGGAGGGAAAGAGAAGACTCAATGAGTGACGGTACCTAAAAATGCAACCGGGACAGGATTGAATCTTAGTATGAAGGTGGACACGGCATGGGAGACGAGCAGAGATGGATTATGATGAGGAATGGAAGATAAAAGGTTTTCATTAAAAAGTTGCACAGCATTTTCAGTTTGAAAATGAAAAACCGAGCATAGACACACAAAAGAAGATTAAGTTATCTGATCAAATGGACCTGGAGAAAACAGGCTGTTTTCATTAGCCTATGCACAAACATCGCTCATGACACCATGGACTTCTTTGGTCATTTTCTTCTCTAGAAGAGCGATGCACACTGAATACGAGAGCATGTGTGAGCAACCGTCTGTGTGGAGGACAAAAGTCCATCTTTGACATGAATGTAGTCATTTCTCTTTTTGGTGTGATCCCTGTGTGATGATTTGTACCTGTGCCTATGTTAGCTGCTGCAGCCTGCCAACAGACAGCTGAATGTCTGCATTGTACTGTCAAATGAGCTAGAACAAAATGGGAGGGAATATGGGATGGGGGGGGGGGAGAGGCAGAGACAGAGGGAGGAAGGAGAGGGACAGTTGCCATTGTATGCTCCCTAATCCTGTTAATGGTTTGAAGGCCCTGGCAGGCAAACAAATGTTGTTTTGTGAGATGGATAGCATATTTTCCCCTGCAGACGTGATTCTCTCCCAGCAGCCATGAGCATAAAGCCCCCTACACAAAGGGAATAGCTGGTGGGGGACGTCAATTTGGACTCAATTTAAGGCCAACAACTCAAATCTCTAGATTGATTTAGCATCCATGTACCTGGTGCATGAGTGGCTTTCATCATACCTCTTTTACACACACTGTATGTTTACAGCTGGCGTCATCCGAGGATGAAGACACTCTCAGGAGCTGTTCTACATTCACCAGATTGCACCCAAAGAAAACAAGCAAAGCAGAACAAAGAGCTCGCCAGGTAGTCAAACATGGGATGAATGCTAAAGAAAAGCACCTGCACAATGTAAAGAAATCATGTTCTGAAGCAGGACTAAGAGCTGAGAAGCTGGTGATTATCAATTTTATTCCTCAGAAACACAATATCAAATGTGTTTGGATCTTAACCGTTTTAAACAATTATTCAGAGCTCATTATTTTAGCAACAACAACTGATCAAGTTATGTTTGCTTCCCAGTCACGGAATAAACGGTTTTCTTCAACTCGCTTTCAAAAAGTGAGAAGAACTCCATTTGCAGTCTTGTTCATTTTGTATTATCTCACAAAAAGAAATATTTCTGCATGCTAAATGAAGGTTCTGCATGCTAGAAATGTACCTCACTGTCCAGAACTAACATTTGTAGTGGCCAAGGGGCTGAAGCTCAGAAAGAGAGGCGTGTGATGATAGAAAGGAAGCAGGAAAACTTGGGTTATTCATAATCAATCCCGTCCCTAGGCAAGATAATAAGCAGAATCACCATCTCTACTTTCCTCAGATACAAACCTAGAATGTGAGTCCTTCTGTTTGACTGGATTCATTTGATTATACATTTCTGTATATAAATCAGATTTGTTTGTCTTATCAAAGGCCTTGAGATAACATTTATTGTGGGTTGAATGAGAAGAAGCAGACGACTATGAGTAGGGCCCTACTACTTCTGTCGGCCATAGAAAATGCTGGATTTAAACAACCTTGTGGGAAGCACAGAGTTAAGGTCAGGATCTGCTTATACAACAAATATTTACATAATCATACAAATCATGCAAACATAAATCTAAACTCGGATCATTTTGTCTTTTTATTGCGGTTAAACCCCAGTTTTCCAGCAATATAAAGCTTAACTAACATTTACTAACATTGTGGACTGGAAATCAGCTTCAAAACTTAGATTTGTGTATCAAAAGACATTACGAATGTCAACGGAAATTCGTAAAATAAGTGGGTCTACATCTAGTTCAACAAGTTAGGTTAAATGCACAACAAATCACTGGACATTAAGAACAGCCAGGAGAACGTATGGCCGCCCTGAATCAATATAATCCCATTAGAATACACACTTCATTTATTTAATGCAGTTACAGGTAAAACCAACACACACGCTCATACCATTCAATCTGGTTACATTCCTGTGGGCCAGAGATACACCTTCACATTTTATTTCCCTGCTAGAGGTCAACATCAAACCGGTGGCTTAAAGGAAATCTCTAAAAATAGTCAACTGTTTTTGGACATTCTGGTCAAAGGTTCCGCTCACCTTTGCTCACGCGGTGAAACGCCGGAAGAGAGGGAAACGGGCTGGGGTGCTGGTACGTCTTCGCCAGCGTGGACTACGAACACCGTTACCTGGAATATTTCTCTCTAACGTGCGCTCACTTCCCAACAAAATGGAGGAACTACAACTGCTGTTGGGGAAAAACAGGGACTTTTATTCATCGGCAGTTTTGTGCTTCACGGAGACGTGGCTTTGTGGATTAATACCGGACTCTGCGCTGCAGCTGGCAGGATTCCAGCTCTACAGAGCGGACAGAGACATGAAACTCTCTGGCAAAGCGAAAGGTGGAGGAATCTGTTTCTACCTCAACAGTGGTTGGTGCAACGTTGTGACAGTGATTCAGCAGCACTGTTCTCCAGACCTGGAAGCCTTCATCATAAACTGTAAGCCTTTCTATTCCCCCCGTGAGTTCGCTTCGTTCATCCTGATTGGTGTTTACATCCCGCCGCAAGCTAACGTGCAGGTCGCACAGCGCATGCTCGCCGACCAGATACTGAGTGTGGAGCGGACCAACCCGGACTCCTTAGTTATCGTCGTTGGTGACTTTAACGAAGGTAATCTCACCCACAAATTCCCCAAATATAGACAGTTTATAAAATGTCCGACCAGAGAGGACAACATTCTGGATCACTGTTACACCACCATCAGAGACGCTTATCACGCCGTCCCACGTGCTGCACTGGGCCAATCCGACCACATCATGGTCCACCTGATTCCTGCATACAGGCAGAAACTAAAGCTCTGCAAACCTGTGGTGAGGACGACAAGGAAGTGGAGCAGTGAGGCTGTGGAGAATCTCCAGGCGTGTTTAGGCTGTACAGACTGGGATGTGTTCAGGACTACTACCAACAGTCTGGACGAGTACACAGAGGCTGTGACTTCCTACATCAGCTTCTGTGAGGACAGCTGTGTACCATCATGCACCAGGGTGAGTTACAACAATGGCAAACCCTGTTTCACAGACAAACTCAGAAGGTTAAGACTGGATAAGGAAGAGGCCTTCAGGAGTGGGGACAAAGACATTTACAGAGAGGCAAAGTACAAGTTTGGCAAGGCAGTGAAAGAGGCCAAACGACTGTACTCTGAGAAGCTCCAAAACCAATTCTCAGCCAACGACTCTACGTCTGTCTGGAAACAAGCTGAAAGCCCCCCACTCCATCAACGACCGACGCCTCGCCAACGACCTGAAAGAGTTCTACTGCTGCTTTGAAAGACAAAGGGACGGTCTTGTAACCATCCCCCACGACACCCCCCAACACCTGTAGCCAAAATCCACCACCCCCACCTCCCCAACCTCAAGAGGGGCCTTGGCACCTCCAACCCCCACCCTGAAGTTCCCCCCCACCAGCCCCCTACCCACACCAGGGTAGGGGGCTGGTGTGGGTAGGGGGCTCTTTCCATCCAGGAGAGGGAGGTCAACAAACTCTTCAGGAGACAGAACCCCCGGAAAGCTGCTGGACCGGATTCTTTCTCACCAGCCAGCCTGAAGCACTGCGCTGATCAGCTGTCTCCAGTCTTCACAGACATTTTTAACACCTCACTGGAGACATGCCAGCCTGCTTCAAGTCCTCCATCATCGTCCCTGTTCCCAAGAAGCCAAGGACCACAAGGCTTAATGACTTCAGACCCGTCGCCCTGACCTCTGTGGTGATGAAGTCCTTTGAGCGCCTTGTGCTCTCACACCTAAAAGACATCACCTACCCCCTCCTGGACCCCCTGCAGTTTGCCTACAGAGCCAACAGGTCTGTAGATGATGCAGTCAACTTAGCCCTTCACTTCATCCTCCGGCACCTGGACTCCACAGGAACCTAAGCCAGGATCCTGTTTGTGGATTTCAGCTCTGCCTTCAACACCATCGTCCCAGTTCTGCTACAGGAGAAGCTCTCCCAGCTGATTGTGCCCGACTCCACCTGTAGGTGGATAACTGACTTCCTGTCTGACAGGAAGCACTGCGTGAGGCTGGGGAAGCACGTCTCCGACTCCCTGACCATCAGCACTGGTTCCCCCCAAGGCTGTGTTCTCTCTCCTCTGCTCTTCTCCCTGTACACCAACAGCTGCACCTCCAGTCAACAGTCTGTCAAGTTTCTGAAGTTTGCGGATGACACCACCCTGATCGGACTCATCTCTGATGGTGACGAGTCCGTGTACAGATGGGAGGTGGACCATCTGTTGTACTGCTCTCGCACCCAATACTGCTCTATATTTACTCACTCACTTAAAACTGTGCACATATATTTATATTATATTGTAGATATGTTTATACTGTGTAATTTGTACTGTATTGCACCGACTACGCCAAAACATATTCCTTGTATGTCCAAAAACGTACTTGGCAATAAAGCTTTTCTGAATCTGATTCTAATGAAGACAGTTTTAAGGGTCTCCAGTTTTATTTTGACCTCATTTATGAGCGCTTGAGACGCAGAGCGAATTACATAAAACCTTTGTCTCCGCTTTGAGGCGCGTGTAGGTAAATCATTTTACTACCAGCTGCTTGTTGACATTAAAATACTTTGCCATCCTCATTTGTCTGGCAAATCGTAATTACCGATCAGCCTCTCCTGACCCCTGCCTCTCGACCTCTCTTCTGTCAAAAGTAGGCGAGGAGAAGGGAGGGGCTGGTAAAGCGGTCAAGCCTAGGCTGCGAGCCTATAAATCTAAATCACAGGCCGGGAATGATGGCAAAAGGCAGGAGCAGGAGCAGAGAACGGCTACAATAGCTACAATGGCAAGAGACAGGCAGAGATTGGAGAACAGATGACTTAGACAATAAGCCTTTGGGGGTCAGGAATAAGGTCAGGGTTTTTTTTTAAAGCAGAGTTGGAAGGAAAACAAATTCTGTGATCAAAATCTAAAACATTTGTCTGCTCCTAAAAATACTACTTGGTCCAGTTTTGTGAAGATTCTGCAGCCACTCATACTGTGTGTGAATATAACCATGACTCCTTGCGCCATTGTTGACATTGTTGACATCTGGCTAAGAAGTTGATGGTTTTCTTCTGGAGCTGGTGACAAATGGATCCTGAGTGTAGAACAGATGGACTCAATGAAAGGCAGACAAATGCTGAACCACAACAGTAGGAAAGCATTGAGTGTTATAAACCCAGACACCAGGCTTCCCCCTGGTCGTTAGCTCAGCTCTGGCTCTGCCAGCCCGATAATCGGTCGTCCTACAGGAAAGGAAGGGATCTGTAATCTGGGTGACGTGGATTAGGACGGCAGCCTGCACCGGAGAAATATCCCTGTTCGCTCTCAATCTGGCATGATAGTCATCTCATTAACTTACTGAATAAATCAGGGCAAAGAAGGCAAATGCTGCATGACAGTGACCTCATGAAGACTGTGCAATTAAACCCCAGAAACATAATGAATGATGTTGCATAATCCTGTAGAGAAATTACAGAACATACAAAAAATGCTTCCCAGCTTGTTGTTTTGATTATTCTTATCTGGTGATGGATATGTCTGCAACAGATTAAGAGTCACAACTTAAGGTACTAAAAGGAAAATGCAGTGCCTTGCAAAAGCTTCCCTTGAACCTTTCCACATACGTTTGTGTCGGCAGTCTTGCTAAATCAATAGTTTGTAGAATCAGGTTTCATTTAACTATAGCTGCAGTCATCTACAGACTTTGACTGGGCCGTTTTAACACATGCACCAACCATTGTAGATCTGGCTGTGTGTTTAGGATCGCTGTCCTGCAGGAAAGTAAACCTCCACCCCAGTCAGAAGTCTTCTGCAGCCTATAACAGGTTTAATTCCAGGGTCACCTTGTGTTAAGCACCATCCAACTGACCAGCTTTGCTGTCCCTGCTAAAAAAAAGCATCCCCACACCATGATCCCCCGATCTTACCGTAGGGATGGTGCATGTTAGCTTTCTGCCACACACATCATTTTGCATGTAGGCCAAAAAGCTCAACTTTGACCCCCATCTGACCAGAGCACCTACCTCCACCTGTTTTTATGGCTTTTGGCAAACTGCAAAGGGACTTCATATATATATTCATTTTCCAAAGAGAGTCAATTCAATTCAATTTTTGAATTGAATTTACTCTCTTTGGAAAATGAATGCTGGATTGAACAGTTCTCTATGACCAAAGCTTGGGATGTTATTTTATAACCCAACCTTGCTTTAAAGTTCTCCATCACTTTCTCCCTAACCTGTCTACTGAGTTCCTTGGCCTTCATGATGCTGATTTTATACTGAGATTAAATTACACAAAGTTGGGCTCAATTCACTCATTATGGGACTTCTGACTGCAGTTGACAGCACTGTATTTTATTTAGTGGGATCAGAATAAAGGGGACCTTCTGCTTCACAATCATGCCTTACTTTGTGTTGGTCCGTCACAAAAAAATCCAATAAAATACATCAAAGTTTGTTTCAACATGAAAGAGCTTAAGGGGTGTGAATACTTAGGCTTATTGGAATACAGAGTACCACTAAACTGTGCTTAAATCTTATCTTTATAGTGCAATTTAAACATCGCAAAGAGAGAACCCCACAGGAATAATAACACTGAAGTTTAATGTAATAAACTGATTAAAGTGAAATTTACTTGTGCAATTTGCAGGAGGGGTTTTATCCACACAGTTTTGCACCGAGCAAGCCAAGCTCAACTCAGCACTTTGCGTGAAATATCTCTCTGCAGTTTAATTTAAAAAAGTGAGTTCAACCACATTGTTGGGTCACAGTTAGAACTCATGACCCAAATCCAACACAAATGAGTCTTAAACACATGCAACATGATGTCGTGCAATAGCTTTTTGGAAATTATTGTTTACGACTGGAACGCCAAGTCTTTTCTTATGGGTGCAAATGCTTATGACTTCTACAATAAGTGATTTTTTATTAAACAAGAAAAGCAGATGACTTCCTGCCGTATCATTCCTCCTCCTCTTCTGCAGCTCCATGCTAATTATCCAAACATTTCCATCTGAAAGTCATTGCCTGAAACCATGCACAGCATGTGCTGCCATGTTCAAGTGAAAACGCTTATGACTGCTGCCTCCACTAACGCGATCAGCAGCCTTACAGAACCAGAGACGGGTTTATTGCCCATTACATCTAAATGGGGGTGTCAGAAATAAAGAAATATTACATCGCTAGCATACCAAAGGCAAATAAATCTATTTTTACACACCCGTTTTCAGCCACGCAGACTGGAAAGAAATGTTTAATGTATTCCTGTGCACCTCAAGCAAACACAGACACACAACCTTTGAAGTGTTCCCGATGGGCGCTGGTCCTGCAGCGCTATTAATTGCATAGTCTTATCTGAGCGGCCCAGGACCGCTGTGGGGAGTTGGGTAAGGGTGGCGGTGGCTGGAGGGGAGGGGGGGAATAAACAGGGTGTGTGTGGGCGGGGTGGCTTGAATCAGCTCTCATCCCACGGGGAGACTCCCTGGAGAGCGAAAACCTGACACACACCTGCACGCAGATTTCTCTGTGGCACACACACGTTTTATAGAAATCGGTGGCCGACATGTCAGGGCTGGCCATTAACAAAATGAGGCAGTATTGTTGAGGCTGGGACGTGACTCGGATGCACAATCAGAGAACACAGCAGACAGATCCTGTGTGTGTACATTCAGCATTCATGATATAATACACCTACACTGCCTTCCTTTGAACCATCAATCAACTGTTTACAGCGTTAGCGAGAAGGCGGCCGGACGACTGATGCATCACTGTGCTAATTTGTTTACTTTCCTTAAGAGGATACATGACAGCAGAATTAATTAGGACACGTGGGGCCTAAATGAGCAGGACAAAACAGCAAACTTCACACAAATAAGTCAAAATAACCTCATCAATCAGGCTGTTACTCATAACCCTCAGAGCATCCTTGACTGGACGTCTGTCAGATGTGTGTGTAGTGGTGTTGGGGGAGCAAATCTGTTGGGTAGATTGTTCCGTTGATTACAGGCCAGCCAAGCCTTCTTCCCTTCCTCTAGTCTTCACTGTAGACCAAGGGTTTAATTACGGACTGGATGTAAAGAGCAACGCAAAGATTAATCCTGAACGTATGGATGACATATAAACACTAGAAGAGGGTTGCTTTGATTCTACTCTTATGATCCAAGGAGTTTAGGATCAAGAAGCACAGGCTGCATTATGATCAGGCCGGCCTTTCTTTAATCAGTATTTCTCAAACCATCTGCGAGGCAGACTGGTCTCTCCACTTATTCAGTTTTAAGCAGATCAAACAGACATGATGAAAGGCTTCCTCCAATCAAGACATGAAAACACCACTATCTTCTTGGTTAAAAAGCTCATGATTCCTTCTCTTCATAATCCACTCCTCCTCAACAAAAGTTTTCATTAAGTCTGAAGAGCAGAATCTGAAGAACAATCTTCATTTATATTTAATGAGATTAAGCTTTGTCCTGATGGCTTCCAGTGGAATAAGCGTCTTAGACCAATCTGTTTAAATCTGATTAGAAGTGTGTAAAGAATCACATTTGGAACTACCGGGCACCTAAAACGCCTAGACAAAAAAAAAAAAAAAAGAGGGACTCTTGGTGTCCTTGATTATAATCTGCATGGAAACAACTACTGCTCCAGGGACCTGCCTGTTATAACCTCCCCCAGTCATTGCCGTAACAACCTGAGGCAACACCATTATCCAAACCACCTGGGAGCCACAATTTCATCATCTGGGTAGTTTGCTTTGGAGACGGAACTGGGTTAGCTGAGTGTGTGGATGTGTCAGGGGTTTATAGGGCTTAAATGAAGGTTAAGTGTAATCGTTGAATCATTCTGCCAAGTAAATCAGTCCTGATGTCTTTATCCAACTTGAAACAACTTCATGGAATACACAGCTTTTATACCTTAGCCACCCGTTTCAAAAGGTACACAAATTAATTCAAAATCCCATTCAAAAATACAGGCCTGCAGAATATGCAATATCAGCGCGTTTGTGATTAATTCTTGAAGTGTAATATTTGTTGGAGATTATATTTCAATTCTCAGAACTTTGTGTGACAATGACAATCAGAATCAGAAAAGCTTTATTGCGAAGTAATTGGTGCAATACAACACAAATTAAACAGTATAAACCTATCTATAATATAATATACATATATGTGCACAGTTTTAAGTGAGTGAGTAAATATAGAGCAGTATTGGGTGCGAGAGCAGTACAACAGATGGTCCACCTCCCATCTGTACGCGGACTCGTCACCATCAGAGATGAGTCCAATCAGGGTGGTGTTGTCCGCAAACTTCAGAAACTTGACAGACTGTTGACTGGAGGTGCAGCTGTTGGTGTACAGGGAGAAGAGCAGAGGAGAGAGAACACAGCCTTGGGGGGAACCAGTGCTGATGGTCAGGGAGTCGGAGACGTGCTTCCCCAGCCTCACGCGCTGCTTCCTGTCAGACAGGAAGTCAGTGATCCACCTGCAGGTGGAGTCGGCCACACTCAGCTGCGAGAGCTTCTCCTGGAGCAGAACTGGGATGATGGTGTTGAAGGCAGAGCTGAAATCCACAAACAGGATCCTGGCGTAGGTTCCTGTGGAGTCCAGGTGCTGGAGGATGAAGTGAAGGGCTAAGTTGACTGCATCATCTACAGACCTGTTGGCTCTGTAGGCAAACTGCAGGGGGTCCAGGAGGGGGTCGGTGATGTCTTTTAGGTGTGAGAGCACAAGGAGCTCAAAGGACTTCATCACCACAGAGGTCAGGGCGACGGGTCTGAAGTCATTAAGCCTTGTGGTCCTTGGCTTCTTGGGAACAGGGACGATGGTGGAGGACTTGAAGCAGGCTGGCATGTCTCCAGTGAGGTGTTAAAAATGTCTGTGAAGACTGGCGACAGCTGATCAGCGCAGTGCTTCAGGCTGGCTGGTGAGACAGAATCCGGTCCAGCAGCTTTCCGGGGGTTCTGTCTCTTGAAGAGTTTGTTGACCTCCCTCTCCTGGATGGAAAGAGCCGTCCCTGGTGTGGGTAGGGGGCTGGTGGGGGGGAACTTCAGGGTGGGGGTTGGAGGTGCCAAGGCCCCTCTTGAGGTTGGGGAGGTGGGGGTGGTGGATTGTGGCTACAGGTGTTGGGGGGTGTCGTGGGGGATGGTTACAAGACTGTCCCTTTGTCTTTCAAAGCAGCAGTAGAACTCTTTCAGGTCGTTGGCGAGGCGTCGGTCGTTGATGGAGTGAGGGGCTTTCAGCTTGTTTCCAGACAGACGTAGAGTCGTTGGCTGAGAATTGGTTTTGGAGCTTCTCAGAGTACAGTCGTTTGGCCTCTTTCACTGCCTTGCCAAACTTGTTTCCATTTCAAACTTTCCTACTTTTCCAGATATACATTTCCCAATTTTCCCAACAATTTTAAGAATATTCTGCACATAAGAGTTTTAAACATTTACCCTGGAGATCCTGATGCAGTTGACAGGTTTTATTATCTGAATGTTTCCCAAATAATAAAACAGGAAGCTGAAGGTGGATTCTGATTCAGGAAGGTGGTAAAGGGCGGTTTCACTGCTTTTTCTGGCATCTGAACCAACCTAAATCAGACACATTTTAACCTTTAAGGTACCATTGGGCCCTAATGTGTACATTTTGTGAAGATTGTCAATATATCCGTTATTTTAAAAGGTTAACTGTATGAAACATTGCCAGGATATTTAATTTTTACTTTTAATCTTAAAATTCACTGATTTGCTCTATTGTACTGTGTATAGAATAAGAGATTTTGAAGTGTGCCTAACACTCTTTACCATTGGAACTAGTTTGGGCCTATTGACTCCTATTAAAATGTGGATTTATCCCTTTGCTGCATCATGCCCTGACTGCATCATGTAACGGTTCTGTTGGTTTTGCACCAGTAGGTGGTGTTCACTTTAACAACACATCAACATACTAAGAAAGAAGAACAGCCATTTCTCCCCGCTGTTTCATACTTTTGTATTTTTTGTTTTGCCAAGAAAAAGGTGGGTACAAAATAAGGCTCTCTGCTCCATGGTACTTCCTACCAATCGTGTCCATTAGAACCCGCTGTGGGGGCATTTCATACACATCTTAACTTGTGATAAAGTCATTTTCTATGATCTACTTAGTCTACTGTGAGACATTGTGGCTCTATGTCCATTCGATAACATCTACAAACAGGTTGCCCAAATGTTTTAATAAACAGTTTCAATTCAATTTAAATGGCCCAGGTATACGTTCTGCATGTCAGGGAAATAATCCCAGCAGGTCAGTGAGTCCCTACCCCCTTTCTAGGATTTGTTTTAAAATTTGACTCTTCACACTCTATACATGATCCTTTTGAAATGCTGCCATCAGGGAGATGGTACCGCAATAACGAAGCCTGTTGTGTTTCATATCATCTATTTAATGACTTTTCACAGCAACATTTTCTAGATCTCATGTCTTGTTTATTTGTACTGCTGTTTAATATACAATCAAATGAGATTAAATTGATTTATTTGACTGTAGTAAAAATGATCATACTAAAAAAATAAATACCTAAATATCTTATTAGGGGAAGATTTTAATTAAGTCTGAAGTAATTTACATCAGAAATGAATAAGGAGGTCTGTCCCTGTTGCTTCAAATGAGGGATTTTCCACCTAATTTCCTCCAACAACCTGCAGCAATGCACACGTGCAGACTTGACTCGTTTACATCACTTCTATTTGTAGCACAGAAGGCGGATGTCGGCCCCTATCCGGAAAATCAAACCGGAAACAGATCTGGCAACAGCAGGACACCATCAGGATTCCTACTCCGCTTGTTCAGGCTAATCACCATCTTACCAACTCAGCTATGTAATGCTCAATCTGTCAAACAGCTCTTACTTTTTATAAAATCAACTTTAAATGCTGACTGAAGCCAGGGAATAGTAACAGATTCTGACAACATTCACTTGGAGTTACCTGACCTTAATTTTTCACATGACCGTCATTATTTATTTACACAAGGAACTTTTGCTGTAAAGGAAAACATTGAAAACAAACAGTGAGGAGGATGAAGAGATGGAAAGAAAGGCGTGTGAGAAATAACAGACACCAACAGTGAGCGGCCTAATTATAGTGCAGGCACCTGGGGAAGGCCATGCCGGCATGGCAAGACTGAAATCCCGGGATGGTGAAAGGAGACAGGATAAGAAACGTGCAAAGATCACATCACTTCTGCTACCAAATCAATACACGCTAAAATGAATACTAGTTAAGATTAACTGGATGGACATTTAAAAATATTTTGTATAATCTGTGTATAATAATACGTAAATAAATACAAGTCTTTTTTTAATTATGAATCAAGATTAAATGAACTGTTATTTTCTATGTTTACAACCTTTGACCTATAAACATCTCCAGCTTCTGAAACAGGTGCCACAGAGCATCATAACACAACACATGCCTTCTTTGACCTTTACCCTATACATTGTAGTCCTCAAACAGGGGTCTACAACCTGTGGCTCCAGGGCCACACGTGGCTCTTTAGTTGCTCCACTAGGGCTCTTAATAACCTTGATGAGGAATATTTTTTTTGTTTTATATCTTTTCTATATGTTTTCATGAAATATTTGCATAGAACCTATACAACAAGATGAGAAGAATAGTACAAGGATTATATGTTCTATTAAAATCCGAAAGGAAAACATTATTAATTATTATTGATCATGTCTAATTAATAATAATGACAACATACCTATAGTTTATGAAAGGTCTGTCACATGAATAAGAACTCATCTGTTACTGCAACATATGACACAATGAAGCTCTGACTGCGACGGACTCTACGGTGAGCAGAGGGAGGTAAATGCTTTCAGACGAAGGATTTGTGGGTGAATAATGTGAGGGTGCGGCGTCCTTGATGATAAACCAAAGCCTGGATCTGTTCCTGCTGCAGAGCATCTGCACAAGTCAGAGAGGGTTGGTTCTCAACTTATTACTCCAATTGTGTTGCAACAGCCGCTTACTCGGCAGCAGTGGATGAAAAAATAGAGACTTCATGGTGAACTCCTGATTTGTACAGATGGAAACAACCATGACATGATAATGAATGCTTCTTCCTTGAGGGGAATTTGATGGAGTTTCAGAAGAGGAAGTGGAGAAAACTACTAGGAAGGAAAGTAAATGTTTGACCTTTATAAAATGGAAGCAACCCTCAACACCAGAATTTAAAATCAACTCTACTATTTAACAGATGCATTTAGCAGCTGAACCCCCAGCATTTAAGACTGCTGCAGCTTCATCGGACCTTGATTTTAGTCTTCTAATTAATAAAACCAGAAGAACTCCACCGTCTCTGACTTTATATTATAAAATACTTGATGGATCAAGTTAATTCTCCCTCATGTTTACCCTCTGTTTTATTCAGAGGCCATGTTGCAGAGCACAAAGCGAGCCTTTGAGTCACCAACTGGCTCATAACCCGTGAAATCAGCACTACTGGATTCCTAATGTGCTTTCAAAGCACAAAAGAACACAAACACACCATGAGCTTAAAAAGTCAACTTACAATGACAAAAACAAGGCCTGCTTTCAGACTGGTATGCCAGTTGGCTTAAGGGTTAATGCTGCAGACAGCAATGAAGATGACCAACATGATAAAAAAAATATTTTCATAGCCAACATTTAGTGCTCCCTTGAAAACATGGATATGGAAAGCGGGAAAACCAGAACTCAACAGTACAAGCACTCTGCTTCAACGACAACGTATTATTTAACCCATAAGATATACCCCACCTTAGCTTGAGGTGCCTCACACTTCTCTAAAAGCCGTGTACTTCCTGTACCAGGAAGGGGTTTGGACCCGTGAAATTATGGTAGTAATCATCAAGATTGTTTCAAACTCCTCCTGGTCCCACAGGAAACATAATAAATAAAAGGAAACATCTTCTCATTTGGAATGCCATAAATGTACTCAAATTAAACCTATAATACTATAATATTTCCTGGACATATGATAATACACCTCTTTCCATTTCTCATGGTTCTAATTGCTGTTTGCATGTTTCCAATTAAACATGAGAGTGTGTGACCTCTAAACAAAACAAAATTAAGAGTGGTCACATTTTCTTACGGTAGACAATGACTACAGAAAAATACAAATCATTAGCTGTCAAAGAGGGGACAAAATGCTCCCAAGGTGAGGACAAAGTGACGTATGGACAGTATGAAACGTCCCATGAAAGACAGCTTCTTTTTCTGCATGAAAGATACGAAGCGACCCAAAATGTCAAAATACGAAATAGCGAGCATGATAAAACAGGCAAAGAAAATCCAGTTTACTATGTTTGTTGTTTTACTGCCATCTTATTCCAACCCATTTTTTCACCATTTTTATTTTCTATATAAAATGTGGTTGGATCCAAATCTAGAAAAACCATAAAAAACAAAGCGGCGTAAAACAATATCCGAAAAACCAATTGATCCCGTTGGGCCCTACGACTCCGTTGTCCCAAAAAAACAGGAAAAAGAAAATTAATATGCCATCTCAAAAACCACTAAACACTATGTACATACCAGCCAATAGAGCACGAAGTTTAAAAATGGCACAGATGACAAGGATCCAGCAGTGACAATAACATTTGTCCAATCTGACCATATGGTCTATAGAAATATAACACGGTTGATTCCGAGCCATCAGTGACGATCAAATACAATAAAGCCAACACTTGGCTCAGCATCATTTCTGGAAATTCAGGTATTTATTTTGCTGTTGTACAATTATCTCAACTGAAAACAGCAGATTTTACCCAGGGACATCCTGCTGCTGGTCACCACTAGGAGGGGGACCAACAATAGGAAATGGAGTAAGTTTTTCTAACATGAAGAAAAATAGTGGTTCCTCCACAAGGGCATAGGTGAATTTACAGATGAATTGGTGGTTTCACAATTAATAATTTATTCAATACAATAAAATTGAAAAAGTATTACTGATGACTACAAAAACCCAAAAATATCCACATCTGAGAACCGGAAAGCGTTCCCCAAAACCCACAAGCGATAAAAACATAGGAAATAAAAGCTTAAAGATTTTTATCTCTAGACATTACAACCATTTCCTCGTCACGCTTGGCAACTGACAATAAAAAGTGAAATAGCTTCTCTACCTTTCCCGGTAGTTTTAAGTGATAAAGCGTAAACTCTCACACTAGCACTGGTGCTGCATTTCAGTTTTAAAGGCAAAGTTCAAACTCACTCTTCAAAAGCAGCCAAAAGGTTTTATTTAAAGACATATTTATAGCAAAGATACAAGCAATGTTGTTGAAAGCAAGCGGAAATCTCAACAGTTATACGAGATAAACTGGTGTCAAGTGGATTCCTTCTTCAGAGACCTGAAACTGCAGTGTGAGCAGCAGAGAAGGTGCCAGAATGAGAAACACTGGCAGCACCAGCAGCCATAATGGCATTAGGGCCTTCAGGATAAGAGGAGAAGGCTGGTCCGCCCCAGGCTGAAAGACTGCAGTATCCACACAAACAGACAGTGCACCCATCCAAGAGGCATTTCCCAAATGCTCAAACACACAAAGGCTGGCATCCAGCTCCCACGCTCCACAGCACAGCCTTCTCTGTGCAGGAAACGCAGCTTCCTGCAGTTGTGTGTTCAAAAACTTGCAACATCTCCTTTCAACTCAGATTAAATCGTGTTCAAATTAATTCTGAGCTTTTAAGCAGCTAATCACACTGTATCACTGCTGCCTTTGAAGTTGCGAAAGTAAATACTGGATTTCAAAAAGCACCAACCATCTGCAGTGACCTCAGAAATGTACTGTGAACAAAGCAAATGTTGATACCTATTCATTCCAAGCCCACTGATTACAGACTGCGAGGAGGAAACTGTGAAGATCAGTGTCCTGATTTCACCTCAGACAAACATAGGTCAAAATGGCACTGCACTAGTAGCAGCACTAGATATTAAAAGACATGTACATTTATTTATAAGCTTTAATGCAATCCAGACATGACCACAGAAAACACTGAACTCCGGCTTGCAAATTCAACAACATACTATACACTTGTGGTGATTAAAAAGCGGGATTTCTCCAACAATGGGCAATTGTTGCTGTAATGTCTTAAAAAAATAAACAATTAAGCTCTACATGTTTTGAAGGAGCTATTATCTTGCTTTTATATCCTTCCTTTTCACCCTTAAATCATTCAGTTGTGGTCTATGTAAAGAAGAACTGCAATGCTTTGGTTTGAACTCCTTGTTATTGTAGCTCCACAGCTCTTTTAGCTGTTCTGGGGTGCATCTGAGAAGTGACTTGTTGCGGTGCCGTCTCTTTAAATGCTAATGAGGCACTTCATACCCCGCCAACCACCAAGTCAAAGAACGCTCCACTTTGACCCGTTCGGCCATTTTTGTAGTTTGATAGCAGAAATACAATTATTTAGCCGCAAAGATACAAGACAAAAAACGGCAAAAACAATGCAAAACTGTTTATGTACGATTCAAAACATGTGGGGGGGGGGAGACGGACGGTGTAATGAATTGTGGGGGTAATACACCCAACAACCGAACCGAACTTATCCTCTTTCAGCGTCGGCATACTTGAGTTTGGACTACAAAATTGCAGTGACAAATAAATATGGTGGTTAAGCGAAATTGATCAGCCGGAAGTTCATGAACCTTATTTAGCTGTTCTGCAGCAAATATTGTGACATTAACAGTTGGAAAAACGTAAGATGATAGAGAAAATTGAACAGACTGAAAAATATGACCAAAACAGGACATAAAGATAACTCCACAGCACCTAGCGAGACTAAATTCAACTCCTGCAGACTCCAAGTACACAACAAAATGTATTTAAGGACTAAAAAAGTGGATTTTGCACGATATGTTTCCTTTAAGTATAGTTTTGATAGGGAATTATATCAACCTTCTATGATCAGTGAAGGCTGTCCTAAACATCAGTTGCTGTCAAAAAAAATCCATCCCATTTATTATTAATAAAACTGCTTTATAACACTGTTTTTAAATGTGTTTGTTTTAAGTTCATATAGAGATGCTGGACTGTCCTTGGATTGTTAGGGTGTGCTAAATTACAAAAAATACTAAATACTACTAAGTATAAATGACTTTAGGAGCTGAAGATATACATTAAACTAATAGATTATTCTAATTTGTGTTACTTTTCTATTGAAAGATTTTATAGTTTACCAGTTACCATTTTAGCTCCAGTTTGTTATGGATGTATGATTCTGTGGCCTTTTCTAATCATCTCTTTGCTGCCCTAATTAAATATATCTGCCCTTGTTGCACCACTCACTGCTACAGCTTACACACCTTACACCTCACACACTTACAAAAATAAAAGCAGGACTCACGCTCCATTCTTTGTTCCTCTCGGTTCATCCCTAAGATGGGCTGAGGGGGGGCCCGGTACCGAAGGTGAATGTCACTCTGTATCTGTTCAATTGTATACTCTGTACACTTATCATTTTGGCATTAAATCTTGATTTTATAGTTACCCATTTCTCATTATTTCACAAGGTAAATTCTTTGCTGGTTGGGTCTCGGAACTGGAGAGAAACGGACCCGGTGATGCACAGGGAGGAAAGAGAGTCAAAACTCCCATTTTACAACAAGTTGCTTGATTGATGATTATGCTACTGGGTGCAGCATCCCCTTTTTAGTTTATATTGTGGGTTGCAGTTTCAAGTGTGCATACTAATTTTTTTTTTTTAGCTTTTATGTTTTTAAGATCTGTATACTAAAATGTATTGATTTGATGATGGCTAATTAGTCCACACACGATCCAGGTTCAATCAAAAGCTGGAATCAATTTATATCGTAATTCAGGAATTATTTATAACCTTAAATTTGGAAAGGAATGCAAGTTGCTTTTTTAAGGCAGTCTCTGTTTAAGCTTAAAAATCATATTTATAAGTCAGTCGTAATAAAATTAAAGTTTAGTTCACTGATAGATGAAGTATTAAAAGTGTTTGGGATTCTTGAAATAATTTCAACTTTACTAAAATATTTTCGGCCAAATCGAGTGAGATCTTTACACATTTCAGTGACGTCACAGGTGACTGACGTGCCAGAAATTGACATTATTTTTATGGTGTACAACCACAGAGCGGTAGTCTTTGCAAAAATACTTGAAACAATACATAAGCAGTAATGGTTTTAGAAACAGCTCTTACATTACATCATTGAATTCAACTTCCCCTCTACTAAACTTTTAATAATGTGAGCGAAAGGCGTGAATGAAAGGGAACGTGATGTTTAAATCTCCTGCTGGCTTCCCAGCTTCCCGAGCCTCCATAAATGGTGCAGTGCACCGCCGCCATCTTACCTCTCCGTTCTCTAACCGTGTGACTGAAATGTGACGAGGGGCGTCGGTAATGTTTGTATCCCAAATTAACCGTCCTTTTTACGACCTCGTCGCTTTAATTCAGAGCAAAATCGCGCGTATGAGACAACTAAGTAGAAATACTTGTTTCCATAAAAAAATAAAAATCACACACCCGCTCTCCAATATGAGCCCACGGGATATGGAAAAATGAGACCAAACGCGTTTATTCGCTCTGGAAATTCAGCCCAATGAGAAGTAAATTGAGTTTTCAGGACCACAGCGTTTATGGATATATTCTCAGCGTTATGAATGGTGGCATAAAGGACACGTTTGTATCTCAGTAAATCAGATATATGAAGAAACTGTTTAAAATAAAGTGGGAGAGCGTGATATTCTCCTCTATAACACTGATAGAACAGAGGTTTAACGCACGACTTTGACAAAACACATGTCGCTGGAAAACGACAGAAGGCATCTTTACGTGTTATTTTATCATCTACCGTTTTTAATAACATTAGATATGGCCACAGACGGTAAAATTCCCCTACATTTTCCAATTTCAGTATCCTTAAAAACCAGCAAACCTACGCTATCAACCTTTAACACTTCCGGTTAAACCTTCACCGTAAAACAACCATAATGGACGTTGTTAAAAAAAACAACTATCCAGCACTAGTACATTAAGAAAACATTATACTTAATCTCCCGTATCATACCAAATATCCACATGAACCCGCGATTAACTGCAGACTTCATCCTATTTTTCTAACTCTGAAAAACATTTAGCTTTAATTTTAAAAGGCACGACCACTTCGCTTCCGGTCGTATTGTTAGCTAACTCGTGTTGGCTGAATTGAGACGGCAACAAAACAATATGCTCGAAAAATACTCATTCGGTTGTTTTTTTTTTTTTAAAGAAAAAACATATTCCTTACCGCCACAGCAAGGGCCGAGGCCACCCAAACCAGCAGCAGTGAAGCCACTCGGTCTTCCATGTCGTTTGGCGAAAGCAACGCTCCTAAAGGCAGCGTTTTGTAACGTATGAGTCGGTGTGCTCTCCGCCGGTGACTCCCGCTGTCTGATGGTGAGCGATCCTGAAGCTGCACAGCTGCTCGGAGTCGGATCACCTGACCGCAGCCCAACGCAGCCTCCCATTCTCACAATGTTATCACCCCAACCCACTTGGTTTTTTGTTTTTTTTACTTTAATTCGCGCACCTACTCTGGCAAATTCGCCCGATTTAACCTTTTTATTTTCACGCTAAAACAAATGTTTTATAAATATTTTAAAGGGACTAGCCAGACTGTGCTGTAAAGTCAATCAAATTAGTGTTATATTTACTTTGTCACCGATAAAACATAATGTAATAGCCAGTTTTCCCCGGTTTGTTTTGCAATTGTTATAATTTATCTAAGTATGACATACCCTCCAAAAAAGCTCCTATGCCTCTAGTGACATCATATAAGGCAAATGATCAAAGCTCTTTCAAAGTGAGCATTTTCTGGTTGAAAATACATCAAAATAAATTACTATATAGTCCATAGAAATCTCAACCTATTTGCTGTGTTTGTATCATTTGTTTTGTTTTTCCCTTCAATCACCCGGTTCCAAATCCAAAGTGAGGAACCACCTGCACATCTTACAAAATGAACCAGAACAAACAACCTTCCAGGCACATAGAACTGTTGTTGGGGCTATAGAAGGAGGTGACAGGACCCCATAACAGAAACAAAGTTTGTTCTGAGAAAATAAACATTCCATACAAAGTAGGCAATCTCAAACCTCTCTGGTTTTGTTGTGATGGTTTTGGTGTGAGAAGCAGATGGACTAAAAGGTGGTTCTGAGCTGCCTTTTTCATTTCCTAAACGCTACCTGTATATTTAAGATTTGACGTTAGAACCCTGCAGTGGAAACCCATATTTCATAACCCAGCTGGGCCTTTATTTTTAACCTACATCTGTAAATAAGACAAAAGCACACAACTGGATTTAAAAACATTTTAAATTTACCACATGGACACTGACAGTAAAGAAACAATTATTTTCCCAACAATTCACAGTTTAAGCACAGTGAAGTCACTTTTAGTAAAAAAAAAAAAAACATTTCTTAATATCCCACATTATTTAAAATAGGGTAAAGAAAATGTCAGTATATGACAATCCAGTTTTTCTTAGCTGCCTATGGTTTAAAGTCAGCATTTTTAATACAATGGATTAAGTCAAGTCTTTCAGTTTAATACAAAGCAGGTCCAGATCTGATATATTAAATCACATAGCCTATTTCCTGTTTAAAATTGAAGTGGGGTGGCTCCAAAAAAGGAAAGAAACGAAGAGTCTGAATTTTTTTCTGACATTTTCTTCTCACTCGTGATATGAAATGATGAAAAAAACTGGTCTTCACCTTCATCAAAGCATAGCCAGCACCTTTGATGTGCACAAACGAGGGCAGAAAGTACAGGTCAGAACAGTTAAGCTGCCAACAAGTTAAGCCTTTCCGACATGATGAGGCATGTGTGCGTTTCCAATCCTGACCCACATATTTTCCTGAAATGGTTCTCTTCCTACCAGAAGTTCTGCTTCAAAGCAGCAGAAGCAGTGCAGTAAAACTGAGTATGAGGGGAGTATTCTGTTTCACTCCTTTTAGAGTTTTAATTCAGATAATTTTGGTTTTTAGTACAACAAACATGGCGAAACCATTTATGTCCACCATGTCTCTAATTTCCAGAGAAGGAGAGATCGTCCAGCCAGCTTGACCTCTGCATGGCGAGGATTCACTTGCGGGTGAAGCCGGGATAAGGAGGTGGAGGAGAGTTGTTGGCTTGCTGAGGCTGGGCTGGGGTGTAGGGTGGAGGTGGTAATGATGGTGGGTACATTTCATAGTCGTAGGTGTAGGGAGGTGGAGGACCTGGGTTTAAGAATAAAAATCACACAAATGTCAGCACTACATAATTCAGAATATTCCTTTTCTATATTTAATATGAATCAGGCTCATTTTAACCCTTAAAAATGTCCCTGCTTTGAGGTTTTCAATTAAACAATTGCATCATCTAGTGGTACAATTACAAAATTGCACTTTGAAAGAAGTGGACCAGTTCTGAAGAGAAACAAAAATTGAGGTTTTTGCTGAGCCTGTCTCCCAACGGAACCCTACCTCCCATTACTTCTCCCCCTTTCCAACAAGTCTTTCAATGACTTTCCAGATTTTTTTCCAGGCAAAATTCATTGAGTAAAAAAAAAGGTGGTTCCACCTCTGGTAACTTTGTTTTCTCCCTTTGCCTCCGGAATCAATATTGCATCTAGATCATTTTAAACCAATGGATTTGATATCTTTGGCCGAACCCGGCCATGATCTGAAATCCCAGCCCACTGTCTTGATGTCGCCCAGAAGTTGTCTTTAAAAATCAGTTTATCAACAAATTTACAGACATGTCTTAGACATTGGTCTGTGTTGGTATTGCTTGATCTCAGTGCTGTGCTTGGCACAGCTGATCATAACATCCATGTTAATAGACTGAAAAAGTAGTTGGTATTTTTTTGGTACTGTGCTAAAATGATTCAGATCATACATGGCAGAATGGGACTTTGTAACATTTGGTAATTATAAATCTGAGCAAAGAAACATTACTAGTGGAGTTCCTCAAGGCACCTTTCTTGGTCCACTTTTATTTAGTATCTATATGTTACCACTAGCTCACATTATAGGAGTACTACAACATTTTTAACCATATGCTGATGACACATAACTTTATATGTCTGTGTCACCACCTTATCACCATAATCCACAACAGCAACAAAGTCGGTGTCTGTAACGTCAGTGGGTGGATGGGTCCGAATTTCTGAGAGCTTAATGCAGAAAATTGCTTTTGTCCCCAAAATGCAAGGGTAGAGATCAGTGCTCAACTAGAGGCGAAAGTCTACAGACCATGGAAAAGTCATAGGTCAGGTTCCAGACCAACACCAAGAAAGTGGATCATGTCATGCCAGTTCCAAAATCAGGGAAGGATTGATTTAAAAAATATTGGTTTAGTCTTTGGCCTAAACGCATTTTTGAATTGTTTGTCAGGTATAAATCATGTAGAACCCTCAGATCATCAGAGACGTCCTCCCTCAGTGTTCCCTGGACCGGAACCAGACAAGGACAGGCAGCATTTAGTTGCTATGCTTCTCAGCTCTGTAACCAAATCCCTGAAAACCTGAGATGTGCAGAAATTGTTGGCTCCTTCATCAGTTCAGGACTGAAAACATTACGTTTTACTACAGTTTTCCTATTAAAGGTCAAAGGTTTACTTTATAGATTTATTAGCTAGGGGTCGGGACTCAAATTGCAAATCTGTGTCCAGATTTGCAATTTAATATTTATGTAATACTTACATTTTACTATTTTTTAGTTTATTTCTTGTTGTTAAATATCATTTTCTTTATCCCCATTTCTTTATTTTCCTGTAAAGCCCTGTGTTTATTATTGAAATAAACTTGCTTTGTCTTTTTTATGGTGTCAAATACCAGCTTAAAAAAGATCATACTGCTATCTTTGGGATACTGAACCAGAGAATTTAACACCACTACATCTGGTGTCAAGACATAATAACTTCGACCACCGTTCCTGCAAACACTGCATAAGCATTCATATTGCATCAGGTCAAGCGGTGTCTTCATGAAACAAGATCGGGGCTGCAGGGCAGTATGAAAGCAGCATGAAGGAGAAACACAGCTATGAATGAAACATTGTGAATAAATGATGAGGCAGAGGAGAAAAAATAGCAACACAAAGGCCAAGGGGTGTCACACAACACCAGCTATTAGGCACGATAATATGCAATCGTTTAAAAAGAAATGTATAAAATAATTGTTACCATTTTCTACCTTCAAGCAACAACAGAGTGTAATTAATGTGGTGAAGTATGAGTCAAGAAAATATATTATTGTTAAACTGTAACAATAATCCACTTCTTGTTCAGGAACACTTCCTGTGGCAAAGGATGGATTACCTATTATCAAACCAACTCTTTGGGCTGCTACATATTTCCACCTTTGTGGCCTCTGTGGACAGCTGGTAAGGTTAGAAGCAAGCTTATGTCCAACTCTACAAGCTGGTGTATTTTAATCAGAATATCATCAAAAAGCTAACTTATTTCAACAAGTAAAACAGAGCAAAATATATTGAGCATTTATTTCTGCTAATGTCAATACTTCCTGCCTACAGATGGTGAAACTCAAATTCAGAATATTACGTAAAGGCCAATAAAAAAGGAGCTATGGCAGAAATGTCATGACCTACACAATAGTTTATTTTTACTAACAACCTCTACAGGGAAGGGTTGGCCACAAAATGTCACTCCTAAGGAAGCTAGCTGGTCACAGAGTGCTGTGTCCAACCATATTAGTGGAAAGTTGAGTGGAAGGAAAAGGTGTGGTAGCAGAAATGTGCACAAGCAAAATGTAGGGCCTCATGATTTCTGCGATGTGGACAATGCAGATGAAATTTGTTTACCAAACAAAATGGAATCAACTAGAAAATGTTTAAATCTCAGAATTCAATCATATCATCGAGGAGGGAAAGCTCTAAAGTAGGTTCTGATGTATTTTGGCCGCTCCAGGCCCCTGTTCCTGTACTTGTTAATAATTATTAATTATAAGCATCTGGATGAAGAAACAAATAAATACAGATATTTATATACACTGTATGTGTTTTTTCTTACTGACATTAACTTTGACTTCTGTTTTAGTTCAGATATAATGACTTCTTTTTGCTAAATGTCAGAATGAGAGAGAGAGAGAACATTTTATTTCTTTCAAAATTAGAAGTTTCCATACATTAAGCTGGCTACGCTTTTAAACAATGTGAGAAAGCAGAGAGGATTTATCTGGCTTTTAGAAGCTTATGGTTAAATGTTGGCACACCTGTGATTGTATTTCAAACACACAACTTAAACTTCCTTATATGAAATCATGGGAAAATAAACTCAAATGAAACCTATAAATAAAACCTAAAAAGTATTTGAGCAACAGAAATGTGCCTTTTCCTTAAACAATATTAGTATGTCAGGCTTTATTTAATCCTTTAATGGGTGTTTAACAAGTCAGCAACCGTTTACAGGGTGGTAAACTCTTTTGGTCAAACATGGCGACCCACCTGGATAGCTCTGGGTCACAGTGTTGATGTAGGAGGTGCTGAACACACCGACCCGCGCTCCGCGCCCATTTTTCATGCACATGCACACGCAGAGGAACAGGGCTGCCACCGCCCCCATCAGAAACACCACGCCGAACACGATGCCGGAGATGGCAGTGCCCCTGGAACACACACACATACACACACAGTGAGCCATCCAGACGTGCAAGGGCCTTTCATCAGCGCTCCGTCTTCTCTGCCATCACTTCCACTGTGCTGCCATGGAAATGGACTGCCTCATCTGATCCAACTCAGCTGTGAGATGTGTGCAAATCGTGTGAGAAGAACATGTGCGCTCGATGCAGAGGAGTCTGTGAATTGGCACCCGGAAAAAACAGAAAAGGGCTCATTAGCAGGATTGTAGTAAGGCAGCCATGTCTGGCTGCTTTTGCTTTTGAGGACAAGACAGCTAACTAAAGGGTCACGAGTTAGTCTTCACAGTAAATGACGGTTTGACAGTTTGGTGAACGCACTGCAGCTTCTGCAGGGATCAAAAAGGTCAGAACCTTTGCAACGCCTTCTAGGTTGTTCAGTGACAGCTGGTATGTGAATTAGCTTCCTCTCATTTGAATCATACAGCCAGAATCCAAATCTATTGCTGTCTGTCCAGATTATTATTTTCCATCAAAACCAATTGCTGACCAGTCACTTTCCATGAAGAAAAAATTCTAAGCAACTCCCCCTCCCCCTTTTACATTTTGGGATGTCCAGGAGTGGCTGAAAGCACCAACTAACGGTATAGTGCACCGTTAGGTGATAATAAGAGGCTTCCTGGCAACCATTAAAGCATGGGTACCTTGAGTCAGCAGCCACCTGAACCAGGTATCCATCCAGCCGATTAGAAACTCTAAAAATCACATTTCACAAAGACCTCTCAATAAGAAGGGCAAGAAAACAACATAAATTCACAAAACTGAGAAAAAAGGCCAACCAGTGTTTTGATAACGTTTTCTCAGTGAGTTTACTTACGAGAGGACGTCCCCAACGTAGGCATAGTAGGAGCAGCAGAAAGGTGGCGAGCCATCACAGCAGTACTCTATGCAGCCTTCACAGTGTGCCTCACTTCCACCTGCAAACACACGTCCACTTCTTTATTAGTATTTGCTTCTCACATAAACAAATAAGCACATGTGGACGAATACAGACAGGGATGAGGACAGCCAGCTACCGTCCTCCTGAATGGAGATCTTAGGCAGCAGCAAGAGCGAAATACCTCTAGACCTCTAGTCTGATGGCTCAACAGGAATCCATTCACTGCTGCCGTGATGTAAATTTAATGATCTCATGACTCTAATGTCATTTACCCCTATTTTTAGCGAAAAACTAAAATCAAACACAGATTTAAACACTAATCCCACCACTTATCGCTATAATATTTACATTATTTCTGGTTTATAATATGAATCTGATGCTTGATCTGGTTTGGTTGAAAGAAAGTTGGGGGGTGATATGAACCAAACAGGCAATCAAGACAGTGAGGCAGACTTCTATCGTAGCACTCATTCAAGATGTGAAATTTATGAGAAAACGTTTATTTATAAAATGTGTCTAAACAATCTCTATATGGTTCATTGACGTCTAAGATAAATTTGGTGGATATTTGGTTTATAAGTGAATGTTTTAGTAACGTCTAGAATTGGTTTTAGATGTTCATTAAAAGTCTAAATGTTGACCTGTTTTATCCAAGTCTGAGTAGCACAACAAAAAGAAAAAAAGTATGAAATTGGCCAGTTTTTAACTCATTACCAAGCTACTTCAGCAACCACATATAATATAAATCCAGGGTCCTAACTTGTGCTAGTAAACAATCTGACAATTGTGCTTCATGGAGCGCAGACTTTAGCTCGCTTTCCAGCAGGGAGTGTTTTCCCATTTAAATTATTTCATAGTCATGCATTCCCATTACGGTCTTTTCTGCTGGAGACAACCCATTCCATACCAGTTATCCCCTGCACATCATCTGGTTCTCTTGATAGTGGAGCATTCTGATGAATAATCAAAATATATGCCCACCAAGGCAACGTTTCGTAGCCACTTTGACAGCTAATGATTAATGATAAACTTTCTATTTCCGGCCTTTCGTTTTTTGGAAATTCAGATTAAATACAACTTAATACAAATAAATTAAATTTACTAATCTTATCTTTGCATTGCGTTTACACCAGCAGATAGTCAGCAGGTTGTTTATGCTGACGATAAAAATAAACACAAACCATTACATACTTACAAAAGTGTTTGAAAAATACAAAATGTCCTCAGGCAAAAAGGCAACTATTACAATGCAGCATCTCTCAGCTATGGCTGGATGAGGCTGACAGACTAAAAATGACACACATATCTAATGATGACACCAGTAATGGATGTGGACTACTGTTGGATGCCAGAACTACATTTTCCTTTGACATTTCAGCAGCAGGACAGCTCAAGTCTGAAAAAAATCAAATGCCACTATAGGCTGATAAAATATTTGCATGCTTTATCTGGCTCTGATGCTTCCCTCCTTACACATTTACTATTAAGGTTTCTTTTGTCTGTGAAAATATGAAGCAGAATTGCAGGACTGCCCCTTTAACCAAGCTGCTCTGTCCAGGAGCTTCTTAAACGGTGCCCAGGGACAGGGCATGAAATTGGCACACAGCAGACGCGAGATAAGTGAGATTCAGCAATCCAGCAGCCAAATTAATGAGCGCCGAGGGAGATGATTAGAAATGGTATAATGATGGGCGTGCTGAATGAAAAACATTTAACAGCTTTCTGATGATTTATAGACATGCTTACCACAGCTATGCCACATCGCATCTCTGGCAAGCTCTGTTCAGCCCTCATTTGCATTTGTGACGAATGATGTTCACTGCTCAGCTCTATAGCTTTCTCTGAATGAATATTAATCGGAATCTGTTGTGAAGAAGTTTAAAGCTGAGTATGGAATAACTTACAACCTGCCCTCCATCTGAACCGACAGATCACGCGAGAAGTCCATGGTAACTCTGGAGGAGCTGCAGAGATCCACAGCTCAGGTGGGACAATCTGTAGACAGTACAACTTTGGCTCAAGGCTCAACAAATCTGACCTTTATTGGAAGACTGCTAAGTAGACATTTATTGTCAAAGGTTACTGAAATAAATGAACCTTTTCTATAATATTGTAATTTACAATAATTATTGTTGTCACCACTTTTACAGTTATGACAATAATCTCACAAATTATCATCTTAGGTCCATAACACCCATCCCTAATCCACAGTGGTGGCAGCTTTATGCTGAGGGGAGGCATTTCTTCAGCAGGGACAGGGAAGCTGGCAGAATGGTTGAGATGAATGGAGCTATATTTAAATATATATATATATATTAAATGTTAGAGTTAGAGTTATGAATACTTTAGCAAGACACTGTAAAATCTGTACATACACCACATCAGCCCTCTTTACTGTTACGGCTTTTTGTGACCCTCCTGGAGTCTCTCGTATAAGGTTTGCTTCATAACCCTCAAATGAACGACATTGTGCAGAAAACAAGCAGCGCGCCCATGAGTGTACGCGTGTGTCTTTGCTCAGGGATCTGCCTTGTCTCAGCAATCACTCAGGCTGGAATGATGTGTGCCTGGAGGCAAATATGTACATTTCAAAGAGAGAAGTTCAAACACAGGTGGAAAAACTAAGAAAAGAAGCTGAGACCTGATTTTTTTTTTTATAACTAAAAGAGGAAACAAGGTGCCCCTTCAAGAGGAGATGCACTGAAAAAGTCCCCCTTTCAAAAGTTTTCAATCAGAAGATTATTCTCATTTCATTCATGCTGGTGGTGGTGACTCGCCCTTTTAATTCAACAGTACCTCCCTAAACACTTCCCACTGGCAGACTCCTGGGGACCTCTGTCTGGGTGGTCCACTAAAGGTCCTGGCTCCTGTCTCTCCACAAGCTGGGAGACAAAGGGGGTAGCATGTCCTTCATCCACCCCCTCTATCTCCCTGCCTGCTGTTTTCTCTCCCTCTACACACCATCAGCCTCTCAACTGGACCCAACAGAGCTCAAGTTCCCTGCAGTTTGTTGAAAATATCCCAGTTTTCCTTCATCCTGCCTATCCAATGAGGATGTTTATGACTCAGATGATTAAACCCATTTTTAATAATTGAAGCTGTAAATTAGTAATAGTAAAAACTGATGTAAAAGTTAAACTTACCAGTAAATAAAGCAAGCAGCAGAGAGATCCTCAGAAATGTATATGTAAGCGCCTCCGTTCTCCATCTCCTCCAGAGGTTTCCCATGATCTCCTGCTGTGAGCAGTCCTGTTTTCTGACAGTAGTTGGTTAGGAAAAACCGCGTCTCTTGCCCTCTTCAAGAAGTCACACATTTGGCATGTTTCTCCCGAGCAGTTTAGTCAAACTTGTTTTTGCTCTGAGTTTTCTTCCTCTCCAGCGAAGCTCCTAGTTTGGTTCTCCCCCACGTGTGGACGCCTTTCCCGTCCCCACACCTCCAGCAGTTCGCCGCTGAAGGTTTTTATTCCCCTCCCTTCCTCCCACCGTTTGCTCATTCCCCCTGCTGAGCTCACACCGCTGAGAGACAGAAGTGAAGTCAGCCACAAGGTGGGAAACAACTTCTGGTTACAGCTTTCAAAATAAAACAGACTGATGTCAGCTGCATCTGTCTGTTTTATTTTCTCAAAAAGCAAAACCTTATGTCCAAGAACAGATAAGAAACAAAGTCATTATCAGTCTTTAAAAGGGTTACAAAACCATTTTGAAGGCTTTGGGACTCCACTGTCCCACAGTGAGAACCATTATACACAACTGGAGAACACATAGAACAGCAGTAAACCTTCCCCCTTGCCAAAATTACTCCAAGAGCACGCTGACAACTCATCCAGGAGGTCGCAAAGAAACTAAGATCATCTAAAGCACTACAGGCCTCGCTTCCCGTATTTCAGGTCATTTTTGATGATTCAACAATACGAATGAGACTGGGAGTTAATGGTTAAACCAATTTTAAACAAACAGAACTCAAATGCCCATCTCACCTGCCAAAAAAAGGATATTGATGATCACCATGACTTGTGGAGACATATTCAGTGCACTGATGAGACAAAGTGGAAATTTTTCAAAGAGGTGCATTTATTTACATCTGGTGTTAACACATAACATCTATAGTCAAACACGGTAATGGTGGTGTAATGGTCTGGTTCTGCTTTGCTGCTTGAGGATCACGACAACTTGCTATAGTTGATGAAACCATGAATGCTGCTCACTACCAGAAAATCCTGAAGGAGAATGTCTGGCCATCAGTTTGTGACCTTAAGAGTATAACAAGCCATTTTTTCCTTTTAATACTTAAGATATGAAATGAAAAAAAAAAGACAGATGAGTAGAAATTAAAAATAAGTCACCGGCAATGATAAAAGCTGACTTGTCGCGTGTTCCTAAGCAGCAACCGAATACTTTGACTATTGACCGTAGAATTAACAGTTTCTGCTGTACACCTCAAGGGCTTTGGAGATACTTTTCACCGTAAAGCAAATATAAATGAATACAAACTTAAAATAAACATCACTTTAGAAAAAAAAAAAAAGTGGCTTTTTTTTCTCACACTGCCGCTCATCCCTACCATGTATGGTCAGTGACGTCACGGGGTGTACAGTAAACTTCGTTAGCCCAAGCTACACACCAATTTTGTTTTTATTTTTGCTTCTTAGGAATTTCTATGTTGTTTCAAACGTGAGCTAAAATGATTAATCTCTTATGGGAAAATGGTAAACTGTGTTCAAGAAAATTTAACCTTATTTATGCACTTAACATTTTGTATAATCAATTTTTTTGTTTCACTATATTTTGAGGGACTTTAAGTTTTGATTTTTTTATTGCAGTACATTGGGATTTCTGGTTTCTACTTCTTCCGGTTTCAGGGGGAGCAGGTTAAGGATGAGACAAAGAGAGACTGCCTTGGCCAGAGCAAATTGTGCTGCAGTTTTATGCATGCTGGTTTAGAAAAAGTTAAGTACAATTGTACAGAAGTAAATCTGCAGCCCTGGAGAAGCTACTAAGGGTTACGAAAACATTAGCTAATAGTTTCGAGGAAACCTTATGCCACACTCGGAATTTAATTTGTATTTAGAGGTAATTAATGTTGACATTATGAACACCTAATGCTACTTTCGTTTGAAGTTGTACTGTTGGTGAACAGAAACATATGTTTTCAAACTGGGAAAAAAATATATCACGTAGTTTCGTAGTGTTTACTTATGTGCCAGTGATTTTGTTTACAGTCGGTGCTTTTATTGTGAAGGGAGCAGCTTTGTTCCTATGTTTCCTTGGCAACAATTCGCTGCCTGATGCATCAAAAGTAAGCCCGTGTGTTTGTAGGCACGTGCAAACCTTTGTGCGTGAATGAGCTGTCACATCACGACCTCTGGTGAGATGAAAGCAGAGTCAGACTGTAACGACACACGGCCACACATCATATTACGACTGCGCGACTCTGGAGTAAATCAAGCAACCAGAGCACAGCTTTAGCTCCTTGTTATGTTCGCACTTACACCCCAACATGTGATATCCAGTCACATTTGTTGACATCAGACAGTTTTGTTTCTTCTTGTGGTTCAAGACCTCTTCTCAAGTGTTTAAGTGCAAACGGGTTTATCTGGTCCAAGCGTTCAGAGTTTTATTCAAGAACACCACCACCATGTCATAACCTAATACCCAAATCCTTTGCAGCCTCTTGCAAGACGTCTTCCAAGACTGCCTTTATTTGGCTCCATCCATATTTTTAACAAGTCTGATGAGCTTCCATGTCCCCGCTGAAGAAATTCCCACAGCATGATGCTGCCACCACCAGTATTCACGGATGACTACCGTAGCATTTTGTATGTATGTCAGATCGTAAAGATTTGGCCTTAAAGAGCACCTTCTTTTTCATCTTTGCTGAATCCCTTACATGGCTTATGGCAAGAGGGCAGAGGGGAATGTTTTTAGCGATTTATCCTTGCCGCTGTTCTTTGTGGGGAACAAAGCTAGAAGTTATCTTCTCAACAGATTCTCCCACATCTGCAGCTCCCGCAGAGTTATCATGGGCCTCTTGGCTGCTTCACTCATTAATTCTCACTTTGCACTGTCTGTCAGTTTAGGTGGACGGCCATGTCTTGGTAGGTTTGCAATTCTGTCATACTCTTTCCATTTCCAGATAATTGACTGAACACTTCTCTGTGAGATGTTACTCACATCCTGGGCTCCATTTATTAATTAGATGACTTCCAAAAACAATTGGCCCTGAATTTTAAGTTTTTTTTATAGTAAAAATTGTCCTTCACAATTAATCGTTACTTTTTATGTTCATCACATGAGATCCCAGTAAAACACACTGATGTTGTCTTAGGATTATTTTGGCCCAGAGCACCTGTGTGACAACCTTACCCACATGCTAGATAAAAGTGTCATGTTTGTACCAGCTTTAACTCTGGATTTATTTATCCCTATAGGCAAAACAAGCAGGGAACATCCCAGATACCTACCAATGCCTGTGAAAGGAATACATTTTGTAGACAACCCACCTATGTTTAGTCTTTGTTGACCCAATTACAACAAACCAATGGTAGATTTGACCATTTTATTGTAGCTGTAATGTGTATTTAAAATGGAAAATACAAAAAAATCAAACAAGTAATTAGTCTTGACCTCATGAAACTGAAATTTTTGTGAGAAAGTTAGAAACATGCATCCATACAGAAGTATGTCTTCTATTTTTGCTGTTTTTGTTTTGTGATATTTAATTCTTTCAGATCAATGTGTTTTAAGGTAAAGATAACCTGAGAAAAATGCAAAAAAAAAACAACAACCTGTTTTTCAGATGTTGAATTCATTAATGGGGAAAAAAGAAAATTGTCCAAACCAACCTGGTACATACTTTTTCACAGCACCATAGGGAATATTTTGCCTTCAAAGGTCGATTTATTTATATTTTTGCTTTACCTGGTGAAGAGTGCTGCAGGCCATGATGCATTCATGTTCAGCCGAGAAAGGTGGATCATATTTTGTGTAATTTAAACCAACTTTTATAGGCAAACCATGGGGCGGCAAAAAGATGAGGGTAATTTAGCTCTCGGAAATGCCACCCACTTGGAGCAGCGATGATTCATAATGCCTTCCAGATGTTGCTTTCAAGTTGTAATAAAGTGCTGCGAGAGACATGTAAAAACAAGCAGGTAAAACCCAGCAGGTAGCATTTTCAGTTCATGCATTAAAAGGTAACACTTTCTTCCACTGCCTTTTAAAAAAAAGAAAAATAGTTTTCACAGCACTTCATTTTTTCACATTTTATTACATTACAGATATATTTTAAAATAAATTTCAGTTTACATTTCCATTAAAAAACAGAAAATACCCCATAATGAGTCCACCTGTGGTATATATAATCATTAAAGAGTTTTCAACTGTTGACTGGTGGTTAATAATACCCCTTTAAAATTTATTGTGAACAGCATGTACTGACAGCAAGTTTTAAGGGCATTTACAAAATACAGTCTGGGTCCCAAGAAAGAGCAGTCATGGTGGGCAATGGTCTTTTGTCCTACAGATATCCTCGATCAATGCTATATTGCACATTAATATACAAGCTTGGTATTATAGCAACATAGCATGGCCAACAAAGACAATAAATCCCTGATGAGTTGAAAAGGAGATGACATGGATGCAGAGCAGGAGCTAAGAGAAGAGAGAGAAGGAGGAAGTTCAAACCATCTCTTCCGTCGATTTTGATGGGCAATGTGAGATCGTTGGGAAACAACGATCTCACATTGCCCTACAACTCCAAGCCCTACAACTCCAAGCCCTACAAAGGACCCAGCCAGAGTACCGGGCATGCAGTATCATGTGTTTTACTGAGACATGGCTGCAGGATCATATCCCCGACTCCAGCGTCTCTCTGCCAGGCTTTTTAACCATACGAGCAGACAGAGATTTAAAGAGGAGTGGCAAATGTAAAGGAGGTGGACTGGCAGTACTTGTGAACAACAGATGGTGTTATCCAGGACATGTTACTGTGAAGTGTCATCTCTGCAGTCCAGATATTGAACTGTTGGCAGTAAGTTTTCGTCCATATTATTTACCCAGAGAGTTCACCAGTGTTATTTTGGCAACAGTTTACGTTCCACCTTCCGTTGTTGCTGACACTGCATGTGATGCCATCATCTCAGTTGTTGCTAAGCTACAGACACAAAACCCCAATGCTTTTGTGGCAATTTCTGGTGATTTTAACCATGCTTCACTCTCTGCTACACTTCCAACGTTTCAACAGTTTGTCAGCTGCTCTACCAGAGAAAACAAAACATTGGATTTGTTTTATGCAAATGTCAAGGACTCATACATCTCTACAGCAAGACCTCCTCTAGGCAAATCAGATCACAATCTTGTTTTTCTCTGCTCGAAATATAAGCCCCTTGTTCAGAGGCAACCTGTAATAAAGAGGACTGTGAGAAAATGGTCACAGGAAGCTGAAGAAGCTCTGCAAGGTTGCTTTGAGGCTACAGACTGGGACACACTGTGTCAGCCAGATGGAGAGGACATCAATGCCATGACTGAGTGTGTAACCGACTATATAAACTTCTGTGTGGATAACATCATCCCCACCAGAACCGTGAGATGCTTCCCCAATAACAAACCTTGGATCACCAGTGACCTGAAGGACCTGCTTAACAAGAAAAAAAGAGCCTTCAGAGAGGGAGACAGAGAATTATTGAGGATTATACAGAAGGAACTTAAAGTCAAGATAAGAGACAGCAAGGAGGTGTACAAGAAGAAGCTGGAGAGCAAGCTCCAGCAAAACAATATCAGAGATGTGTGGACAGGGATGAAGAAGATCACAGGCTTCAAGCAGAAGGATGATCAGATTGATGGAGGTCTGGACAGAGCCAATGAACTGAACACATTCTTCAATAGGTTCAGTTCAGAAACAAGCTTCGCATCCTCCTCTCCTGCTCACAGCCAAACAGACATTCCATCTTCCTTTGACCCACAGGACCCACAGCTGTCCAGTAACACCTCACATTTTTTATCTTCCACCTCAGCCCTAGACCCTTCTGCTTCTACATGTTTGCCTTCAACCATATCAGAAGATGCTGATACTTCCTTTGCTTTCCCCTTCCACCTGTGTGTCTCAAGAAGTCAGGTGAAGAGACAACTGGAGAGACTGAATAGGAATAAGGCTGCAGGTCTAGATCATGTCAGCCCTAGAGTCCTGAAGGCCTGTGCAGAGCAGCTCTGTGGGATTCTGCAGCACCTCTTCAACCTTAGCCTGGCCCAGAAGAAGGTTCCAGTGTTGTGGAAGACCTCCTGGCTTGTTCTGGTACCAAAGAAAACTCACCCATCAGTCCTCAATGACTATAGACCTGTTGCCCTGACATCCCACATCATGAAGGTCCTAGAGAGACTCCTGTTGGCCCACCTGAGTAAGCAAACAGTAAACCATCAGGACCCCCTTCAGTTTGCTTATCGCTGTGGAGTTGGAGTTGAAGATGCCATCATACACCTGCTTCAACAAACCCACTGTCATTTGGACAAAGCCAGTAGCACTGTGAGGATCATGTTCTTTGATTTCTCCCGTGCATTTAATACAATCCAACCTGATTTGCTTTGTCAGAAACTCCAGAAGACTCAGGTGGAGGCCTCAACAATCTCCTGGATCAAAGACTACCTGACAAACAGACCACAGTTTGTGAGACTGAAGGATTGTGAGTCTAACCAGGTAGTCAGCAGCACAGGAGCACCACAGGGGACTGTACTCTCACCATTCCTTTTCACTCTGTACACCTCGGACTTCCAGTACAAGACAGACTCCTGTCATCTGCAGAAATACTTGGATGATTCTGCAGTCGTGGGGTGGATCAGAGATGGACAAGAAGCTGAGTACAGGAAGGTGGTGGACCGCTTTGTGGCATGGTGTGGAAACAATCATCTCATTTTGATCGTGACTAAAACAAAGGAGATGATTGTAGATTTTAAGAGAAACAGGAATAAGTCAAAAACTATTTCTATCATGGGAGAAGAAGTGGAGGTGGTGGAGGAGTATAAATACCTCGGTGTTCACCTGGACAACAGACTAGAGTGGAGATGCAACTGTGAAGCCATCTACAAGAAGGGACAGAGCAGACTGTACTTCTTGAGGAAGCTTAGGTCCTTTGGTGTTTGCAGCAAGATGCTGCATATCTTCTATAAGTCTGTTGTGGAGAGAGTGATCTCTTCTACCATCATCTGCTGGGGAAGCAGCATCAGAGCCAGGGACTTAAAAAAGCTCAACAAGCTGATAAAGAAGGCTGGTTCTGTTCTGGAGATTCCTCTGGAACCTCTGGAGATCATTGTGGAAAGACGGATTCTTCATAAAATGAAGAACATTATGGAGAACCCTGAGCATCCTCTTCATCAGACTGTCCTACAACAAGACGAGTGTCTTCAGTCAGAGGCTTCTTCAGATCTGCTGTAAGACGGAGCGCTACAGGAGATCCTTCCTGCCCACAACCATCAGCATCTACAACGACTCTTTGAGGAAACCTTCATAATATGAGCTACAACAACATTTAATTTCCCTTTGGGATTAATAAAGTGTTTTTGAATTGAATTGAATTAAATTTCTGTCCTTTTACTGCATTTTATTTTACTTTACAACAATTTCATTTAGAAAATGGGACACTGGTACTTGCAAACCAGCGATTTGAACAATACAGCTAGGCTTTATTCCATTGCCTCTAGTGGCAGAGCAAAGTATTACAAGGACAAACACTTTTTTTGTTTTTTTTCTCACTTGCCTTTCAGGGCAGCACAGAAAAAAAAATTAGAAATACTTTTTGGTAGATTTCTTTTCCTCACTTGCCTTTCAGGGTTTCCGTAATAAACTGAATCTGACTGCATTGTTTGAAAATTAGGATTAATCTGGAATGTAAGTAAGTAATCTGGGATTTGTCTGTATGATTCGATTAAATTGACGTTTTTCATAAAGTGTCTTGAGACGACATGTGTTTGAATTGGTGCTATGAATAAAATTAATTGAACTACTGATCATCACATGTTCTGGTTTTCTTTAAAACAGCAAAATAGCTATTTAAATTAGCAAACGACTTAAACTCCCAATCAGAATCATCAGTGTTTATAGTGTGCACGCCACTGGTATGTACCTACCTGTATTCCCATTGACTGGATGAGTCAGTAAGCCATAGAACACTATCTAGGTGCAAGTGACATATTATTTCTTTCCTTGGGGCACCCCCATAAGCCATGCCACCCTGGGCAGAAAGTCACATCAACCTTATCAAACACCCACCCTGAGCAGGACCTTCTCTAGATCTGGCTGTCTGAGCACACTGAGTAATAGGAGAAAAAGAGAGTACAGGTCCTTCTCAAAATATTAGCATATTGTGATAAAGTTCATTATTTTCCATAATGTAATGATGAAAATTTAACATTCATATATTTTAGATTCATTGCACACTAACTGAAATATTTCAGGTCTTTTATTGTCTTAATACGGATGATTTTGGCATACAGCTCATGAAAACCCAAAATTCCTATCTCACAAAATTAGCATATCATTAAAAGGGTCTCTAAACGAGCTATGAACCTAATCATCTGAATCAACGAGTTAACTCTAAACACCTGCAAAAGATTCCTGAGGCATTTAAAACTCCCAGCCTGGTTCATCACTCAAAACCCCAATCATGGGTAAGACTGCCGACCTGACTGCTGTCCAGAAGGCCACTGTTGACACCTTCAAGCAAGAGGGTAAGACACAGAAAGAAATTTCTGAACGAATAGGCTGTTCCCAGAGTGCTGTATCAAGGCACCTCAGTGGGAAGTCTGTGGGAAGGAAAAAGTGTGGCAGAAAACGCTGCACAACGAGAAGAGGTGACCGGACCCTGAGGAAGATTGTGGAGAAGGGCCGATTCCAGACCTTGGGGGACCTGCGGAAGCAGTGGACTGAGTCTGGAGTAGAAACATCCAGAGCCACCGTGCACAGGCGTGTGCAGGAAATGGGCTACAGGTGCCGCATTCCCCAGGTCAAGCCAGTTTTGAACCAGAAACAGCAGCAGAAGCGCCTGACCTGGGCTACAGAGAAGCAGCACTGGACTGTTGCTCAGTGGTCCAAAGTACTTTTTTCGGATGAAAGCAAATTCTGCATGTCATTCGGAAATCAAGGTGCCAGAGTCTGGAGGAAGACTGGGGAGAAGGAAATGCCAAAATGCCAAAATGCCAGAAGTCCAGTGTCAAGTTCCCACAGTCAGTGATGATCTGGTTGCCGTGTCAGCTGCTGGTGTTGGTCCACTGTGTTTTATCAAGGGCAGGGTCAATGCAGCTAGCTATCAGGAGATTTTGGAGCACTTCATGCTTCCATCTGCTGAAAAGCTTTATGGAGATGAAGATTTCATTTTTCAGCACGACCTGGCACCTGCTCACAGTGCCAAAACCACTGGTAAATGGTTTACTGACCATGGTATCACTGTGCTCAATTGGCCTGCCAACTCTCCTGACCTGAACCCCATAGAGAATCTGTGGGATATTGTGAAGAGAACGTTGAGAGACTCAAGACCCAACACTCTGGATGAGCTAAAGGCCGCTATCGAAGCATCCTGGGCCTCCATAAGACCTCAGCAGTGCCACAGGCTGATTGCCTCCATGCCACGCCGCATTGAAGCAGTCATTTCTGCCAAAGGATTCCCGACCAAGTATTGAGTGCATAACTGTACATAATTATTTGAAGGTTGACGTTTTTTGTATTAAAAACACTTTTCTTTTATTGGTCGGATGAAATATGCTAATTTTGTGAGATAGGAATTTTGGGTTTTCATGAGCTGTATGCCAAAATCATCCGTATTAAGACAATAAAAGACCTGAAATATTTCAGTTAGTGTGCAATGAATCTAAAATATATGAATGTTAAATTTTCATCATTACATTATGGAAAATAATGAACTTTATCACAATATGCTAATATTTTGAGAAGGACCTGTAGACCAAGAACCCAAGGATCACTAAACGGGAAGCTCCAATGTTTCCTTGTGGAGATAGGAGAACCATCTAGAAGGTCAACCATTGCGAACAAACTCCGCTAATCAGGCCTTTATGGGGGAGCAGTCAGACAGTATCAAAAAAAGGCACATTGTTTGAATTTCTTTTCAGAAATGCCTAAATTTTCTGGTCTGATTAAAGCCAAAATAGAGCCTTCTCACCTGAACTCCAGGCATTTCAAATGGTCTTGTTCAGTTGTATCTACATGAAGACCAAAACATCCGCAGATCTTTAAGATCTCTCCGATTGACCAGGTAGCTTCTCCTCCATGTTTCAAAATCAAAATTAAAATGTGGAGGTGTTCGAGCTCTCAATGTGTCTGCCGTAAGATGGTAGAGTAGGTTCCCTTTAAACATTAGAACTGTGTGGAACATTCTGTATTTATTTCATTGTTTGTTTATTAATGTTTTGAAGAACCTTGGTCATCTTAGTTGCAGAATCTGAAGAAAACAATGGGAGAATATATCCCAAAAGAACTGTCCTAGCTTGTGTAGACATATCCAAGATGACTTGAGGTTGTCAGTGCTGCCAAATATACTTCAAAAAAGTATTCAGCCATGTGTGTGAATACTATACTGTACCCTTTATGTTTTACATTTTAACATTAAATTGAAAAGAAATGTCTGAAAAGAACGTCACTTTGTCCTTCAGGTCAATTTCATGTGGATATGTCAAAACTAAACTCCGATTTGTTTTTGAATATGTCTGTAATGTAGCAAAACATGGGAAAACTACTTTCTGGCAAATACTCCTGAATATTTCGGCCTAGAAAAACATGTTTAGTCTGACACACTCTGACAAGTTATGCTGCATCACAGATAAGAACGATGACCAATTTTCTTCGTAAGCACCTCTAATTAGAGGATAATGATTTCCTAGAGCGGAAGATGGTCTTACTAATACAGCCACAGGAAGTTCAACGTGGGCTCCGGCTTTCAGTGACTCTTCTCAGGTGCTTTCTAATGCCCAGGTTTATGGGAGATGAGTGGGAAATTTTACCAAACAGTTTAAGTTAAAGTGCACCATAGCAAAATAAATCCTAGGTTAGTTCTGTTATTTTTATAGTGTGTGTTTCACATGCTGTGCTGCTAGCTGTGTGACTGTGACTGCTTGATTGCTGAATCGAAAATAACTTCTACTTTGATTAAAGCAATTTGGATGTAGAGAGAAGGTAAGTCACTTTTTCAAAGGTCTGGTTCATTCAGATTGACGTCAACTTGCTGACCCAATGCATGTCTCGAACTTTTTTTTCTCAGAAAGAGACAGGAGCTGCTGTCTTTCAGAGCAATCTTACCATCATTGCAAGCCTCAGCTGTGATCCAGCAGAGCAAAGAAGCCTTAAATATCCCAGAAAAATTGTATTGATATCCATTATCATCTCTAATATAAGATTAAGTTATATGAAACCTTAAAACACTATCAGGTGTTTCTTAGTAAGCTATAATAATAAGTATTCAAACTAAGCAGCTTTTGGTACCTTTGGCAATGTGGGCAGGTGCCAAGTCCTGCTGGAAAATGAAACTAGCTTCTGCATAAAGCTTGTCAGTAGAAGGAAAGATAAATTGAACACTGAAAAATGAACATTCACTGGTAAATAACTTGATAAAACCCAGTGGACCAACACTAGCAGATGACACTGCACCCCAAATCACCACCAATTGTGGAAACTTCACACTGGATTTCAAGGAACTTGGATTCTGAGCCTCTCCACTCTTCCTCCAGGCTCTGGGACCTTGATTTTGTAATGAAACATAAAATTCATGAATTTAATACACTTCTGATGTCTTTGATTCAGGAGTGTCAGAATGCTTTCTTTTTCAATCTCTTTCCTTTCCCACTAAAGGGTCCTAATGTAACAGATGAACAGCACATGTTACACCTTGTGAATATCCACGACCTCTTGAATGGACTTTGGTTCACAATCATCTCAATGCTGTGGTTATCACTGTTGCTTTTGCAGCTTTTCCTACACTAAACTTTCCCATATCATGCTTGCATTCAGCAGTCTAAACAGCCAGCTTGTTTAGCAATCACCTTTTGTGGCATAACCTCCTTGTTGAGGTGTCAACGGCTCTCCGCTGGACAACTGCACAGTTAGCAATCTTCCACATAATTGTTTAGCCCATAAAACATTTATGTAAAAAAAATGTGTATGATGTATGATTCTAATTCTATCATGGGTATAATAAATCCATATAATACGAGTTTCGCTTTTTTAATTGAATGATTGACAATACATTTTTGATTTGATTTGTTGTTTATTGAGATGCACTTATACATGCCTAAGTTTTAGAACATTAGATTCAGAAGGGGATCAGCAGCTTATTGATGTCCTCTAGTGGTGAAACTAGGATTTGTTTGCAAGATGTATAGGCTAAAGATAAAAAAAAAACAAAAAAAGGAAAAAGGAAAAATAGTAATATTATTGCAGAAGCATGGTGTTCTGCTGAAAAAGTAGCTGGTATTCTCTGACATTAAGCTTAGGAAATATTGCTCCTCACTCTGTCTAAGTCTGAATTTAACAAAAGAGAGAAAAAAATTGGTTTTGGAGCTGGTAATGATGTAAAGATGATAAAGCAAACTTGTCTTACTGGTTTGTAGATTCTTACAAACACTGAGGAGAGCTCTGATGGTTCTGGGGATAGATGGAGGTCCATGTGGCAAAGGCTTGCGGGAGACACAAGCTGCTCCGAAGTTGAGCGTTGGAGGGAGGACCTGTAGGTAGGGTAAAGCTTGACCTGATCAGAGGATTCAGTGGGGCACGGATATCCTCCAGGAAGAGACAACGTGTAAGTAAACAAGCCATAGAAGATCAAATGTTCCTCTAAGAGGCTTGATGCTACCACAAAGTCACCACCCAGGTACTGAATGACCTCTGGCAGCTCCTTGTATCCAGGCCCTCCAGATGAGCTTGATGGGAAGCAGGTGTGCCAGCTGTGCGCTGCTCAGCCCTCTGGGTCAGGAAGAGCTGCAGCTGAGTGGATAGAACCTACACTAACACACCTACGCCCCAGAACCATGACATCCTTACTCTGTGTGGTGGGGAGATAAACCTGGGTCCAGGTGTTTTAAACATTTTAACTGGTGTTCTGATTGTGGATATGTGCAAGGAGCCATTATCCTGACTTATGAAAGGCATCGCAAATTAATTAACTAGCATGTCCTCTTGTCTTGGTTGTTTTGAAGAGTGGCTAAAAGAAATGGACCTCCTAAACTAATCCCAGAGTGAGAGTTGATCTTGTTTTTTACATATATTTTTACTTTAAATTTAAGCAATAGAGTTTATAAAATAGCTTAGTCCAGTTTTCTCAGTGGCTGTCTAAAGAGACGTAGCACAGGGTTTTAAAAAATCCTCTGATTGGGGTAATCAGTGCCTGATGACATCACAATGGGCAACGTCTGTGTGTTGAGTTCTGTGATAGTGAGACAGAGACTGACAACCAACCACAACACATAGAAGAGAAGCCTAATTGGATCAGTCTAGATCTGATCATCCTGTTTAGTTGGGTGTGAAACAAAAAATTGTTCATTGGACATTTTATGCCACTTTAATGTTTTTTTTTTTTTTGTAACCTTCTAGTCATGCATCTCCTTGTTTTCTACTACTGTTTACTATTACTTAGAAATTATTTGAAAGTGTTTTTTCCCGTGTTTAATTTAGTTATGATTTCCAAGCAAGGAATCGCCAAATGGCAACACCTGAGGCAGATGAAAAAGCAGAGGCCTCCCTGGAGAGAACGACCTTCAGACAAAAACCAGGTAGAGAGACAGATTGGGAAAAGGTCCCAAAGTTCAGAATCAAACTCAGAAAGCTAATTTTTTACCTCTTGTAAAAACTCCCTGTAAGGAGCTTCAATAGATTTAAGACTGATTTTTTTTAAACATTTTTTTAGCATTCATATATTTTAGTTTAGTCATTGCCATCATTAAATGTAGTTGGCTACCAAAAATCAAAGGTCAGCAAATCTACCAACTTCAAAAAGACAAACCACTCTTGAGACATCAGCTGAACAAGTCAAGGTGATGCTTTATTCATGAATCTAGGACCAAATATATATATTTATAAAACTGTATAAATACTCTATATAATCTACATCCTTCTGTGATCTCACTTACAATAAAAAATAGTAATCTTTTTTTTTTTTTTTAAAGGCAAATGATTATATTTAACAGGCTGTACAAAAATAAATAACGTTTGTATATTCTATACAAAAAGAAAAAAAAGAACGCATGAAACACAAAGCCTTCGCAGAAGGCAGGAGAGACTTCTTTATGAAGTAGTAGCAGGAGACAAGTCCCTCTTTAGGTCTCCAAACACACCTACACACACACTTACACACACATACATAAATTCACACTCTCCTCTTTGGTCTTTTGAGCTCCCTCATTAGAGGCTGTGTACATGAAGGCAAGATATGGCTAAGAGACAAAGTTCTGAGGCATTTAGACAAGCTTGGTAACATGATGTGCCAAAAAACTAAAAAAATTACAAAGTTGAAGTGCTTCAGGTTTCTGATAAATAAATGCGGTTTTGAACATAAAGACTATGAGCTATCTTGTTTTCCATACCTGATGGGGTGAGCAAGTAGATGAGATATTCTTCTTTATATACATAATATAGCAACCCTGTACCTCACCCTCTACACTAAATCTTATTGGTCTGTCCAGCCCAGCTTAGACAATCATGATATATATGCATCAAAATATTTTGACACACAAGCACTCACGCTAACACACCGAGGATGATGTAGCATGGTAAGCAGCTCTTTCCTGCTAAATTAAGGTAAGATGTGCCACTGTTGACAGAATAGGAGTAAAGATGTGGTCAGTCTTTGCCGCTGCCACGTTTGTTCAACATTCGGGGCTCGGGAGAGAATGGTTAAGTATTGGCAGTTACAATCACAACAGTTGTGGACTTATGTGTAGCCCTGGTTGTAAACATTCATTGACCTCATTAGATTGTCCGTGGGAAAATAATGTAGAAAAAATAAGAGTTTTTTGTAGCAAAAATCTGCAATGGAAGGGGTTAAGATTGTAGATGCAATCATTAGCAGGCCCTCTGATTGCACATTTCCAGCAGTGGTCGTGGGCGGTCTTTGGGGTCACAGTTGTCAAGGCTTATAGTGTGTCCGTCATGCCCAATGCAACGCAGCGGCCGCTTGCGAAAGCCCCGGCCGCAGGTCTTGGAACATTCTGACCATTGGCCTGGAAGCCAGGTAGGGCACGACTGGGAGGCGCAGGACCGTGAGACCAAAGGTCGAAGCTCCTCGGGGCAGTCTCTTGATGTATGTCCCTGTGGGTCCAAACACACTACCTCTCTTTGTTGCCCACCTCCTCCACAGGTCTGAGAACATGGACCCCACTCCCTGAGGGTCCACTCTGCTCCACCAAACTCCCGGATGGCATTAATTGAATGGCGGCGACCTCCGTTGATAGAAGCTGAAGCAGCATTGTTGGGTCTGGGGGTAAAGTAGCTGTACTTAACTCGGGGCCTTGGGGCTTCGCCTACAGACAATACTTGGATGGTGAGGGGCTCTGGGAGTGGGGCAAAGCTTCGGAGACGCTCTAGGGTGGCAGAAGAGCCACTGTATCTCAACAGCGCCCCTTGGAGGGCAATATCTGTCTCCATGGTCATTAGTTTATAACCACCGTTTAACAGGTATGTTCCATCCTGCCGACGCACTGCCAGGTAGCTATTATCTTGATGGCCATTGGTTGGAGAACGCTGTTTAATGTCCAGGTGGGTGGCACCAGCAGGAATAGTTACAACATCCTGATAACCAGGCCTAACACAAAGATAGATGGAGGCAAAACTTAAATATTAAAAACACTTTGACAAGGGTACAATAGTGTCTAAAATTAATATTTAATGGCTTGAAGATCTGGTATATGCTTACCTGGCACGCTCCAGAGAGCCTGACACTTTCTTGCAGGAAGATCCATCCCCACCACAAACACCACATTTATCAAAGCGCCGGTTAGAGCCAATGATACGATCACACCCAGCCTTGACACACTGGCCTTGCACACAAACTGAGGTGGAATCTGGGCTGCAGGGTGTTCCATCAGCAACCTGGGGTCAGCAGAAGGACGAAATAGGACAATAAGAAGTTTGTCTTATGGAAAAATCTTATTGAATAAGAGACTTGGGACAAAGACTGTTAAAATGATAACATAACAAACATGTATTATTAGTTTACCTTAGGTTTGAGGACAAAAAAGTATCCAGTCCCCTTGGCCCGACACACCAGTTTGCAGCGGTCTTTGGGTGAAACTCCAGCATACTTGGGCACCCACTCGACACCCTCGCCTGAACCCAATGACACTTGAGCCGACATATCATTGTGGGCCAAACACTGTTCCTCACGAAACGACAGGCCTGAGTAACAGAAGCGCAGAGATCAGATTTACTGCTTTGAGCCACTTTAGTCTCTCCTGGCTCTGTGGCAGTCCAAATCTCTTACCATTGGTGTCAGGGCAGACTTCAGTGTTGCAGGAGCGGTACTGGATCCTCTTGCCTTCACAGTACTTGCCTCCATTTTTCGGTAAGGGATTGTCACAAGCACGAAAGGAATACTGTACCCCACCTCCACAGGTTCGAGAACAATCACCCCAGGAACCCCACATGCCCCAGCCACCATTAACCGAAGTCTAGTGAGGATATACAATAAAAAGGTTAGAGAAGGCCAGACTCAGCGAACATTTTTAACAAAAGGCAAAGTAGTGAAGAGTAGGTCATGTTGGTGTTTCATCCTACCTGATGTTCAGCAGCTAGAGTCTTATTGAGACATCGTCCAGCCAGGCAGTAGCCCTCATGCCCACAAGGTGTCCCATCAGCCCAAGGGAAGTTCTTGGTCTGGCACACCACCCAACCACTGGATGTGGTCACAGTGCACCACAGAGCTGCACACATGGTACTTAAGTCTGGGCAGTGTTGGGAATCCTCCCCAAAAGTCAGGCGACATTGATGATCAGCGCTGTAGACCATCCCTGGCAGAGGCTGGGGAAGCGACTGAGGTTTGACTGGCTTATCCAGCAAGCATTGACCGTGGCCATTGTCCAGGAAACTGGTGATCATGAGGGCAGAGCAGGGAGACCATGGTTGCTGTTGGTCCAGATTGGACAGAGTGGAGGCCATCATGTGAGAGCTCCAGTGGGCGCCATTGACCCCTGAACAAAGCTGGGCATCATCATGAGGCATATTGAAGACATGGCCTGAGAGACATAAATCAATTAAACTGTTAGCACCTGTAGTATGATATGCACTTCATTATATGTTTCAAAGATTTTTGTTAACATTTAGTTTTACCCAGTTCATGTGCCACTGTAAACGCTGCCTGCAGCCCATCATCCTCAACGATGGAGCAGCTTCTCTCAGGGTCGCAAACTGTACCAACATCTGCCATCCCTAAAGTGTCACAAGAATGGGCTCCACAAAGATCCTAAAGAGGGAGAAAAGAGTAGATTAATGCTGATATCATGACTACTGATAATTCCTTCTTCCCTTTAACTATCTCTAGTCAAACTCACTGTTCTGGTGAAGAGCACGGCCGTATCGTAGTGCTCTGGGTGGCGGTCACTTGGAGGGTTGTGCTGCCGCTGCCATTGACAGAAGTTGCGGAGGGTCATGGCAGCGTTGCTTGACACCTGAGGGCCTCGCTCCTCCTCATATACCACAAGCAGTTTCACCACTGCCAGGCTGATGGAGTTGTGGATGCTGGGGTGGTGGTAGAGACGGGACGCCACTGCCATGATGGTAAGAAGGTATGGTTTGAGTCCAGCACCATGGAACTCGGCCATGGACTGGTCGGCCACCAGCATGATCTCCAAATAGCGTGGGGTGGAAACAAAGCGTCTGGTCCTGTGGTTGGCTGAGGGGAAAAACAGGGGAGGTCAGAGGTTCACAGATCAGATATATGGTCAAAATCATCTTTCAATGATTGTTCACTTTAGACTCTTAGTTTATGTATTTTAATTTTGAAAACGAATTTATCTACAGTACATCTCAGGAAATTATGTTCAATTTTAGTTTTTTTTAAGAAGCAGTCTGGCTTCTGTGACTCACAATTCACACCACCGATGGCTCCTCCTTTTTGGCGGTCTGAAATTGACCTTTTGGTGTGGAAAAAGTTTGCTAGTTAGAAATGGGAGAAAATCCTTTCAGGAAAATAAACTCAGGCGGTACCAGTTGTACCAGGGGGTGAGTTCACACTTCTCAGCGTTGTTGGCCCGGCAGCCCCCAACCTCTGCCTCCCCTCCCCTTTTCTCCGCTACTCCTCCTCTCTCCTTTACTCCCTCTCTATGGAGCTTCAAGTTAACTAATCGGACGTTAGGTATGACAGTATGAAAAGTGTTTCATGGCACACCATAACACAGGAGGTATTACAAATTCTCTCTCACGCCATCTCTTTAAAAATATTTCCTTTAATTAATACTGACATAAAAATGTATAAAGAATTGGAAAATCTTATTGAATAATCATAGAAAAATAAATATATTTATTAAAGGTTTTTTTCTTTCATTTATATATATATTTCTTTCCATTGATATTGTGGCACTAACGGCGCAACGCACCGGCTCCTTACTCATCAAGATCAATGATTTATAGAAAAACGTGTTTTTGTTTTACACAATCAGCAGAAAACGTTTGGAGTTTTTTTCTTTGGTTTTCTTGGTGTGTTAGTTGAACTACAATAAAGATTAGTAATAGTGTGTAAAATGCGCTCAGTATTACCTGTTTGCTCTGCGTTAGGCACTCCGTGACTGGCCTCCTGCTCCAGATTTCTTGGCACTCGCTCCTCGTCCTCGCTGACCCCGCACTTGGAGCTCCCTTCCTGAGCCAAAGCTACGCGGTTTCTCCTGCGGACCATGTGCACATCCTCCTCCTTTCTCCCCGGGAGGAACTCGCTGGAGTTTAGCGGCTGGATGAAGTACTCCTCCCCCTGGAAGAAGAATCCTCCGGTGAGTCCGTGGCACAGGTTGAGCGCGGCGGCTGAGCGCTCCTCTCTGTTCACAGTGCCTGAGAAGAAGCAGCCGGGCTCAGCGGCGCTTTCGACTTCCCGGACCGGTACGGACTCGGGGCTACCCACGACGTGGAAGACGAACCCCGGCGCCAGGAAGGTCTGATCGGGCTCCAGCTGCAAAACCAGCTGCTTTCCAAAAACGTCCAAGCGGTACAGCCTGGTCTGCGCCTCCTTCTCCTCTGAGGAGAGAGTCCGCCATGGTTCACTTTTGCGCTCTGACCGGTCCAACCTGACCGGCACCACGGTGCTCTTCTCCCAGGCGCAGCGAACTGCGCCGACGCACAAAAGGGCTATTAAACCAGTACTAACACTTGAAAACCACATCATGCAGCTGTGAAATCCAACAAGTGGATATAGGCTATGAGGTTTAATAAAAAATAAAGTCTCTACAGTGAAGTGAGTAAAATCCTTTAAATTAGCTATATTTCCACTATGAGCTTGCACAAAACAAAAACGAATTTCCAGTGCATTTAAAGTTATGAGCAGGCTCAACTCGTTGAAGAAAAGTGGTGGAGAACAGCAGTAAATTCCAACAGATCGCTCTCTCTCTCCGTCCCCCTCTCCAGATGTTTCTGGTTCTGGTTTTGAGTTCGGGAAAATGGTCTGATCTGTTCTCCTCTCTTGTCTTGCAGTCAGATGAAGAGCCGGTTGCTCCTATTTATGTATCCCAGCTGGGTCGGGACCACCCCCTTTCCTGAGCACTCTTTGATTTGGGAGAAGGGGCCAAATCCCGTGCGCAAGGAAAACGCAACAGCGACCTGGAGCGCTGCCATGATAATCAATCATTGTGGAGGAAGGGGAATCTTTTCCTTAGCCACAGGAATTAGACACACCATCTATTTCTAACGCAATGTAATTTAATTAAACGTCTCAATTTACATAAACGTGATATATATATATATATATATCACGTTTATCAGCATATTTGAAATCTAAACTGATGTGACGGACAGGGTGCGGCTGATGCGCAGCTGGAAAGGAAAAAAGGTCGTGATGGCCGGGTCCACGAACCATAGTCATCTTGACTATGGTTCGTGCCCAATGCCGGCTGCGGGGCGCTCTGACCGGCTTCCAGCAGCCCCGCTCCGCGGGGTGAAGGAGCAGACGGGGGCCGCCGAGTTCTTAAGGTGGAGCAGCTCCTCCATCGGGCTGCATCCCGCTCCGGGGAAGGGAGCCCAGGCCCCCGTCGTCCTGTTTTCGTCCCCCGCCCGCTCTTACTGTTCCAACCACTGTAAAAGACAGGAAGAGTTTACGTTTGAATTTCAATAAAACGGCCAAAAAAGTACAGAGATGCTCCATAATGTGCTTTTCACTCACAAGTGAACGTAATAAAACAAGAATCACAAAAAAATCTGAGATTTCTGCAGCATGAATGCTTTAAATCTCTAAAATAATGTTTTTTTTTTTTTGTATCACACAAACAAATATTTAGAAGCTTTAATAAACAGACTGTACTTCGATGCTTCGATGATAGTCAGAATTTCCCACTTTGACACAAAACCAATCATCACTGATCCAGTCTGTGGAAAGTTCCCAACAGTCTACCTTAAAACCTCAGCACTGAAAAAGAAACAAAAATGTAATTCGGTGTTCTTCCACTAGATGGCAGACAGACCTAACGACTGTTGTGAAGGCATTTCATGACCTATCAAAGATTTGGCCAATAGGTGGCGCCTTTGCATCGCTAATAAAACCTTTACTAAAACGGATTGAACATATGGGGGCAGTCTGTCCACATTGTTTCATTTGGTGTGCCTTTCAAATGTTCATTTCCCTTGTAGATGCTGAAGAACAAACTTCAATGTATTTCATTAGAATCTAAAAATGGATGCAAGTATTCTAGGAAGGCTGCAGAGGGTTAATAGTGGCAGCATAATGCTGTGGGGATGTTTTTCTTCAGCAGGAACAGAAGAGCTTGTCACAGCTGATGAGAAGATGGAGCTAAAACAGGGCAATCCTGGAAGAAAACCTGCTGGGGGATGCAAAAGACTTGACACATAGACAAAGGTTCACCTTACAGCAGAGCAAAAACCCTAAACACAGAGCCAGAAGTAAAATTGTATTGTTTAGATTAAAGCATATTCATGTGTGTTTTACATTGTGGCAATCTGAGTTTATTGCCAAATGTGCTCCTGTAACTATTTAGCTAATAATGGGGAGGATGTGAAGAAAATTCCAACATGCTCCTAATTTTAGACAATGTTCTCCTTTCAAACACCATGTCCAAGGAGTGTAGTTTTTCTCCCATGACATGGTTGGCCTTCCTGATAATTTCATTGAGTCTGTTGGTGTTCTTAACCCTCATTCTGCTGCCTCAGCAAACAACAGCAAACACTGGCTCTGGCACTGGCCACCACAGAATCATAGAACATCCGCAGCATCTTTCAGCAGATGATGAAGGACCTAAGCTGTCCCAGAAAAAAACAGACGGCTCAGGCTATTTTTGTTTACCATATCCATATTTGTGGACCAGTTTGTCATCCAAGTACAGTCCTAAGTACTTGCAAATGCAAATGGTGGCTTTTCAGATTTGTGTTTGCACAAAATGTTGAAAATCTATTTAACATTTTCCATCCACTTCATAATAATGCGTTTGTGTTGATTTAACCCAAATAAAATACGTAGAAGCTGGTGTTTAGAACCTGAAAACATGTTTTAAAATGTGTTTAAAGATTTGGAAAGTTCACAGGGTATGAAAACTTTTGCAAGACAGTTTAAGGTTGGAACAGTGGCTGTAGGCTTTGTGAATTTTTTTCTGCTACAAAAAATATGAACCTTGCATAAATCTTGCAGCAGAGGTTGATCTAACAAGATTCTGAGGTATGAGAAAGTTGTGTTACTTTAAGCACAATTGTCACATGTTCAACATATGGTGTATACTTTGTTCACACTAAATAACTCAACAGTACTTGGCATAAAGTGTTGAAGAACATGTCTTCTGTAAATAAATTGTGGACACAGGGTCATTTGTTTGGGTTTTTAGTGTTGTAATACAGTGGACAACCCTTTTTTGGGCCGGGCCCAGTGTAACTGGTTCCTCTTACAGTACAACTAAGATTTTTCTTTAGAAAACTAGAACATTTGTCTAGTTATTTATCTACAGGGGTTGGACAATGAAACTGAAACACCTGTCATTTTAGTGTGGGAGGTTTCATGGCTAAATTGGACCAGCCTGGTAGCCAGTCTTCATTGATTGCACATTGCACCAGTAAGAGCAGAGTGTGAAGGTTCAATTAGCAGGGTAAGAGCACAGTTTTGATCAAAATATTGAAATGCACACAACATTATGGGTGACATACCAGAGTTCAAAAGAGGACAAATTGTTGGTGCACGTCTTGCTGGCGCATCTGTGACCAAGACAGCAAGTCTTTGTGATGTATCAAGAGCCACGGTATCCAGGGTAATGTCAGCATACCACCAAGAAGGACGAACCACATCCAACAGGATTAACTGTGGACGCAAGAGGAAGCTGTCTGAAAGGGATGTTCGGGTGCTAACCCGGATTGTATCCAAAAAACATAAAACCACGGCTGCCCAAATCATGACAGAATTAAATGTGCACCTCAACTCTCCTGTTTCCACCAGAACTGTCCGTCAGAAGCTCCACAGGGTCAATATAGACGGCCGGGCTGCTATAGCCAAACCTTTGGTCACTCATGCCAATGCCAAACGTCGGTTTCAATGGTGCAAGGAGCGCAAATCTTGGGCTGTGGACAATGTGAAACATGTATTGTTCTCTGATGAGTCCACCTTTACTGTTTTCCCCACATCCGGGAGAGTTACGGTGTGGAGAAGCCCCAAAGAAGCGTACCATCCAGACTGTTGCATGCCCAGAGTGAAGCATGGGGGTGGATCAGTGATGGTTTGGGCTGCCATATCATGGCATTCCCTTGGCCCAATACTTGTGCTAGATGGGCGCGTCACTGCCAAGGACTACCGAACCATTCTTGAGGACTATGTGCATCCAATGGTTCAAACATTGTATCCTGAAGGTGGTGCCGTGTATCAGGATGACAATGCACCAATACACACAGCAAGACTGGTGAAAGATTGGTTTGATGAACATGAAAGTGAAGTTGAACATCTCCCATGGCCTGCACAGTCACCAGATCTAAATATTATTGAGCCACTTTGGGGTGTTTTGGAGGAGCGAGTCAGGAAACGTTTTCCTCCACCAGTATCACGTAGTGACCTGGCCACTATCCTGCAAGAAGAATGGCTTAAAATCCCTCTGACCACTGTGCAGGACTTGTATATGTCATTCCCAAGACGAATTCACGCTGTATTGGCCGCAAAAGGAGGCCCTACACGATACTAATAAATTATTGTGGTCTAAAACCAGGTGTTTCAGTTTCATTGTCCAACCCCTGTAGTTCTGAGCAAATTGGAGCTGACCTTTCTTGTGCCGTTGGGTCAGCAGTGGTGTAGGTGTTGGAGTTCAGGAATGGAGCTCATCAAGTCTTGCAGCCTTTCGAGGTTTTTTTTTTTTACTGCCCTGTACCATGTTTACCTTAGGAGTTTAGAGGCGGCAACTGATAACTTCCCTTTTTGCCACATTCCGGTGTTGCTTCGGTTCCTTTCAATGTCTGAACTTTGCTTCTAACTGTGTCTCCATCAAGATTCAAGGCCTTTGCTAAAGTATGTTTGGCCCTTTTGTATGAGCAAAACTGATATTTTCCCAGGATATTTTTGACAAATGCCTTGACTTTGCCTTATTTCTAGCATGTAATGAAACACTAACCTCCCCAGTCCAGGTTACTGACGGGTTCTGTCTCCAGCACACCTCATGCAGCTAACGAAGGCCCCGATTGGCTTGATCAGGTGTACTTGAGACAGACCACACCTGTTTTCCAAAGTGTTCTCTTGTGAAGCCATGCACACATTTGTATTCTTGCATGCTATTAAGACTAAAATTACAATTGAAAGTAGGATTAAAGCTTGCGTAATGGCAGCAACTCATAAAAACACATGTACAGTCATTAACATGTAAACCAGTCTGCAGAGATTTCAATGACACGGACACAAAAGTGTTTAAATATATAGATTTTATATACATTTATTCATGTGGATGACTAGAAAAGAAAACTCTATATTCTTACATATGATTATTTCACCACAGTCATATTCCTAAAGTTAAATAGTAATTTGATACAAAATTACTATAATAAATAAAACTCATCTCATTGTTTCTTTATTCACACGTAGCAGTTGTACAAACAATAAATTACAAGTTCAGTGCTGTGTTTCCAGCGGTCTGCAACAGGCATTTCCCCACTGGAGGAGTCAGAGAAGGTTGTTTTTTATGTCCAAAATACAAAAATATGTGTAATTGTTAGATTCTTTTACATATCTATATATATTTATATATCTATATATATAGATATATATCTATAGATCTATATAGATATATATTTATATATCTATATATATAGATATATATCTATAGATCTATATAGATATATATTTATATATCTATATATATAGATATATCTATATAGATCTATATCTATATAGATCTATATCTATATAGATCTATATCTATATAGATCTATATCTATATATAGATCTATATCTATATATATATATCTATATCTATATCTATATCTATAGATATAGATATAGATATAGATATATATATCTATATCTATATCTATATCTATATCTATATATATATATATATGCTTTAACACTTAAATGTATATGAGCAATCTATGTATTGTACAAACATGTACTTTGTCAATCTGTAATGTGTGAGGCCATTCGGTTGCAAGCTGACCTGGGTCTTGCGTCTAAAGTGTTTCGTATTTGTTGGTTGCATGGTTTGTCACTTAGGAAAGTGTGATGGGTGCTAGGTATTTTAACACAATTACAGGTAGGTGTTTCTTATGTCCAGTACATATGCAGCTTACTTTGATCTGCTTTGTTAAAGTTGAGAGCTGAGGTAATGTTGTCAGGAGTGCCATTCATTTTTTGCACAAATGAATGGTCTCATAATAGTACAGTGATTTGAAAATTTTTTTGTCCCCTTGCAGATTTTCTTCTGTTTTTGCTTGAATGTTTCAGATGAACAAACAAATCTTAATATCAGACAAAGATGATCAGTAAATCCATTGGTGCATGATGTGCTGCTTTCTGAGGATGCCAACTTCATGCTGTCTGACAGGTACTGTTTACATTATTCCTTGATTCAATAGATCAGTTCCATTTAACTAATTTTAACGAATCTGTAGGATCAAGAAGTCAGTTAAAAAGAACCTGTCTGACAACATGAAGTAGGCCAAACTAGTCACCACATCATGCCCAGATCTAAAAACAAAAAGAGAAAAACTCTGCATGAAACCAAATACTTTTTCATGGCACTATATATTGTCTAGAAAGGAAGCGGATGCACACTCTGCTGAATTACCAGAATAAAGGTAATGTCACAAAGATAGGTGGAGGATTGTCAGGAGTTCGTTCACTTGAATTACAGAAGAGGATATTCCTCTTCTTCAGTACATAGCATATTGTCTTATAATCAAGATATTTTTTTTCCTTAAAGCAACAGTTATAAAGTACACTTTTTAAATCCTTTTTTGGAGATATAGCTGAGACTATTGATACCATAATCAAATACTGTGTGCCCTCAGGCCACGACCTGTTAGCTAAGCATAGCATTAAAAAGTGAAGTGGGGAAACATGAAAAGAAGACATGACAGTTTTGGAAAAGTGAACATCAAAAATACATGTAGAAAAATACACTTTCCAAATTCGAAAGTAGTAGAATGTCAGACAAAAAATTAGCTTAAAATCAATTTCATGGTTTTATTTTAAATATATTGTTCTTTTAATTGTGTTTGTGTACTGGACTATGTCGTTTAAAATTTAAAAAAAGGGGGCTTTGAAACTTTAGATTTGGAAAATATTAAGTCAGAAAAATTAAATTAAAGGTTCTGTTTCGTTTTACTTACAACTAATGTTAGGCTCTTGAATGGGGTAAGAACGCTGTCAAAAACAACGTGTATGTAAAGACGGAAATATGTGCATATTAGTCAATAGTTGTGCATAAGTAAAATCCAAAAGAGGTATTGTATATTTCCTCTATAAGAATACAAAATAAAATGTTACAGCTTCAAGAAATTGCAAACACAAAGTTCAAGTTTACAGTTGTGGTTTATTCTTTATGAAAACAATATGCTATAACAGTTTGTGAATACGATTTCTTTTCTATGAGAATAGAAAAATATGCAATACCTCTTTTGGATTTTATTTATGCACAACGATTGACTAATATGTACACATTTCCATCTTTACATACACATTGTTTTTGACAGCGTTCTTACCTCATACTCTTGGTCATTTACCTTTGCAAATATATACCCAAATGTTGCAATTATGTTCCAACCTACTCGCATTTTGTACCCTGAAACAAACCATTTAATTATTTTCTGAGGATTGATTATTTTTTAGTTTATTGTGTTCCAGTTTGGACCAAAATACGATATTAAAATTGAAATAGAGGATTTATCATAGATATTATTTTTGGAGTTGCATACCAAGTTTTCATACACTAGACTATGAGTAGTCTTTGGGTAATGATTTTAAATCACTGGTTGTCATGATGGGAAGAAAATGTCCATAAAACGGGTACAAAAATCAACATAGTTGGTACAAACCGTCGTGAGACAGGTGGTTCCTTTTTATACCTAAAAAAGTTCGACATGTAAAGACCAAAAAAGCAAAGGTATGAATGGCGAAGCGTTGAAATGACCAGTGCTGAGCAGATATTATGCTAGTAAAAAAAAAAGGAAGAAAGAACTAATCTGCTAAAAGGCGACATTAGCATCTCCCTTTCTGTCACTGCAAGTTTTCAGGGCACACACTGTCATATCAGAGTTCACTGTTAACCCGATAAACACACAAAAACAGAATAAATTCCAGTTCCCATAAGACAAAGCATGCAACCTTAAGAAATGATTGAAGACGGTTCAAAACACAGAGCAGAAAACAGAAAAGTCATGGTACATGATGAATGAATGTCCTAGCTCAGGCTCTGTCAGGTTTCCCCCACCTTTTTACTCTATGCTGATGATTATCAAAATTGGTAGGAGCAATACTTCTGTCTTTAATGTGACCTTTCAGCCCACTTTTTAAGGGAGGTATTAAGGAGACGTACCCGATAGTGTCCTAAGACACCTTCTACCCAGGTTAGCTGTCATGAGCGAAGTAAATGAGGAAGTCTGAAGTTGACTAACTGTTGTTACTCCTCTGAGCTGTCAGTGGAGGTAGTCAGAGCCAAGTTGGGGACATGTGAAGTAGGGTAATCTAACCACTCAGGTTTTTGCAATGCGGCCCTGGGAGTTAATATGTGAAGCAAACACCAGCATTGTGGTGAGCTACCTCTGTTTGGCTTGTGTGCATTCACAAGAATGTCCTTTTCTTCCCAGCTAAGACACAGCTGACACTCTAAAGTTCTACTGCCGGTACCCTGGTGCCAGTAATTAGCTACCTCAACTATTGAGCCTCCTCTTTCATTCTAGATCCTTTCCACTCTCATACGGACATCATGAAGATGCTCTGAACGTATAAAATCTTTTCATTCCCATCTTTCCCATCAGTCAAACAAGATTCATGTAGTAAGAAAATCGATTACATGTTTTCATTGGTATAATACATGAGTTGATGTTTTGGTTTCAGTGTTTTCTTCTGCTTGTTTGTACCACCTAAATGTTTGAGATTAACAACAAATTTTAACATGAGACAAAGATAACCTGAATAAATACAAAAAGGTGTTTGAATATGATGATTTTATTCATTAAGGAAAAAACTTTCCAAACCGGCCTGGCGCTATGTGAAAATGTAATCACTTCTATATGTTAAATTACTAATTAAATGTGATTACCACATCATTAGGGAAGCTGAATTCAATGTCAGGAGCCACACACAGGCCTGATTACTATTAGACCTGTAGAATAAAAAAAAATACTTTAAACAGAACCTGTCTGACAACACGAAGGAGGCTAGAAGATCACAAAAAGCAACACATCACACCCCGATCTAAAGAAATTCAAGAAAAGATGAGAGATAAAGTTACTGACATCCGTAAGTCTGGAAGACGTTACAAAGCCATTTCTAAGGCTTTGAGGCTCAACAGAACCACACTGAGTATCATTATCTACAAATGGAAAAAACATGGAACAGTGGTGAACCTTCCCAGGTTGTTATTCCAAGGGTGCATCGACGGCTCATCCAGGAGGTCACAAAAGAACCCAAAACATGCCTCACTGACCTCAGTTAGGGTCATTGTTCATGGTTCAAAAATAAGAAAGACCATCCATTGGAACATTTCAAGGGAAAACACTGCTGACCCAAAAGAAATCAAGGTCCATCTTACATTTGCCAAAAAACATCTTAATCTCCAAGACGTTGGTAAAATATTCTGTAGACTGATGAGACAAAAGTTGCCTGCAGTCAAACATGGTTGTGGAATTGTGATGGTGTGAGGCTTCTTCAGGACCTGGACAACTTGCCATATTTGATGAAACCATGAATTCTTCTATCTAGCAGGGAATCCTGAATAAAAAAAGTCCAACCATTAGCCTGTGAAGATCAAGCAATCCTGGGTCATTTAGCAAGACAACGATCCAAAGCACACCAACAACATTGAAAGGCTCAAACAATAGTGGATTTTGGTCTGAATTTGAATCCAGCTGAGATACTGTGGCATAACGTTAAACAGGCCTTCATACTAAAAAACCCTACAGTTTGGTTGAATTAAAACAATTCTGTGATGATATTGCTCCATGGGAATGTAAAAAGGCTCATTTAGTTACTGCAAATACTTGATGGTAGTTGTTACTACCAAAGATGGCACAACCACTTGTTAGAACTATGGGGCAACTACTTTTTCACAAAGAGCCTGGTAGGTATGGGTAGTTTTTTCTCCTTAATAAATGAAATCATCATTAAAAACAGCTTTTAGTCTTTACTCAGGTAATCTTTGTCTAAAATTGTAATTTGTTTGCTAATGTGGAACATGTAAGAGAGACAAAAAAGTAAGATCAGAAGAATCGTGAAAGGGGGGAAATTTTTTCTCACTACTGTATTTAGGGGAAAATTACTGATGAACTATCGGAAGATGGGAACCTCCCATTAATGGCAAGAAATGTATAATTAACAATGTAGCTGTTTCTTAGCCACACCTTGTAAGATTGCCACAAAGATGGGCAACGATCCAGTGAATGACTGTTTTTTAATCATTCTTCCAACAGATTATAAATTAAAAAATGTTCAGCAATCCATAATCTGAGTTACTGCAGACAGAAAAAAGAAATATTGAGTGCTACCCATTGTTGGGGCTATTGTCTCGCACAAATTCAGGACAAAGGACAAAGCAGTGCAAGCTGACTGACAACAGCACTTAGAAGCAGAAAAAGACACTCATGCCATAACAGGGCAAGACTCACTAAGCCTCCAGGGTTTGGAGGGTGAAGTAAAGACAACCAGTTATTGTCCATGTGGAAACTGCATGCAACTTGACGACTTAGCTATGCCAGGGATAGGCCAGGGCGATAGCTCTTTGTTTTGTTAATGTTCTGCATAGCTAGAAGGATTCCAGGTCATTCCTACATCAAATGTAGTCCTTTTCATGTTTTCCAGTCTATCTATAAATCTCCTAGTGTCTGATCCTGGCTTTATTCACCAACATTCATTATTCTCTTTAAGACTCCACATCTTAAATTCACTCGTTCAAAGTCCTACATCCAAAACTTGAGATCTATTTAGATCTATTGAATAAAACGTCTCTTTACATCCATCTTCTCCTGCTCCGCTGCTTCAGCATTTCTTCACTAAACAGTGTTTGAAGGCAGAGGGGCGGGCGTTCAGAATGCAGCCCTTAGACAGTCTGCCATCCTGGTCTTTGCACTGTACCGTTCGGCTCTGCCAGCCGGTATCACAAGTTCTGGAGCATGTCATCCAAGGTCCCATTACCCACTCGGGACCTGGAGGAGGGGTTGAGGGAACAGGACCTGTAGTTGGCCTTAGGGCTAAAGCAGCGGGAGTAGAGGAAGCGGTAGTGGTGCTAATAGTTGTGCTAAACGTGGTGGATCTTGTTGTGGTAGACGTTGTGGTGGTGCTCTGCAAAGAGGTCAACTTTGAATTTAAATGCTGCTGTGGGGCTGTCCACCTCGGCATGTAGAAACTATAACGGACATCAAGGGGCTTTTTTGCATCTGTAGCTAGAATCTGGACCACCAAAGCTTCTTTGATAGCCCCAGGACCCATGCTGTGGAGCCACTCATCATGCTGAGTCCAGCCACTGTAGTTGAGCAAAGAACCGTTGAGTGGGATGATCGTCTCTGAGGTGGAGATCATGAACTTGCCATTTAGGAGGTACTCGCTGCCGGGCCGCCGGAGGGCCATGTAGGCGGTGAAGCGGGTCTGGTCCTTGGCAAGGTGCTGACGGACTTTGATGTGAGTAGACCCTGCGGGGATCTTCACTATGTCAGTGTAGCCTTTGCTGTTTGATGGGAGAAAAGGTAGAGGAGATAATATAACTGGCTGTGTTGAAAAAAACAGTTTAAGGCAAGAGTTAGGACTGAATAAGTTAAAGCATTCATGAAAGAACCCAACAAGTAATTCCAAATTAGCTTTAAATAAAAAAAAAACAGTCATAATCAGATGTCAGAGATAGTTAATATGCCTTTAAACTCAAGTAAGCCTCAATAATCAACGATCTTCAAAGGTTTAAACCTTAAATTGTGATAATTTCTCATAATCTCACCTCTTCTTGGTGAAGTTCCCAACGACCCGTATACATCCCAGGTTGTCGCCTCCACATATACCACATTTGTCAAACTGAAGCTTGGAACCAATGATGCCATCGCAGCCAGTGCGTATGCATTTCCCTTTCACGCACACCGAGCTGCTGTGAGGACGACACTCGGTCCCATCCAGTACCTGAACGCAGAAAGCCACAACATTATTTTCCCTTTCTTTATGAAACAGCTGGTACCTTAGCTGTGCAGCTTTCTCACCCTCTGAGAGAACACCACGTAGTAGCCCGTTCCTTTTGCTCTGCATGTTAGCTTGCACACATCTTTAGGGAGAACTCCTGCATACTTAGGCACCCACTCGACAAAGGTCTTTACCCCTTTGGGGTCTGTCTGGGGACCATTACGGACTTCACACTGTTCTTGACGGAAACTCTTACCTACAGAAACAAAATACTTGTAATAAACAATTGATCTCTTATCGCATTTCAATCTTTCCTGCACTGTTTCACTCACTTGAGGCTGGGCACAGTGGAAAGACATTACAAGTCCGATAGATGGCTCTCTTTCCTATGCAGTAACGCCCGTTGTTTCGTGGTGCCGGGTTGTTGCACAGACGCTGAGCAAACTGCACCCCGCCGCCGCAAGTTCTGGAGCATGCACCCCAAGGTCCCCAAGAACTCCAGCTGCCGTGGTTGGATGCCTGGGAGGGGGTAAAGCCAAATTGAGGGAAGACGAGTGGAAAAATGAATAAGATGAGGGAGAACTATCAAGAGATATCGGATGCATGAGACGCTGTCAGCCAAACCATGTGTTTTAGAAAAAGCTAGCGAGAGATCTTTCATAAATAAAAATGTATCCTTCACTGGAGTCTAAAAAGGAATCTACCGTGATGTGATGAATACCAACGTCTGGTGACAGACACATGGTGTGCCAGGGAATTATCCGAATTAAATTCTTCACATATTTCCACTTGTTTATGAGTCATCACTGAGGAAAATCACTGGATAAGTAATACTTCAGCTCTTTTCCAAATGCTCTACAGGAGGAACTTTTCTGTGCACAGTCCCTTTGGAAAATGTTTACTACCCCTTTATCTTTTGCACATTTTCTCACCTTCCAACCAGAAATTCTATGTATTTTATTGGGACAATATAATTATAAAGTGGATGGAAAATGATACAGTTTAGAAAACTGACATGCATTTGTATTCAGTCATCCTGAGTCAACACTTTAAAGAACACCCTTTGCTGCAGTTACAGCTTCAGATCTTTTGAGGTATGTGGGGTACAGGATTTGTTGAGGGTGATATGCATGCCACCAAACCTTTTAGAGAACTAAAATACACTGAAGTTTGTTGTAATGTAATGTGTTTTTGCAAGGCACTGTATGTCTTTATTGCAATTAGGCCACTTCTTTCCATTTCAAAAGCTTATAAGCTCATACAGAAGAAAATGTAGATGGATTGAAGATCGTAGGTCTGAAACAGTAGGGGTAGGGTTTATGTTGTTATGAGTGATAAACTGGGAAGTAACCAAAATGAAGCCAGTCACCACTTGGGCTGCATCCACCCATGCAGTTGTCTGCCAAGGGTCAGATTATGCTCATCAAACATCATGTAACAGACAAACATAAAATAAATGTTCTTTGCAGCCCTTTTTCTAAACGCCTTAATTCTTTTTAACTTTCAGCATCTTTTTCTTCCCCTGCTCATAGTCTGCCAGGAGCAGATTTGGTGTCCTTGCAGTCAAACTTTAATTACATCTTTATGAATAAGGCCAGAGTAGCTGTCACATAAATAAGGCAGTCCACACAGTGATTCCAGATAAAGAATCTCTTCCTTTTTTTTTCACATTCTGGTAGCAATCATCCCCCTTACCGAATATTGCTTCTTTCGGGTCTTGTCCACACACTTTCCCTGCAGGCAGATGCGCCCTTTCCCGCACTGTGTTCCCTCCACCGCTGGAAGCTTCTTTGTCAGACACACCATCTGTCCCTGGCGAATCACGGCGCACCAGAGGCGGGAACATACGTCCATTCCCGGACAGACCGTGTATTCGGGCCCGAAGGCCAGGCGACACTGTTGGATGGCATCGTAGCTTTGGCCTGGGAGCTCTTCTGGCCCGGGGAGGGGCTGACGAGGAGAGTCGAGGAGACACTCGGCTGTTGAAGCATGGAAAGAATGAGGCACAAATAAAATCCTGGACTGTTAACAACACATTTCAGTATATTCTGGCATTGTATTTAAGGCTTTGTAACCCTGCATAAAAATTTGCAACAAACTGAAGCTTTAAACGGCACATAGAATGCTCTACAGATCTGTGCATGCACAATCTTAATAAACTAGGCCTGTAATACTTTAGACTCAATAAAAGCCCTGCAGCTGCCACAACAGATCCTGCCAAGCCTAAAATTATAGTGTTGGTACATGAATTATGCCAAAAGCCTTGGAACCGTGCAAAGTGTCAGCAGCAATGCTTTATAGCTGTCATGAATGAAACTGCTGGATGAAACTGGAACACGAAGCATGAACCATTTTAATCTTTGGCTGCACTGCAGCTACAATCTTTAAGGTTTATATGATTGTATATAATGTCTACTAATTGACATTGTAGCTTTTTAGATAGAAAACAGCTCTAAGTGATTCCTATCATCAGTTAAATGACCATGGATGGAAACTGGAAATAGAGAAATATCAGCTAAGCAACTGGTATATTTGTAAGGGGGCACGGTATTTATATGTGTTAGTCTCCAGCATTTTTGTTTTACTCACCATTTCCATCATCAAAGAAGTCAGTGATGGTCGATGAGGTGCAGCGGCTCCAGGGTTTGGAGGCATCAATGGAGGTGAGAATGGAGGACATGAGCTGCTTGTGACTGTTGACCCCAAAGCGCTCCTCGCAGAACTTCGAATCATCATGGGACAATCCAAGCAGATGACCTGTAACCCAGATAGAGATTAGATAGAATGAGCAACATGATATATAGCTTTAGAAGAAAAGTTATAGCATATGTGCATTTCTGCACACTGAGAAAACTAAAACTAATCTTGGAGAATTTCTTTTGCACAGTTAAATTACATTATGCAAGTATCCAATAAGCCAATGCTGTTATGAATCAGGCCTTTATGGTTGAGTAGACAGACAGAAGACATTCATCACTAAAAAGGAAATGACAGCCTGCTGAGAGTTTGCCAAAAGACACGCTTTAACAGTCAGACTGCAGGAAGCAAATATCTCTGATATGATCTGACCGCATGAAAACAGAGTTTCCACAAATGTTTGTGGCTGAAACCAGGCACTAATAATTCCTAATGCAAATAAGGGGATGGTAGAATCATTATGTGTTGTTTTTGTTCCACATCAAACTGTGCACCATTTAATTTCAGTAAGGTGAGGAATGTCAGGACCTGTCTTCAATAGGTGAATGCACCATGCAGCAGGAATCCAAAAAGAAAACAAAACGGAGTGTTCAGTTTACGAGGTGAATGACGTGATTTTTAATCCACAAGAAGGATGTGCTGACAGAGGTGCATTTGCATGCCCCAGCGTGATCTTGGTTCTTTTCTGTGTTCATGCCTACCAATCTCATGAGCAACGGTGAATGCAGCGTGAAGACCATCGTCCTCGATGACGGCGCAGCTTCTCTCTGGAGAGCAGATGGTGCCGACGTCCGCCATGCCCAGGGTGTCGCAGGAGTGGTGGCCACATAGATCCTGGACAAAGGAAATGATGCATATCTAAATCATTGCTTAAAGGGCAAAAAAAAACAAAAACATATAAATGTTATATATGAAATAAAGAAATCAAAATCAGCCATTTTACTAATTTGTAATTTGAGGCACTTTTGGACGAGAGAAAATCATTTGTAGTCAGTTCTGTATTAAAAACAGGAAGTGAGTACCGTATATGGATAATTACATATCAAACGCAATGTTAATACACAAGCACTGTTTTCCTAATTTTAAAAAGCACATTCTTCAATGACAATATGTCAAATTAGTTTGTGCCACTTATTGGTGACACAGAAAAACAATGGGGTGGGAACTTTTGCTACTAAGATCATCTCCTCCCCCACAAAAAAACTGCCTATCTTTTGGAAACAATTTTTCCCCAGGATAATGAAACAATTTAGATCTTGGATTTAAGGGAAAGAGCAACACAAACCTAAAAGATGAGGACACAATATATTTCATTCCATGGCTATGATAGATAGCTTGGGCAGTGAGTAAACAGCCAGGCCACAAAGTAAAGTTTAGGAGTTGTTTGTGAGCATAAAGTTTATCAGGTAAGAAAATGCTTCTTTTTAAGGGCTTTTCACTTTTCTGTGTCGTCTGTCAGTACAAAAATCCGGTTGGTGTCAACACATTGCATTAGAACAACAACTGCTCTCTCTAACCATTCCTTCCTTATGTGTAGAAAAGTGAGACTTGCACAACTACTGCCTGGCTCGCTAGTATTCTGGTGACACAAGGGAAACAGTGGCTCAGGAACTAGATTAGTCATCTTGCTATCCGAATGTTGTGGCTTGTGCCACAGAAACACAAGGCCAAGTTACCTGCTGATCTGAGGATCGTTGTATTAATGCGTGTACGTTGTTGAGTGCGACTGGTTGAACGTGGCTCTACTGTTAAATGCTTTGAGTCGGTGTTATGACTAGAAAAGTGTTATACAATTTTAGTCTATTTACTCAGTTGTTGCAAGGAAGTTCACATAGCTGCGCAAATCAGAGTAAGTATCGAAGCAGAAATTGCAATGCCAATTCGAATGATGCCAGAACTTTAGCGTTTCAAATTAAAGCTTTCGTCACAAGTGATCATCGAACACTGTGGTAAAATAAGTCAGATTGTGCTCCAGCAGAGTGCTTTTAAATCCCACCCTAGGGATGCTGTTATGTCTTCAAGGTACTGCATTTCTCCTGATTTCTGTCCTGCTTACTGAGCAAATTACCATTTAAATCTTCACTTTGGGTCACTTTTCTATCACTGCTCTTGTGTTAGGTGGCCACTATGTTTGCCACATTGATGTCTGAGCTTGGCGGAAACATAACGTCATTCTCAGGAAACTTTAAGCTGTCGTTCTTGGCTACCATGTGGTCACTTTTCTTGAATTTGTTTTCCCCCACATATTTCTCGATTTTGGCAAAGAAAATATAACTATTGAAAACTACAAGTCTGAACAGACTTGTAAAAGTGTTCACATATGCCCTTTAATCCCCCCTAATGTTTCCTTTTTAGTTTTATGATTACCAATAAATCCAAAGTATGCTTCCCCTTCAAGCGGTTGTCAACTTTCTGTCACCTTATTTTCCTCCCATCAGAATCTTTAACCAGTTCCATTAAGTGCTGATGTTGTAGAGGGGACTTTGATTCCTGTTTCCCTCCTATGGCTCATAAACAGTCCCTGTCTGCCTCGAAACAAGTATTGATCCCTGCTTTGATTCCCACACATGTCCATGCAGATGAGGCCTCAGGCTCTACAGCCTGCCCTCGCTGAGAGCAGAGATAAATCCACTAATCATACCACCACATCTTCGCCCACCAGTGCCTGTGCACGCTCATACACACAACAGCTCAGAGAGTACATTTTGACTAGGGACGTGCATGGATGCATGTGGACAGACTTCTATATGAGTGAACATTAGAACATAAAGGCACACACATGTCCCAGGGAAAAGATGAATCGTCATGTTAAGTGGTGCTGACAGGCCTGCTGGGTCGTGTGTGAGAGACTCTGTGGGGAGGGTGTTTACCCGTTCCGGTGTGATCGGCTTGGAACAAACACCCTTGTGTTGTGCACTCTCACACATGACTGACTGGGTGGGACACAGAAGCACACACACACACCAACTGTGATAACTACATTTAAGTGGATGGCCGCACTTTTGCACATACAGAGAATGCAAAAATGCTGACGCTCACAGCACATACACACTCATTATAGTGAACAGGAAGCGTCTGCCAGCTGACTGCTGGATACATGAGAAGCAAACAAAGGCCAATTCTGACTGCATGGATGGCTTCTGAGAGCCAAAGTTTCTCTGTACTTGTCTGTGCGCAGACAGGCATGACGACAGTAGAGGAGAACTGCTGTACTTTGATCAGAAAGTTGGGGATGTCTAGAGAAGTTTGACTACTTTTCTTTTCCCCGTTTCTCACCTCCTCTCAATATAACTTTTAAATTAATTTTTCCTCTCCTTGATTCTTGCATGAGATCCGTTTCAAGCACACCTGGATCTATGCAGGTACAACAGTGTAAAAGGAAATGTGTGGGCAAAAATTGTGGATCTCCTGCTAAATAGTGACATGTGAATAACACCCGAATAAACCTCAAACCCTTGTCTAATTCCCTCCTCTGTCAAGACTCAGCCAAGACTTGCTTTTTTATCCAGAGGGCTCTGAAGGAAAGAAAAAAAACAAAACAGGGAGGACTGGAGGCAAACAAAAATAAGTTCAGGTATCAGCTGCCGGGGGAAAAGGATGGAGTTGTGCCGGAAATTAATTTGAAGAACAGAGGGAACAAGGGGTTACAGTAATATTGGCAGAAACAACAGGAGAACAGGTGGGACGCTGGCTTGCAAAAGTCAGGGCCTCGATCACAGCTGTGCTTGTGTGTGTGAGGTATGAGACCACTTGAAATCTAAGCCAGCGCTGGTGTTAAGCAAACAGAGCCAGACACACACACATACTCAAACGTTCCTCTTGGAGAAGGTTTAGCTCACTCTAGAAACCACTGCCAGGTGATTCCAGCAAACCCAGAGAAAACACAGAGCCACAGGTGATTTCCCTATTTCATTCTTATTTTCTTCCTTATCTGCTTCCTAATTATCTTTCTCTCCATTTGCCTTCATGTCCTCCCTTCTTGCATCCATTTTTTTCTTCATTGTGTTTTTCCTTTATTTCTCTCCATGTCATTTCTTACTTCCTACCATAAATCCCAGCTCCACAATGTCTTTTGTAATTTATTTTGTGCCCGACCTCTCTTCCTTACTTATGTCCTCTCTTTTTCCCCCTGGAGTGTCCTTCCTTCCCTCTTTCTTTTGTCGTATCTCCCTTCATTCTTTCTAAAATCTTTCTCCCTCCCATTTTCCTTCCAGTTTCTGTTTTTTTCCAGGTTCTTAGTGATTGCTGATTAAAGAAAGATATGCCATAAATTCATAGCAAACTTCTGTATTTTATAATGTTTTTTAAATGAAAGCAGGAATAGACAGTCTGGAAAAATTCCTAATTTTTACATAAAACCTTTGTAGGAGTCCTGGCTAAACTAGGGGGTTTAAACAGTGCTTTAGATGTTTTAATAAGCTAAACATCAGCATTGTTATGAAATGTCTTTTAGCATTTTGATATTAGCATTTAGCCCTTTGTCAGTGGCCTAGCTAGCACTAGCTTAGACTAGCTTAGCACATACGAATATCCCATCAAAGTTGATGGAAACCTACTTAAATTTATATGACATTAGCTTTAAAAGAACATAATTTTATGGTCTTTTAAAACCATAACACAATAATTGATATCTTTGATAGTTTCATCTTAGCTCATACTAGGGTTGCCAACTCCTTGATAAATAAATAAGGGACACCTCCTGGTAGGGCTAATCAACCCCACTGTCTGCACCTCTACCGGCCTGGTGATTTTTTTTCACCCTTTTTCTTTGTGTGAAATGACTTTGGAAACATTGGACTCGAACCCAAGTTTAATTCGATGCATGTTTTGACTGATACAAATATCCATGGAAAAACAATTATACAGAAATTTATAAAATAATTTATTCTTTTTGCAAAATAAAATTACTAGACAAAAACAAATATCCTTCTAAAATAAATAAACCACTATTGAAAAGACCTCCGTCCTGCTTAACCTAAAACAATATAAAAAAGCATAACAGTATAATGCAAAACATTTTCATAATAGTGCATTTAGTGCAAACAAAAAGTCTGTAGAAAAGTTGTAACCATAAACACTTGTGCCTTAAAGGCCATGACTGTACAGGTGTAGTGAAAAAAATATTGAACTAGTGAACTAAAAACTGCAGTTCTGAATTATGTGGAAACAACCTATTTTTTCCATTTATATTTCATTTGAGCTCTTGCTGCTGCAAGGAGTTGTTTGCTTTTCAGGACTACCGAGTAAAACTCTGAGCAGGACATTTCATTAATTAGACTGACAATAAGCTCAGTTCTCATTAATTCTGTAGAACATTTGTTCCTCACATCAGTCCACTTATTTTTCATGATGGAGAAAATATTTTACACAAACCCACTAGAAGAAGGGATGCTGAGGACAAAGGGTACAATAGCCTGGATGTTGGGGATGTTAGCTGCCTGAAGAACTTGCATCCACCTCTCTGCTGTTCCACTGGACTGACACTTCGCCTTTTCCCAAGAGACTGTAGTGAGGCACTCTATCTATCTATCTATCTATCTATCTATCTATCTATCTATCTATCTATCTATCTATCATAAGAGCACAGTTGTAAAAAGCTTTCACGGTGTCCGTAGATCTCCTGCGGCGGAAGCACGGCGCGCTGGTTACGAGCACTGAACAAACACGGGCCTTTTTTGTCACGTAAGCGGCGAGGAGACGCTGGGGAAACCGTATCTGATGGGAAAACGCGAATCGACGTAACACCTGTATCTATCCTTAGCAACAGTACCTGCTGGCCAATGAGATGAGTCGAAATATTCTGTCAGCTCAATGTTCACAGAGCAGGATATGGCTGGTAATGAATTTACCGTAATGTTAAATATAAAGCACTCCATCATTTATTAATTCTATTGACATTTTAGTGAAGATTTTTGATCCACCTAATAATACGGGACTACGTGCGTCCCGTTTCAGCTCAATACGGGACGCGTACTTTTTATTCTAAATACGGGACGATTCCGTTTTTCAAGGGACGGTTGGCAACTCTAGCTCATACTGTTACCAAGCATGCTAAAGTATGGTTTAAACAATGTTTTATTTAGCTTAACGATTAGCATTGTTATAACGCCTTTGTTAGCATTATGATTATCGTAATTTGCATTTAGCAGCACAAGGCCTGACACAAATGTTTTTTAAACCATAACAAAATAACTGCCTTTGATGGCGATATGACCACCTATTAGCTAGCATTGATATGATGTGCTCGTTAGCATATTGACATTAGCATTTAGCAATATCACTGCTTTTGGGCTTTCTAGTAAGACTTTGACTTAGCAAATGTAAATGCTGCTAGTTTAATAGGTAAAATTCCCCACTTATAGAAACAAGTGCTGAGATAGTTCTTTGCAAAAGCATTTGGCTCCATGGCAGATGTCTTCTGATGTTTTTGTCTCATTTAAATATTTGAGCCAGATATCAGACAGAGATGATAAAATGTTGGCAACCTTTTTGGAGGGGAAGTAATTCAGCCACATTGAAGGGTTTCAGCATTAAAGGGGTAATAATTTGAATCTACTTATGGAATCAGGAATCATGATTCTCCTTTAACCTGGATCACATGAATAACAAATCAGAATCCTTGTTTGTCGAAGGTATTTTCTCTTTCTTTACATGGGCACATGAACTCGCTAAAAGTTGGTGCTCATAGAACATTTTCAATCTTGATTGTGAACAGGAATGGGTTATATCTCACATATGCATTTAAGTTTTTAAACTATTTGTTGTTCCATGACAAATCAAGATCCATGGCCAGTTGCATAATGCTGACAGCCAAAGAGCTGAGGTTTTGGCTTAGGGATCCAGGAGCCGTCTGCAGGTTGTCAACATACGCCAGACGAAGTAAAGCATGTGTGAAATATCAAGAGCATTTAAAATAAATAGAGGGACTGACTGCGACGGGGGAAAGGGCTGGGAAATGTACACTTCAATGTACAGACACACAGAGAGGAGACAGTAAATGACACAAGTATGTGGAAGGTTAAGACATTGGGCTGCTTGTGTATTTATAAACATGTTTTCATCTGTCTATATCACACAAAAGCTAAAGTTACCATGACCTTAATAGTAGTTTTCTTCAAATGTTATTTGAGCAGTCTGTACAGAATAAACAGCATTTCTGTAAACATAGAACTCAAACTAATCTGCCCTGCAAAAAATGTTTGTATTCCCCAAAACAACTCAGATTTAAAGAACATTAATGAGAGAAGCAGCCAAGAGGCAATTATGGAAACTCTAGAGGAGCTGCAGAACTGCACAGCTCAGGTGGGAGGATCTGTTGACAGGACATCTATTAGTCATGCACTCCACAAATCTCCTTCCAGCAGGACGACACTAAACAAACAGCCAGAGCCCCATTGGAGTGGTTTATATCAAGGGCCTGGAGTAGACCTTAATCTCATGAAGTGTCTTTGGCAAAGCCAGAATATTAATGTTCCCTTAAGCTCTCAAACAATCTGACTGAGCTACAGCCATTTGGCAAAGAGGAATGGGCAAAATATCAGTCTCTGGATCACACTAAAGTAATTAAATCCTAATAAAATAACAACAAAAATCAAATAAATACATTAAGGTTTGTAGTAGTAACAAGACAAAATGTCAAAGGTTTAAGGAGTATGAATACATCTGCAGGAGACTGAATCTTAAAGTAGGGCATTGTCTGCCATCCAAGCTCACGGCAACCATGCGTAACCTTTAATGTTCCCACACACAGAAACACGCTATCATGTCCCCAGTATCGTCAATGTACCCGTTGTCTTGTTTTGGTGCTGGCATGTGTGGTACTGGGTGACACTGTCGTATGGGTCAGCTCTCTGGGAGTACTGGGTCTTGGAGCAATTAGGCCCAACCACAAAGAGGCGTGTTCCCTTCCAACCCTGTGCCACTTGTAGCCTGCCATGTGGGAACAAAGGGTTGGTCTGACTCAGTCAGGATAGGATCCACTTCAGAGCACCACAGAAAATTAGAGCCTATTTAGAGCTGCTCCAAATACTCAGATAAAAGAACTTACTTTTCACAACTCAGACTTATTTCCCTGAAAACCCTTAAAACATTCTTATTTTTAGATACATCAAACTCACTCTGTTTTCCAACTGAAATACATGAAAACAGGAAGCAAATTATGTTTTTTTTCTTCTTCTGGCATTCTGTCAGTGGAAACATTAATGGTTATAAACCGATTTGCGTGACAACAAACATTTTCTGATCTCTCCTACCCTTGCGAAAAGTAAAATGTGGTGTGGCAATTTGTCCAAGTGGGCTAACTGAAAAGAATGTGGCTAAAATTGACAAATTTTACAACTTTCCCCCACAGTTTAATGCCTATGCAGAAATATGGGTGAAAACAAGTCTGCAGACAAGAGAATCCCAAAGGAATGCAGCTTTTAAATCATGCTTTCACCTATTTGTCAGGAGCTGCTGGTGTGTTTTGAGAGGTGCGTTTCTGCTTTCTGAAATGGTCGACAAAGTAACCAAAACTAATCCAGGTAATAGCCTTTAATAGCCAAAGAGTTTAAAGGTTAAAGTGAGTTTGCCTTAAAGGTGGAATGTTAAGTGTTTATTCTACAAGATGATTGGATTTAAAAGCAGTTTTGTTTCTGCAGGATTTCAACAGATATACACAAACCAGCTACTTTATTGCTAGTACTGGGATGAACCCCCTTTTAACATTCAGAACTGCCTTAATCCTTGATGGTATAGCTTCAACAAGATTTTAGAAACATCTCTTAGAGTTTTCTTTTCCGTATTGAAACATCACAGTTCCAGCAGATATTCCAGCTGCACATCCACATTACATCATCAAGATGCTCTCTTGGATAGAGATCTAGTGACTGTTCAGAGTGCAGTGAACTCATTGTCATGTTCAAGAAAAACATTTGAGATTATTTGAAGTGGCAGGTAAGTTTAGTAATGCCAGGCTAAGCATAACTATTTCCATAAGATCAAGGCTGCATTAATATGATGTAAATTACAGTGCACTGCCTGTCATATTTTATGAGGGTTTCCAGTCCGCTTTCATTCTTTCTTGGTGTCTGGACAGCCGTTTCTGTGCCATGCCAACACCAAACATCCAAAGATTCAACCTCTCTCTCCTTTGGCTCAAAATTTCGGTAAGCCCCATGCAGGTGTAGTGGCAATAGGCTTACTGAGGAACCACTAGATATTTGGGATGCAGAAAATGTGCCACTCTGCCAGATGGCTGACCTCTGGTATGCACTACCAGCTGCCTTGCCAAGGCATCGTTTTGACAGCTAGGCAAGAGTGCAGGAGAGCCAAGACAAGACTTTGCATGGCCTGAACACACCAGAGTCCAAGGCAAGTAAACCACAGTTAACCACCATGACGCCACACCCAGAGAGGTGAAGAATGCATGCAGATTTGCTGCTGCCCTGCGGCTTTGGACCTGGCAGTTAAATGAAGGCTGGAAAGAGGAGGCTAGTGAAAGGGATGGTGAAAGAAGGGTTAGGCGAGTGTGGTCTCAGTAATCGTATGGCCTGAAGGAGGGAGGATGTGTTTGTTTTTCTGACAGCTCCTCCAGTCTTATAATTCCTGGGCTCAGCTCACAGACACTGGGAAAGCAGCAGGGAAAATATGGTGCAAACTGGAGTGACAAAAGACAGAATTAAGAGGATGGGGGGTGAGTAATAGACTGTGATGACAGGCAAACACAATCAAAGTTCAGGGAAGGTGTTTGAGGTACTGATCCTATGAATGTCCGTTCCTGGGAAGAATGCATGGCGGCAGCGGTGGGTGGCGTGCACGCGCCTTAGATCACGCATACTCCGGGGCTGTCAGGGGACTGGGAGGGGGAGGATGGAGACAGAGGAGCTCGCCTAGAAAAACACCAGGCGGAGGAAATAATGTTTTTTAAGGCTGTTTTCAGCATTACGCATGCACCATTCAGCAAAAAGAAGATGTGAAGGGGGAGCATACACACAAATCATTAAATAATTATTAATATATATCATAATTATAACAAAGTTGGACATAGTTGTTCAAATGTGCCAATAATGTAATAAATATATAATTAAATATCTACATGTAAAATCATACAGGATTTTTTCAGTATTTAATTATTTCAATGTTCCTCATGAAATAGATCCTAACATATGACAGTTTAACCTGGGCTACAAGCCCACTTCCGACCAATTATACTGAGTACAGCAGCCTGGGGCTGACGAGTAAATCTGAGAGATAAAATAAATTCATAAATTCATGATATGCTATAGTTAGCTATGGGCCGGTATAAGCTTCTGTATGATAATCTTAATTAAATATACCATAGTTTCACAATACTATGTCAACAAAATATTAAAGCAAGAATAATGAAAGTTATTTTATTCAAAACAGAATAGCAATGATTTAAATTGATGTTGAAATAATATAACGTATTGATTCATAGAGTTATAATATCTTGTTCTCTTGTTTAAAAGGACTTTCCATCATGGAAAAGTTAAGACAGTGGTTTTAAAAACACAATTACATACCATGACACCAATAAGCAGCACATGTCTAGTTGTAGCACATGAGCAGGAAATAATTAAATAAAAAGTAAAATAATTGGATATACTTTTTGTAAACATTTATTATCCATGCATGTTTTTTCTGATTTTAATAAAGTAACATATTTAAGTACTGGTTCCGTCATTTATTTTGTATTAAATTGTGGCATGTTTGGACCTCCATACTTTATTTGGATTGCTTATCCATTATAGGCCGCCAAATGTACTCGATCCACCGAGATCGGGTAAACTGTCAAAATAAAAACAATTTCTGTCACTTGATGTCCATGTGCTTCACACCAGGGCCCAAGGCTTCTCCTCTCTGTGGGGAAATGGTCATGAACATCACCGTTTTACTTACCATATTCAGTGAGTGACGCTTGGCAAACAGGAGAGTAAATTATAAAAGTGCATGCATAAAAAAAATAAAAAATAAAAAGTGAATGCATTTTTCTCTTCAGTGACATCTACTGTTTAGAATAAGAACTGCAGTGAGTGTAAGGAACTTACTACCTATCCTTACTACCACAGCTTAAAGCTGACACACAATACATTTATGAGGTGCTGCTGCAGGCGACAACTAAGTAATTAAATATTTAAATACTATGCAGTTTTGTTTTGTAAACAAAACCAATTTCTATCTATGTATTTGTTTCTAATTCAAAGTATCTTTTCTGCCATAAATTATGAAACTGTTGGACCTCCATTGTTTTACACTGCGTGTTTATTAAGTTACAGCCTGCAACAGCGCAAACTGGGATGTCGCATCACACTGGGACGCAAAGCGTCTCATCCATCCCAGAGCGCACAGGGTGTGCGGAACAAACAGGTGCTCGTGCGTAACAGGCGCGGGCGGAGTTTGTTTACCTGCCTGGTGAAGAGGATGGCTGCGTCGTGGTGATGCTGGTGGTCGTCGTCTAGCGGGTTCTGCTGGTTCTGCCACTTGCAGAAGCTCTTCAGCGTCGCCGCCGCGTTCTTGGATACCTCCAGCCCTTTCTCCTTCTCGGTGACCGTGATCACCTTCACCACGGACAGCCGGATGGGGTTCTCGATGCTGGCATGTCCGTACAGCTTGGAAGCGATTGAGGCCAGTGTGAGCAAGTAGTGGTTCAAGTCCTTGCCGTACTTCTTGGTCATGGTGTCGTCCGCCACCAGGAGCAGCTCCACCTGCCTGGCGCGAGACACCGACCTCTTGCGCCGCGCGCCGGGCTCTTTGACAAGGCGGCTCCACCATCTCCTCCCTTTTGCGCCGTGCCCCTCTTCTCCGTTCCGTCTCCCTCTCCCGCGGTATCGCCTCCGTCCTGCTGCGTTCCTGCGCCCTCTCTTTCCGTCGCGCGTGCCGCAGCTCTCGCGCCCCTCACTCAGCGCCTCGAAGCTGAAGCTTTCGCGCGTGAACACGTGGAGCGCGCTCTCCGCATCCCGGTCGTGCAGAGCGCGCAGGTCGTGCTCGTGTCCTTTCGCCCTGATAATGGGGGTGATGGTGTAGCGCGAGTGGTTGACGGCGAAGTAACCCTCCAGACCTCCTCCGCAGAGGTTAAGGACGGCGAGAGACTCCGGGTTGGAGTTCACCGTCCCGCGGTACGCGCATTCCCGCTGCAGAGGCGCGAGGCTCTGTCCCATCGTAGCGAGCACATAGTGGGGGCTGAAGTGATGCGACAGCACCGACTCATCGCGCTCCATGTCCAGTTGAAAGCGCCTGCCATCCAGGTACACCAGGTAACCCACCTTCCCTCCACCGTTGTAAATCCGATCGATGGTTCGCACTACCCCGTCCGTCTTCCGGGCAGGTGAGAGCAGCGAGCCGCTCGCAGGTGGAAGATAGAACCCCTGGAAGGTAGACACCCCGACTCCAAACTCAACGACGCACAGCAGTAGCAGCAGCAGCCGAAACCAAAGCATGCTCCCGGTCAGAGCGCCAAGGTTCCACAGCATTGTTCACGCAAACCAGAAAAACATTTAGATCTCCGCTAAAACATCCCCGCAGTGGCTGGAAGGGACAACTTTAGGTGGTTGTTGTTGTCCATGCGTAAAGCGCATCCTCTCCCTGTCCGGACCCCTACCCCCTGCACCAGGCGCACAGCAGTGACCAACAGGCGAGAAAACAAAACCATTGAGGAAGAAGTGAGAAAAGGGGGAGAAAATAGAGCGCTACAGAGAAACTGCGCAGCCTGGAAGAGGACTAAGCTGAACTTGGGAGAACAAAAACACAAAGTTTGCTCTTAATAGGACCCGGAGAGGAAAAGTCCTGCCCCCTTTACGCTCAATCACCACTCCTCCACCCCCACCTCCTCTCCCTGCCTCCCTCTCCCTCTTTTCTTCAAATCAGAGTAAAGTCAAGTGGTGGAGGAGAGAAACCTGAACAATGCCTCCACTGGAGTGTTATTGGTGTTTGCAAAAGCACTAGAACCCACATTTTCGCTCTTGCAGCTGTAAACATCAAGACTGACAGGATGATCAGCCTCTGTAATCTCACCAGCATGTTATTTTTATACTTTCAATCTTTTAATAATTGAAGTCCAAAGTGGTTTAGCTTGAGAGTTTCAACAAAAAAAAAAGAGGGAAATGGATAATTCATCACGATGCAGAGAAACTCTGCGAGTTCACTGTTCCCATGCCAGACATTGTTTTGTGTGGTTGTGAGGAAAGCTGTGAGTGCTGCATGACTCCAGTTGGGGGAGAAAATGACTCTGCAGGTGTGTGTCTGGGTCTGGAGCTGTCGTGATTATTTATTGGAGTTCCCCGGCTGGCCTCGTGGGATGTCGTGCAGACGTTTGCTGGAGCTGAAGTCACTGTTTCAGTCGTGCCCAAACACAAACACCCTCCCAGAAGGCTGCTGGCAGGGAAAAAGTGTTTTTAAAAGTTGTGCTTAGTTGCTGAGTCACCTAAAGGTTTTTATTTGTCGGTGTGCACCATGAGCGTTGCTCTCTGCGGATGCAGAACTTCCACCCAACAAACACTCTTTCACATGTCTTGAAAATGCATTGCAAAAGGTCAGAGGTCCAGGAGGGAGACCCAGACATCCCTCTCCTCCGTGACACTGTCTAACTTATCCTTGGGCATCCCAAGGTGTTTCCTCTAAATGAACGTAAGAACATTCAAAGGGGCAGACAGGAGGCATATGGATCAGATGTCTGAACCACCAACAAATTCTTTTTAATTTGGATCAGCAATGTCTCTTATCACCTGCGCAGAGCAACAATACAACTCCAATACAAAAGGTGGTGCCAAGAGGAAACACAGAGAGGTCTGTCAAGGCCTTCAGGCTCAGCTACGCAAACCTCTTTAAGTCACTTGTATCCCTGATCCTTTTCTTTCAGTCATGATCAACATCTTCCAACTAGGCGCCAAGACACAGCTGGCCATTAACGAGGTATACCAAGGTTTTAAAAAGTTGCAGTTTCAAAATGGCAAAAATTTTCATACAATTCCTAATGTTTAAAGTCTCTGTATTGAGATGCAATAGAAAGTGCCAGAGGTTCTGTTGCTCTAGGGACCATAATCAAGGTAACTTTTTGAAAACTACTATTGCTCTCAGCAAGCAAAGTGCTGGTCAGCAAGCTATTAGACTTTTCAATCATGTTACATATTTTTGTTTTAGTTTTCTTTACCTCGTCAAACCAGAGCAGCACCTGCCATGATTGCAGACGAGGACCCAATCCATTCCCATCAGTCACTTGAAATGCAGAATTCGAGATCTAATATTACATTTCAAATTTGCTACGTCAAACGGTGGGAGGTGGTCAATTAAGCTGTCGGCTGTCCTTTAAGCTGCTAATCCGGAGCATTCTGGATGACTGACCGGCAGTGCGGATGGAGCAACGAGTGGTAGAAAGGTCTTCGTTCTCGTCAGTCCATATATGACACATCCTACTCGGTTTTCATACAAGCCTGGGAAGTGGCAATTTTTCCTCAGGCTCATCTGAATTTCAGAGTATTTAGAATAAGCCGGTCAAGTGAGGGGGCGCTTCAGTTTATGACACAATGTTATAAAATTCTTGCCGATTCCCTGCTCTTCTTCACCTGACGACAGACACCAAGACGGATCCAGTATCAAGTTAAATTTGGTGCCCATATCACCCCCCAGTTACGCAACACATCTCCTTCCCCTACTGCCCATCTCCTTTTTCCTTCAACCACCACCACCCCTCCCACAGACTGCTTCTCCTTTACACCAAACTGCTAAGTGCACTGTCTGAGGTTGTGAGACGCCCGTAAGCCCAGGAGAAGTCTCAGACCTCTGGAAAGCAAACAGACTGTTTTTCAAACTGTGACGAAAAATGATGCAGCTGCAAATTAAGTGGCATCGAGCATGAGCTGAAATGAACTATAGCAGTATCTTTTCAAAGCCCTACTGACACAACACACAGCTTTGGCTCTCTCCTCTTTGAATCCCAACTGGCTCAGCCCATTGGATCGTTTTTAATCCCCCCCATCATCTGAAAGGGAGATGCATCTATGCCAAAGCATCCATATGGACGTAAACCGCCCCCGTTATCCACACACACACACACACACAGTAACCCGGATCACACGTGTGAAGCTGGCTGCACTATGATGTTGCAAACCAAAACAAGTTGGGCGTGTGCGAGAACGGCGCGTGCCGAGCCACGTGCGCGCATGGACCGGCCCACTTCCTGCAGCGACTGAGCAGAGAGGGAATCCAATACGGCTAATTGACAGGCCGAGCCGTTTATGTAACCGTTGGGCTCTGTCGGCTGGGAGCTGCCGCCCTCCACTCGTCTTTGGTCTCCATGACACCCTCTGCTTCCTCTGCCCACACGCGCTTCCTCTCCATCCCATCGTAGATGCCTAAATGAACAATTACCATCAGGATGAGGAATCTTGGTTTGCAGATGCAAAGTGTGCTCCAAGCATCTTTTCTGGACCACAAGTACATTATGTGTTTGTCGACACCTGTACGTCCTCTTACACAGTTTCACACGTACTTATCTGGAAATAAAGAGTCAGCATGAAACCTTTTTCTCCACAATGAGTACATATATTGATTCAGAAGAGAAAACAACAAAAGAGGCACATGTACAAAGCTGTAAACAGAGAAGATAAGTGGAAGAGTTGATGCAAAAGCTTAAGAACCTACAAAGGAATTCGGAAAGACAGCACATTCTAAATTTGCTTACGGGATCTCTTACATGTTTAAAACATCACACCGGCTCATGAAAAACTTCACTTCTACCCGATTTCAAAGATCTACACAAGCGATCCCAGCATACAGTACATTTTGTCCTGGACATACAGAGCAGGAAGCTGATCTCCGGACCCAGAGTAAATTATTAAAGCATGTCTGACAGCGTAACCCCACAGACATTTACAGGAGAATAAAATGAAAATCAGCATGTACATAAAACTACAAGACATCTTTACATCTTCATTCTTTTCACATACATTAGCCTTCCAAAGGGTACACACCCCGGTTAAATCCCCAGGTTCCTGTGATTTCAGAACATTTTCCACATATAATGTACCATATATCCTGAACAATTCAAGGGAAAGACAATCTTCTTGAGTTCACACCTTCCATCCATTCTAGTGAACACTGAAATAAAGCAGCTTGAAGGTACAGAGATTTCAGCATGGCAGTAACCTGCAACAATCTTTCAAAGTATTGTAAAACCTCAAAACCATGTGGCAGAAACCTTTATGCCGTCATAAATCAAACATGAAGCTTTAGACAGAACTCTAAAGGTTAAGTTTGACACTAAAACGACAGCACATCATATGCAAACAGTGAAACATGGTGGTGACAGCATCATGCTCTGGGGTTACTGTCCCTTAGATGCAACCACACTTGTTGTCAAGGTGGATGAAATCATGAATAATTCTAGATACCAGCCAAAACCTTCAGGTGTCTGGTAAAAAGCTGAAGAGCATTATTGTAAGTCCAGGTGTATGTCAAACTTTAACAAGAGTGGCTTCAGCAGAAGAAAATTAAAAGGTCAGGTCTGACCTCACCAGTGTCTAGAACAAAATCTGATGGAAACATCTAAATCTAATAGATTTAGGGAACTGTTGCAAGGCAGGATGGACAAATATTACCAGAAGGGTGTGCATATTTATGCAACGAGGTTGTAAAAATGTCTTCCTTTGTATTTTCCCTCTAACAGATTTGTTTTTAAGTTAAATTGTACAGGATAAATGTGACATACGTGCAAAGAGTTACACAATGATTTATCGTGGTTTTTTTATGTCACACAGCTGGTGTTTTAATAGAGGTGTGTACACTTTTGAGAGCCCCAGTACATCCTAAAACAGTCATCCTTACACCGCACAGTAATTATAGAGGTTTATAAGAGTGTTTGTAAAAAAAAAAAAAAAAAAGACATTCTTAGAATTTATGGGTTTTAAGTGGTGAAATGTAAAGAGAAAAAGTGGAATATTTTCACAAACATAAGGAAATAAAGTGGAGCCTAACAGTGTTTGTCACGAGCCAGATTTCTTTTTTAGCTCATTTCAAATATGAAATTGTATCCAGTTACTGGCTGTAAAAGTGTGTAAAGGAAACCTTTAATGTATGCCCTGTTTTGTCCTGTTTCAGATCTCTCTTCTGAGTACGATGGGGTTGTTTTTTTGTGTTTTTCATAAACTTTAACTGCTTTTCTCCCCATCACTTCAAAATGTCTTAGTTGGGCTTTTAAATCCGGTCGAAGAATTCTCTTATTTTAAGAAGCTGGCGTCTGAGAATATCCAAAATATAAAAGTTTATGTAGCTCAGACAGTGGTTATGCTCGAAAGGTTTTGAAACAACCAATGATTATTTGTAGCTTCAAATATAGTCTTAATTTCTTAGAGTAAAAACATATTTTAGCTAAACAGTAAAGTAAAAAGGGCTTTAATCATGAGTTAAGACTAAAATTATACTTTGCTGAAGCTTTTGGTGTCACGGAGACAGAGAATGTGGTTTAAATAAAAATAATGAAAAACAATTGTTCCAATTTGCTGTTTAATGTGACACGGCTCTCTAAGACACCCTCTGATTGGTTGATTATCCCCTCATGATAACTCCTCTTCAGGAAACATGCACTGCTAAGCCGAGGAGAGATTTCCAGAGATTTAGTAAGATTGAAACTCAAAACTTATCGAAATGCATCAAACAATCGAGTCAAGCAGGACTGATTAACTTCAAGATTCTTGTTCGCTATTTTTGCTTGCGTCATATGCAGTGCTACATTGGTTGTCATATATAAATATCATAATGTCATAAAACTAAAATGATATCCAAGTTTCTTTGAGACATTTTGCTCTGCAGAATCATTTTCATTTTCTTATCATTTTTCATGTTCTTTTCTTAAATTAACCTCGGGATAGTAAACAGAATTCCTTATAAATTAGGACTTGACTATTTGAAATTCAAGCTAATATTTGGAGGCTTGTTCGGGTCTGTAACTTTACTCCCCCCGCCCCAACAAATGCTCTTTTAAGCCTCCTTATTTACATGACATCACTCAAACACACAGCACAATACAGGTAAACTTCTTTAAAGAAACACAACAAAATAACTTAAACCTTTAGTTTTGAGAAGTTCCTTTTTGTTCTATAAAGCAGCAGGGATATTTTAAACTATTTAAACAAGGGTTCCAGAGACCTTCAAAATAACTGCTGCAGAAGGTATTAACACAATTACAAATATCATTTTATTTTCATCTCACAAATAAGCAGGAAAGCATGTCTGCAACCCTTATTCAATTACCTATCAGTATGACTACGTTTCCCAGCGTATGAGTTCAGTTTAATATTGCTTTCAACAGTTGAAACAAATATATTGAAGTATCTACTCTGGAGACATCCTCCAACAGATCACAGGTGCAGAAATACTGCAATGCATAGACGCAAACTACTGCACATTTCAGTAAAATTATTATTAAGGTGTTCACAACAACCTTAGGTTAAGCGCTTGCCTGCTACAGTGGTAGTACGCAAGCGAATGCAACCCCAGCGTCAACTTGGTCTGGATGCGAAATGTAGTAAGAACTCCAGAAATGTCCAGATTAATGATTCGACATCACATGTCTGACTCATGGAGTCATTTCAGCAGACATGCTAACACTCTCTCAGTCTCTCACAGAGAGTATAGTTGTAGCTGAGGACCGTGTGCCCCTGCCAAACAAAAGGTATCTGCAGGGAGTTGTGGTTGCATGGTTTTCAAGTACAGCGACTAAAATGTGAAATTAGATAAAAAGCTACGATAGCAACTAAGGAGATAAAAAAAAAACAGGTAAAGATCCAGGAGTGTGTCCTGATTGTTTTGTGGAAAAAAAACAACTATAATGGCCAGGAACAGAAATAGAGGCTAAAACAAAGCTTTATCCCAGTTTAGGTCTGGACGCTCTACTAAAGCTTCCAAACAATAACTTGCATTTATTGCGTTCTTTTGTTAATGTGTGGCTTCTTTCTTACGACCTCTCTCTGCTTCATAGAGTTCATCCAGGGCATAAGCTAGGGGTTAACCACCAGCTTACTTGCAATGATTCATGTTTTGCTAAATAATGTTGTTCAATGCTATTAGTGTCTCAGTTCCAGACTGCTGGGTGCGCTCTGTAATGACACTACCTTTACAATTTCAACAAAGGCATATTATTGATTCTTGAGGTTTCTTGGTAAATTATAACATTTCTCCTTTAACATTTGTTTTAAATACAGTCTGATGGGATCAGCTTCTAACCCAAGTGTTTTGAACGGCACACCTGATTGGCTGAGCAGCATTCAGTGACACATAACGTTCATTATTGTTATGTCTTTTTGTCCTGGTGGAGCTCTATGATTTGGTCCTTTGGCTTCTCACTGAGGGGCAGCACAGGGCTGTAGGCCAGCGCTGAGGAGTTGGTGTTCAGGTGCTGGAAGGCCATAGAGGACTTTTCAGCAGGGCTGCAAAGGCGTTGGAAGCGCTGAGGAGCCAACAAGTTTCAGTTAGAGAAATAAAATCTCGTCATTTTACATTATCAGCAACATGTTAACAATTACCTGTGGCAGGGTTCCAGGAGTGGTGACCAGAGCATAGACAGCCCAGATGGGGAGCAGGGAAACGGAGGAAACGGTCAGGATCCAGCCGAGCGTGGTGGCCCAGACTGGAGCTACCAGACCTTTCCCCAGGCTCAGCGGAGACCAACGTACCAGGGAGAAAATAAAGGTAGCCTGAAACAAGACAGAAGGATGCGACTCTCATTAACATTGACAGAATAACATCAGTATCAGAACCTTGTGGTTTAACAAAAAGCTGTGCTGTGATTATGTTTAACTTTTTAGATGCATTCATGCAGATATTGGACATAATCCTGTCTTGTTACAAAAAAAAAAAAACCTGCAGTATATTCCTCAACTGGTCATTTGTGATATGGCTGGCAAAATAAACCTGATAAATGTAACCTGGAGTTTCAAGGACAATAGAGACAAATAACCAGAGATACAAATCTCACATGTTTAAGAGTAATTGATATCTTTCTGAAGACTGCATTATACGGCATTTCCATTTACTTTGGTTCTGATCCCTGTTTGGGCCAGTTTGCACTGATAGAAAATTATGAAATCAGTTTTCTACCCAACGTTTGGGGTATGAAACAACCAAAACTCTAACAAAAGAAGAATCCAGTGATTGCATTCTCAATTACAGCATGGTTTTCCATATTTACTGTAAAGATTTACAACATTAAAGGATTGCTGAGAGTTGGGTGACCAGTTGTTCTGCATCATGTGAAACTACAGAGTTTCACCCCACAAACTGAGATAATGTTCCGTGCTTTGACTGGTTTTCTAAGGTCAATTCTGCATAGATTTGGGTTTATGTCCAATGACTGTAAAGAAAGCAGTGAAGATTCCCCATGTAAGGGATGTGAGAGCTGCCAAGCAGAGCAAAGGTGGGGTCGAGGTAACATGTAACCGTCTTTGCAGCCTTTTGATCCCCCTAGAGGGAAGAAAAACAAATGTAGAAGCTAAAAACATTAATTGTTCCATCCACTTCCATGATGTTGTGCTGCAGTTGGAAAATGAGATCACGTTCATTCTCATGACAAAGCTCCAACAACAGATGGATTCCTTCGTTGGAATGCAGAGCAGCGTTACTCCTCAGCAGCTTCCAGAACAACAGACGGTGGTAGTCAGGCGGAATTTGTTCAGTTTTTAAAAGGCTGCACCCACCTTGAATAATAGCCTTTCTGACAGCAACTACCAGAAGAATGTTGAGAGCTTGGCCCTGATCTGTGATGCCATGGAGACAGTCCAGATGAGAGAAAAACTGGAAATGGACGAATGGTATGAAAACTAGTGTGACCTTATCACACCAGCAGAAGGTGGATGACACCTTGCTTCAAGCAGGGTGTCTGCATTTCATTACATGTCAAAATATCATACTTTTGAAGACTTAAATTTCCAGAACTCACACAAAATTTGCTAAAATTATTGAATCAGTCCTAAAGGTCACTATGGATTAATAGCAGGTTTCTCTAGAGTGGACAGGCTTTAAAAACAGAACTTGTAAAAGACTTTAAGAATGGATGGAAGGAATGATGCTGGTTGGACGCATGGATGGATCAACTGATGGACACTGGGTGGGTGGATGCATGGATGGAATTTCAGAGATTTCCAGAGTTTTCCAGGCTGGAAATGGATGAAACGGAAAGGCTAGGAATTCTGTTCATGACACAAATAAATCACACATGGCTGCTGTTGCATGCCTCTTTTTAGCTTCATCATAATTCCTGTGTATAAAGAGTGTTTTTCCTCACTCTGCTTCTCTACCACAAAGAAGTCCAGATATTTTGGTGAGCCCTAAAAGGGACCCAGACTGACTAACAGACATAGTGTGATGGTTTTAAATGTACCACATCACAGCCAGGTGACATGGTTCGGTTTGACAGCAGACAGAGGTTACTCACAGTGCACACAGCTGGAGTCAGATACTTCCAGCACAGCTTGAAGACCGGCAGGGGGCTGTAGCCAGTCATATCTCTGATGTTGCCACTGAAACGCTCGGCTCCTGAGGCACAAGAACATCATCAAACTATTTTGTAATATCAGACAAAGATAATGCCCTATGTGGAAAGTAACTGCGATAAACATCAGTGATGTATTATTGGTTTCATTTCACTTCCCACGCCCAGGCCCGATTTCTGCCTGAACTGTAGAATTAAGGAACCATCCAAGCAGAACCTGTCTGATGAGTCCGCTGTCCCAACAGCGGACCGCTATTTCTAAGTCTTTAGGACTCCCATAAACCACAGTGAGACCTGGTATTCAAAAGGGGAAAACCCGGAACAGTGGAGAACCTTCACAGGAGTGAACAATATACCAAGAAGGCACCACTGACGATGACCTTCAGCTCAGTCACACTTATTTAGCAGGACAACGATCTAAAGCAAGTCCACCTCTATACGGCGAGACTGAAAAAGGTGAGAGGGTGAAGTGGAGTCCTGACTGCTGTGGATCCCTCTACAACCCACTGAGACAGCGATGAAACATGTCTGGCTTGGTGCTCATACAAAAACACACAATATGAACAGATTCTGACTATTTCCTGTGAAGTTAAATACTGAAATGTTAAAAAGCTTAACCGGGCTCTGCTAATAGTGCACATTCCACAATTACCCATCTCTCATTTAAGCTTACAACGTCTCATGCAGCTTTAGAAACCCATTACTGGCCCAAGATAGGGGCTCTCTAAGGCCACTAGCCTGAGAGGCAGCGGGGCCCAGGGGCAGATTAAGGGCCTAGAGGAGACACACAGGGGAGGTCTGGCCAAGAGCCAGTGTCTTGACAACAGAGGATGGCTGCAGCCAGATTAATATACAGGCTCCTGACTGGAGGTGGAATGCAGGAGGAGAGGAGTTTGTGCTTCTATCAGAATGAACTACATTCATCAGTGATAACATTTTAATTAAATTCTGACATGAATTTAACTGGGAATGTAAAAAAGAATTAAAGTTAAATGAGACAGCAAAAGATGCATTCAAAACAAAAGACTCGTCATGGAAAAATCAAGATGAGGGAAAGAGGTGTAAAGCAGCTGATGAAAAAAATCTATTAAATGAAAACAAGGAAAGATGCATATGCAAGAGGAAAAACAATTAAACATTAAAAACACCTTGTGTCTTATTATTTATAATGCACAGTTGCAGTATTTATACTCCAGAAAGTTTTGTCACACTACAAGCAAAAAACATATTGCAGTTTATAAAGATTTTAGCACAAAATGGGTACTGGTGGGAAAATGATGCATAGTTTTCAACATTGTTTTCACAAATAGAAATCTGAAAGGTGTGTTGTAGATATGCATTCAGCCCCAGTGAGTCAATTCTTTGTAGAACCACCTTTGGTCTTTTGGGGTACGTCTCTACCAGCTTTGCACATCCAGACACTAAGATTTTTGCCCTGGTTCAGTTAATCTGGATGGACAATATTTATTAAACACAGTTTTAAAGCCTTTCCTCAGATTCCCAATTGAGGTCTGGGTTGGTCTGGACTTTGACTGGGCCATTCACACACTGGTCTAAAGCACTCCTCCTGCAGGCCAAAAGTTACGTTTTCGTACCTTGCTTTTGTTCCTCTGTTCTTGCCGTTTGTTCATTAATGTTCTCTAAAGAAACCTCCATTCCCAATAAAATGAAAATACATTCAAGTTTGAGGTTGTAACAGGATAAACTGTTGAGAAATCACACAACATATGCATACTTTCGCAAGGCACCATATGTTAAAAGTGAATCAGAAGAGCTGGGATTCATACCGTAGACCCAGCCGATGGCCAGAGACTGGAAGATGGAGAGCAGCAGCAGGCTGGCGCCGCTGCAGGAGAAGTGATCGTAGATCTGGAACACATACAGACCCCCCTGCCCAAGGGGGAAACAGACATGCATGCAGCATAGGGAGGAAAAACAATAAAAAGACTGTTTAGTTCCATTAGTTGCAGAAAACCGACTGGTTAACACTAGAACTCCCAGGGCCGTCAATTTGACGGTTTTGAAAGTTTGACCTGCCATAACTCTGGTTTATTAAAACTCTTATCTTCCTGGCATCCTGACTTTTTCTAAACCTGTGTCTTGTGTGTTTCTATGTCTCCATTTAAAAAAATAACTAAGTAAATAAAAGATCCAAGTATTTCTACCTCTTAACTACCACGGCCGCTATTTTGACGGCCCTATTATTTTCATTGATATTTTTTCCCCGAGGCTCAGTATACGCGTGAGCGTTGCCTAGCAACCGCCACTCTAGAACGCAGTCTGAGAAGTAGATTGTTGGCGTCCTACAAATGGCTTCTAGAAGGATATTTTCTGCTCAAGAGGCATTGGAAATACTTCAAAAATGACATGATTGTGATTCTGGGGTCAAGAGGGATTCTGACGGTTCTTGGTCAGCATTCAGTTCGGGTCAGAGAGTGAGACTCCCCCCGGCTAAAAAACATGAGTAGTCCCGTTAGCTAGAGGTTGTGGCGCATTATTTCAAGGAAGTAAAAGACTAGCCTTTGTAATTATTTCATCATTTTAGGCTATAGTTTACAGATTAGTAAACTAATAATCTATAAACTATAGCAACAGTGCCACAATCAGCGCAGGTTCAGAGACAGGGAGACGAGCCTGGTGCCCAGTGCCCAGTTATAAACCCAGCAAACCAGCTCACTGGCAGGAGAGAAACTAAAAAAACAAGGTACTAATAATGGAAAAAGAAATAAACAATAAGTTAGGTCATAGCTATAGTAGCCCAGTGACAACAATCTATTCTGCGCTTTACAGCGTTTTCATTGCAAGACGAGCGCACACCTGAGGAGATAGGAAAGGATGGCACTGTCCAGCTTTTGGTCAGATTAGTAAAGCTTTTTTTTTAAATTTACCCACTACTCTGTATTATTTTTCAGTACTATTTATAAATAATAATAAAACATAATAGGTTTTGATCAAATACTATTTTTAATTCTTGTCAAAACCATCATTTTATAGCGTGCAAGAAAACCTGTAGCATTCTGACCAATGTAATGCAATGACGTCATCACCGCCTCGCATCCAGAATGCTCGCCGTCAAATTGACGGGCTTGGGAGTTCTAGTAGAGTTAGAATTCTGGGAGTTCTAGTGTTAAAAAAAACCTTTCTCTGCAGAGTCATCGTTTGTTAATTTAAATGAACTTTCTGAGGTTATGTGACAACATGAGGATTCTATAAAACTCACCGGCGTGACCATGACCAGCCCAATCAGGAAGCAAACCACGCACACAAAGAGCAGCAGCAGCTCCCTGCGGTATCCTCGCCGGATCACGTGGGGATACAGGTCCGTCACCGAGGTCATGAGGGCCTCCAGACTCACAAACTGAATCAAGGAGGAGAGGAAAATATGTGTGTATGAGCGCTGACAGCTACTCGCTCCACTGACATCAGATTATTATGTGAAGGGGGCATCTACCTGTGTGTCGAGTCCCAGCATGATGATCATGAGGAAGAAGCAGACAGACCACAGCTGAGGAACAGGCATCATGGCGACTGCTCTCGGGTAGGCGATAAAGGCAAGACCAGGCCCTGAAAAACAAAAAGCACGATAAAAAGACATTTTTCTAACTACTGTTATAACATTTAAACTTTAATAGGTCTTTAAAAATCCTAAAATGTTTCTCCCAAGCTAACAAAACTGAGGAAAATATATATATATTGATATTCTTTTCCACTTTTGAGCTATATTCTTACAATTAGAATAGCTTTAAAATTCAAAGCCAAATGCTGTAAAAATTTCCCTTAAAGGATCAGATGATATTATACTGAAACATTTGCGGCTCTGAAAACCACTTTTCACCTGATTGAGCCACGGAGGCTATGTCAACACCCTGTTCCTCAGCCATGAAGCCCAGCACTGAGAAGATGGCGAAACCCGCAAAGAAACTGGTGCTGCTGTTCAGGAGGCACAGCATGAAGGAGTCCCTGGGAACAAAGACGTAATGTGATCTAACGTCACACGATTTAGCACGGAAAAGTGGTGTTTGCCTTTGTAAAACTAGAGTTGGAGCTGGAGAATAAAGTGCTCAGGCTGTTTGGCGGGAGTGTGTGGGAATCTGAGACTGTGGGAAACATGGCAGGGAGGGCTTTTCTTTGAGGTGTGGCTGTGTCAGGGTGTTTTCTCTGCCCATTCCTGCTATTCTTTCTGGAAGCCATCTGACCAGTGGGAGCTAACATCTTACATTTCAGTGTCTGAGTGTGTGAAAGTGTCTCACTTATAGCAGTCATTGTTGTATTTGTTGTAACTGCCCAGGGCCGTGAGACTTCCCAAGCAGACTCCATAAGAGAAAAATATCTGGGTACCTGCATCCATCCATACCTACAGAGAGAAGAAGAAGAGAGAGAGCAAACAAATTCACTTAATACTATGCAAAATACATTAAAAATAAATGTAATTTGACAAAATGTAGAAAAGTTCAAGGCGTGTGAATATTTTTGAAATGTACAACCACATCATCTGGAACAATGACAAAAACCCCACCTCCCTTCAACTCACTATCATTTTTTTTTTTTATAATCCTGCACAATATAAAGAGTGTTTGTGTACCTGAGGGTCAGCCAGGCGGGTGATGTTGGGTTTGAGGTAGTAAGTGATGCCCTGGGTCGCTCCAGGGAGGGTGGCACCGCGCACCAGCAGCACAAACAGCATGACATATGGGAAGGTGGCGGTCAGATACACCACCTAAAAGGCACACAAACAGACACAGAGAGGAGGGAACCTTAATGTTCTGATCACACTAAAAGGAAGGATGCTTAGAAAGTCTTAAAACTTGATGAAGGAAGGAAGAAGTCAGACTAGATCAATGCAGTCTCCCTTTCTGCCACCTCCACCTCGATGTTTAGGATTACTTCTAACCTCAGGGTTTTAGATTTTCATATGAAACTCCAGAAGCGAACATAAAAAAACCATTTTAGTGCCATAAAACATGTCCAGAGCTTCACATTATTACTGCTAAGAAGAAATCTCTTTTTATTGCAAGATAAATTATTTAGAGCAAATTGAACTACAGCAGGTTATGAAGAAAGTATATCAGAAACTCCAGTGGATCAGATTAGATAGCGAATATCCTGTGTATAAACTGTGTGCGTAAACCTATTTTATTCACTTATTTAGCTGGAATAAAAACAGAAAATTAAACAAGAGAAATGCTTTTTTAAAAATATAAATCTGGAATTTTCTTTTTCTGGAAGTCTTCAATGTTGATATATGTTTGCTGCTCTGTAATTCAATCTATAGGATAAGACATCGATGTTTAACTCTCTCTGGACTGGTGTGGCCATGGAAGAAGGTTTTTTGTAACCTTATCCGGCACCACTTTACAATAAGGCTCCCCTTATAGATCGCCAATAAATAGTTTACAGATATGTTAGCAATTCATCTGTAATCACATTACAAATTATTTTGTAATAATTGCTAAGAGTTGCTATTTTAAACATTTGAGACTAAGTCATGTTTACAATTTGTAAACATATTTTGTAGCATATAATATAATCTATTTAATCACTGCATTATAAACACTTATTAATGATTTGTAATGTGTATACAGATGAATTAATAGCGTATTTGTAAACTATTTATTAGCGGTCTATAAGGGGAGCCTTATTGTAAAGTGGTACCCCTTATCCTTCTGAAAGATCCAGTTATGACCCATTTTAAGTTTACTGGAAGAACACATTTCTATTTAAAATGTCCTTGTATTTCAAAGAGTTTATGATGTCATGAACTCCAACAAGGTTCCCAGGCCCTTTGGAAGAGGAACAGGCCCACAGCATCACAGATCCTCCGCCATATTAAACAATGGGTAAAGAACCTAAGTTAAAGTTTGAATTTTTCAAACTTTTTCTGAGATTACTTTATGAGGTTACTGTAATAAAGATAAAAGCTTTTTAGACACATATTACATGTGCACCAACAGATCTGTCTGTATCTTTATGTATAAGTCTGCAAAGAAAAAAAGATCCATTAAAAATGCTTGTTTAATACATAGATATTTTGGCATTTTGCAAAACCTGCCTGCTAATGCAGGTCATTGACCAATGTTTGCTGAAAATGATGGTACCTGTGTTTAGTTACAGGTGGCAATGTGACTCAAAGTGGAGGTTGGTTCCCACGTGATTTGGAGTAGAAGGTGATTGACCTAGTAAATATAGAACATTAGAATACTAGGTGTAATTGGTTCTGACTAAATATGACCTTTACTTTTGGGCATATTAAACAAACTATTTAGGAAATACTTGCAAGAGGTCACGTTTTGATAACACAATGTTTCAGTCAACATTACAAAGCTGTATGTTACTGATTTAACTGGAAATCTGTAGTTAAAATCCTATGTTTTTCACAAACACATTAATGAGTGACGTGAAATCTTTGGATAACGTTTAACTGAACCTTGCATGATCAACGTAAACTCCAAGCAGCTCTCCCCAGAGTTATCAGGTGGCGCTCTATTCAGGACTGAAAGACAAACATAAACTGAGAAGCTTTTAGAGACAAACTGTAACTTCTTTATCAAGAGGAGAAAGTTGACCCTTAAAGGTGAGAGCTTGGTGACTGCTGTGTTTTCTTTCTCTTCTTTTTTCAGTGTGTTTGTCTGTGTACAGTTAGGGCGACAGAACATGCATCCAGTCATGTAAAAAAATAAAAGAGGCCTGTTCTTTATCATGAAATCTTCACATATCAACATCTAATATTGTTTACATTTATATCTAGAAAATAAAGTGATTAAAGTGATTAAATAATCATAATAATAATAATCATCTTTGTTGGTCATTGCACATGTACATTACAATGAAATTTGTCCTCTGCATTTAACCCATCCCTTACAGGGAGCAGTGGGCTGCCATTGTGCGGCGCCCGGGGAGCATTCTGGGGCTAAGGGCCTTGCTCAGGGACCCAGAGTGGTAACCTGTGGGATACGAACCTGGCCCCTTGTGTCCCCTCTGGAACACAAACCTCCTGTTCTAACCACTAGGCCACCAACTCCCCTTGTTTTACTCTATTAAACAGATAAACAGTGTCCGGGGATCCTACACCCTAACAGCTAGTTTACCCCCTTGGGCTGAAATGACTTAAGTGAGGCTCTTGTAGCTTTCTACTAGTCTCTTACTTTTGTCTGAGGAAAGTTTGGTCCACTGCCCACTTCCAGCTGTGAGATGTTTCAGGGGTTTCTTGCAGGTACAGGCTGCTGCAAGTTACAGCACAGCATCTAAGAAGGTTACGATTTGGCCTTTGACTCGGCCCTAGATTTTCCATTTCTTAATTCTCAGTCAGTTTATGGTGGATTCACTGTTATGTTTTAAATCATCGTCATGTTTTAGGGTCCGTCAATTGTTTTTTCATGGTGAAATTCATGATGAATTCTATGGTGGTGAGCTGACTAGATCCTGCTGCAGCAAAGCATCCCCAAATGGTTTAACCACCATTGTATAAAGGTTTGTCTTGAAATGCTGTATTTGGTCTATGTTAAATATGTTCTCTGCCATGCATATTAAACTATTCTCCGGACAGTAGTTGATGGCTCTTTAAATCCCTCACCAGACTCATAAACTGCTCAAGTCTTCTCCCTGAAGGCCTCAGACAGCTCTTTGGATCTCACTATTGTGTTCACTGTCACTTTAAACGTCAGCAGCACCAGACTAATTGTCTAGTTTAATTGGGGTAAATCTCTTTTAAAATGCTGAGTGAAGAAGTTTTTATCACGTGTGTCTAATGTGATACGCTGGTGTGTGATTGTAGCCATTTTAAGTGGAAATAAATGTGGGGATTTCTTCATTTTTTCAGTTTTAAAAGGTATTTCCTTCAGTTCATTAACAGAACTTTAATTTTCTAGTAATTTGGTCATTCTAACTGTTCTAAAACAGGGAAAGCTGTAAATGAATAACAGTGTTAGCAGATTGATGCTCACCTTTCCGGTGGACTTCACGCCCTTCCAAACACAAAAGTAGCAGACGAGCCAGACGACAGCCAGACACAGAGCTAGCTTCCAGCTGACTGGACCCAGCTCATCCAATGTGCCTGACAGGCGGAGCACCTCCCGTCTGAAGCAAACGCAGTTGGTTAATATTCAAGAGAAACGTTGTCTATACCTATAAATGACATGCCAAAGTTTACACTCACTCCCAAAACTCCATCACTGGGGATGTGGCATTCTCAGGCAAGCTGCTCGCGTTTGTCGTCTGGTTGTATTTATCGAACAAGTAGCAAGCATCTGCAGGAGAACACATCAATGCAAACATACCGAGCTTTAGCTGGGCTTTAAATTGACATCAGACTGCACTGCCAGCAGCTTGTAATGCTCCCGTTACCAACCCGTATTCCATGTGTTGTTACAGTGTGACCACGGCAGCTCCGTCTGGAAGCTGTAGACCAGGTAGAAGAGGGCCCAGGCCAGGATGACTATGTAGTACACGCAGCCATGCAGGATCATCACCTGGCTGGCATAGCCGAGACCTGCAGGGACATGACAATATCCAGACTGGATAAAACACACATGAAGAAGCTTACATCCCTTCCAAGTCACTTGAGTTTCAGATAAAAGCTTCTTTTCACTGCGACTCTCCACTTGCAGCCCACACCTTGTAGATCTTCATTAGGAATGAAGGATCTGATGATCTTGAGTGGGTTACAGACATAAGGCTGTTTGTCTGGATAAAGAGCTGTTTGTTGAGTCTGCTAATGAAATTCACTCCTTTAATCTGGTACTAAAAACAGAGCACACCAGAGAGAAGCTCACACAGAAGCATCTCTTTGCTCTAGTAGTTTACATAAAGTAAGCAAAGTTCCCAGTACTCTCTATGAGGTGCAAAAGACACTGTAGGTGTTAAAGTATCTGACCCTTATGGTCTGCTTATTGGATCAATTTTTAACAACTTCAGATACAGAGGGAAGTGTCCATGTTTTCTTCAGTAAAATGTTACTCAGCTGATATAGATGTGCTGCATGCATTCCCTTTGCTGCACCTGCATACAAACAGAGCCTGTCAGACCTCTAGATCAAAATCCTGTAATGTGCATGAACTGATTGGTATCATTTCCAGAGCAACAAACAGATTGTGTCTGTTCAGTCCAAGAGTTTAATGCTCTAAATTAGCTGCTATTCCTTCAATCCATGCATGCAGCTTGAGTGTGTAAATTGTTCATGAAAGGACGTTGCCTGTTTTATTGACTTCACTGCAAGTTGAATTAATATTAAACCATGACTTGGGGTTTGATCGCAGAGATATGATGAAAAGAAACCTTTTTGTAGAGCACTGATTTGGACACAAGCAGGATAGTAAAGTGAAGGACAAACAGGAATGTTTCAAGGCGAGAAACAGCACTAAATGTTCTAAAAGTTACTTCTTGGTATATTTACACTCTTCGAAAACTGTGCCTAAAGTCAAGGTTATTATCATCCTCCCCCAGTGTTTGCAATGTGGAGCTGGATATTCCCAAAGAACAGAGGATTTATTTGTTATTCCCCAATTTCCTGCCCAGATAAGCTTGTTTTATATTGTCTAGAGCAGTGACAAAAAATTTAGGAAGCATGTTTGGAGGAATCGTGGTGAGGCTTTAAACATAATAATGTTGCACCAAGTGTGAAGCATGATGGTGGCAGCATCATGCTATGGGACTGTTGATCAGTCATACTGGTGTGTTGCACAAAAAGAGTAGAATAAATAAAGTCACGATCTCAACCATACTGAATATTTGTAGACTGTGCTTAAAAGCCGGGTAACTGCCAGGCAACCAACCAACCAATTTAAATCAACTGTACAAGTTCTGGTCAAATGTCCAGAAAGATTATCCCAAAAGCTTGCTGATGTAGTAAAGGTGTATATTTGGTGTTGACAAGAGAAATTCTCATTAACCTCAAACAACATTTTTCCTGAAGGAAAGTTATTTCCATTTAGAGTTGATGTACCCCTCTGACAAAAACTGTCAGTGACGGTCCAAATACAGGTCCTTCTCAAAATATTAGCATATTGTGATAAAGTTCATTATTTTCCATAATGTCATGATGAAAATTTAACATTCATATATTTTAGATTCATTGCACACTAACTGAAATATTTCAGGTCTATTATTGTCTTAATACGGATAATTGTGGCATACAGCTCATGAAAACCCAAAATTCCTATCTCACAAAATTAGCATATTTCATCCGACCAATAAAAGAAAAGTGTTTTTAATACAAAAAACATCAACCTTCAAATAATCATGTACAGTTATGCACTCAATACTTGGTCAGGAATCCTTTTGCAGAAATGACTGCTTCAATGCGGCGTGGCATGGAGGCAATCAGCCTGTGGCACTGCTGAGGTCTTATGGAGGCCCAGGATGCTTCGATAGCGGCCTTTAGCTCATCCAGAGTGTTGGGTCTTGAGTCTCTCAACGTTCTCTTCACAATATCCCACAGATTCTCTATGGGGTTCAGGTCAGGAGAGTTGGCAGGCCAATTGAGCACAGTGATACCATGGTCAGTAAACCATTTACCAGTGGTTTTGGCACTGTGAGCAGGTGCCAGGTCGTGCTGAAAAATGAAATCTTCATCTCCATAAAGCTTTTCATCAAATGGAAGCATGAAGTGCTCCAAAATCTCCTGATAGCTAGCTGCATTGACCCTGCCCTTGATAAAACACAGTGGACCAACACCAGTAGCTGACACGGCACCCCAGACCATCACTGACTGTGGGTACTTGACACTGGACTTCTGGCATTTTGGCATTTCCTTCTCCCCAGTCTTCCTCCAGACTCTGGCACCTTGATTTCCGAATGACATGCAGAATTTGCTTTCATCCGAAAAAAGTACTTTGGACCACTGAGCAACAGTCCAGTGCTGCTTCTCTGTAGCCCAGGTCAGGCGCTTCTGCCGCTGTTTCTGGTTCAAAAGTGGCTTGACCTGGAGAATGCGGCACCTGTAGCCCATTTCCTGCACACGCCTGTGCACGGTGGCTCTGTATGTTTCTACTCCAGACTCAGTCCACTGCTTCCGCAGGTCCCCCAAGGTCTGGAATCGGCCCTTCTCCACAATCTTCCTCAGGGTCCGGTCACCTCTTCTCGTTGTGCAGCGTTTTCTGCCACACTTTTTCCTTCCCACAGACTTCCCACTGAGGTGCCTTGATACAGCACTCTGGGAACAGCCTATTCGTTCAGAAATGTCTTTCTGTGTCTTACCCTCTTACTTGAGGGTGTCAATAGTGGCCTTCTGGACAGCAGTCAGGTCGGCAGTCTTACCCATGATTGGGGTTTTGAGTGATGAACCAGGCTGGGAGTTTTAAAGGCCTCAGGAATCTTTTGCAGGTGTTTAGAGTTAACTCGTTGATTCAGATGATTAGGTTCATAGCTCGTTTAGAGACCCTTTTAATGATATGCTAATTTTGTGAGATAGGAATTTTGGGTTTTCATGAGCTGTATGCCAAAATCATCCGTATTAAGACAATAAAAGACCTGAAATATTTCAGTTAGTGTGCAATGAATCTAAAATATATGAATGTTAAATTTTCATCATGACATTATGGAAAATAATGAACTTTATCACAATATGCTAATATTTTGAGAAGGACCTGTATTTGAGTCACTATGTAACACGTGAGACCAGGAGAGAAAAACAAAAAAAAACCTGAATGCTTAGGGACAAGGAGAGCTCTAACAGAACGTCCAACATGACGGAGGACCCTAACTCGCAACCTTATTGTCTTTGGTGCATCAGAAAGCTAAAACAATAAGTATATAGGCTATTGTACCTTATTTGGTTACATACTCTTCTTCTTGATGTTCGCACTGAACGCGTTTTCCTCATATATAAATAAATTAGGAACCCTGGAAATGTTTCTAGTATTACTGAGCCAATAGGAATGTTTTTCTGCAACTCATAACCTAATGACCTATTGTCAAGAAGAAGATAGGAGACACCTGAGTTAACAATACAGATGGACCTCGGCAGAACCAATGGCTGATTGCCTCCATGCCATGCCGCATTGATGCATTAAACAGGCAAAAGGAGCCTCAACCAAAGTATTGAGTGAATAGACTGTACAGTCTGTGGACATACTTTAATACATCTACATTTCTACATTAAAAATGCTTTTTAATTGGTCTGATGTAATATTCTACTTTTCCGACAAAGATATTTTTATTGTTTATAACCCATAATCATGTAAATTAACAGAAATAAAAGATTACAAGTTTCCCTTTTTGAATTCAGGTGCTGCAATTGACTGTTCAGTGAAAACACAAACAGCACAGATAGTTTGCTGATAAAATAAAAAACAGGATTACCTCCAAACAACGGGCAAATCGTCCTCCAGGCACTGACCCCTCCCAGGCTGGTATACTGCCCCAGAGAGGTCTCCAGCAGGAACAGGGGGATGCCACACAGCACCAGGAACAGAAAGTAGGGAACAAAGAACACGCCTGCACACAAACACAAGAGGTCAGAGAAATCTTCCTATGAATACCAAGGTATCTCAACCTGAATGTAGATCATATTAAAAATACAAGCTTGCATATAAGGTCGAACAATTCTCTTTACCTCCTCCGTTTTTGTAGCAGAGGTAGGGAAACCTCCAGACATTGCCCAGTCCAATGATCTGTCCAGCCACAGCCAGGAGGAACTCAGCCTTGTTGGCCCACTGGCCTCTGGCCTGAAGGCCATCTCTGACGGCTCCTTTCCTTTCAGGGAGGCCTCCTTTGTAGAACTTTGTTAGGACCTGGTCGGCCTCCTGTGAAAGTGGCTGGTCGGCCATAACCGGTTCTGGCAGGGACACACACACACCCCTGTGGAGGAAAATGACATAAGAAATGAGCATAAGTTAGAAAAGAGAATGACACATACCGTAGCCAAAGCCGGCAGGAGAAACATGAGTGCCAAGAGAGAAAAATAAAGAGAAGAAAAACTCACATTTTAGCAGCTGAGAAGGAGAAACTAAAAACTGGGAGTAATTCTGACTGTTACCTTGGCTGCCTTGCTTATCTGAGCTGTGTGGGTCTCAAGGACAACTAATGTGGGTGTGTGTCCTTTATCTGAAGCCTGCAGGACATCCAATGCCTGAATGTGTCCCATTTCTCTCTCGTTTCTTTCGTGAAATGATGCTGTTTTATTCAAAAAAAAAAAAAAAAAAACTGTATTTAAAGATGCTAATATTTGGCTACAAAATCTTTTTTGTATTATATATTTATTTTTAAAGCGTATTTTAATCCAAACCTAAAGAGCAGCTTGTTTCTTTTATATATTTAGGATGCCTTTTGTTACTCATTGTATTCACCTTATGTATTGAGGCACTATTAATGTTTCTGTTGTTATATTTTTCGTTTTTTTTTCCATTTGGAGTTTTTAGTTTAAACAAAACACACAGAGCCTTGCCAAAATACTCATACCTCCATGGACCTTTCCAAATTTTGTCACACTGGGATTTTATGTAACAGAAGTGTAAGGAAATTGATTTAGGATTTAACAGCTTTGTAAGAAAACTTTTTACCTTTTCTTCTTTTCAAAACAGCTCAGGCTCAGTCAGATTCAATGGAAAGCGACCCATGAACATGACGTTTCCAGATTTGCCACAGATTTTCAATTGAATTTAGGCCTTTTGGACTTTAACTGTGCCATTTTAAAACATGGATATGATTTTTCCCAGCAAAGACACATTTCAAAAACTGTGCGCCCCGAGGACCAGGGTTGGGAAACATTGATCTGAACCATACCACTGTAGCTCTGGCTGTATATTTATTAGTGTCGTATTGTAAATGCTACTTCTTTCAGCGATGGCTTTCTTCTCGCCACCTTCCTATGGAGGTCAGAAATGTGGGGTGCACATCTAACAGTAATAATCTGAATTTATGCTGAGTCACCGGGGTAAAAATCACCACTTCTAATGCTGCAAATAAACCACAGGAATGGGTTGGCTTAATAATTAAGAGAAATGAATGCAGATTAGGTTTAAAGCTCACTAATGTGAAGTTTCTAATTTAGATGTAAAGGATTTAGTATATAAAGCCTCTCAGAATGGTTCTCTCTTTTTATCTGTAAAGTCAAGTGTTTAATAGATAGATATGGAGGCTGCTGCGTTAGAAATTCATTTTTGTGTAACTTTCTCATTTATTCCGTTGACCTCAGTCCGCTTTTCATCCTCACGCCCCCCGTATGAACCATGTGATCAAATAACGCTGATGTAACAAGTCCAAACCACCTTTCATAACTCCAGTTTCACTATCCATGGCACTGCGCAAATGTATAACATAACGACGGTGTAAGGACAATCTAAGGGTCCTACCACCTCTGTACAGTGTGTAACCGTATGCCACCACATGTAACACATGTCGTGTAACGGCGTCGGTGCAGAAGTGAGCAGCAGAGGCGTGTTTAAGCCTCGGGATGCTCCTCAAACACCATAACCCGCCGTGTCTCGGCGGCAGTTTCCGCTCTGGACCAGGTATGAAAGGACAAAGTGTGAACAACTGGACATGACGGCGCCTACCTCTGTGTTTCCTGTGGTTCTCCACACCTCGGCCACCCCCCCATGTGCGCGCTGAAATGGTCTATTCCGGGCATGGGCAGCTCTGTGTGCGCCGGTTGGGCTTCTGGCCGAGTCCAGCCAGTCAGAACCAAATGTATACCTTACACTGTCTTTAAGGGTCCAGTCGGAGGAATGAATTCCTACTGGCAATATAAACAGGTTACAAAACGAACCGCGCGGCATCATGGGTATTGAGTGTTTTTTTTTTTTAATTGTTTCAAAACTTCAAAGATACCGCCCTCGATGACGACTTTGCTTTTAGTCTTTGTTGTTTCCGCTACTTGCTCAGCAACCGACCCCTGGAGGGCTTTTTCTTTCCCATTGCTATATTAATCAGTCTCCACAATGTTGTCTGCATAATCAGGCAGGGATATGCTAAACTGAAGCCAAAAGGCATAAAACTGGCGTTGGTTGTTGAATAATTTCTAAACAGGAGCGAGCAAATTCACCTAAAGTCTCCTGTTCTACTTTTAGCACTTGACTAATCATTTTTGTCAGTTTTCATTTATTTGTCATGAGCAACACAACACAGACCTGTAAATTATTCAAGAGCATTATTTTTTATTATTATTCACTTTTTGACCAGTCCATCAGGATTATGACACATGAAAAGAGGAAAAATATGCTGCATGATTTTTGAGTCAAGCAGTTTTGAATCAAGCATAAAATTAAGGATTTATACAAATACTCCCCCAAAATATTTCTTAACTTTTTGTTTTTTTTGTCACACTTTAATGTTTTTAGATAATGGTGTAGATTTTTATATCAGAGAAAGATAACGAGTAACCAAAAAAATGCAGTTTTTAAATTATGATTTTATTTAATTTCTAAGTATGAATGGCCTGTTTAAAGTCATGCAGCAGCATCTCCGTCCAATCTGGGCACATATATTGACTCAGCCACCCCAAAACCTTCTTTTTTTGAGCTATTCAGAGGTGAAATGACTGGTGTGCTTTGGATAACTGTTCCTGTATAACCTAAGTGTGCTTGAGCTTAAGGTCATGAACCAAACGCTGGACATTCTCCTTCAGGATTTTTCTGGTAGAGAGCAGAACTCTGAAACTCTTTTCTTCAGTTATGACAAGCTTTCCAGGTCCTGAAGCAGCAATGCAGCCCCTGACCATCAAACTTCCACCACCATGTTTGGGAGTTGGTATGATGTTCTTAAAAAAAAAAATAGCTGAGTTAATTTCCACTTTAATCTCATCAGTCCACAGAATATTCTCACGAAAGTCTTGGAGACGATCATGTTTTTTGGGCAATGCTACCGAACTTGTGTTGTTTTTGGTCAGCAGTGGTTTTTACCTTCAAATTGCCTCAGGTATGCCATTTTTCGGCCAATCCCCTTGTCTTGAATAATAAACACAGCCTTCAATATAAGCCAGAGGGATATATGAAGTTACTAAAACTGGAATGTATGGCAAAAGTTGGATACAGCGCCTTGCAAATTGATTTATACCCCTCACACTTTTCCACATGTCAACCACAAACTTCAGTGTATTTTAATGAGATTTTATTTTGCACATAATCATGAAGTTGAAGCAGAATGATACATTTACCTTCCACACCCATTAGGCAAGTATGGTGCAGAAACAACCATTAGTTTTGTTCCTAACATTTTGCTGCAATGTTATCTCGCTTATGGACACTCCCTGTTTTGATTGATGCATTTACTCAGATACTTTTATGCAATGTTCAAGGTATTATTTTTCATTGATTTGAAAAAAAAAAAACCTCCTTGACTGCTTACATTCGGTCTCATTCTTTAGTGATTTTCAACATATAATTGTAATATGACCAACCTAATTTAGCCACTTAATGTGTTTCATTACATGGAAAAATCACAGCTGTAGCTGTACAACTAATGCAAATGCTTCAGACCCTGAGGTGCATGAAAAAAAAGATCTGGAAATCACACTTTCCTCACAGGATCATTCAGTGTCTTCTCTAAGGCGTTATTTCTATATGAATATTCCACCTTGGCAACATGATTAGCTGGATACTAAATGCTCTTTCTCATGGATATTTTTGAGCTAAAGTTGAAGAATAACACCAGCCTCACTTTTATATTAAAGGTTGTTGGTCTCTAAATGCTCCTAAGAATTTAGGCCACCTAAAGCAGCTCCAAGTATGTTTAACGGGCTGTGTCATTGCCTGTTCTCAATCAGCAGAGCATTAATAGCATCAGTAAAACAAAACAGTCTCTTGCTACAGTCTGGTCTATGGACTTCATTCAGAAAATCACATTCCACTGCCTGAACATATTAGGCTACATTACACACAGTATAAATCACATATGAGACTAAAGGTCCTTGTAGTGTAACCTGCGCATACTTGCACTCATGCATGTCTGGGCTCCAGTCTCGAGGATAATACAGTCATCCCAAGAAAAGAGGGACCCATTTGTTTTGGAATCTGAAGTTAATTATACTCTTCATGCTTTCTAAGATCCATAACTTTGATAAACCACTAACCTGTACAGCACTGACAACCAGTAAGTTCCACTTTTTAAATCACTCCTCATTATTACTAAAAGGAAACAGAACTTTGGCTTAAAGTCAGGGGGCTGAGATGCTCAGTTTATCCATCTATAAACATGGTAAGCATGACAGTACTATATTCTTCCTAATTTTGCCTGCTCTAAGCTTTAAGAGTGGTTGGTTCTTTGCGCTTGAACTTGTAATTTAGTTCTACAACTGGTTTGTTTCACTATTCATTTGAATATTTTACACTCTCCAAGTCTCCAGGTCTTTGCTTTAATAAACTCCTGGGTTGCTTTGGCTGAATGTTTTGGGTCATTGTCCACCTGCTTCTGACCTGGGCAACATCAACAATAAAAAGTAGTGTCCTGGTGCCACTGGTAGCCATGCACGCCCAAGTCATCACACTGCCTCCGCTGTGTTTTACAGATGATGTGGTATTCTTTGGGTCATGAACTGTTCCACGCCTCCTCCATACCCTTTTATTGCCAACATTCTGATAGAGGTTGATCTTGGTATCATCTGTCCAAAGAATGTTCTTCCAGAACTGAGCTGCCTTGCAGTGCACCTTGCAGTGAACCCTCTGTATTCACCTTCATGCAGTCTTCTCTTTATGGTAGACTTGGATATGATACGCCTACCTCCTGGAGAGTGTTGTTCACCTCGTTGGCTGTTGTGAAGGGGTTTCTCTTCACCAAGGAAATGATTCTGCAATCATTTACCAATGTTGTCTTCCATGGACGTCCAGGTCTTTTTGTTTAGTAGTGCTTTTTTTTTTTTTGGATGTACCAAACTGTAGATTTTGGCACTGTAATATTGCAATTTCTCCAATTGCTTTTGTTTTGTTTTCGCAGCTTAAGGATGGCTTGGTGCACCTGCATAAATAGCTCCTTTGACCACAAGTTGTCTGTTAACAGCACAATTGTCCTAATGCAAATACCAAATCTCAAATCTACTCCAGGCATTTTATCTGCTTGATTGATAATGAGGTAAAGGAATGTCTGGCCATTTGGGACATGTTAATGAACAGAAACTCCTATACTATTCATTAAATTTGAATGTGAATACCCGCAAATGAAAGCTAGGAGTCTACACATTATGTTCATGTCTAAAGTTGGAATATGTTGCAGTAAACAGGTAGAAAACAAAACTTGTCAGTTTCCAAATATACATGGACATAATAGTATGGTGGCTTCAGTAGTGACATGCACACCACTACTTGCAAAGTTGAGAAAAGCATTGACACCAAACTTTAAAATGCTGCATTTGAAAACCATAAGATTAATTTTTATGCAGATGATATATTGCATTACTTACAAATGTTCTCCATGATCTTAACCGTTTTTTTTTTTTTTTTGGGTGATTTATGTTAACCATGTTCTTTTGCCATTTAGCCTCTCCTACCAAACAAGATTATTAAAATGCATCCAAAAGAGAAAGATTATGTTTATAAAATGGGAATCACTCAACTGAGAAAAAAAACTGTCCTAAAGAGAAGAGGTGAAGACAATTTACCTACATAACCCTTCATTGTTTCTTGAGTCAATGTATTTCAACTGTATCATCTATTGTTTTTGCCAAAAGCTTTTTTAAAGGGCCACAAGAACAGGTTATCTAGTTCTGTCAATTGCAGGTTATCTTTGTTGTTATGGTGATACGTGTTTAAGATAAGCTGAGGGCTGCTAAAATTATCAGTCATATCGTACAAGCAAAGGTGATGATTAAACAGGAGGATGTCCGATTTTAAATTCATTTCGTTACCGACATTTCTAAACCAAATTAAAAGATGAACAACAAATATACATAAAAGACAGACACTTCATAGGCAGAACAAACAAAACACTAAAACACTCTCGACACTTACTTTCATCCCTGATAATGAGCGTGAAAATAGCCATATAATTATTTACATAGTGTGGAGTCAGGTGGAGGATTTGCAATGCCTGTTTTATCTTTCAGAAACTCAAGGAAACTTTTCAGAGTACATGGCAATGTTAACATTTTAAATAAAATTTGATGGCCTCTGTGAGAAAACTAAAGATGTGTCATCAGCTCATCTTTCAGCAGGATAGGTGTCCTCGGTGTTCACCTGGACAACAGACTAGAGTGGAGATGCAACTGTGAAGCCATCTACAAGAAGGGACAGAGCAGACTGTACTTCTTGAGGAAGCTTAGGTCCTTTGGTGTTTGCAGCAAGATGCTGCATATCTTCTATAAATCTTTTGTGGAAAGTGTGATCTCTTCTACCATCATCTGCTGGGGAAGCAGCATCAGAGCCAGGGACTTAAAAAAACTCAACAAGCTGATAAAAAAGGCTGGCTCTGTTCTGGGGACTCCTCTGGAACCTCTGGAGATCATTGTGGAAAGACGGATTCTTCATAAAATGAAGAACATTATGGAGAACCCTGAGCATCCTCTTCATGAGACTGTCCAACAGCAACAGAGTGTCTTCAGTCAGAGGCTTCTTCAGATCTGCTGTAAGACGGAGCGCTACAGGAGATCCTTCCTGCCCACAGCCATCAGCATCTACAACGGCTCTTTGAGGAAACCTTCATAATATGAGCTACAACAACATTTAATTTCCCTTTGGGATAAATCAAGTATTTTTGAATTGAATTTAATTGAATAATGATCCAAATCAAACAAATCAACACAGAAATGATTCACCCAACACAAAACCAATCTGCTGAGTACATAGATTTCCTAACCTTAAAGGTAAGAGTTTTCTTAACTTCTTAATCACTGTGAGACTGTATCACTGCAAAACAAATCAGTAACATAATGTTGATAGTGCTGTATATGGGGTAAAATTGAAGTTGTCTTTCCAGTTAAATTAGAAAATATAATTAAGACTTTTTAAATTTATGTTGAAACAATAAACTGAAAGGTATAAAACTTTTCACGAGTGTTTAAATTTAAAAAATTTGTGCAATCAGCTTTAATTAAGTCACAAAAGCACAAAAAACCAAAAACACCAACATCCATCAAGCTAAAGAAAAGACTGCATTGTGAAATGAAACCTCCATGTAATGCTTAAGTCTGCAATTAACTACCAACACAAATTTATGTCAGTTTATTTCAGGCCAGCTCATTAGTTAGAAACCTTGCACAAAGGGAGTCAAGATCTTGAAGGCCAAGAGCCAGGAAGTGGTAAAAAGTCTCAACGCTGGAATTCCTCAACTACAAGTGTGCCCTCCACACGCAGCCTCTCCAAATGCAAATGCCTGAATTCCCTGGGGTCAAATAACCCCCCTGCATGAGGAGTCCTTTAATATGGTTTCTATTGTTCTGCCTCTGTAAAGGCCCTGCCATGGCATGCAACTCAGACAAGGCGTAGGCATGCATACTTTCTAAGTGCTTTATGGATGGTTTTATTGGTGTCTGGTACTAAGGTTATTAAGTCACTGATATACAATCATAGGTGTTGTGAAACTCTGCTTTAGCATGCCTCTGTTTTGTTTTACAACCTCATGTTTTGCAAAAAGGAAGAGTCTACTTCAGGTTTTAGAAAGTGATGCATATGACACCATGATCAGGCTCCTCTCCAGTTTTCTTCTGCTACAGTGCCTTGCGAAAGTATTCGGCCCCCTTGAACTGGTCAACCTCTTGCCACATTTCAGGCTTCAAACATAAAGATATAAAATTTAAATTTTTTGTGAAGAATCAACAACAAGTGGGACACAATCGTGAAGTGGAATGAAATTTATTGGATGTGTCAAACTTGTTTAACAAATAAAAAACTGTAAGTGGGGCGTGCAATATCATTCGGCCCCCTTGCGTTAATACTTTGTAGCGCCACCCTTTGCTGCAGTTACAGCTGCAAGTCGCTTGGGGTTTGTCTCTATCAGTTTTCACATTGAGAGACTGAAATTCTTGCCCATTCTTCCTTGCAAAACAGCTGGAGCTCAGTGAGGTTGGATGGAGAGCGTTCGTGAACGGCAGTCTTCAGCTCTTTCCACAGATTCTTGATTGGATTCAGGTCTGGACTTTGACTGTGGGGATGGTGTGTTCAGGGTGATGAGCTGTGTTGCTTTTACGCCAAACATATCATTTTGCATTGTGGCCAAACAGTTTGATTTTGGTTTCATCTGACCAGAGCACCTTCTTCCACATGTTTGGTGTGTCTCCCAGGTGGCTTGTGGGAAACTTTAAACAAGACTTTTTATGGATATCTTTGAGAAATGGCTTTCTTCTTGCCACTCTTCCATGAAGGCCAGATTTGTGGAGTGTACGACTGATTGTTGTCCTATGGACAGACTCTCCCACCTCAGCTGTAGATCTCTGCAGTTCATCCAGAGTGATCATGGGCCTCTTGGCTGCATCTCTGATCAGTCTTCTCCTTGTTCGAGATGAAAGTTTAGAGGGACGGCCGGGAACTTGGTAGATTTGCAGTGGTCTGATACTCCTTCCATTTCAATATAATTGCTTGCACAGTGCTCCTTGGGATGTTTAAAGCTTGGGAAATCTTTTTGTATCCAAATCTGGCTTTAAACGTCTCCACAACAGTATCTCGGACCTGCTTGGTGTGTTCCTTGGTCTTCATGATGCTCTCTGCGCTTTAAACAGAACCCTGAAACTATCACAGAGCAGGTGCATTTATACGGAGACTTGATTACACACAGGTGGATTATATTTATCATCATCAGTCATTTGGGACAACATTGGATCATTCAGAGATCCTCACTGAACTTCTGGAGTGAGTTTGCTGCACTGAAAGTAAAGGGGCCAAATAAAATTGCATGCCCCACTTTTCAGTTTATTTGTTAAAAATGTTTGACACATCCAATAAATTTCATTCCACTTCACGATTGTGTCCCACTTGTTGTTGATTCTTCACAAAAAATTAGAATTTTATATCTTTATGTTTGAAGCCTGAAATGTGGCAAGAGGTTGAAAAGTTCAAGGGGGCCAAATACTTTCGCAAGGCATTGTATGTCCCACTTAAAGGAGCATAAGCAAAAAGTCCAGCTTGATTTCTGTTGGGCTAAAAAAAAAAAAAAAAACAGGCATAGTCACAGCTGAATTTATGTCACAGTCAGGATACAGCTGCAACAATGTTTTCGGCTTTGTTAAGCTGATTTTTTTTGGGGGGAAAGCATTTCTGTTTTGATTTGATTATTTTGCTTTGGGTTTGGATCATTATGCTGCTGAGAGACCCAAGAATAACGATGATATCACTGAATCATCATATCTTTCCCAGAGCATCACAGATCCTCCACCACACTTTAAAGTGCGATTGTAAATCATAATTACAAAAATGCTTTAGTTACACTAATTTTATAAGAATTTTAATACCATGTCACACTAATGCATATCTGACGCTTGTTTGAATGCAACAGCAAGACGCAATGGCTTTTACTACACATTTGATAATTTGTTTGCACACCTTGAAAAACTAAATACCGCAGTTGTCAGACTCCATGTATACCATGTGCCACTGCAACATAACTGATGGAAAACCAAATCAAATATTTCAGGAACGACTCAATAATAACATTTTTGCTCTCACACTACATCCTGTCTGCATTGATAAAGATTCTCTTATCTCAGCAGGCTAAATCCTGAAGGTGAAACTTACTACTTGACCTACTTTTTGAATCATTTGGCAAAAAATTAACTCACCACTTGGGATAATTCATTGCATTGAAATTTCATTCCCAGACAATGATTCTTAAATATAAACAAAGAATAAAAGGAGATGCTGACATAAGAGCAAAAGTAACATACCCAGCTCTGACTTAACAGAACACTGAATTTCACGCCAATCTGAATACAAAAGTACTATTCAAACCAGAATTGCATCAAAAGCGACACCCATACTTCAAAGAAGTGACAGGACTTAAAGTTCCAAAAAATAAAATTTATTTTCTCACATTTTTACCAGTGCAACATACATAGCAAGATAAAAAGTGAATAGAATTTTTATATTCCTTTTTATCTTTTATTCAGCAAACGGGGTTTAAGATTTGAAGTTAAAATATGACATACTGCTGTTAAAGTTCAACTTATCAACATAACCCTAATGATGTCTACATTTTGATAATGATAAACATCAAAAACCTTTTCACTATAAATAAATAAAAATACTTTTAGGCCAATTTCAGCCTAGATGTAACAATTTAGAAATTGTTTGGACATATTTCTAACCATAAATCACTCATTGGACAGTCAGCTGTTGGTAATAATGATCATATACTATTTCAGTATAATCTTTTAGTGTCTGTGTTATTGAGCAACATAAAGGCTTGTGTACATTCTGAGATCAGAGATGATTTGAAAAACAGGTGTCAGGTTTACTAAGTTGTCTGGCTTAGCAGTTACAGACAACATAGCAGACACCTGCCAACTGGTTGACTGTGATCTGATCCGACTGCCAGCTGCAATCTAACAAGCCCATCTGAAAAGTGTGGCCTTTATTTGAATTTAGCCTCCATTACTCAAATAAAATCCAGTGCTGAGAAGTCACCTACTTAATAGCTAGAGTCCACCTCTGTGTACTTTAATTTCATTATAAATATAGATGTTCTGGGAAAGCTTTGAGAGGTTTAGGCAGAAGCAGCCAAAGGCCTGTGGTAACTCTGGAAAAGCTGCAGAGATCTACAGCTCAGGTGGGAGAAGGAAAGATGAAAGAGGGCCTGTTTATAGCTTGGCTAAAAGCCGTGTGGTGAACCAGCAAAGATGTCAGATGATACCAAAACAGATCTTGTAGAAATACACGCTATGTGGTGGAAAAGTAACACTGAACGTCACCCTAAACACACTATTCCCCCTGTGAAACATGGTGGCAGCAGCATCATGTTGTGGAAATGCTTTTCCTAAACACTGACAGGGTGGCTAATCAGAGTTTTTGGGAAGAACATCTGTCGAATACTGAAACAGACAACCTTTTAAGGGCTATAAAGTGAAACACCCTCCACATCCAGCCAGAGATACATTTGGACAGTTCACATCAAACCATTTTGTGTCCAGATCTAAATCCAGTTCAAATCCAAACTGCTCTTTACATACACTTTCCATTCAATCAGATTGAGTCTTAACTATTTTGTAAAGTAGAAAGACAAAAAATATTTGTCCACAGATGAGCAAAAAGTTGGTGGTGACATACTCCTAAGGACCTACTGGGGTATACATACGTAGATGTTTTGCAGTACGTTCAGAATGACGTTATATCAGGAGATTCACATTTTGTTGCAAATTGTGATTTATAATAAAATCTTTCTGCAATTTTTTGGATACTTTCCTTATGTTAAAAAGATTAGTATTGTGATTATTTGCTAAACAAGTAAAAGCTGCTCATTCACTCTGACAACGCCGCTGGGGAAAGCCATGTAGTCTTTGTGTAGAGTCTTTGTTCCTAGCTATTCTTCAGCATGAATATCTGTTTGTTTTGGAATTATACAACTTGAGCACAAATATGAGTTCAAGAGCAGAAGAGTAGCCAGTCATGATCCTCAACTCCTTCGTCTGTTTACATTAGGCTAAATCCATTTGTATGCATGCAAAGCTTGTCAGATTCAGGTTCTCTAACTTCAAGTTTTATTATCTGTTTTTTTCTATATAAATCCCAAAAACTGAACTGAGCACAAAATCCTATACTTATTATGACAGTAAAACCAAGGCTATATAATCGAACCCTTTCTTATTGAACGTGCCTGGTGTGGTCAGCTTTAGAGCCCTAATGGGTCAGGCCTTTCTTGTGTCTGCTTCTCATATCCTCAATATGTAAACATCTCAGTGGTTTTCAACTGGTTAAACAATAAGCATGTTACTGTAGAATCCAAAACACAAGTCAAATATAGATATACTTGCCTAGCTAACTAGACTAGCTAAAGGCTAGTCCAAGACGCTACAAGCATCTTACAAAAGACAAATTCAGGAAATATGTCAGTGAAACAGACAGTCATGGTGTGGAAACTTAAGCAGCGTCATCCATCACTCTTATGAAGGTGAAACTACAGTCAGCAACCTATGAGCAGGTGTAAAGCCGGTGACTGCAGGCTACCCGAGTGATTAACAAGTTAATATCAGCCTCAATTTAAAAGCAGACTTAAGATTGCAGACTTTTTCTGAAGTACAAAATGATTTACATTAAACATTTATTTGAGTTGCGCTTTACAGATTTGCTTTTCATTCCATACCTGCAAAGACCCCAAACATACATGAGCAAGGAATTTAAATTAAGAACCAAGAGCCTCATCCTGACAGAAGATGAAACCTGGTTTAAAGCAAGCACACACATCTTAGCTCACTTTAAACTGCAAAATTTGCCACATTTCTAAAGTAAAGTTATTCAGAGACAATGAATTGTCAGTTTATAGCTGAAATTTGATAGACTATCACTTGTCCTCGTGTTGAACTTACCTCTGTTTGTGGATTCTCACTAAACCCTAGAGACGGTGCCTTAATGAACCGGATTAATTGGGACTCTGCTCATCCTGATCATTTTCCAGAGAAGTGGGTCCGACCCTGTCTCTCCCTCGCCTATCCAGCCTCAGCCTGTTATGAACCAGACTCCCACGCAGACCTGGGAGATCTAAACAAAGCCGGATTCCTGTTGATCACTGAGGCTGAAGTCAAGCGGCTAAATCATCATATCATGGGACTTGTGTGAGTCTGGATGGTTCACTGGTGAGGACTCAGCCCAAAAGCAACATCAACAGTTTCCCTTCTTTGAAAATACAATAAAAGCAGAAAGCAAAATTTAACTCAGATATACTATAGAAGTTGCAATGATGCTCTAAAAAGTCAAAGAGAATTTGGATGCGAGTGTAGATGTCTTTAGCTAATAAGTCAACTGTACTGTAATTAATCCATCTAATCTGGATGAGGCACCCAGATCTTCACACATTTAGCTGCAGCTTCCCCCTAATGAAGAATGCAGAGAGAGATTATCTGAAAACCTCAACTAATTAAGGCCCTCTTCTGCTTTCACTGATGGCAAACAAGTTTTTTCTGTGTCAAGGATTAAAGATATGAAGAAAAACTAACTTTGAAGATCTAATGATGAACTAGCATTATGGTCTTCTATGGTTTGACATGTTCTAAGTGGTTTATTTCACTTCTGAGCCTCAGTTATAAGATCTACTGTTGTTTTAATGATCAAGTAGATAAGCCTGTTAACTTTGGCATTCCAAGAGCCATTCGCGGACTGCCATTGGCTGCAGCAACCTTAATACGTTGTTTTCATCCATACAGTTTGGTGAGAAAGTATTTTCCACCTTACACCTTATTAAACGAATGTTTCAGATTATTCTAATTTCAATATTAAATAAATAAAGATAACCTGAGTACAATAAGCAGCTTAAATGGTGGTTTTACTCATTTGCAGGAGCACCTTAACCTAATAATTGGTTGTGTCACCCCTGGCAGCAACAGCTTTTTACACCACTGTGGAGGAGGTTTGGCCCTTTCTTCATTGGATAATTGTTTTTATTTAGCATTTTAGGGAGTTATTGGGAATTAAAAGCCTATTTTAGGGTCATGCCCAGCATCTCAAACTGGTGTAAATCAGGACTTTGACTAGGCAACTCTAAAACATTTTGTTTGCTGTTTGAGCCATTCAGAGGTTGATATGCTGGTTTCATTATCTTGCTGTACAACCCAAATAAGATTGAGCTCACAAACTGATTACTGCCCAGGATTTTCATGAGCAAAATTCATGGTTCCATCCACTGTAGCAAATCAACCAGGTCCCAAAGAAGCAAAGTGCCCCAGACCATCACCCTATCTCCACCATGCTTGACTGTCAGATGTTTTATGTTCTTTTAGTCAGCAGCGGTTTTTGCTTTGAAACTCTCCCATTGATGCCATTTTTGCCAGTATTGCTGAGTCATGAACATTGATCTTAACTGATAACAGCTGGTGGATGCATTCTTGGAGTAACTCTGATAGGCCTAGGAAATTCACCACTATTCCATGTTTTATTCCTTTGTGGTTCACAAAGCCTTAAAAAACATTTCTGCATTGATACATGTACACGTCAGTGATTTTCAAGTCAGTGATTTTGTTCTTCATCTGTTCTTGAATTTCCCTGCTGTTCTTATAGCCTACTTCATGTTGTCAAGCAGGTATTATCCAAGTAATTTCTTGATTCTATGGGTCAGACAGTAATCAGTCGTGGGTGTGGCTGGTGAAAATGAACTCAGCTGTCATAAAAATATGTTTAACCATAGTTAATTTATGATTTAACAAGCAGGTTGTCTGGATAGATTTTTTTCCCTTCAAAAATAAAATAATCTTTTGAAAGCTGCTTTTTGTATTAACTTTGGTTATCTATAGCTGAAATTTCAAATTTGATAATCCAAAACATTTAAGTTGACAAAACAAAACTAAAGACTGAAGAAATCTGTAATGGTGAAATACTTTTTCACAGCACTATAGCTTGCTCTTCCCTTTTGATTCGTTATCCTCTATTTACATTGTGCCTTCCACATAAATGAGCTTGAATATGTGTTGGCTCACCAGGTCGATAACCGCCGTGTTGACATCATGCAGATAAGCCACATGAATGAGCTGGCTGGAATATAAAATAGCACGGAAGATGTGGACTGCTCACTGCAGTAGATATGACCTTAACGTTTCCAGTTAGGTGACCCAGCTGTGTTTTAGTAATGAGGACACATTCAACCAGCGTGCTGTAACTTCATTAGTACATTTTGAAACAGACAAGTTTCATAAATAAAAAAATCGCATCAGGCCCAAATTACTGCCTGTAGTTACTCTCTACTGTATAATATTCCGGCCAGCAACCCATGGAAAATTGGGAGACTGCTTAATGAGAGCCAGTCCTGCCACACGCCGGCGACAGAAAAGTGCACTTCTTGAACGTAAGAAGCTAAATCAAAGAAGCTGCCTCAGCAAATGCGGTTAAATCGCATGAGAGTGTTGGAAACATCCGTGGTCACCTTTGGCAGCCGATGCAAAGTCCCTCCAGCTGAACACAGTCTCAAAATAAACCATGGGTGTTGCATCAAAAATGACATCAGTCTGCATCAGCACAAACAGGGAGAAATAGGTCTTTAGGTGAACGGGACCATGTTGCTGGAAAAACAGAATGGTTGCCACGTGTGCAGGACCCCCTGCAGATCAATTAAATGCCAGCTTGCATTTAATTACAGTGTTTACAATTAGAAGTTATACAGCATACAGCAAAGCTGGAAACCCTACCCTTGTATTTAACAATGATTTAATACTGTATGCAACACACAGTGTCTTCCAAAAGTATTCACACTTTTTGAAATTGTTCTTATTTTGTCATGTTACAGCCTCAAACTTTACTGTTATATCAATTCAAAAATACTTTATCGATCCCCGAGGGGAAATTAGAATTCCAGTACAACCCATCCAAACAGACATCATGACACAAGACAAAGGGGAACGAAGATGAGAAAAGAGACCACATTAGGTGAGTAGAGGGAAAAAAAATCATATTTCACACTTTATCCTTAGCAGGATACAGTTTGAGATTGCAAAAAACCTCAGCACAAAGAAGCAACAAGTTTACAAAACAACATCATGCTGGGATCGGTGAAGGCGGTGTGAGGGGGTGCATATGTTTATCTTGACCATGTGAGTGTGTGCAAGTAAGTCCATGAAGCACTATCACTGAGGCCATTGTCCTTGATGGTACAGTACAGACCAAAAGTTTGGACACACCTTCTCATTCAAAGAGTGTTCTATATTTTCATGACTATGAATATTGTAGCTTCACACTGAAGGCATCAAAACTATGAATTAACACATGTGGAATTATATACTGACCAAAAAAGTGTGAAACAACTGAAAATATGTCTTATATTCTAGGTTCTTCAAAGTAGCCACCTTTTGCTTTGATTACTGCTCCGCACTCTTGGTATTCTGTTGATGAGCTTCAAGAGGTAGTCACCTGAAATGGTTTTCACTTCACAGGTGTGCCCTGTCAGGTTTAATAAGTGGGATTTCAAGCCTTATAAATGGGGTTGGGACCATCAGTTGTGTTGTGCAGGAGGTGGATACAGTACACAGCTGATAGTCCTACTGAATAGACTGTTAGAATTTGTATTATGGCAAGAAAAAAGCAGCTAAGTAAAGAAAAACGAGTGGCCATCATTACTTTAAGAAATGAAGGTCAGTCAGTCCGAACAATTGGGAAAACTTTGAAAGTGTCCCCAAGGGCAGTCGCAAAAACCATCAAGTGCTACAAAGAAACTGGCTCACATGAGGACCGCCCCAGGAAAGGAAGACCAAGAGTCACCTCTGCTGTGGACGATAAGTTCATCCGAGTCACCAGCCTCAGAAATCGCAGGTTAACAGCAGCTCAGATTAGAGAACAGGTCACAATGCCACACAGATTTCTAGCAGCAGACACATCTCTAGAACAACTGTTAAGAGGAGACTGTGAATCAGGCCTTCATGGTAAAATAGCTGCTAGGAAACCACTGCTGAGGACAGGCAACAAGCAGAAGAGACTTGTTTGGGGTAAAGAACACAAGGAATGGACATTAGACCAGTGGAAATCTGTGCTTTGGTCTGATGAGTCCAAGTTTGAGATCTTTGGTTCCAACCACCGTGTCTTTGTGCGGCGCAGAAGAGGTGAATGGATGAACTCTACATGCCTGGTTCCCACCATGAAGCATGGAGGAGGAGGTGTGATGGTGTGGGGGTGGTTTGCTGGTGACACTGTTGGGGATTTATTCAAAATTGAAGACATACTGAACCAGCATGACTACCACTGCATCTTGCAGCGGCATGCTATTCCATCCGGTTTGCATTTAGTTGGACCATCATTTTCAACAGGACAATGACACCAAACACACCTCCAGGCTGTGTAAGGGCTATTTGACCAAGAAGGAGAGTGATGGGGTGCTGCGCCAGTTGACCTGACATCCACAGTCACCAGACCTGAACCCAATCGAGATGGTTTGGGGTGAGCTGGACTGCAGAGTGAAGGCAAAAGGGCCAACAAGTGCTAAGCACCTCTGGGAACTCCTTCAAGACTGTTGGAAAATCATTTCAGGTGACTACCTCTTGAAGCTCATCAACAGAAGGCCAAGAGTGTGTGTAGCAGTAATCAAAGCAAAAGGTGGCTACTTTGAAGAACCTAGAATATAAGACATATTTTCAGTTGTTTCACACTTTTTTGTTCAGTATATAATTCCACATGTGTTAATTCACAGTTTTGATGCCTTCATTGTGAATCTACAATATTCATCGTCATGAAAATAAAGAAAACTCTTTGAATGAGAAGGTGTGTCCAAACCTTTGGTCTGTACTATACGTTGGAATGTTCATCAACCGGCCATTCTGAGCATCTCCACAGATGTCCTCAGGGAAGGGATGGGGCAGAGGGAGCAGAGCGTCATGTTTACATAACTTCTAGGAGAGGTTGAAGATAGCCAGCCATCAAGGCCGTGCAGGGGAGCCAGATTCAGAAAACAACAATTTGTTGGTTTAGGCTGACTCTTAATTTTCCGTTAGCCATGAGAATCTCGCTGGTGCTTCTCAAAGGCGAATCCAAACAGCCAAATTCCTGGTCTTTCGTCAGATCCGAGCGAACAACTTTCTCCAAGATTTATCCCATTTCACCCCTGAGTCCAGGAACAACAACCTGCCTGTGATCCTGTGTAAGGATCACATCCAGTCTGTGATTCAGCTCCGTAACATCTCAGTCTGAGTGTTGATCGCCCTGCAGATCCCATCACACATGCCAGGCAGCCTTACAATTGCCAAAAGAGCTTAGTTTTTTTATGGGAACTCAAAGTGGTGAAGAATTGTGAAGTGGAAGGGAGTGTCTCATGCATTTGTAATTAAGCATGTTGGATTCTGAGTTGGATTTAGGTTTGGACTTTGACTGGGCCATTTTCAAATACGTGTATACTGTGATGGCCTCTATCATGTTTTCTTCCAGGATTCACCTACAAATTGCTCGATCCATCTTCTTACCCAGTCTGCCAAGCTTCCCCATATCTGGTGAAAGAAAATATATTCCCATGACATGATGCTGCCACCACCATGTTCCACTGTAGGCATTCAATGTTCAAGGTGATATGCAGTGTTATTTCTTATTGTTTTCTGCTTGCCACTCTTTCATTAACGTCAGGTTTGAATGCACAACTGGTAGTTGTCCTGTCAATCAATTCTCCCACCTGAGCTTTGGATCTCTGATGCTCCTCCAGAGTTTCCATAGACCTCTTGGCTGCTTCTCTGAATAATGCTCTCCTTGTCTGGCCAGTTAATTTAGGCTGACGGCCATGTACTGGTAGGTTTGAGGTTGTGCTGCACAATTTCAACAGTGCTCTGCCAGATAAAACTTTACCCCTGACCTGTCTTCTGTGTTCCTTGGTCTTTATGATGCTGTTTGCTCACTATTGTTCTCTAACAAACCTCTGAGACCTTCACAGAACAGCTGGAGGGATACTAAGTTACACTCAGATAGACTCTCTTTTTGAGGGTAGTTGGTTGCATTTAATTTTATTTAGGGGTTTCAGATTAAATTGGGCTGAATGCATACACATGCATGAAGATTTTCATTTCCTTTTTTCTATATAAAAATTATTTTCCAGTCACTTCACAATCACGCTCCACTTATCACATCAAATCCCATTAAAATATTATTATTTCTGGTTGTTTTGTGGCAACATTTTAAAAAGTGAACTGAAAATGAATACTTTTGTAGACACGGTAAATAATCATATAAATCCAGATGCTCTAAACTCTAAAGGTATCAGAAACCTCCTCTGAAAAGTCCTTCTGTCAAATTATTTCTTCAGGTAATCGGGTCTGCTGTTTTTGTCATATGGGTGTTGTGACGTAGTCACGGAAAAAAGGCAACCTGTGCAACCACAGTAAAAGGAAATGAAACGTAAATATCAGTACAGATTATGCAGGTTAAGTAAGTGAGAGCCGGAAATAAATGTAGAACACAGGTCAGGCATGTCATGTTTTGTTCCAAGCATGACTCAGCTTTTTGCATAAGCTTGGTTGTGATGTAAGTCTCATGTTACTAAGTTATTTGTTTTAGTTTCCAGTATTAGATCACAAACTCTTAATCTAGACTCTTTATTAAAAATTACACATTTTTAGGCACTTTGAACCTGTATTTATACGAATATCCAACAAAATATTTACAAGCATGGGGACACTGTTCTCACACAGAACTCCCACCCAAAACAGTTGACAGATTTTCTTATACTTAAATCCATTATTTAACATGTTGCATATAATACAGAAACACACATACACACACAAACACGTGCACACCTGTATCTTCCTACTAGCTGTGGTAACCTGACACTGTTCTCTTTGTAGTCGCTCCTGGACAAGAAAAATGTAGGCAGTCAGCTAGAGGAGTAATAAAATAACCACATGTTAGGTGGGAGGAGCAAATAAGCTCAAAATGTACAGGTGAGCTCTGATTTATTCCCTTTGTTTAAGGTTAAATTTCCCATCTAAACTTAGCCTTTTTTGGATTATAAAGAATTGCTTACTTACCTCCTCGTCCAGTCCCGAGAAATGAGGGAAGTTGCTCCGGGGACATGACAGGTGTACTCATGAGGGAGGAGCTCCAGACCTGGAGCTGCTAACGCAATAGACCTCATCAAAGTGATGACATTTTTTTTTATCTACAGTGATGTGAAAAAATATTTCTCTCCTTACAGATTTTTAAAAGATTTTTTTGTATTAATGGCCTTTATTGACAATTACCAGACATTAAATGGGCAGAGAGCGAAGAGGGGAAGACATGCAGCAAAGGTCTCAAGGTTGGGAATTGAACCCAGGATGGCTGCGTCGAGGACTATTACCTCTATATATAGGATGCTTACAGATTTCTAGTATTACTACTTTTGTTTTTTGTCATACTCAAATATTTCAGATCAAACACATTTAATCATACAAGCTGAATAAATACAAAATACAGCTTTGATGATTCTATTTATTGAAGAAAATTACCTGAAAAGGAGATTGACCCCATCTTTGACACCCATGTCATTACCGCCAGAACTTTAGAATCAAGAAATCACTTCAATAGAACTTATCTGACAACATGGAGCAGGCCACAAGCAACACATCATGCCCCTGACTAAAGAGACAGATGAAGAAAAAAAAGGGATTGAACATTAAAAGGAGTGGCCCAGCAACCAAACTGACTCCAAGAGTCCATCGAGTCTCATCCAGGGGCTGCTAAACACCCCAAAGGAACAGCTAAACACCCCAAAATAACATCTAAGGCACTGCAGACCTCTCTCGTCTCAGTTAAGGTCACTGTTTGAGATTCAATGATAAAAAAGACACGGCAAAAATGGCTTAAGTGCATGAGGAAAAAATCACAAAAAAACATCTTAATGATCTTCAAGACTTGGGAAAAAATTCTGTGGACCGGACCGACAAGACAAAAGTGGACCTTTTTGAAGGTGTGCGTTTTGTTACATCTGGTGTAAAAATGTCAGAAGAACAACATGATACATACAGTAAAACATAAGGGGCAGTGTCTAGTTTTGACTTCTTCAGGACCTGGAAGACTCCTCAGAAGTGAAGGAACCATTAATTCTGTTCTCTAGCAGACAGTCCTGACAGAGAATGACCGGCCAGCAGTACGTGAACCTAAGCTTCTGCACTCTTGGGTTATGCATTAGAAAAATATTCCGAAGCACACCAACAAGTCCACCTCTAAATGTCTCAAAAACGTAAATTGTGTTAAACTTTATCGGATGATCTGAAAAAGTTTGACGAAAAACAAAATGGCTAAAGAAATACACTCTAAAACGTGTATAACACTGCAGATTATCTCTCTCTTTACCGAAATTCTGGATTAATCTTTCAGATAAAGATAATGTTGCTACTCAGTGTGAGATATTCAGTCCATAAAAATTAATAAGTGTAACCTGTAGGTTATTCTGACTAAACTGTAAGAATATTGTAAGAAACCGCACTAAAAACCTTCTCAGTATTTGAGGTTTGCCAAACTCTTGACCACCTAAAGATGAGATCAGATGACTAATCTGTTAGTGAGATTTTCTAAAGTCTGAAAAGGAACAAATAGGATAAAGAAATCAAAAGGGACAGAAATGTAAAAGAAGAAAATGAGCCATAAAGTCATTTATCAGAGAGCAGGGGCTGTACTCTGAACATATCCCAATGTTTGGTTACAGCTAGAACTACAGCTGTGAGTCATGCAAGCCCTACAGGTAGAAACTGTGTTCATAAGGTTCTGTTTATGCCCTTCTTTGGGTCTTTACTTCAGGGTTTCTCACACTGGCTCATCCACCTCCACCTCACAATCTCTAACATCCACCTCACATCAACCTGCTGTTTACAGTGCCTTGGTAAAATATTCACACCCCTTGAACGTTTCTGCATTTTGTCACATTACCACCACAAACTTCAATGTACTTTACTGTGATTTTATTGGATAGGCAAAAACAAAGTAGTGCATAATTGGGAAGTCAAATGAAAATGATGCATCTAGAGATTGACTTCCCATTCTGTAAAGCTAAGCTAAGTCAAATAGGATGGTGTTGGTTACTACGATCCAGCTGATCGTGTGCAACAAAGTTAAGTATTGATTTACTGTTAAGACTAGTAATAAGACAAACACGGCTTGACTTTTCTTTGAGGCCAGCAGAAGCTACAAAAGCTCCCAAGGGACATTGTCCCTAATTAAAGCGGTTTTCACCACGACCTGGAGGAAAGGTATCGGGACCGCAGTTTGGCCGGCTGAATACAGCTGGCCCCCACAGCTGCTGAGAGTAGCTGCAACGCTAGTCCCTTTAATGCCCACATGTGGATTACCGGGACAGCTTCGCTTCCCTCAACTCGTCGCTCAGGACATCTTTTCTCCAGCATGGTTCATATAAGAGGTGGTGTTTGGGCAGAGAAAATTAGTTTACGATGAAATAATCTGAATAATATTTATTCAGTGACGTTTGCTTTTTCTTTGTGTTGAGTAAAGTCAGCTAAGTGCTGAGCTGAGGTATTCTGTGTTGTGTTTTAAAGTTGAGACAAATTTTATTTAAAGAGTGGTTTTTAAACACAGATCAGCCATAATGTGCCGTCAACGCTTATGCATTTTAATGCTTTTAGTAGTGATATTTTAAAGGTACGTGTTTGATTTTAGGAGTGGTAACAAGCTATAGGTTCCCCTTTTGTTAGCTCCAACCGCTAACGGCTAAGGCTAAGCATGTGATCCGCTATCATCTTATGAGTCCATTAAGAATCTTTTATCCAGAAAGATTGTAAGTTTCCAATCTAGGAAAATAATATTTCCCTAAATATTGTTTTACTAAATGTGATAACTAATTAAACACCATTAGGACTAATTTATCCAGAAAGGTTGTTGGTTCTTATTCAAAATAATATTTATTTAATAATATTTTCTTAAATATTATTTGACTAAATAAAGGCAGCTAATTAAACACCATTGAGAATTAGTCACCCATAAGATTTGTTGTATTCAGCAAATCCTTCTTTGAAATATTATTTTATTAAATTAATGCTTAATCTGATGTTGTAGTTTGAAAGTACACCAATTATTGCCTAAGTTAGTCCCAAGACTAACATAACTTAATTTCCCGATTCCTCAAGATAATCCTTGGTTCTCAAACTTCAATAACATTAAATGGTAATGTTGCATCACCATCTTTGATTCATTTGTTCATATTTGTTCATAGTTCATTAGTCTTCCTTATTCTTTCATTTTGCTTGGTAGTTTAGTTGGATTGTTCTAAGGTAGTAAAGAGTTTGTTCATTAAAATATGTTTGACTTTGGGGTGACTCGTGTTTGGTAATAAATTCTTGTATTTTTAGAAAATGTATGAATTTCTTCCATGTGTGTGCAGAGTTTTGCTGTTCAGTGATCTCAGAGCATGGCTCATCCCTGTCACTATTGTCCTAATACCACCGTCTTATTAGGCTGGTATTCACCAGACAACAATTAACAGACCAAATTAGTATTTAATAAAATAGTCAGTCTGTCAATCATTTTCTACCGCTTATTCCATAGTGGGTCACTTATTTCATAAAATATTAAAATTTAAATAATATAATCCTAATAATAATCACAACAATGGAGAGAATCTAAGAAGTATTTAGGTCTGGACTTTGACTGGGCCATTCCATCACATGAATATGCTTGAACCTAAACTGTTACACTACAGGTCCTTCTCAAAATATTAGCATATTGTGATAAAGTTCATTATTTTCCATAATCTTATGATGAAAATTTAACATTCATATATTTTAGATTCATTGCACACTAACTGAAATATTTCAGGTCTTTTATTGTCTTAATACAGATGATTTTGGCATACAGCTCATGAAAACCCAAAATTCCTATCTCACAAAATTAGCATATTTCATCCGACCAATAAAAGAAAAGTGTTTTTAATACAAAAAACGTCAACCTTCAAATAATCATGTACAGTTATGCACTCAATACTTGGTCAGGAATCCTTTTGCAGAAATGACTGCTTCAATGCGGCGTGGCATGGAGGCAATCAGCCTGTGGCACTGCTGAGGCCTTATGGAGGCCCAGGATGCTTCGATAGCGGCCTTTAGCTCATCCAGAGTGTTGGGTCTTGAGTCTCTCAACGTTCTCTTCACAATATCCCACAGATTCTCTATGGGGTTCAGGTCAGGAGAGTTGGCAGGCCAATTGAGCACAGTGATACTATGGTCAGTAAACCATTTACCAGTGGTTTTGGCACTGTGAGCAGGTGCCAGGTCGTGCTGAAAAATGAAATCTTCATCTCCATAAAGCTTTTCAGCAGATGGAAGCATGAAGTGCTCCAAAATCTCCTGATAGCTAGCTGCATTGACCCTGCCCTTGATAAAACACAGTGGACCAACACCAGCAGCTGACACGGCACCCCAGACCATCACTGACTGTGGGTACTTGACACTGGACTTCTGGCATTTTGGCATTTCCTTCTCCCCAGTCTTCCTCCAGACTCTGGCACCTTGATTTCTGAATGACATGCAGAATTTGCTTTCATCCGAAAAAAATACTTTGGACCACTGAGCAACAGTCCAGTGCTGCTTCTCTGTAGCCCAGGTCAGGCACTTCTGCCGCTGTTTCTGGTTCAAAAGTGGATTGACCTGGGGAATGCGGCACCTGTAGCCCATTTCCTGCACACGCCTGTGCACGGTGGCTCTGGATGTTTCTACTCCAGACTCAGTCCACTGCTTCCGCAGGTCCCCCAAGGTCTGGAATCGGCCCTTCTCCACAATCTTCCTCAGGGTCCGGTCACCTCTTCTCGTTGTGCAGCGTTTTCTGCCACACTTTTTCCTTCCCACAGACTTCCCACTGAGGTGCCTTGATACAGCACTCTGGGAACAGCCTATTCGTTCAGAAATTTCTTTCTGTGTCTTACCCTCTTGCTTGAGGGTGTCAATAGTGGCCTTCTGGACAGCAGTCAGGTCGGCAGTCTTACCCATGATTGGGGTTTTGAGTGATGAACCAGGCTGGGAGTTTTAAAGGCCTCAGGAATCTTTTGCAGGTGTTTAGAGTTAACTCGTTGATTCAGATGATTAGGTTCATAGCTCGTTTAGAGACCCTTTTAATGATATGCTAATTTTGTGAGATAGGAATTTTGGGTTTTCATGAGCTGTATGCCAAAATCATCTGTATTAAGACAATAAAAGACCTGAAATATTTCAGTTAGTGTGCAATGAATCTAAAATATATGAATGTTAAATTTTCATCATGACATTATGGAAAATAATGAACTTTATCACAATATGCTAATATTTTGAGAAGGACCTGTATAGCTCTGTCTGTTAGGGTTCGGGTCCTGCTGGAATAGGAAACTTAGTCTCAAGCCCTTTTCAGGTTTTCTTTGTCACTGCTGAGGAAAATCATCCCCACAGCATGATGCTGCCACCACCATGTCTTACAATGGTTGTCGTCTAATCAGGGTGATTATGCTGTGTGTTGGTTTCCCTCCACATAGCATTTTGCATGTAGACTGAGGTTTATTTTTTGTCTCATTGCTTTGTCCTCTACATGGCTTATGACAAACTTTAATGGGGACTTCCTTTGTCTTTCTTTTCAGAAAGATATTGAATCTTGAATATTGAATCTAGAACAGTGGTGTGCAAATAAATGTGTCCTGTTGACAGATTCTGCCACCTGTGCTGTGTGTCTCTGCAGCTCCCCTATAGTTCAAATATAGCTTTTAGTTGCTTCGATGATTAATGTTGTGCTCGCCTTTCTGTCAGTTTAGGTGGATGGCTGTGTCTAGTAGGTTTGCAGTTGTGCCATACTGTTTCCACTTTCAAATGATGGAGCGGAAAGTGTTCTTTGAGATGCTCAACAAACAAGACATTGTTATATAACCTTACCCCCACTCAAATGCCATATCATTACCTTGCAAGTTTAAAAAAGTCAGTCAGTCATTTTCTACCGCTTATTCCATAGTGGGTCACGGGGAAGCTGGTGCCTATCTCCAGCAGTCTAAAAAGTAAATATTATGTAAAAAAGTAGATAAAGTTAATTAACTCTGGTGCATGTGTACAGGAAATAGCTCGGCCTAATGTAGCCCCGACACCAGATGACATTTTTTGCAAAGGTAAGTAATAATCCAATTTAAACATGATCTATGGTTTTAATGCTTTAACCTATATTACATTTAAAGAATGCTTAGTCACCGTGACCACAGTCTTTGATGAGGCTTAGGGTTTTCCATGTACTTCTTTGTGCCAGGGTTGAATTCCTGGGTGTGTCACTGCTTTTCGCCTTCCACACTATAGCAGGAATGTTCTCATGGTTATTTTAAGTCGCTTATTGTTTAGTCTAACTGGGATGCAACGACTGCAAATACATTGAGTCTTTGACTCAGAAACTCAATACATACCATTCACCATTGATCTGAGGCAATACAGACTTGTCAAACATACATTCTTAGAGGTATTTGATAAACTGCTCAAAGTGATACACCTTAATTGCTTAACAGAAAGCACCTTTACAAATCTGTGTCTTTGACTGACCTCTATAACTACTACTTTTTACAGTTCTTGATGATGCAAATGGGTTTACCTTGAATTCACTTTTAGAAACTACCTATTTTTGATATAGTCCATCAGGCAGGAGCAGTGTTTGAGATTAGTTGTATAAGCAGTTGCGGGGCGCACAAAAACCATACTTAGATATAGGTCATTTCCCCTCTGAAATTTTTTTTATTTTGCTTATATGTATGTGTGCATCTGCAGGCACCCCATGTGTTAAGTAGATGCCAATTGCTGCTAAGAATAGAGGGATCAAGCTTGGTTTGCTTTCAGTCACACTAAGCCCCTGTTGACTGAGGTGCAAGTTGGTTGTGTCTGAATGCCTATTTAACAATGCAAAGCAAGCAAGTTTTATGAAATAATTTTTTCAAAAATGTTCTATTGTAGTTGTTGGAGGTGGCAGAAGGATAGACCATTCATGCAAGAACTGTCACTGCCATCATGTGCCACTTTATGCCTTATAACAGCCTGTAAACACCAGCTGGGACACAAATATGATACTTTCCATTGTCTGGTCCCAGCTTTGAGATAATTACACACGTTCAGCAGCTGCTATCAGGTTCAGTTAGACTACTCCAAACCATTGTTACCTTAGAAAAGATGCTGGTTATTTTCTCCTAGTGACTTTTATATTATTCTGTATGGTGTTCTCAAGTTGTTTTAAAGATACGTTGATAAGGTTAAACTGATGCATGATGAACTCATCAATGGAAGATCTGCATTGCATTAGTTTTATGAGTTTATAACATGAGTTTATAACCTATTTGTTTAAAAGGGTGTCCAATCCTCTAGTTTATTCTCAGTACCATAAAGCCTTCTGTTTCCTAGCCTATAGAGAAACTCAATATGGCCAGGCTATCTAACACCAATGTGTAATAAGAATGTGCTGCTGTGTTGTGCTTAGCGAGGAAAGATAGGATAAAGAGTGTTCAAAAGAGTGGGATGTTAGCAGCACATAGAAGGATTTAGTGGGAACTAAGCTCAACATTCTTCAATCTTTACAGAGACATCCCCATTAGCCTGCATGGCTGGATGTCTGTAATTCACCTGCCTCTCATCTCATGCTATTGTGGCATTTTGATAACCCCCCTGCAGCTTTATAATCTGGTATATTGTCTGTGATCATATAAATGCATGTTTGTTACATGTCTGGAGTATCAGGTGTAAAACCCCCGGGTCTTCAAAGAACAGAAAGTAGTGAGTAGGTGCTTCAATACCTCCATCATTGTCCTCACAGGGAGGTCAAGGTGTACTGTTTTTCAACTAATGATGCTTTATGAGAATGTGAAGTTCTCAGAGACGATCAGCAATGATGGTGATTTTAATACTTGATGTATGTTCATGCTGCAGACTGCAAAATGTAGATTTGACTCAAATTAGAATTAGGCCTGTGTTTATTTTTCACCTGAGTGATTTTCCTAGCAAGCCAGAAGCAAATGTTAAGCTAGTCTGTTAGTTAACGCAAGACTGAACAATAGTTAAACCTAAATTTATAGGATTTGCATTTATTCACTACAGAAACTACAAATGCAGTTTCTCAGATATTATTGTAATCCTAAAACTGTTTTTCGGTGTGATCTTCTCCTCCTCCCTCCCCTCCTGTACTGCTGATCTCGTCCAAGGGCAGGTCGGTTCCTACTGTTCTACACAATCACTTGCGACCCACCTACTCATAAAACCACTGTATAAGTGGACCAGCAGGACTCCCATGCAAAGGTGGATTGTCCTTCTTTAGTGCAGCAATTCAGACCTCTAGTTGTCATGCCTCTTGCAATTTGAAGGTACATACCTGTTGTTTCTTGTGTCCTAGATACACAGCACTTACCAGGAACTTACCACAAGCTTCCACTGGAACAATCCTTCAATCTTTTTGCCATTTCCTAAATTTAACCACTACTGCTATGCTCACATGGAACCTCTTCTCTTTCACATTTTATCTTATTACAGCAACAAACGTTTTTTTATTTTAGATTATTGGGATTCTAAGACAAAGTAGTACATATTGCATAATTGTAGATATTGTAGAAGGAAACTGATACATGGCTGTAGATGTTTTTTTCACAAATGAAAATCTGAAAAGCATGATGTGCATTTGTGAATAGCCTCCATGAGTAAAAACTTTGTCGAACCACCGTTTGCTGCAATTATAGCCTCTTGTCTGTTTGGGGGACGTCCAGCTTTGCACATCTACACACTAAAATCTTGGCAGAAAAGCTCAAGTTCAGTCAGATTGGATGGAGAGCATCTGTGAATATACATTTTAAATGACTGGGCCATTTTAATACACAAATATGGTTTGATATATACAATTTATACATGCTGTAGCTGTTTGGCAAGGGTCAATGTCCTGCTGGAAGGCAAACCTCTGCTTTAGTCGCATGTCTTTTACAGCCTCTATCAGGGTCATTGATCCCACTTAAAAAAACAGCTTTCTTACATACAGTGGGAGTTGTAACATAACATCTCAAAATACATTCAAGGTAGTTTTTTCTAATATGACAAAAATGTGAAAAAGGGTTAAGGGGTGTGAAGACTTTTGCAAAGTAGGTCTACTGTTCTTCCTGGTGACTTTAAATGGGATAAATCCTTTTTTAATGCTGCAGAGTTTATACTTCAGCATCTTAAATCACCTGCAGGTCAACCAACCCCAGCTCATGGTTTGACGTGAAGTTCTAATTATAAACCATTTTGGGAGCTGAGCATTTTTTCATTCTCAGTGTACAGTAGAATTAGCCAGTCTTCCTGTTTTCCATCCAATCAGTTATCAAATCAATGATCAGTACTTTTACTGTGTTTAGATAATCATTTTAATCCCATATTAAGGGACCCAATTTAATGTGTGCCTGCATTCCAACTTTACATTTATATGCACAAACAGGTCTGCTTTACTAAAGATACGTTTTTAAACGAGTTTTAAAAATGGACAGTGGTTTGAACTGTCAAATGTTCAAGGGTACCCCTTGAACTTTTCAACCTCTTGCCACATTTCAGGCTTCAAACATAAAGATATAAAATTCTATTTTTTTGTGAAGAATCAACAACAAGTGGGACACAATCGTGAAGTGGAATGAAATTTATTGGATGTGTCAAACGTTTTTAACAAAAAACTGAAAAGTGGGGCGTGCAATATTATTTGGCCCCCTTGCGTTAATACTTTGTAGCGCCACCCTTTGCTGCAGTTACAGCTGCAAGTCGCTTGGGGTTTGTCTCTATCAGTTTTCACATTGAGAGACTGAAATTCTTGCCCATTCTTCCTTGCAAAACAGCTGGAGCTCAGTGAGGTTGGATGGAGAGCATTCATGAACCGCAGTCTTCAGCTCTTTCCACAGATTCTTGATTGGATTTAGGTCTGGACTTTGACAGTGGGGATGGTGTGTTCAGGGTGATGAGCTGTGTTGCTTTTACGCCAAACATATCATTTTGCATTGTGGCCAAACAGTTTGATTTTGGTTTCATCTGACCAGAGCACCTTCTTCCACATGTTTGGTGTGTCTCCCAGGTGGCTTGTGGCAAACTTTAAACGAGACCTTTTATGGATATCTTTGAGAAATGGCTTTCTTCTTGCCACTCTTCCATGAAGGCCAGATTTGTGGAATGTACGACTGATTGTTTTCCTATGGACAGACTCTCCCACCTCAGCTGTAGATCTCTGCAGTTCATCCAGAGTGATCATGGGCCTCTTGGCTGCATCTCTGATCAGTCTTCTCCTTGTTCGAGATGCAAGTTTAGAGGGACGGCCGGGTCTTGGTAGATTTGCAGTGGTCTGATACTCCTTCCATTCAAATATGATTGCTGGCACAGTGCTCCTTGGGATGTTTAAAGCTTGGGAAATCTTTTTGTATCCAAATCCGGCTTTAAACTTCTCCACAACAGCATCTCGGACCTGCCTGGTGTGTTCCTTGGTCTTCATGATGCTCTCTGTGCTTTGAACAGAACCCTGAGACTATCACAGAGCAGGTGCATTTATACGGAGACTTGATTACACACAGGTGGATTCTATTTATCATCATCAGTCATTTGGGACAACATTGGATCATTCAAAGATCCTTACTGAACTTCTGGAGTGAGTTTGCTGCACTGAAAGTAAAGGGGCCAAATAATATTGCATGCCTCACTTTTCAGTTATTTGTTAAACAAGTTTGACACATCCAATAAATTTCATTCCACTTCACGATTGTGTCCCACTTGTTGTTGATTCTTCACAAAAAATTTGAATTTTATATTTTTATATTTGAAGCCTGAAATGTGGCAAGAGGTTGAAAAGTTCAAGGGGGCCGAATACTTTCGCAAGGCACTGTAAATAACAAACTCAGGGAAACAGAGCTAAGAAAATTATAACAAAAAAGATATAAGAACCTGGCAAATAAGAATTAACAAAAGAAACTATAAAGGAAACCCTAACTGCAAAAGTAAAGAAACCCAAACGAACACTGACTGAAACTAACTGGGAGGGAAGCAGAGAAAGCGAACGCTAGAATAAATGCAAACCGAAATGTAAACAATAAGTGTAACTAAGTATAGTGGCAAACAATAACTGAAAGCTAACCTATCAGAAGGAACTGAAACAATAGAGACTAACACGAGGAACTAAACTAGGGATAAAGCTGGGAAGAACTACAAATATAAAGGGAAACGAATACTGAGTAAATAACAACTGAAGGGGAACTAATGACAAGAGGACAAGAGTAGGAATAGGGAAAAGTATCTAATAAACTAAAAGATTGCAGTAAGAGACAAATAACCTAACCATAAACAAACACAGAAACACTAAACGGGAAACTAAACAAGAGAACCCAAAGAACCAAGAGAACTGTAATAATTATAATAATAATAATAATAATAATAGGAGAAAATCATTCTAAGTAATAAATAAATAAATGAGAAAGCAACCACCAAGGGAACTATGGGTGAGAAAGAACTACTAAAACTAGGAGGCAGGAGAGAGAACAAAACTATCAGGAAACAGAAGGAATAACAAACTTGACTACTAAACCCAAAGAAATAGAAACACCAAACTGAAGAGTAAATAAACACGAAACTAAAACAAAGTCCACAATGGCAGATCCTGACAAGCAGATGAAGATTCACACCCTGCAGTTTTTACCGAAAACATCGGTTAAATATGACCTAAGCCACTCCAGAGCAGTGTTATCAATGCCTACTTGGTACTGTAGCCGTGACAATAAAATGCTGTTGTCCACTGTGTCAAAAGCAGCCGTCAGCAAAACAAGAACCACATAATCACTAGATTCACATGCAAGGAGAATATCATTATAAACTCTCATCAGGGCTGACTCTGTGCTATGAAAAGTTTTAAAACCAGACTGGAACACATTTATAATGTTATTATCAAGGGAAGATTTTTACTGAATATAAACAATTTTTCCAAGATCTTTGACATTAGAGGAAGCTTGGAGATGGGCCTAAAGTTCCCCAGCACATTAGGACCAAGACCAGGTTTCTTTATCAGGTGCTGTACCACAGCATGTTTAAAATTAGCAGGAACTACTCCAGATAACAGACTGCTATTAGGAAGAGCAAGGACAAAGTGCCTGAAACATGGAAAAAACCTCTTTAAAAAGACATGGTGGAAGGAGACCCAGAGGGCTTACTTTGGGCAGCCATCTCCATTAAAAGTGACACAGTCACAGGATCAAACTGATTAAAAAGAGCAGAGCAGGGAACAAGGACAGAAGGATCACAGTTTGGGCATAGTATGACAGCCTTTATAGAGGTAACCTTAAAGATCTGAAGGGACACCTGTGACTTGTCTTTTCTTCACCTGCGCTCTGCTCGACAACATTCACGTCTAGCAGCTCGAGTCCTTTCATTAAACCAGGGTTCAGGTCTAGCCCTGGGCTGCTTTGTCTTTAAGGGAGTAACAGTATCCAATACAGTCAGACAGGAAGAGTGGAGCGGGGGAATAAGCTCCTCAACATCCCTTACAGCAGGTGGACAGAGCTGATGAAACGCCTCACCAAACTGGCAGGCAGTGGAGGGGTTGATAATCCGGCAGCTCTGAATAGGAGCACTAGGTCTTAAATGGATCACAAATGAGAAACGTTTGGAATATCACAAACGTGTCATCAGAAATTATGGGATCATAAATCTCCAAGTTGGACACCGGTAATCCAAAGGAAAACACAAGGCCTAATGTATGACCTTTTTCATGTGTGGGACAAGACACAGATTGCGCCAAATTAAAAGAGTCGATCAAAGTTAAGAATTCTGTTACCAGAGGTTTATCTGGGCAACAAACAAGTATGTTAAAGCCACCTACAATAATGACGTGGTCATATCCAGTCAAAATCTCTGACAGAAATTTAGAAAAGTCATTAATAAAATCCTTATTATATTTGGGTGGACGGTAGATGACAGCAAACAGTACCGGGTCAGAATGACCCACCTCGAAGGAAGTCGGCTCAAAGCTGGAGAATTGAGATTGTTTAAAGCGCTGTTTGCAATTAAGAACACTTTTATACACTGCTGCAGTTCCTCCTCCACGGCACGATGTTCGTGAAGAGTTAAGATAACAGCAGCCTGTTGGTAAAGGTTCTGAAAGAGCAGCTGATTCAATCTCACTCAACCATGTCTCTGTAAAACAGAGAAAGTCCAGATCGTAGGAGCTGAAGTAATCCCTCAGAGTGAAAGTTTTGTTGACTGCCGATCGGACGTTCACCAGGCTGATCCTGGCTGGAGTCATCCGCACCCACGACATGGATCAGATAAGCATCCACCGGATCCAGAACACTCCAAGGCAGAAACACACCAGAAAAAATAGCAGAGACTGGTCCAGAGCCCCTGGATTGCGGCAGCTGTATCTTTAGCCTCACCAGGCGTCCTCCTCGTTTGCCACGACAACTGTGACGTTTCCGTCGCTGGTGGATCTCCAGAGCCAGGCGTAGGAAAGCTGAGACTCCTGACAGGTGCTGGGGGAAGGTTGCATGTTCCCAGGCTTCAAAAGAAACCACATTATTTGCAAGCAGTCTTAAATCCAGTAATGTTCGGTGATCATACACCAGCAGGGACTTGATTTTACTCACACCAAAAGTCATAAACAACAGGACAATTATTAAGATTGGCAGCGAGAGACAGCCTGCCACATGCATAATCATCATCATATGAGTAAAGATGTTTGTTTTTAAGATTCATTTTGCTCCCTTGTTGTCACAACAGCTTTTCCTATGTTTTCAAAACAGCCTTGCAATGTTTTACCATAGTATAAAAACTCCTCTGTTTTCAAGCCACCTCTCTTGTCTTTTCCAAGGTTGCCCAGCATTATGATACCTCTACCACCATGTTTCAGAGGATGTGAGGTATTTTCTTAAGAATTGTTTTATTTCGCTCCCTACTTTAATTCTCAGCTTTGCTAATGTTTTCAAACTCGGTAGTCTTTTTCCAACATTTCTCTACTGAGACACAAATAAATTAATATTTTATTTTAATCCAGTAGAAAAACTGTCAAGAATCTTCTGTTGCTTTTTTTAAACCAAGTTAAAATATTTTAACAAGATATTTTTGGGATCTAAAATCTTATTTGGTCTTATTTGGACATATTGCATATACTGCACTTATAATTTATTGGGAATTATGCATGTTTTCTCTGATTCTACAGTTTGAACCTAAGTAGGGGACTGATTGGCACTGAAATGTCTAAAGGAAGCAGTGTGCATGGATAAAACTGTCTAACCAACCCACAGTGCTGTAGCTGTGTGAAAGCTCTGCTGCTCAAATGCTTCTGTTGGACTCTGGAGCAACAATAGATTCATAAGGGTTTTGTTTGCATTTATGTTTTGTTCACATTTTTGTTCATTTATTTATTGATTTTGGTTAACGGATGCATGTTAGAGGTGAATATATGGACTGAACCTTAATTTGAATCTAATACAATCTAAAATGATGAAGCTACAAAATGCTGAAGCGAAGTATAATTGACCTTTAGTATCTTTTCTTTGTCCATCTGTCTGCTCCTTATATCATGGTCTCATTCCTGTCTGACCAGATCATGTGACCTTTTCTCAGAGTTATTTTCTGTAGTCTGGGTATTCTGTCTCAACATCCAGTTATTTGGGACATTCCCTGTCAGCCAAATCGGAGCATTGGGGTTTATGCAATGCAGACCCTTGTTGGAGCAAAGTTATTTTACATGACGTCACTTTCTTGCAAAAAAGGTTCCTGATGGAATGACCTGTTGCTCTAATCTGCTTGTACAGTGATACTTGAAACGATAATTTGTGGTTGAACTGGGCTTCCACTATTCCACTATGCCACTGTTGTAAAGGCAATGGAATGATTGCATTTTCAACTACATTGCAGATTGGGAGGTGTTTCCCATAATTAGCAAGTTAGCTGTTATTAGGAGCTTCCTGACATTATATAGATAAAAAATAGCCATTTGTGAGCCAATGTTATTCAGGGTTTGGGTCATTTGTTCCATTCACCTCCTGTGTTGTTTTGGGTCATTGAGTTTTAATAAGATGGAACAGATAACCTATTTGGGAGAAAGCTTTGGCCACAAAGCCAGACGTAGGAACAAAATTAGGAAGAGAAATTGGGTTGGCCAATGCAAATACTCAAATAGCAGACACAAAAATGTTTACTTCAGTTATAATGCCTTATCTAGCTATATAATCTTTTATTGTCAACAGGTATGGCAGAGCAGGTTTAAAAAACCCCTCATTGATTTACAAAATAAAAATTGTTTATAAATTCAGGCCTCAAAATCTATCTGCCTTGGCTTGACTTTGCTTTAACTGCTTGCAGATGAAGCAGCTTTTCTGTCAAGGAAGTGTAAACATGTGGTCTCCTAATGATGAGCGACACATAATGGGAATCATCCTGCTTTAATTAGATTCAGTACACTCCCTTTACAGATTTAGCTTGCCAAATCGGAGTTGGTGTAATCCATATCTACTTTGACACCGGGCCGTATTAGCAAAGTTCTTTTTAAAAACCATTGCGTATAGCTATGAAAATATAACTGGTGCTGATGATGACAAACTGCATGATCGATGGACTTTAACTAATCCAGTGTTTCACTGATGGCTATAAATCAGTTGTATTTTGAGTTTTTATTGAGTGTGGATGAAAAACAAGACAAATAAACCCCCAGCATTTGGCTGTCAGCTTAAATTTTTCTGTTATTAAAGAATGATGCAGTCATTTATGGTGTAATTATACCCACACCCTTTCCAAAAACAGAGAGTGGGAAATGCATTCCACGAATCTTTGCTTAAACACTTTTCTAGACATGCAGGAGGACGACTCCAAACAGTTCCACACTTAAATTAACAAAAAAAGCCCTAAGACACACATTTCTTTCTAGCAGATAGCTTTTAACATTTAATTTTTAATAAAATACTTTTATTAGCAGAGCTGTTAAACCAATATTACACCAATGTTCTCAGTAATAACAAAACAGAAGACAAATAAACACACTCACTATCATCATTATCTGTGCCACATGGCAAAAAGCTACAGACGCAAATAAATTCCACAATTTCTCAAACAATAATTATTATTTAATTTTTTAACTTCCAGCAAATAAAACTAGTTTGTACAAGAACAAGGAATCAAAATTTGGAGGATTCATGTGTCATACTTTTGTTTCGGTCTTCTTCTATAACAGTGCACCTTTCATAACTCCCAGCGTATTACAAATATTCTATTTTTTGATGGTTTTTGTCTTGAGTTCCTGTTCACACCAAAAGCACACACTTGTCTGTCAGTGCTACAGTGCAACTTCTCAGCTGATGAAAATACATTATTTCCTGCTACTTTTCTGTAGTAGTGGTCAAGTTTAGTTCCTATGTATATCACCATGGAAAGCCTCCGCTTTCAGTGCACTTTCTTACAATAATATGCAACAAACCGACCTTAAACAATCCAACAACTTTTAAAACAATAATTTGTATCATTTTTAAACAGCTACTGTTTTGCCCTTACTGTACAGTTTCTTATTTTTTGTTTTTATATTTTTTACCATCGTGTTGACCTGCATGCTTCCATTTTCCTTCATTTTACTATTGATGCAGCTGAATTTCCCCAGTGTGGAACAATAGCGGACATTTTTATTTTATTCTACTCCACTCAACTTCTCTAACCTCCTGCAGCAGCTATCTCTGTAGCACTGCTAAAGCTAGCATGTATGTAAACAGGAACAACAAATTATGATTTTGTGGATTCAGGGCCCATATTCACAAAGGATCCTAAGACTACTGGTAGCTCCTATTGACGTCATTCTAAGAAAAATCGTTGAATTTCTCAAATTCTACGATTTTTCTATACTATTATTTTTTTTGTTTCTTCCTCTAGTAGGGCTACAGCTACCGACATGTTTTGCTAACGTCTTTGATGCTGCTTGTCCAATGTTACTGTGCTGCAGCTAAGATAATTTCAGCTAACATATTTTATATAGACAAACCATTAATCTTTGCAGGTGTTTTAAAAAATGCTGTTCAGCTAGGTTGCCATGTCCCGCCATGAAAGCCCTCACTTCCTGTATGATTGCATCCACCTGGTTCTGATTCAAATAATATTATACTGATGATCCACGGAATAAATCTGACAAACTTATGTTTGAGTGAAAATGTTCTCATGATAGCAAGTCAGTTTCAATACTCATAAAACCACCTTCATAAGTTCACAAGTGTAAACTAGCTTAGTAGCCATTTGCTCATGGTGAAATATTTACAAGCCATTAACAGTCGAAAAACAAGCAGAGACGTCTACAGTCGCCACCTTTCAACAAGCACTTATTTATTAGAGTGGTTGGAGGATAGGAATCTGACAACACACACGGCTCCCTGGAATGCGCCAAGCAGTCCTTTAATGACACATTTGAATTCCTGAGCAGTAAACAAAAGCAAGAAAAAGAACAAATGCACACCTTTCTGCCAGAACACGACTCCACAGCATTAACATTCCTCTGGAAAAATCTGAGGATTGTAAGAGCAGCCGTGGAGAGAAGGTGGTGGTGTCAATGAGTGCAGTGTTTATGCCTATTTAGAATGAGTAAAACTGACTTTTCACACTGTGTATATTTAATCCCTTGCATATTTTACTTGCTTTGTAGTGCAAAAGTTCTACTGAGAAAAAAACCCCACATTTTTCACCAGGAGCCAGCGAAAAGATTTCACATAGGGAGGGTTGTTTCCTTTGACCAAAAACAAGGAACCAAACCTCAAAATCCTCTGCTGGGACTATAATTAAAGGACCTTTGTGTGGGTCCTGCCATAATACCTTAACCTAAGCCAGAAATAGGACTGTAAAGAGCTACGTAACAAAAACAGCTTCTGCATTCTGGCTGCATTATGAAACTATTTTCTGCTGGAGCAGCATCATACATCACAAAGGAAAGAGACATATTCTTTACGGACCAAGTCACGCGAAAATCTGATCAAACCCCAAGAGAGCAATGAAAACACCTGGGCAAATACACCAATCCTAAAATCCCTGAGAGGTAATCATTCAGTGTTATTGGTTCAAGCTGAGGAGAAGGTAAAGAGGAAGCACTGGAAATATGTCTTTACACAGGTACTATTACAGTGATTCAGGGGTTGAACTGCGACATGTTTCCATGAAAGCTCAGTTTATAATGGCTTCTGCTAGAGGCCAAGCAGTCTGCACACTACCAAAAATCTTTATCGATAAAGACTTCCATAAAGAAGCAAAGCAATCTTTGCTCAGGTTTGTAGAAATTATCTGAGACAGGAAGTTTTAAGACTAGTTTAAAAGCCTGGTCCACCAACATAATTTGCTGTTTTAGCTGTTGATACAACTTAAAAAGGTTTTCTAGTGCTGCTTTGACTTTGGGGACGTTGTTCTCAGTGTTTTTTAATATTCCAACTTTGGTATTTGCCTTCCCTTTCCTTGTAGATACAGAAGTTCTGAGAGCTATTTGTTGAAGTGCATCTCATTAAATTTAAATGGTGACTCTAGTTTGATACTCCAACTCGAATTGCAAAAATAAAACTACTTAGATTCATGCCCTATAGACTTGACTTGGACTTCTTTTTTGACAAAGTCTTAGAAACAGCTTTTATCTCTAGTAATGAAGACTGAAAGGAGGCCCATATGTGAGCTACAGACCACAGCTGCTGGGCATGTTTTACTGTGAAAGGATGCACTTGATTATTAGTGAGTGATGTTGGTGGATTATGGGCTGTTAACGGCTCATAACACTCTGTTCATGTTATTTGTAGCTTCATAATAATTACCCCAATAATGTATCTCCAACTGAACACTATTAAAGGACTTTGGAAACAAAATAAACATAACGTTTCTCTGGCATTCTCTTACTACTAAGCTAAGTGCAACATTACAAGGACACTTCCTGCTGAAAACATCAAAATAAAAGCACATTTCTAAGCCATTCAGAAATGTGGCACTTGTTTATTTACTCAACATTTTGCCTCAATGATTGTGTGGTAATTAAAACATTAGATTTGAACATCTTTACTATTAAGATAAAAGCTTATTTTTATTTCTAGAGGTAACTATTATATTTGATCAAGTTTCAATATAATATATAATATAATATAATATAATATAATAGAAACAGAGCCTTTAGCAGATATCTTGGGATGGAGTATTAAATGTTCAAGGAAAACGATTAATAAATGTTAGAAAATGTAATGATAACTTAAATGTTTATTTAGTAATATATGCCTAGGGAAAAACAGATCAGGTTTAGGATCCTAAACTACAGCGATGCAAGGTTAGAACTGCACTATATGTCATGGATTTGATAGGAAAATGTTTATTTAAGTTGCTAGAGACTTGAGACTTTGAAAAAATGAACTGTGACCTGACCATCTTCTGTCAGCTCCTGGATTCCAATCAGATTCTCAGTGTAGGTGTACCCACCTGGCCACCTGTGGCTGATCTTCAGGATATCTTTGTCAGATTAAGTGTCCAAGAGATCATTGCAACTCGGCTCAATTTACATATACCCCTGGGTCCCCTCTAGGTTTTCAACCCCTTCCTCTTGTGATGAACTACCCCAAAGACACAATAAAGACAGGCTGTCCTGTGAAGTGTTATTTGTTTTGCACGAGTGAAAGAACTTCCTTAAGGTCAGAGAAAACTGGAACACTTGGGGAATCCAAAGTTCAGTTTATATTTGGCAACATCTTACTTACATTCTTCTCCCTCTTTGAGGCTGTGGCCATAAATCTATTAAACAGGAGTGAAACATGTCCAGAATCAGCAGTTTTTTTTCTTTGTTTTTCCAGATAAAGCATAGCACTGACTGTTTTAGCTGGAAGGAATGCCATCAAAACAAAGCAAAGTGTCCATGGAATAAAGATGACCTCAAAGAAGGATGACCTTTAAGCAAAATATAATTTTCCCTCCTGTCGGAAATGCATGAACTTCATAGGAAGTTCTTACCTCTAAATGAAGCCAATAATTACAAAATGTTAAGTTGAAATTGCAGGATTGACAGATTGTCTCTTCCTGCATCATCCATTAAACTCCACGCGTTGCTGCTTTTAAATAGGAACATTTCATTAGCTGAAACAAACCATTTCACAAACTTGTGGCAGCATGTGATTCCGTGGTATGCAGCGCTCAGAAACAAAGAAATTTAAGCAGCTGTAAGAAGATCCGTCTAGAATGTTGTGTGAACAACCGCCTGACCCAGAACCACAACGGCAAACTCTGCCCTACCTCTCACATTGCCTGAAACTAAAACACGAGATGCAGAGACACAGAACGAGACGATGGTAGGAGACAGCTGATGCATGCCACCACAAAAATGCTGTTTAATTGTGGCAGAAACAAACACAGCCTCAAAGCAGAAAAAACATTAAGAAACGCTGCAGGTTGGGGTATGATGTTACTTGATAAAAATCGAGGCCATGAAAAAACATTGCAGCTTTTGGAAAACAAAATGGTGATTTGAAAATGATAAAGGCATCTTGTTTCCTTTGAATTCGATATAATCATATACTTCACAATACAGTCATGCTGCTGATTGTATGTTTATGCACCTAACTTTCTAAAGTAGTAATTTAAAAAAAGTTAGACATTAGAAAGAACCAGACTAAGTCCCCTGAAATTGTTTTAACATTATAACTAGTGAGGTATCAATGATACAAACTTCAGTGTATTTTATTGGGATTTTATAGGATAGATTAACACAAAGTAGCAAATAATGGTGAAATTGTATTTTCATAAAACTCAAACTCAGTCAGATTGTAATTATGAATTTTCATGCAAAAGCTTCTACATCAGATTTAGGCCTGGACTTTGACTAGGCCATTGAAACACTTAAATATGCTTTGAGCCAAATCATTTCATTATAGTTGTGGATGTATATTTAGGCGCGTTTTTCTGCTGGAAGGTAAACCTCTGACCCCGTCTCAAATCTTATGTAGACGTAACAGGTTTTCTTCAAGGAGTGCCTTGTATTTAACTCCATCCATCTTCCCATTACTTTTAATCTGCTTCACTCCCAATGCTGGAGAAAAAGCATCCCCACAGCATGATACTGCCAAAACATTCTGGTTTGCAGGCTGGATTTGTGGAGTGACGAACACCAAAGTTGTTGACAGATTCTCCATCCTGAGCTGTGGATCTCTAGCTTCTTCAGAGTTACTGTGGGTCTCTTGGCTGCTTCTCTCATCAATGCTCCCCTTGCCTGGCCTGCCAGATTTGATGGCTATGTCTTTGTAGTTTTAAGTGACTTCTGATGGTTACACTGCATTTTACTCAAGGGTATTAGAGTAAAAGGGGGCTGAATACAAAAGACAAAATGCTAACTTTTACGTGTTAAAACCCAAGTATGTGCTACTCTGTGATGATTTATCACATAAAATGTGGAAAGGTTCAAAAGGTATGAATACTTTTACAATGAACTATACATGACCAGTCCTGCTGTTCATGTATGTAAAACTGCCTCCCACATAACCTTTGAAAACCTTTGATAAGTTTTTTTATATTATGTTTAGTGAGTGTAGCTGTGACTTGAGATTTTTGTCGTTTTCAATGTGTCCTGCCCTTGTTTTCCTCTGGGAGGATGTGGGACAGGAAACGGTAACTGCTGTGAATTTCTTGCAAGGTTTGGGCAGACACTTCCTGTACCAACCCATGCCAGCTCACCCCAGAGTCCAGACCATTGTGAGAAAGGCAGTCAAAATTTAAAGAACAAGCCAAAATATCAGGAAGAAAATTGTGCACCAGTAGAAGTCTGGTTCATCCTAGGGGATGTGATAAAGTGGACATAAAGACACATTATTGGATTCCTCTAGGCTATTTCACATCAGTTCTGTCTACAGGAATGGGCCAAAGTTCCAGCAAATTACTGTGAAAAGACTGAGGAATGGTAACCAAAACATTTGACTCCAGTAAAACAGTTTAAAAGGCAATTCGTCTAAACGATAAGGAAATGTCAGACTTTGAAGAAAGATACAGAAAATGGCATTTAGCAAAGAGAAAGTATTCTTCTAATTTCTCTGCCTCAAATTGAGGAGTTTAAGCATCGGGCGTCTTGTTCACTAGGAAGAGCTGAGCCAAAGAGCAAAGCTCTTGATTTAGTGGTCTGTTCAGACTCTCATTTATGGCCATGAGAGATGGATTGTGACTGAGAGAACGAGATCACAGATATAAGTGGCCAAAATGAGCTTCCTCTTTAGGGTGGCTAAACTATTAGAGATAAGGTGAGGAGCTCCATCATCCAGAGGGAGCTCAAAGCAGTTAAGGATGTTCTGTCCAGGAAGCCTGAATGGTGCCTCAGAGGAGACACAAGGGCAGACCCAGAACTCCCCCAAAGGATGTTATATCTCATCTGGCCTGGCTTGTGAGCCCTCAGAATGAACTGGAGGGTGTCGGCGAAGAGAGGGATGTCTAGGGTTTCCACCGGTTAGCCCTGTAACCAGATCTTGATAAGCGGATGGATGGATGAATGGCTGCTAAAAAGCACTTAAGCAGTGAAGAAAGAGATGACAGATCAGAAGGGAAAAGGTGTAATCTGCAAAACAATTTTGGAGGAGGAAGGCAGGAGCTGAGAAGGAAGAGAGGTTTGGCGGTGCGGGCTTCCCCGAGAAAGCACAGCTGACGGTGCGAACCTCCAGCGCGCTCATGATATTCCTGACCACATCAACCCGTTGACTTTATTTTTTAGCCGCCTGGAGTTCAGGCCCACACACGCTCCTGACCCACTGCACTGTAATGTGCTTCCACAAAGTGTGTGAATCTCTGATTCAGAGGCATATAACCACATATTCTATCGCTATGTTCTTTGGCTTTTGAATCGGCTTCTTTTACATTGAACTCAACTAAAGTGGTTCAAGTGAAGTGGGGTGAATGCATGCCCAGAGGCTCATCTGCTACAAATGAAACTTGGCGTCTTGCTTCAAAGAGGAAATGTTGGTAATATCTTTGCTAGCAGGTTTAATAAACTCAATGCTTTGGCCAAAACTGGTTCAAAAGGCAACGGGAGAAGGTCTCTTTGGATTTGAAGTCTTTCAAGAAAAGGACCACACAGCTTCAAAAGCAGCTACATGCTTTTACATATTCCCTTTAAAATGTTAGAAACCAAACACACCATATTCCCGATAAAGTTAGAGGGATTTTTCCTAAAAATGCAAAGATTTACATTGTGGTAAACTAAGACATATGTCTTATTAATTGGTATGCTGGTGAGATCAGAAACAAGAGGTCTGTCCCATTCAGATATAGGCCACAGAGGTGAGTCATGGTGCACTGGGAAGTAGCTGCGCCCTACACACCCCCAGGCATTAGCACCGGTGTTTGGGCTGTTGCGTGATTTCTAGGTAAGCAAAATAAGATTATTCATAAAAGAGAAGCATTCAGAAAAAAACCCCTAAAAGTCCAGCAACGACATTTTGAAGGGACCAGGAGAAAAGCAGTTGAAGTAGATGAAAGATTGAACCCTGTTCCAAAGAGCCAATGTGCTGTACATTTCGGGTTTTAAAGTGGTTCATCACTGCTGTTTGAATGTATGGCTCATTAGTAGGACGCTGCAGCGGCTGACATGCACGGGAAGTAATTTGGCCGGTTCGGTCAGCTGCATTAGGCAAGAGACACATTTAAAACATGCAGGATACTCTCAAATATTCACATTTCTTTGATTAGCAGGAAAAAAATTACTACCCCTGGCTAAAAGTATATGTATTTTTATTGCTTGTTTAAACAAATTAAGCCAGTATGCATTCTTCATGTTATCAGTTTGTAATGTAGAAGAAAATGAGTTTTACAAATGTTTGTGTAGTTTTAGTGGAACGTAGTGTTATTTGGTAATATATCTACTGTTGGAATTATGATAATTGATTAATCAATCTTTATTAATAATTATAATTAAAAATCATAATTTGCCAAAATTAATTTCTTAACCAAAATCCTCATTTATGAATCGAGACCAGAGATGTCTTCTGGTGTTGTAATTGCGGCTCAACGCCTCTGATAATTACAACCGTTAAATACTCAGTAATAATTGATAACTATTACCAGAGATGTCACTGTTTAATCGAGCGTTTCTGCCGAATCGTGTGGAACTTCAACCTTATCTTGACTGACGAATCACTCTTGCACAAAATAAACACAGAACGCCTTTTGTTACCATCTATGTGAATATTTATTAAATCACAGCCCTAATACATTCTTCCGATTTAATAATCCTCACCTACTCAAACATGCAAAATTCTACACAAAAGGGGTAAAATATCTAACTAAACAAAATAAAGCAAAACAGCAGTGGGATAAGAGGGGTATGGGATCAAACCAGCAGTTATGGCAGAAATGATAATATGACAAAGGGGTGTGGTGGTCAGTGGAGGTTGGGGTGCAGCTCCAACTGTAACTCAGTTATACTCAGTCATAAAACCTCCCCCAACTCTGCAAGGTGAGCAGACAAAGGGTTATAGAACTTTTGGCGGCAAGCTAGCAAGCAGTAAGGTTGAAGACAAAGAATATGGGAAATTTCACCATGAGGTTATTTTAACAGTCCAGTCTCACAGCGCATCTGCGCTTGCTCTCAGGTGTTCAACAACCCCGCAAAACACACACAAAGCTGGGGAGCGCAGCGGCTTCCAGACGTCCAACAAGGCACATCAAAGTTTCAATAAAAAGGTTACATGCACATATCATTCAGAACACATTAGATTAAATAGCGAATCTCATGGCACTAAAACCTCCTGTACCCTGCCCAGACTTTCTAAGAAAGAAAGGAAAATAAAGGATGGGTATTACTCGTCGGCTTTCTTCTGAGCGGGGTTGAGAGAGAATGGGGTGGTAGTTCGAAGTTACTGTGCGTCCACAGTTAACTTCAGGAAAAGCGGTCAATCTTCGTCCTCTGGCCTCCTTGGCAAAAGGGAAAATATGATCTGACCATCACAGTCGACTAGGACAAAACAAGGTGGCTCCTTAAAACTCCGTGGTTTTTTAGTTACGTGTTAAACTCACGTCTTCGATCGGCAAAGTGAAATTTCTGGCCTTCTCATTGCAGAAACCTCAGTTATGAATTGTTCATTGGCCAACGAGAGAGAATAAATGAAATCCACTCGGGACTCTTCTCCAGGTGATTCTTCAGATGTTGGTAACCGTGTCACGGTCTCCAGCTGAAGGCAAATTATGGGTCGTCTCATCCTCTGTTATACAGGTCCTTCTCAAAATATTAGCATATTGTGATAAAGTTCATTATTTTCCATAATGTCATGATGAAAATTTAACATTCATATATTTTAGATTCATTGCACACTAACTGAAATATTTCAGGTCTTTTATTGTCTTAATACAGATGATTTTGGCATACAGCTCATGAAAACCCAAAATTCCTATCTCACAAAATTAGCATATCATTAAAAGGGTCTCTAAACGAGCTATGAACCTAATCATCTGAATCAACGAGTTAACTCTAAACACCTGCAAAAGATTCCTGAGGCCTTTAAAACTCCCAGCCTGGTTCATCACTCAAAACCCCAATCATGGGTAAGACTGCCGACCTGACTGCTGTCCAGAAGACCACTATTGACACCCTCAAGCAAGAGGGTAAGACACAGAAAGACATTTCTGAACGAATAGGCTGTTCCCAGAGTGCTGTATCAAGGCACCTCAGTGGGAAGTCTGTGGGAAGGAAAAAGTGTGGCAGAAAACGCTGCACAACGAGAAGAGGTGACCGGACCCTGAGGAAGATTGTGGAGAAGGGCCGATTCCAGACCTTGGGGGACCTGCGGAAGCAGTGGACTGAGTCTGGAGTAGAAACATCCAGAGCCACCGTGCACAGGCGTGTGCAGGAAATGGGCTACAGGTGCCGCATTCCCCAGGTCAAGCCACTTTTGAACCAGAAACAGCAGCACAAGCGCCTGACCTGGGCTACAGAGAAGCAGCACTGGACTGTTGCTCAGTGGTCCAAAGTACTTTTTTCGGATGAAAGCAAATTCTGCATGTCATTCGGAAATCAAGGTGCCAGAGTCTGGAGGAAGACTGGGGAGAAGGAAATGCCAAAATGCCAGAAGTCCATTGTCAAGTACCCACAGTCAGTGATGGTCTGGGTTGCCGTGTCAGCTGCTGGTGTTGGTCCACTGTGTTTTATCAAGGGCAGGGTCAATGCAGCTAGCTATCAGGAGATGTTGGAGCACTTCATGCTTCCATCTGCTGAAAAGCTTTATGGAGATGAAGATTTCATTTTTCAGCACGACCTGGCACCTGCTCACAGTGCCAAAACCACTGGTAAATGGTTTACTGACCATGGTATCACTGTGCTCAATTGGCCTGCCAACTCTCCTGACCTGAACCCCATAGAGAATCTGTGGGATATTGTGAAGAGAACGTTGAGAGACTCAAGACCCAACACTCTGGATGAGCTAAAGGCCGCTATCGAAGCATCCTGGGCCTCCATAAGACCTCAGCAGTGCCACAGGCTGATTACCTCCATGCCACGCCGCATTGAAGCAGTCATTTCTGCAAAAGGATTCCCGACCAAGTATTGAGTGCATAACTGTACATGATTATTTGAAGGTTGATGTTTTTTGTATTAAAAACACTTTTCTTTTATTGGTTGGATGAAATATGCTAATTTTGTGAGATAGGAATTTTGGGTTTTCATGAGCTGTATGCCAAAATCATCCGTATTAAGACAATAAAAGACCTGAAATATTTGAGTTAGTGTGCAATGAATCTAAAATATATGAATGTTAAATTTTCATCATGACATTATGGAAAATAATGAACTTTATCACAATATGCTAATATTTTGAGAAGGACCAGTATAGTTGACGGTGGCCTCAGGGCTGCGACGCCCCTGTCTTATCAGCCACGGGGGCCGACGGGATCTGTAGGCATGGACTGTCCTGGATACAAAATGGCCGAAAACGCCAGGAGGCCCGGTGGCGTCCAGCAACGTGCAAATGGTCCAATATTCAGCAAACAAATGGTCCAACACTACCATGTTTTCAAGCACCGGATCTGGGGTGAGAACTTTGGAGTCCCCTTTGCAACATCCATCACCTAATTAGCCATGTGAATACTTCCCACTGGAAATATTCACATGTTTATCAGTCCTCTTTTCAAGGGACAAAGCCTGTTAGCTGGTAAGATTTGTTTCAAATCTGTGGGGGGTTTGCTCACTTTCTTCCAAGTGCCTTTGTTTTTGTGGGTTTGAAAGTATTTTGTGTGAAATGAAAGGTGTGTGCTTAAACTTTAGTGCAGATCAAGGCGAATTGTTAGACTGGAAGCCACATAGAAAGATGGATGGAGTGGCTGACTTAAAAACAGATGCACTTGTTAAAATGAAGATAGGAAATGAACTGTGTAGAACATTTGCATGTATTAAATGACCCCTCTTCCTATCCTTTGCTCTGAATGTTTGTCTCCCGCTAACAGGAAGTGAAATGTCTATGTTTACAGTCAATGCAAGACCTAAAATGGTAAAAAGCTCTTGGTTTGTGTTAGTGAGACTAAGAACATATCTACATATAAGACTATGCTTAAAGCTCTTTTTGATTAAATTTACAATTAGAGTAGCTCAGGTTATCCTGAGCTGTCTCTATTGTTATGCTACTTCAGGCTGAGGCTCGATGTACCATCCTCTTTGCCTTAATGCCATTTTCCTCCTGCTTTCCATTCATGCATTATGTGCAGTTTTCATATCATTAGTTTTGTGTTCCCTCTGTTTTCCTTTCAATAGAAAGTATCCCTAGCCTACGTTTTCGGTGTTTAGCTTTGTCTCTTTCATTGATGAAGTCATAGGCAGGGCTATTGCAGCCCTTAACTGTGTGTGATCTCTTTATTTTGTTTCGTATAGAGAGTAACCCTGGCCCTGGTTTTCTGTATTCCTAACTGGCTTATTTTCCTGGGTGGAGTCATTGAAAACCTCCAGGCAACCAGCCCCCAGGAGGTGGTCGCCTTCATTTTGGGCTCGAGGTTTTTCAAAATTACAAATTACTACACACCTCATCAAAGTTCTGACAGAAGTTGCACACACAAATGGCTGCTTTTTCTGAACCCTGCTGAAGGTTTCTTCCTGTTAAAAGGGAGTGGTTCCTTCTCACTGTCACCACATGTTTGCTCAGAATGAGTGACTGCAGCAAAACAATGGCTTAATGCAACTGGATGGTCTCCCTTGGAAAACTTTTCACTTGTTGACATGAATTTGACTGCATTGTATAATAATTTGGGTTTAATTGGACCATATATAAGTGGATCTACATCTGACTATAAGACTGTATTGGTATGATCTGGATTGGTCTGAACAGAATTTGAACTGATTTGAAATGTGTGTAATTAGGTAAATTGGACCCATTTGTCTTGTGCCTTTTGACCTCATTTTTTAAATGAATTGGTATTATAGAAATAAACTGAAATTGAATCATTTCCCAGTTACTCCCACATTCAATCTACAGTCTGAGTTCAGGTACTTCCCTTTAGTGTCCTGATTAAACACAATGCCATATGTAGATCAACACATCTGAACACACATTGACTAAACTCACTCTTACTGATTTTTCTGATGCTCTCAGAGGAAGAACCGTGACAGAATACCACAGGGGAACAATCAGCGAGCTCTGCCCTGGAAGAGTTGCCCTTCCCAGGGTAACAGAGCTAATGAAGCTTGGGTGGAGGTCCAGCGGGTTGTGGAGGAAGGAAACGGAAAGCTTGGAAGGCAGGGTTCTCCCCTCTGAATAATCATCTGAACATCAACCAGGGATATCCTTTTAGAGTCTAACACACATGGAAACACCCATACGCATCATTCTTCACCCCTGGAGACAGGAGCAGTTTCCTCTTTTGCACGAGGCACTATCTATACCCCGACGTTGTTTAGTAGAACCATACTTCATGTAAAATTGCCCCTTAGTCCCAGAGCAACAGAAATCATAAGATGGTGTGTTGGCCCCCTCTTGAGTCAATATTGAATGATTTGGAGTAGGTCTCTACCACCTTTGTACATCTAGAGACTGAGATGTTTAAACGTTTTGTGGAAAAACGGCTCAAGCTCATTCAGGCTTAATGGGAAGCATCTCTGAACAAAGTTGTTGGAGTCTTACGACAGATTCTGAATTGAATCCAGGCATGAACATTGACTTTTAACACACGAATAAACTTTAAATATTTTAGTACCGTTGTAGCTCTGACTGTATGTTTAGGGTTGTTGTCCTGCTGGAAGGTGAACCTCTAACAGCTTTATTCTACCATTGCCATCTGTTTAGCTCCATCCATCTTCCCATCAACTTTGATCTTGTCCCTGCAGAAGACTCCTCACAGCAAGACATTGCCACCTCCATGTTTCACTATGGGAATGGTGTGGTCAGCATGTTAATTTTCCTCCTCATATAGCATTTTGCATGTAGGTCAAAATGTTTGAAAGGTTTGCTGTGTCCCCAGCGTGGCTTGTTAAACATTTGTTTCTGTCTTTCAACAGTTGCTTTCTTCTTGGTGCTCTGCCATAAAAGCTTGACTTGTAAAGTGCACGACTAACAGTTCTCCTGTTGGCAGATTCCCCCACCTGAGTTGTGGATCTTTGCAGCTCCTCCAGAGTTACCATGGGCCTCTTGAATGCTTCGTTGATTACTGCTTTTCCTGCACAGCCATCCTTCGGTAGCACTGCAGTTGTGCAATACTCTTTCCATTTTCAGGTGATGCTTGGAGTTTGGGATGTTTTAGAACCCAACTCTGCTTTAAACTTCACCACAGTTGAGCCTTCACAAAAAAGTGTTGCTTATACTGACATTAAGCTACACACAGGCCAAGCCTTTTTACTAATTAGGTGACTTTTGAAAGCAATTCGCTTTTCTTTAGGTGTATCAGAGTTTAAGAGGTTGAGTAAAACTGCAAGTGACACTTTTCCAATTTTTACATACAAAACATAAAAAGAAAAAAAAGAAAAATCGATATATAGTTTTCTTGTAACTTTACATTTATGTACTATTGTGTGTTGGTCTGTCATATTAAATCCTAATAAAGCACATTGAAGTTTAAGGCACTGTAAATAAAGACATTGTGGAGAAAAAGAGCATTCAATCCGATGTTCACATAAAAGTCAGAATCAAATATGCATTAACAGGGCATGCATGATATAAGTAATGATATTCATGAATAAAACCAGCCAAAACCCCTCTCATGCTGATGATTACACAATTACATTGTGTCAAAAGTGACATTCCACCTACATATTTTATAAAAGCATGTCTGAGCTTTCCCCACAGCACAAATGACAGTCAAGAATGAAGGCTTTTTTGGGAGGAGAATATTGTTACAAACCGTCCACACGGGAGGTTGTTAGGAGAAAACAAATCCAGCCGTGTGGTTCTGGTTTTCTCATCTGCAAGTCACTGAAAAATAAGCAGTGCAGGGCTTTTTGTTCATTCGGCCTGCTGGACGACTCGTAAATGTCAAGAATGTTTGTTCTGGTTAAAGATAATAGTGATGATGGGGGTGCAGATGGTTTTAATAGTTACTGTTGTGGAAAATAACCTGCCGTCCTTCATGGTGATTCTAAGATATAGAGACTGATTCAGAGAGACAGATTTGAGAACCGTCATTGGCTCGATTGATTACTATTTCTGAGAAGATGTGATTATATCCATTTCAAGTTAGCAGATTTAACATCAATGCCCTCCTTTTGGGAAAATAGATGAGCATATTGTACATCACAATCTATTATGGATCATAAACTACTGAAAATTTTGAAATGAAAAGATGTAGAGCTAAGCCATAAGAAAATGAGGTTGATATTTATGTTTCTATAAGTTTGAGTTAGTGGGGCATTAGCATTTGATAAGAAAAGAGGCGCTTCTGTGAGCAGCAAGGAGTAAAACGCTCTACAGCCTCATGTCAAAACAACAGGTGCATGACAGTAAATAATATATTAGGTTAATTACAGTAATTTCATTTAAAAAAATGGTACTCAAATTTTTAGTAAAGAACTACTACTAAAAGGTTTGTCCATATACAGGATTTGTATGTTGGAGCTCTGATTCCTGTCACAGTCATTGCTTTGCAAATCTAACCCAAAGTCTTCAATAAGCTTTCTCTAACCACCTTCTCAAGGTGGTAGGTGTTAAAATTTCTTGTGCAAGTTTTCCTACCAGACTTTGTCCTTCCAATGACCTTTTGTGGCTTACCCTCCTCGAGGACGGTGTCAATGACTGACTGCTAAATAACTGTAAAATTGGCTATTTTCCTAATGTTTGTGAAAAACATAAAATAACATTTCTGTATTAAAGATTGTTTATTGGTCTCATTGTGGTCTTATGTACAAGAGTTTTCAAATTTTCAGAAAAAAATTTAGTTATCTTTTACAGTTTGAAAAAGAGAGGTGTGTAAGAAAACAGCATGAACGGAAAACAAGCAAGCCCAAGGCAGAGGAGAACACAGCCGAGAGTTGCAGAAGAGTGATGACAATTTTCATTTTCATGTTAAGCTCAGGAATCAATGCATAATTGCAACTTATCCAGTGTGGAAGAGAAATCTAGGAAATATTTCTCAGCAGCAAGAAAAACATTAAAAGACAGGCATAAAAAGCGCACCAAAGGAAAGCAATTTCTTACACGATAAACTTTATGCTTACAAACAGCAGCTGCGGTTGCCTAGCTGGTTTGGCTGTTGACTCCCTGCTAAATCTATCCGACCTAGCCGTGGCACGAATTGTGCTATGCCCTCATCTCTAAAGTTTAAGTTTCTCCCTCACTTAAACATAACCCAGTTAATTCATAATCCTGGGACTTTTAACGTTTAAAGTGGGTAAAAATAAGTCGGTCCTCTTTACCTATTATATCCATGGCGCTCATCCACATTTCCTGTAAAGATTTATTGTTCCTTCTCTGTGTGCATCCGTTCATTATCATCTGTATAAAGATTCGTGTCCTATGTCCAACAAGAGTCAACAGTCCTGTTGACATGCCGTCAGCCATATATGGTGCCAACCTCTTGTTTTTGAGATAGGTGTAGCTACAAAAGCTTTTCTATTGTCAAAAGTAGCTTTTAAAAAAACATATCTGCTTCACAAAAACAATGATAAGGACTATTATGATTTATGTATGATTCATACTTCAGTTTTTTATGTTGCCTATATAGATTTGATACTGATGATATTTTAAATAAAGTCCAGAGAATAACCACAAATTATGCTCAGTGGACAGTTAACACTCAGAAAACACACAAAAACTGCATAATAACCTTTGTGTTCCTCTTGCCATTTACAATTACAAATCGATGGTGTAAGAAACACTTTTGGTATGAAATCACCCAGTCCTCGCTGTAGGACAAACATCCAAATGACATAATCTCAAATTGAAAATGACACCTAAATATGTCAAATTAGCTGCAGGACATCAACGTTCTCTGGTGTAGATGAGGTCTCTGGATTTCCCTCTGGAGAAAATATCTCATCATCATCTGCTGGGATCATAAAAAAATCTTAACAAATGCAAATGAATAAATAATCCAACAAAAAGATAACTGAGGAAGCTCTTATGTGTGAAGAATGTGGTGAGCCCCCGCCCCACACTTCTAGTTTTCTTTGAACAACAACTAGTCATTAAGATTTATTTTGGACCCTGATTTAAACTAGAGTGTGCTCCTACATGCTTCTTTCTACAGAGTGCTAGTGCTCAATGTGTGTGGACATTTTAGCTCTAGTTAGTTATATTGTGTGAATGGCCTTTTAAAGAGACATCAGCTTCAGTTAATGTCATCTTGAATGGGAATATGATGGAATTTTCCGATTGCAGTTTTTCTGCCAACCACAAATAAGGCTTTCTTGCAAAACAAAACAAAAGAAAAACCAATCTCCTCAGGTCTTTCAGAGGTTAACATACCATTTCTACAGATTTTGCAAAGTTAAGCCAGAAAAATTTAAACAACACATAGAAAGCATATATGCCCCTCCCTCTTAATTACTGCAAATCAGACTGAAGAACTCCACCACATCTGTAAAGGAAGGGACAAAAAATATTTTCCAGATGACGCTCAGCTGGCAGCTTGTCAGTCTCTTCTTCTCTCCGTTTGTCTCGCCACGTCAGCGACATAAGAAAGACTTCAGTCTATATCATTCCTGTGCTTCTGTCTTTTCTTTCTCACCGTCTGCCTGTCAGGAAACATCCGGTTCCCATTAACTGGGTCTCTGTTCTGGATTTTGTCCAGTTGTCATTTCTTGCACACGCCATGTGGTTTCGACTCCCGTGCCTGTTTTTCCACCAGTATCGCTGACATTTATTGGCTTGATTGCATGTTGTTGACAGTTCCGTCAAAGCGAGTAAATATCGATTCTACAAAGAAATTCAAATGTTTAACCAAATGTGCCATTGCTCCTTTTATCCAGTTGATACATCTGTGTATCTCCTGCAAAAAGATTTCTGGCTTCCACATTGTAATTTGAAGGTTGGCCTCGACCTCTTTTCTTTCTGCAGGTATTAACCTGACCAGACGTACATCAAATTCATCCTCCTGCCTGATACCTTCTGGAAACAAAAGACCCTGTAACATGAAAGTATGCTTAAATACCTCACATGCAAATCTTCTGGAAAATGTTCCAGGCCGAGGAATGCAAATGTAAGCAACACAGTAACCCGCTGCCAGTATCTGTCATTCTTTAATTTGGCAAGACTTAATCCACAAAGAGGGATTTAAAAGGTTGAAATCAGGGAGTTTCATTATGGTAATTGGTGATATGTAGGTGAAAGGTGGAATATTAGCCAATCTGATGTTTTTTTTAAATGCCACATTATGAAACCGTCCTTTGAAACTATTCATTGACATTTACCAGCAATTAGTCTAACCCGAACAGACAAAAAAGCACCATTTTAAAATAAACTGAGGAGCTATTGGAGAGTTCACCATCTCCTATCTTAATATAATATCTGAAAACCTCCAAGGAATTTTACTCGGCTGTTACACTTGCGATTCAAGTGTTTCTTAACCACAGACCTGAGTTTAGTGTCTGGCTTTAAACTACAAAGTTAGGGGGGAAAGATAATTGTTGCTCTATAGGAACAAAACCACCATAAATATGGGAGCCACATACAAATTACAGATTTGTAGTATATAATTCCTATGGAGACAGGCCACATTTAAAAGCATGATAAATGTCACTGTGTCCTTATATTCATATGTAAGACACCTCATCTGACATGGGTTTCTGTGAAGTTGTTTTCAGGATTCAGTATCTTACCATCACAGAGAAAAAACCCTAATCTAATCAGAGTGGATAATCTGCTATTTAGACATTTTCAACTTTAAAAAAATCCCTGCGGTTATAACTGTTGCAGCACTGTTATTTTTGCAGTAAAATGTCATAAACACAGAGGTCTGTTTCAATGAATAGTAAAGACTTAGTTGAAACATGTTTCATTACAAAGTTAGTATAGTATGTGTACCCAGCCAGAGTATGTAATGGGATGTATAAACAGATCAGTTACTCAAGGTAGTTACAGTTGATTTATGATTCATGAATGAATTGAGGCCTCTTTGTAGTCACATCACGGAACGATTTTGCGATAGAGGTGCTTGAGACTGTGACTTGGCTCTGGATAGCAGTCTACTCAGAACTTGTCTGTTTCTGCAGACTGAAGTCATCAACACTGCTGTCTGTAAATTTCTAACATGTCATAACGTTATGACACTGAAAATATCTTAATTAAATGTTTACATTTTGGATGTCCTGATCCATTCCCAGATATTGCCCTGGGGACCGGAGGGTGTGCGTCAACGACCGAGGGATCACATCTCTCAGTATGAGGGTTAAGAAGGAGACTCAGACTGATTGTCAAGCCTCATATTCAAGTAGCAGTGGTGCTTTCATCCTGGTTATGGAATAGTGCAGCTGATCTTTGCCGTTGGAGAGTTGAGGGGTCATAGTAATGTGGTTCTCTACATGCGTTTTGTGGATCTGGAGAAGGCTTATAATCATGTTGTTTGAGGTTATTTGTAGCAGATGCTTTGGAAGTATCGGGTAACTGGGTTGCTTTTAATGGCTGCCTTGTGCTTGTATATTGCAAAAAGTTGAGCTTTTTTCCAGGGCTGCCACTTATCCTAGATCCTTTTTGTGTCGATCATGGCTGGGATCTCAAGGTATAGTCAGATTTAGGAACCTTTACGTCTTATACTTTGCTTTTTGTGTGTTTAGGCCGTGACCTCCAGCGAGCACTGGAGTGGTTCTCAGCAGAGTGTGACGAGGCCTGGATGAAAGTCAACCACTCTGTGGCTGCGGCCATGGTTCCTAAACAGAAAAGGTTGGATTGCTTCCTTCGGGTCACTAATCTGTGTCAAGCAGAAGAGTTCAAATATTTTGGAGTTCTGGAAGTTTTACACTAAATACTATAAATTTCAGCCTTTTAACAAGGTATAGAAAACATGTTCTTTATGCTTCACTAGTAGTACAACACATGGTCCTTCCTGTGGACCTTCTTTAGTACCTAGATGTATATTTGAGTGGGCTAGTGTATATTTTATGGTTTGCAGAGAAAGAAACAAGCCAAGTACCCAGCTCTGCTTCCCTCTATGATTCTCCCCTTTGCAATTGTTACCCTATTTATGTCTCTCTTCAATTGGACATCTGGAGACAATCTGGACTCTGAGTGTTCTTGTGTGTGTTTTTGCAACTCCTAAAAAGCTTACGGGGAGGTTTCTGCGAGGGCAGACAGGGTTGAAACGGGGATGCACAGCAAGGGGGAAAGAGCTTTACACAATGAGTCAGCCTGGTCACTCTGGTTGGGACGGGACTCCAAATCGAGAGAGTTAGATTTTTCCCCATAATAACTTCTTCTTGGGATGCTCAATTCCTTGTTAAGATTTTTACACTTCTTGAACTTTTTCCACATTCTGTCACTTCAGTGCATTTCATTTTTTATTTTTATTTTTTTACAGACCAACGCAAACTAGTGCATAATTGTGTGGTGGGAGAAAAATGAATTAATCCCGGTCCAATTTCAGCTGTTCTGGAGAAGGCCTTAGAAATTTGTTGGTAAACATCTACCAACACATGACCAGGCAAGAAGAGCATTAATTGTAGAACCAGCCAAGAGGCCTATGGTAACTTTGGGGGATATGCAGAAATCCACAGCTCATGTGGAAGAAGCTGCCGACAGGATAATTGTAGTACTGAAATCAAGCAACATTGTGCTGTGGGGATGGTTTTCTTCAGCAGGCACATGAAAGCTGGTCACAGTTGTTAGGAAGATAGATGGAGACAATGTCAGAGCTATCTTGGAGGAAAAACATGCAAGAGGCCACAGAAGACTTGAGACTGGGGCAGAGGTTAACCTTCCAACAGGGGAATGACACTAAACATAGAGCCAGAGCTTCAATTAATGGTTTAGATCAAAGCATATTCATGTGTGAGAGTGGCCCAGTCAAAGTCAAGACCTAAATCTAATTGAGAATCTATGGCAAGACGAACCCTTTCATGATCTACTTTTGTTGGTCTATTTTAAAAAATCGCAACACGATGTTTTCAAGTTTGTGGTCATGACTAAAATATTTCAAGGGGTATAAGTACTTTGGAAAGGCACTGCATATACAAAAACACAATAACCAGTTAATAGCACACTTGCGTGTTCTCCAGCCTACAAATTCTTTTCCTCTTTCACTGCATTGGCGTGTGGCAATGTCAGCAGTAGGTGCCAAACCAACGTTCTCACAGTGGGATTGGTGTAAGCAAAGCCAGAGCCAGGGCCAGAGTACAAGGTCAGTGGCTGCAGCTGTTTGCATGTCCTCATCCTTAAAGCAACCATGACCTCACCACAAATGCCGGTTCCACCTCGCTTCGACGGTGAACCCTGAACTTCAAAGCTTAACGCATAGCCGAGCTCGGAGATCTTTTACTGAAATGCTGTTTCTCATAGCAGGGCCTGGATAAAGTCTTAATGGTGTGTTGAGTGATTTAAAATTGAGCATTTTCTGGTTTGGCTCTGCCAAATTGACTTCAGAATATCACAAAATTCCTGTTTTTCCCACAAATATCCAAAGTCTGTAAAGCTCTTACGCTTCAAGTTACAAAGTGTAATCTTCCCTGCATATCATTAAGGCTACAGACTCGTACTTCAAGCATGAACCTTTCATTCCTCTTCTATCACTTCCTTCACCCTGGAGTCACTGTGATAGTGTCCAGAGGATCTGTTTTTCATCATCTGCAACTTACTGGCTTCTGATGCAAGGCAGTCTCTAGGATCATGTTCCCACCCCACTAAAACCCCTAAATGCACAGCAAAAATAACCAAACACACCCTGCTTGGATTCCTTATTTATAAGTTACCACACCAAGTATTAGGATGCAAACATCCTAATTCAATCAACACTGCTTTTTGTCCTCCTTCCTGACTTGAAATTCAGTATATTTTGGAAATTGTAGATGATGTTTCCTTTGCTTGGACCAGCCTATCTGACCATTTATTTGGTGTTAAAAAGGAATTCCTTCAAGGGATTTGGCTTCATCACTTAAAAAGATTGTTCCAGGACTAGAGGGTCAAAAGTCAATCCTGTGGCTTTGAGTATTGTACTCCAAGCAGTTCCTTTAAAGCATGCAGCTGCCAAAGACAAACGTCAGACAGGAAAGCATATAGTGAGTTAAATATGATAAAATTCTTGGAGTGTGGATTTTATGCACTTGCTTGGATTTGAATTACATTTGTTGCCTTCATATGCTACGTTAAAGTAAAGTAATGTTTGTAAACTAGTCAATTTCATAATGTAATCTGAGTCATCTCTATCAGAAGGTGATTGTACATTTTTCAGGATTAAGATATTTTTTAAAATCAACCAAGCATAAATACTGTAGGTTCCTAGTTGATGAAGCCATAAGGTTGTCGTTCTCTTTTTTCTCTTGTAATCCACTTCATGGCAAAAAAAAAAGACAAACTGGGTCCTCTCGGTTAGGTTCAACTGTTCACTTCAAAAATATAAACAATTCAGATATGTAAATGATCCAGAAAATAATAAAGAGTAAAAGAATAAGAGGAGTAATACGAATGAGGTCAAGAAACTGTGGCTCCTCTCCAATTGTCCGACTCGCTGTTGTAGCAGCCATACCTGAAACCTCCACTAAACTGTCTAATTAGCAATTAAATATGCAAGTCTACTAGAGAGCTTTAGTATAAACTGGTAATTAAGTTAATCAATAATAAACCACACCAAAACTTACTAAATGATTCAATGAAGCAAAACAGAGATAACCCAGCTAAAGAGCTACCACTACTAATAGGAGAATTGAATCTTCAAAGTGCTAATCAAACAATACAAATATTTCACTTAGATGACTGCAGGCCTCTCAGGAGACTATGATTGGGGTTTATAACTTCTGAGAATTCTGAGTTAATACTCCCAACATTAATCTGCGAAGCTAGAGAAGGATAAAAGAACCTTAGACCATACAGCTTTCAACACCAGAACCACCATAAATGAAGTGTTATTGTCATTGTTTAGGTGCACAGTCACCCAAATCTGACATCTGACATCTGAGGAGAGTCTTAACAGATGTTAGTGGGCATAAACAGATTAGATATTCATGTAACACAGACTTTATGGTCAAGCTGACATGAGCATAAGGAGTATAAGATGTTTTTTTGTTTCCCATCCTTGGATATACAACAAGGTTGGATATCGTGATTATTTTTCTTGCAACCTGAGAGTGGAAAAGGGAATCTTGCTTAGCTTTGCAAGTAAACAAAAATGCAGCATTTCATTCAATGCAAATAAAAAAGTTTATTGCACCTAAATCCAGTAGGGTGCGCAGGCTTAGTTCTGACCTGTTTGGGCAAAATGTCTTGGGGGGCAGGGGGTTTGGTGGTTCTGCATTGCTGATTCCTACATTGCTTCTTCTCCTTTGGGATGTGTTTGATTCCTGGAGAGGAGATGTCAGGAGGACCTGCTCAGCCAATCAGAGGTGCAAAGAGGATAACATGTGGGGTCTGTAATATTATTTAGCCAAGGAAAAAAACAATCAATAATTTTTGTCCAAAACAGTCTGTCATGATCCTCACCTGTTTTCATGTAGTTCTGTTCATCTCAGTTTTAAGGTCCTGTTAAGGTCCCTTCTTTGTCGGGCCGTCTGTTGTAGTCCATGTGGTTGTCTCCTGTGTTTCCTTCGTGTCTGTAAGTTCATCATTCTGTGCATTAAATTATATCCATCCACCATGCGCCTGTCCGTGTCCTGTTGCCGCTCCATGACACTCTCTGGACTAGTAAGAGAAAAAATATCACAAAAAAATCTAAATTGTAAATAAACAAAAAAATCCAGTTTCATCAGTGGAGCTGTTTTAGCATTCAAGGCAATCATTCTATTGAATATTAAAAAAAATAATTTCACATTGAGGGTACCTATGGCCCGTCAAGGATATTTTATGGCAATTGGAGAAAATACGTTTTTGCAGAAGCAAATCTGACATGTTCTTATGAACTACACGTTTCCTGATTTCTGCCATTATGCTGTGTTGTAGAGCATGTAGGATCAATGTTTGATTTAATTTAAGAGGGGAAGGAAAGAAGAACTTCCTGGAGTTTTGTTGTCTGGGTCTTGCAGTCAATGACCCGAGGGGTTAAAGGTCGCCATACCGCTGAAACAAAGTCCGTCTGAATTATAATACAGTAGAGCTTGGGGGTTGAATTTCTTCTGAAGAAGAGACATCACTTTGTTTTCATCTGTCAACACATTCTCCAAGTAAAGCTGGGTTTGTGTCTGATACAGATTGATGACAGGAAGTTTCTACCCATTGGCAAACTGTGTCACTCACCCCTACGGCCTCTGACACACTGACACACTGACAGACTGACACACTGAAGAAAAAGCTCTGCTTACAGATAAATCATTGTTAAAAGCCTAAATGGGGCGCTCAGTAAATAGAGAAGTGGGTCAGCACCCTGTGGCTATGGTCAGTCTGCCAGCATAGCACCCTAATTAATTACCAGAATACCCCGAAAGAAATCATTCCAATGGGTTTACTGAAAATTTAGCTTACGTTTTTTTAAGTGTTGTCCTTTTAGCCTTATTGTTAAGTATAAGAGCAGCTGTACAGAAGCAAAAACATGGAACCAGAACTTTAATTGTCATCTTGTTACATGTAGTTTAAACAGAATATGTGAGCGGGTGCATGGTTCATGTCAACATGACGGCTACCAACAAGTCTTACCCTGTGTCTGTAAAAGCCCTGTGCAACTCTTGATCTGATCTCACACACCACAGCACTTCAGCAGAGTGTCTCCTCCCTCGTCGCACATGCTAGAATGCATTTGTGGACTTTGCTAACAAGAAGAAGTGGGAATCTGGCCCCCAAAAGGAAACATCCTTATATGCTGTGGTTAGAGGTTATAAATGACAGGATAACGCTCTCCGCACGAAAAAAAGAAAAATAAACTGAAAAGCTTTGTCCACTGAACTAAGAAATACATCAGTATAACCCACAATGGCAATTGCTTTCAATCTATAAAAGAAATTTCAGGGCAAGAAAACATACTTTTCCCCCTTTCAAATTTAATAGTGAGGAGACAATCCTTTATGAATAGAAAATACACAATATCCTAAATTTTAATAGCAACATAAAACTATAAAATGATTAACATCAAGTCATGTTAAATATTTAAGAATTTCCTTAGCAATACTTCTTGATGGCCCGACAATCTTTAGAATGAGTCGAAAATGTTGATAGTAAACCAACACCTCACTCACGAGCCACTTTATTAGCTTAACCTTGCCAGTACTGGGCTGGACCCCCAATTGCTTTTAGAACTCCCTTATTTCCTAGTGGCATAGATCTAAGAGGAGATCGTCCATTTTGACATAACATCACACAATTACTGCAAAATGTTTTGCTAAGTTTTCCTGTCCCACCACATCCCAAAGGTGCTCTATGACTGGGGAGACCATCAGAGTATAGTGAACTCAAGCAACCAGTTTGAGACTATTTGAATACTGTATGATGAATGATGCAAAGTCCTGCTGGAAGTAGGCAACAGAAGATGGGAACACTGTAGTCATAGAGGGATGGTCATGGTCAGCAACAATACTGTGGTGTTTAAACAATGCTCCGCTCATGTGAAGAGGCCCAAACTGGGTCCAAAAGAGTCAATTATCAGACTAAAGTATTGTTTTCCTCTCTGGAAAAACTGAACTGACTAATATAAACCGCAAGAGAAAGAAAACAGATTGTTGTGGAACGTCATGTTTCAGGGAGGTATATCACTGGGTGTGGATGTTGCACAAGAGTCAGACATGATTTACCTCTGGATTGTACCATTCCTTGCTGTGAAAACACCAGCTCAGACTAACACTTTAAATAACGTTCTTATTAACAAATTACTGTTTCATTCTCATCTTATTTCATGACTTAATCTTGACCTGCTTGGTTGCCTCTCCTCTTCCTTCCTCCTGTTTTTGTACATCCATGCCTGTCTGAATGTTCTGAGGCAGGAATGTGTTTGTGTAACCCATATTCTTCAACAAAGCACATGTGTGTAATGAACAGAACTGCAAAGGCATCTGAGGTGTTCACATGCTTGAGTTAACTATGTTGTTCCCTACTTTTCCATCCAGAGTGGTTCTCCCTTGCCTTTATCCTTTTGACCCACAATTTTTCATCTCCATAATCCTGACAATATTCAGCAGGAAATCTAATCAATGAGGGAGTGTGCTGACAGACTGTTGAAGGTGAGAGGTTAGTTATGGCTGGCAGTACACTACTAAACCTCCATCTGATGGAATTTCATCTAAACCAAAGAGCTGCAGCTGGAGAGTTAAAACCAAGGAATTATTTTCGGTATGATTACATTAAATCCACAATGGAGACTTTAAAAAATGAAAAAGATGACTTTTGCCTCCTGTTTTAAAGTATACATTGTAAATGATAGAACAAGTAGGAAATGCGTTTACACCTCACTAGTGTATGTGTCTCATGTTCCTATTCATTCAGATTGTACTTCTTAGTTGTTGCCTTTAGTTTTGCTCCGCTTAAGCCATGTTGCAAATGATCTCTAATTATTTATATGATCCTATAAAGAGTGCATAGAACTGTTCATGACTAAAGCTGTACTTACGTTATCAACATCACTGTCATTTTAAAACAGTGGTAGCTCTCGAGGACTGGAGTGTGAAAACCCTGTTTTAAAAGAACAAATAGAAAGGTTGGCCAATTCAGAATGTTTTAGATGTTTCGCCATGCTAAGAATACCTGAATCAAATGAAGGCTTCATTAGCATGCTCTGGCAGACCCCAATGACATGCTGACAAGGTAATTCAGCCATCTGAACCACCTGTGCTCCAGCAGGGGCTAAAACATGCAGGATGCTGGTCCTTGAGGAGTTGGCCACCCTTGAACTATAAACATTTATCCCTCCATTGTCTTCAGCTTATCCAATATCCAACTGCAGAGTTTAGGGTAAAGGTTATGGTTAGGGTAGGGTCCAGGAGGTAGACCCAGACATCCCTCCCCCAGCAAGACTCTCCAGCTCATTCTCCCTAAAGGTTTCCAAGCCAGAAGAACTCTATAGTTCCTCCAGTGAGTTAAAAATCTGCCCCAGGGTCTTCTCCCAGTGACATGGTCTGGGAAATCTCAAAAGGGAGGTGGCAAAAAGCCATGTTAATCCGATCAATTAACTTAACAGAGTGGTGGCTCTTCTTCAAGCTCCCTCTGGGTGATGGAGCGCCTTAACCAAGTCTCAAAGCCCAGTCAAGGATCTCATTCTTACAATTAGCAGCAAAATACAAACAGCTCTATATCACATTCATTTTTTAAATGCAACAGTTCTTTGCATTGAGGCGGTTTTATTCAAAAATAATTGTACTCACATGGACTCAGGACATGACTGATTTATGTTGTTGTGTATTCCTGATTAGTTTTGAGGTGATGAAAGATAAATCTCTCAGGAGACTTATAAGCAGGATTGCAGGCACAAACAAACATGTTTCTAGTGTCAAGTTATTTTGGGTTTCTTTGATTACCTTGTTTGTCCTTAAGATAGTTTTTAGTCTTCAACTTCACCTAAAGGCTGTGACATCTCCATCTGCAAACTCACTTTTTAGCACACAGACATTTAAAACTCTTTCTGTCTGCACATCCAATTAAAGCTTACATGCTGGCTGGAGGTTAGAGATTCAAGATTCTTAGATAGAAATCCAAGTAAAACATGAACCTCACTAAGTTTATGATCCTTCTGACTTTTCAGCTGCTGAGTACAGATGTGTCTACATCAATTATTTATGGTCCATATTTCCTGTTCTTTATTCAGTCTGCTGCAACTGGCAGGTCCCAAACAAAACAAAGACCTGAGCCGAGGAGACGGTCATGGGGGCTAGCTCGCACAGAGGGAAAAGTTGGAGCCAATAACTCTATATCTCCCATAAGCAGGAGTTGGTGATAGCACTGACAGATGGAAAATAGAAGATAGATGAGAATGCAAGAGAAGACCAAAGAAAGATGTAAAATCGTGCTGCCTTAATACTTTCTGGCCCTAATCTGTTCTGCAGAACTGGCAAAGGAAATGAGAAAAATGGTGAAGCGAGGAAACGCAAGATCTAGTGACTGAAATTCATGCGTATTTGATGACTCTATTGAAGATATGGAGGATGCAGGGGTTAAATCTAGCCAGGGTCCTCGACAATCTGTCAGAGCCTCTTTTCCAACAGATTTTCTGTAGTTACATTGACTATTACAGCTGATAATTTAGTGGCTTCAACAACAAGTAAGCAATTTGAACCTCCACAAAAGTATGGTATGAATTGAAACATGCTATACAAGTTCAGTAAGTGTTTGGTGCCCTTGTTGTCTTCAAGCCTTATCCCATCCAGTTTACGTCTTCTTGACTACCTAAAAGCTTTGCTCTCTCACTGTGTTTCTCCGACTGTGTGACCATTTAATTCAATAGCAGTTATCATTTATCCATAGCATCTCCAAGCAGAATCCAGACAATTATCACCCATAGCATGGCATAAATTGCCCAATTCTTTTTTAGCATTTTCTTAGAGATCTCTGTAGCATAATGTGAATAGATTGGGTTATTCTGCCTAAAGCTGGTGTGACTCACAGAACCAACAAACTTTCTACTAACAGGTGGTCTCCCTGACTTTCTCCTTGATGAGAAACATACAAATGCCTCAAAAATGTACTTCACATACAAACAGGCCTACAGAAATATTTACACACACACATGCAGTTTATATATTGTGGCTGTGGCTGGCACCAGATGATGTGTGTGTGGAGACACCAGACTAACCCTGTGGGATGAGCTGTCAGTCTCAATGTGCTACATGAGTGATGTCAGACTGTGGGCATTATTCCTGCAGTGGGCTGGGAAAATGTTGGTGTTCAGTGTGCAAAAATGGCTGTTTTTCTTGCCTGAGTGTTTGCGCTGAGAGTTTGGGCTTGGTGTGGGGTACCTATTCATTTATTTGCTGGCCTCTTAGAGTCAAAGGAGTCTAAAGAAAGAGGAAAAGTTCAATTTGAGAATGTGCTCACAGTGCTTTAGAGTTCAGTCTAGGTTTGGTTACCAGCATCAAGTTATACCATGACTTTTAAGAACAAAATTCTACAGGATTAAACATTATTGATGTGTGATGCCTCGGTTTTATAGCATAGTTACTACAGAAGAAAATTCCCTTGGCAGGCGTCCAGTGATCTGTTTTCTTGATGCATTCGGATAGCTCAGATATCCCCATTGTTCGTTAATGCCAAGAACTATTGCATTTGATGCAGTTTATTACTATGGTCCCTGTGGGGTTATGCGGTGTAGACCAAATCTACCAGAAGGAAATGGATCTCGACCAAAAGAATGTGATACTGGATACAAGCTACTGCCGGCCTCAGCCTTAAGGTCAATTTATGCTTCCTTTACACACGTAAATAGCTCTGCCCATTTTTAATTGTCAAGTATTAGTGCCCTCATGCTTTCAATGCATTTTTGTTGGCACTGTTACTAGGCTATGTCGACACTAGAGAGTAGTTCTGAGTTAACTTCTGAGTTGAGATAAAAAAGGCAAAATACATTACTAAATGCATAAGTTCCTCTATTTCTGTCATTTTCTTCTTCTTGTCCCGTGTGCTGATTGCATTTGAGCTAGACTGTGCCACACTGCCCCCATGATCACTGGTGGTATTGCTCCATTTTTTGCATTCGGATACGCATCCGCAAGCTAACTGTTTGAAGGACCAAAATATGCACAGAATAAGCGCAGAAGATGGACAGAAGACTTCGTCCATATGCATCTGTGTATATATCCTGTAAAATCCAACTGAAAAGGAACAACATTTATAAGAGGAAAAAATATTTCAAAATCTGCAATAACCTGGCCGAATAGGTCTGCACACACTATAATAATGTTTGACTCAGTTTCAGCATTTACTCTTCAGAGTTCAGACTTGCCTTCAGCAATAGAACCAGATGAGCTTAATAGAACCAATTACCCTGAAAAAAACAAAACAGAGAACATCAGATCCAACATACCATGTATCTTAACATCCTGCTGACAGCAAAAGAAGGGGATGGTGGCAGCATCATGCTCAGGTTTACCTTTCTTCAGATGGAACCATTTTTTTTGTCAAGATGAATGAAGTTAAGAATGGTTCCAAGTCCCAGTTAGTTTTAACTAATTGGCAGATATCACCAAGTCAAGACGCTTACAGAAACCTACCAAAGAAGAATGAAACCAAGAGTGTTGTTAGGGCTGCAGACACTTATGCAACTTTTCTGTTTATTTTTATTTGTTTGTTCTTCTCTAAAGTTATACAAGATAAACAGAACATTATGCCTTAAAAGTTATTAACTGATTTATTAGGGCCTCAACCCCCCAATCACAAAAAAGGTATTTTAACAGGGATTTGAAGCCCTTGTTGGAAACAGTTAAATTTTAATGATATCCTGTTGTGTAGTTAATGATCATGTCCATTAAGGAAAGTTTCCTTGTAGGGATCTGTCTTATCTAATAAAAAATGTTAACATGAAGTTAGACCTTCTTGCAAAGATCCAGTCCAAACATGTCTCTGTTGGATTATATGTTCACTAATGAGCTTCAGGGTGTGAAATGGCATCCACCCATTTCTAGTTTGATCCCAAGGTTAGCGTGTTTAACTGTGGGAATATTTTGGCTTTTTCTCTGATGCCTACAAAGTAAATATACTGTGTGTTTTTTTTAGTACAGTGCCCTACTAAAGTATTCACATCCCCTGAACTTTCATATTTGGTTCATAAGGTAGTGGTTAATTGTGAAGTGCAAAGAAAAGTATGAATGGTACTCCTAACTGAAACAGAGTTTGTGGTGGAAGAAACTATGAATGTCATAGTTGTGTTGATTGAGTTCCAAAATTAAAGAAAGAATAAGGCAATTGAGAAGCTGTTCAGACCTACTGATGCATGAAGGAAGAATCTCAGGAGAACCAGAACTTATGGATGAACATCAGCAGAAAGCAGTGAGGAGTGAGAGAATGCTACTGGGGAGGAGTAATTAGTGCAGGTGTGGTAATTAGCAAGATGGATATCGGCTGTGACTGCAGAACGTATGAGCCGCTGATGGAAACTGAACAATAGAATACAAGGGTCAGGGGACACACAGAGAGACCATAAAAGAGTACAAACCAGAACCCAAAACAACCCAACAAGAATGAATATAAAGTGTTAGAAAACAGAAGGTGAATAGAACACAGAGATCTGGATAACTAAAAGTGAAACAGGAACTCTGGTCTAAAAGAGTAAAATTAAGGACTTCAACCCAAATCAGAATCTAAATGGCTGAAGTACTCACAGAACCCAAAAAATCTCAAAATTGCAGATAAACTAAAGATAGAAAGGCAAAAGTTACAAAACAAAAAAAACACAAACTAAAATACAAAAGTTCAGCAAATCATGAATAAGTCTGCACATTAGTCAGAACACAGCAACCCCACGGTGGAACATAGTGATGACAAAATGATCTTGTATGGCTGCTTTGTAAAACAAGAATGTGAAAAAACATGCATCTTTTCCCCTCCATTTCATTATGATGCACTATTTTGTTTTAAGCTATCAAATGAAACCCCCCAAAAATACATTGAAGTTTGTGTTTGCAAAGTGACACAGGGGTGAAAATACTTTTGGTACTGTATCTCTGTTAATGGTTGAACTTCACAGTCCATGAAAACTAACTCATTATGAAACCTTGTCCTTTTAGGTAACATCACAAACCTGGATGGTTTTCCTCTTACATTCATGTGTTCTGGGAACCTCCACCATATTAACCACAGAAAGTAAATCATTTAAGAACTTTATGTGAATCCAGTTAAACAGTTTAATCCACCTGCCCTGTATGCTAGAGTTACAGAAGGGCCACTGGCCAGTTAAATGCTTACTGACATGTCAGATGAAGGAGTTTGAGGGATTCTTTGGAAAGTACCATCTCCACTCGCTTCTTGCTGCAGCTGGGCCCTGACTCAATCTCCCAGTGGACATGCAAACCCCAAACGTCTGCCCTAAGGCTCAACTTCCATTATCTTCTTGGTAGCCGTTTTGTTTTTCTTGTTTGATTCGTCTGATTTAGGAAGATTTTTCACTCTCAGCATGTTTAACCTTGTCAAGAGAAGGCAGAGTAATTGAACACGTTTCTCCTGCTTCCCGGTGACCTCTATCCCTGCTGTCTACATCAGTTTTTTCTTTATTTATTTCAATCTCAATTGTTTCCTGCTTGCTTCGGCTCCAAACCACTGAGCCATATGTCTGTTCCGCTGCCTGTTGGGTGTCGAATCCCCGTCGATGTGGGTGAGCTGAGGTTCAATGCTCGTTCCATCCAAGAGCGCATCGAACTTTATGTTATTTCCTTGCTGGCAGAGCTGCATAGAAACATGCAAACCTAATACTTTTTAAGAAACCTTTTACACATTGCTTATTTCCCATGTCTGTAAATAAGATTAGATGAGGCTTTAGTTTTTAACATATAACTGTTGGCTGTTCCAAAATTATTAATGCAGCAGAGCAGAGATTACATTTCCTCCTCCTTTCTTTGTTCACTTCCATCAGATGTACAGGACAGGAGCACGGGTCTTTGAGACTCCAAACCAGCAGCTGGATAAACACAACACTGTTGTCTGTGGAGTGGGAGTGATCCTGCTTTTAACTGATAGTTCCCCTGTAAGAAGATCCCTTAATCAGCATGTGGATGAGTCACTCGCGTGCGTAGGTCGAGCTGTCACTGTCTTCATTAGCTGCACCCTTAATCCTGAATAAAATGCAAACTGCATATCAAGAAAAAAAACCAACTCAAGTTTTCTGGCAAACTGCTGCAGCTCACACTCAGTTGACCTTTCTATGAACAAATGTGGTTGCAAATGATGAACAAATGTGTTTCAACACATTTTATCATTTTCTTTTGTCATGTTTACAATAGTTCCTGAACTAATGTCATAAAACGATTTTTTTGCAGCACATCCTTAGTGGCTTGGAAAAATATTTATACCACTTAAAATTTAACCTCAATGTATTTTCTTATGATTGTATGTAATAGACCACCACAAAGTAGTAAATAATTGTAAAATGTAAAAAGAAGGCTAAAAGGTTTTCAGAAACTTTCACAAATAGACTGATAGGTGTGGTATGCATGTGTATTTAGACTCCTTTACTCTGGTACTCTCAGAAGTTTGATAGAGAACATTAGTGAACAAACCACATCATGAAGACCAAGAAACACAGCAGACAGGTCAGGGAGAAAGCAGGGTTAGGTTACTCAGATAATCAGCCAAGAGGCCCTTTGGAACTCTGGGCGAGCTGCAGAAATCCAGAGCTCGTACTCGTCGTCTTCCGCTTTATCCGGGACCGGGTCGCGGGGGCAGCAGACTCAACAGAGACGCCCAGACGTCCCTCTCTCCAGACACCTCCTCCAGTTCCTCCAGGGGGAGCCCAAGGCGTTCCCAGGCCAGCCGAGAGACATAGTCCCTCCAGCGTGTCCTGGGCCGTCCCCTGGGCCTCCTCCCGGTGGGATGTGCCTGGAACACCTCCCAAGGAAGGCGTCCAGGAGGCATCCGGTATAGATGCCCGAGCCACCTCAACTGGCTCCTCTCGATGTGGAGGAGCAGCAGCTCTACTCCGAGCCCCTCCCGGATGGCCGAGCTCCTCACCCTATCTCTAAGGGAGTGCCCAGCCACCCTACGGAGGAAGCTCATTTCAGCCGCTTGTATCCGGGATCTCGTTCTTTCGGTCATGACCCAAAGTTCATGGCCATAAGTGGGGGTAGGAACGTAGACCGACCAGTAAATTGAGAGCTTTGCTTTTCGGCTCAGCTCTCTTCACCACAACGGACCGGCACAGCGCCCCCATTACTGTGGCAGCCGCACCGATCTGTCTGTCGATCTCCCGCTCCATTCTTCCCTCACTCGTGAACAAGACCCTGAGATACTTAAACTCCTCCACTTGAGGCAGGAACTCCCCTCCAACCTGAAGAGGACAAGCCACCCTTTTCCGGTCGAGTACCATGGCCTCGGACTTGGAGGAGCTGATCCTCATCCCAGCCGCTTCACACTCGGCTGCGAACCGCCACAGTGCATGCTGTAGGTCTTGGCTAGAGGGGGCCAGCAGAACCACGTCATCTGCAAAAAGAAGAGACGAAATCCACTGGTCCCCAAACCCGACCCCCTCCGGCCCTTGGCTGCGTCTAGAAATCCTGTCCATAAAAGTTATGAACAGGACCAGTGACAAAGGGCAGCCCTGCCGGAGTCCAACATGCACTGGGAACAGGTCCGACTTAGTGCCGGCAATGCGGACCAAACTCCTGCTCTGCTCGTACAGGGACCGGATGGCCCCTAGTAAAGGGCCCCCGATTCCATACTCCTGGAGCACCCCCCACAGGGCATCACGAGGGACACAGTCGAATGCCTTCTCCAGGTCCACAAAACACATGTGAACCGATTGGGCAAACTCCCATGAACCCTCGAGCACCCTGTAGAGGGTATAGAGCTGGTCCAGTGTTCCACGGCCGGGACGAAAACCACACTGCTCCTCCTGAAGCCGAGGTTCGACTATCGGTCGGACTCTCCTCTCCAATACCCTGGCGTAGGCCTTACCAGGGAGGCTGAGGAGTGTGATCCCCCTAAAAATCCAGAGCTCATTTGGAAAATCTATTAGGACAGGACAACTATTAATCACACACTCCACTAACCTGGCTTTTATGGAAGATTAACAAGAAGAAAACTAAAAGCAGGTATTTTTTCACTTGCCATAACCCATGTACAAGATGGTCAGAGGCGACAAATACTGAACATGTTGGCCTTCATGCTAAATGCTTTGTGCTGCAGATCACACTGAGGAGTACCAACCCAACTGTAAAAATTGTTGGCGGCAACATCATGCTATGGTGATACTTTACTTCAACTGAGTCAAAGAAACTGGTGAGAGCTGAGGGGAACTCAACCCTCTATACAATGTCATGGTATACTATTTTGTGTTAATTTAATTAAAACTTACTTAAGTAAGGGGAGCTGAAGACAAATAAATGTCAAACTTTTCAGATTTCTATTTTGAAAAGTTTTAAAAGTTAAAAACCATGTAGCACTTTCCTTCCACCTCTATTTTGTGTTGATCTACCCCATAAAATACACTGAACTTGTTTTTGTCACTTAAAAAAGTGTGAAGAGGTTCAAAACACACGAAGACTGCTACGAAGCACAAAGTCCTTCAAACACTCATCGGTTTATGGTATGAAATATGGTCTACTGTTAGAATAACATACCCAAAACCATTAAGCAATGCCAGAAGTATGAAGCCTTTGTGCTATATGTTTTGTTGATGGTCCACTGGGATTCATGGCACTTTGAATGGAATCAAACAGTCATAGGTCCTGACGCCACCATGCAGCCAAATCCATCTCTTACCAGTGAATCTGTATGCCCAGTATGAGAGTCAAACTGGTTCTCCTAATGCCATTACATCAGTTTTACCCTTCCCTCACAGGCTAAGTTTTTGGAGTTATACAGAACTTTTTTCCACTCTTTGTCTGCGTGTCCAAGACCAATGTGAGAACTGAAAATGATACTACATTGAGTAATGACTGAAATTTGCAAGAGTGAGCGTGTGTGTGTAGTGCGTGTAATCCAATCTGGTCTAATGGGCAACCTCCCACAGGACAAAGCCAAAACTAGCAGGTGTGGAAGACAGAAGGACAGAAATGTTTATCCAGTTTGAGTCTGATGGCTGAGGGATTCTGAATGCTCAAAGGCTACAATTAATGATGAAAATAAAATGGCCACATTTTACTAAATTGGTGTTCTGTATCTCATGCTTCTGCTCCAAGATGCTTTAGAGTTCTGGGTATACAGTGGTGCAAAAAAAGTATTTCCCCCAACAGATTTCTACTGCTTTTGCTTTTATGTTGCACTGTATAATCAAACTAATATCAGACAACGATGACCTGAGTTCATACAAAAGTCAGTTTTCAGATGATGATTTCATTCATTGAGGGAAATAAAGCCATCCAAACCAACCTGGCCGTATGTGAAAATATAACACTAATGACACTAATTTCAATAGAACTTATCTGAGAACATAAAATAGGCTAAAAGATATAAAAAGTTTACACATCATGGTCCAATCTAAAGAAATTCAAGAAAAGATGGGAAGATAAATCCTTTTTAAGGTGTTAAGACTTCAGCATACTACTCTAAGAGCAGTTATCTGCAAACAGAGAGAACATGGAACAATGGTGAACCTTCCCAGGGGTGGCCAGCCTACCAAAACTGCTTCAAGCGCATCAACAACTCATCCAGGATGAATCCATAATTACATCTAAAGTTCAGCAAACCTCACTTGCCTCTGTCCAGGTCACAGTTCATGATTCAACAATAAGAAGACTGGGCAAAAATGACCCTTAATGGAAGAGTTTTTCACTTTTGGTTTCTGCTAACGAAAAAGACCCCAAAGATCACATCTTGATGATCCCCAAGACTTTTGGACAACAATACTGTGGACTGATGAGACAAAAATACAACTTATTAGATCTGGTAGAAAACTGACAGCATTTAAAGATAAGAATATCAAACATGGAAATGGTGGTGTGATTATTTTGGACTGCTTTGTTGCTTCCAGACCTGCAAAATTTGCCATTAAAGAAGCATGAATTCTGATCTCCTACACAGAAAATCTTGAAGGGAAATGTCAAGCCATCAGTCTGTGATCTTAAGCTCACGCGTTCTTTGGTTATGCAGCAGGAAAATGATAAAATAAAAAAAATCCCAGCAAGTCCAGATTTGAATCGCAATCCAAAATAAAAACTTTTGAGAAGCCCATATGGGACAAAGTCTCTTGAGATGATGAGGCATGACCTTAAACAGGCCTTTCATGCTCAAGAATCCTTAAATGTGGCTTAATTAAAACATTTATATAAAGACGAGTCAGGCAAAAGCCCCAAGTTATTAGGTTTAGGGAGCAATAGGTCCAGGTTGCCTTAGATAGACTTTTCTCCTTGAAAAAATGTATCATCATTTGAAAACTGCATCTTGTATTTACTCACATTTTCTTTGTCTAATGTCTATTATATTTTTGTTCATAATATGAATCATTTAAATTTGACAGAAAATTAAAATCAGCTGAAATTTATAGGGAAATAATTACATTTTCACAGCACTGTAGGTCAGATATCTGTTCCTCTTCTAGCCTAATTGACACTGACAGCAGTAACACCTCATTTTAGCAGCTGGAACAAATTGGTCCAAAGCAAAGCTGAAATAAATCCCAACCAACACACGCTAAAAGGCGGAGCTTAACTTCAGTCAAAACCAATGTTGACTTAACCCAGGTCTGCAAACTGCCTGCCGTCCGGTCTCGGGGTTCAGCCTGACTTTGAGGCCTGAACTCTGATCTTTACAGGTCGGCTGGGGCTAAGCAGACAACATCCTGGCTGAGTGACACGGTTTTTCTTTGCAAAGCAGAAGCTGCTTGTTAAAGGAGATAACAGTTGTTAACAGCAAGAAGCTACGGAGAACAAAGTAAAGCAGTTTGGAATGGGCTCCTCTGACCTGTGATGAGTTTGTAGTCCTTGTTTAAAGAGATGGTTACCAAAGTTGTACATTAAACTTAACCTATATGCATGAGTTTGCATGTGATTCTGACACCATGTGGGTGAGGAATATTGACCTTTGCTTCTGCATATCCCATGAGACACCCACGCTCTGTAGACGCAGCATTAATCTTGTGGCCCATATGTGTTAGAAGTTTGTCCCGCTGCTGTAAAACGCAGCTAGTTTGGGATGATCTCACTCTTGGTGAATGCCTTTGAAACACCCAGCTCAAAGCTGGTGCTAAAACACCGTGGGGATGTGGAAAATTGTAAGCAGTTGGATTTTTTCAGAGATTAATTTAATGTCCATATACACAATTGCATGAGTACTGACTTATATAGCAACAGACAAATGAATTGGCCTCAAGATTTGTGCACATGAAGATGTTTCTATGACAACTTTCAGAATTTGATGCAATTTATTGCCGTGGGAGACATAAATCTTGCAATTAAGTTGTTCAAATTGATGTTGCTGGTCATCTAAGCAGCATGAGGAAAAAGATCTGAAATTTAACTCACTATATTGACGAGTTGGGTCACCCCTCCAAATAATTGAATTCAGGTATTCCAAACACTTCCGTGGTCATATATGTGTTTAAACCCAACACCTGGGCATTCACGCTGCTTCCAAAAGCATACCCTTGAGCGGTCTATACCCGCTCATGACTCATTTTGACATGAGGTGAAGGTTCACCTCATGGACCTCCAGTTACCCTAGAACATCAGAACCTTCCGCAAGGACTAAATCAACTTACAATAATTCAATCCCCCATAACAGTCTTCTGGTCAAACAGCAAGATGCACACCTCTCCTCAGAGATCCGGTGAAACTGGAATCCTGAACCACACTTATTACAGAACTGTGAACCATTCTTTTGTCAATAAAACATTTTAAATTTAAATATTCACCTGTGTCTTTTAAAGAATCTCTCCCCATGCGGATCAGGAAATTGCAAACAAGCATAACAGGGTCACTGTCAGAACCTCAGTCATTTCCAGTGTGGCCCCATAAGTCCTGAAACCGCTGGAAGAATGGCCAACAGAATTCCCATCAATACACTCCTAATTCTTGTGAAATACCCTCTCATAATCAAACCCTGTGGAACAGGGCTTCTCAAACTCTGGTCTTCAAGAACTGGGGTCCTGCAACTTTAGGATTGGTCCCAAGTCCAACCCACTTGAATTAAATGAATGATTTCCTCATGCATTCACTTTCTACAGAGTCCTGCTAATGACCTAATTATGTAATTCAGGTAAGTGGGCATAATAATGCAGAATGCCAGCCCTCAAAGGCTGGAGTTTGACACCTCTGAATGAAATGTTTCTCAAGTTAATCTTTGTGTGAAGGCAGATGATCGAATACTTTTGACATCATAGTGTATTTATGAGTTGCATGCATGGTGTGCTAGGTGAGCTCCTCCTTCTGCCTCCAACTTGTATGCTTCTCTCAATTCAATGTGGTCCTAAAAAATATTTTTATGTAAAATATTGATTAAATCTAAAACTTCACTGTAAAGAATCTGTTTCATATAGATTAATCAAGTTTAGAATTGAACCCATCAAGTGACTGGGGACCTCTTGCTGGGTGAGTTTGTCCCATCTTGGTGTGGGGTCTGGGGTTCCGTTGTGGGCGCGGTGCTCGGTGGTGTCTGACCTGTTGCGCCTGTGGGCTGAGGCTGCGTTGGCGTTGTGCAGAGCCCTTGCCTTGCTGTCGCGGCAGGCTGTGTGGTGGGGGGCAGGATGCAGTGGGGGTGCTTGGAGCGGGGCTGTGTGTGGAGCTTGCACTGTGTGGGTGTGGCTTCATCGGCTTTTCGGAGATAGAGCTCACCTAAGGGGGTGTGCCCATGTGAGGAGGGGATTCAGGAGTTTGGGTTCGGGTGGGGGCATGTGTTCGATATCTTTGTCCTGGTTGGGGGTTGCCTTGTGAGCAAATTCTTGTAGAGTTCATGGAGGAGGTTGTGGTAGTCCCGGCGATGGTTCTTCTGGGGTTCCTGTGCTCTCGGGGGCCTTTGGATGTCTATGGCTTGGATCTCATTTGTATTTGTCCCAGGTCCAGGTAGTAGGTCTGTGGCTCCTGACACTCACTATTGCATATTTTTATGGAGAAACCTTGTATGCACAATGCACACTCACACCCACAAGTGTTTAAATTCAGGTGTTAACAGATACACAAATGTTCTATATTGAGTCACATTTACCACTAAATACATCTTGCAATCATAAGTACCGTGCACTTTTTGGTAATTAATTTGAATGTTTTTGCAGGTGTAGAAGCAAGCATGGCGTTATTGTGTATTCTCTTCATCCTTCTTTCACTCCTCCATTCTTTTCTCCTTCTCTCCCTTTTTCTTTTTCAAATACAGATTTATAAGCCAGCTGCACGGTAAGGACATAGTGTTCCACTGCTTAAACTTTGCAGACATAGGCCTGCTTAATGCCTGTTGAATCAAGAATTTATTGTATTATTAATCAGCCTAATGTCTTCTCTCTAATATGTTTTTGAAAACAAATACACAAAAACTTATTTAATTCTATTCTACAACACATTAAAGAGAAATTCTTTATGATAAGGGAATAAAAGTTTATACATACAGTAGAGTTAACATTTATCAAGAGTTTCTAAGTCTCACTGTAGCTTGATTAAAGAGGCTGATTAAAGTTGTGATGGTGATCACTGCCCTGGTCAGCACTTGGTTCAGCTTCATCTTCCACAGCTGTATCACTTAATAATCAGGGATTGTTGGTATGTATTCTTCTTTGTTGGATTTCTCAGGAATAAAATCTCGGTTAAGCTCTGGTTGTCTTTCTCAGTGCATCCTAAAGCCAGCTGATCACCTGGGAACTCGCTGATATTGTTAACCCTTGAGTCTCCACTGTCCCTCATGACAGTAATGTTTTTCTATGTAAAACTTTTATGCATTTGTGAAATCATATGGTAGAGAGTCATAATAAGTTATCCAGCTGTGTTTTAGTATAAGTGTAGAGTTTTATGGATAGGAAATGTATTTGTGGTTAGTTTTGTGGTTAGTTTAGATCCAGCTTTTTTTTTCTGTGTTCTGCATTATGCAAGATGTATTTATTTATTTAATTTTTGTCCAATGCAGCTGCACAAAATTGGAAACTGGATTCACTCATGCTATTTCCATGTGTTAAACATTTTCCTTTCTAGGAACTACAGAACAATGCCCTCTGGGCCTCTTTCTGCTTGAAAGGGTGTTGATAGCCCATGATGCATTGCAAAAATACACCCATCCGTCAATTTCCAAACATGTGCTGAAAACATACAATCCATATCTCTAATGAAAACTCAAATCTTTCCCAGACTCTGTGAAATAAATCTTCTCCCACCCCCAATAAACTGTAAATGATGAACGATAACAGAAGGATATCAACATAATCACGTCAATCCTGGTGAGTTCACAGGTCACTTTACAGCTCTATGGAAGACGCACAGAATCTAGCATTAATTTTATTTTAGTTCTGACTCATCAAATGTCTGCCAAGAGCCTAAAATAAACAGTAATTTGCAATATCTGGGTTAGCTACAACAAGCACCATAACAAGCATCTTACATGACAAAATTCCACCATCTACAGTATAGGCAGATGAAGCCTTAAAATGTATACTCTGGTTATTTAATTAATTTTGGATATCAAAGTGTATATTTTCACTGCAGGATTTCACTAAAATGAAAAGTTATTTGAAAAGCACAGTAATAACCCTTGACCATTTCCATATTGGGTACATCCACTGGTATCACAGTTGGCAGTAAATACTGGCAGCATAATGAACATACAGGTCCTTCTCAAAAAATTAGCATATTGTGATAAAGTTCATTATTTTCTATAATGTAATGATGAAAATTTTAAATTCATATATTTTAGATTCATTGCACATTAACTGAAATTTTTCAGGTCCTTTATTGTCTTAATACGGATGATTTTGGCATACAGCTCATGAAAACCCAAAATTCCTATCTCACAAAATTAGCATATTTCATCCAACCAATAAAAGAAAAGTGTTTTTAATACAAAAAACGTCAACCTTCAAATAATCATGTACAGTTATGCACTCAATACTTGGTCAGGAATCCTTTGGCAGAAATGACTGCTTCAATGCGGCGTGGCATGGAGGCAATCAGCCTGTGGCACTGAGGTCTTATGGAGGCCCAGGATGCTTCGATAGCGGCCTTTAGCTCATCCAGAGTGTTGGGTCTTGAGTCTCTCAACGTTCTCTTCACAATATCCCACAGATTCTCTATGGGGTTCAGGTCAGGAGAGTTGGCAGGCCAATTGAGCACAGTGATACCATGGTCAGTAAACCATTTACCAGTGGTTTTGGCACTGTGAGCAGGTGCCAGGTCGTGCTGAAAAATGAAATCTTCATCTCCATAAAGCTTTTCAGCAGATGGAAGCATGAAGTGCTCCAAAATCTCCTGATAGCTAGCGGCATTGACCCTGCCCTTGATAAAACACAGTGGACCAACACCAGCAGCTGACATGGCACCACAGACCATCACTGATTGTGGGTACTTGACACTGGACTTCTGGCATTTTGGCATTTCCTTCTCCCCAGTCTTCCTCCAGACTCTGGCACCTTGATTTCCGAATGACATGCAGAATTTGCTTTCATCCGAAAAAAGTACTTTGAACCACTGAGCAACAGTCCAGTGCTGCTTCTCTGTAGCCCAGGTCTGGGGAATGCGGCACCTGTAGCCCATTTCCTGCACACGCCTGTGCACGGTGGCTCTGGATGTTTCTACTCCAGACTCAGTCCACTGCTTCTGCAGGTCCCCCAAGGTCTGGAATCGGCCCTTCTCCACAATCTTCCTCAGGGTCCGGTCACCTCTTCTCGTTGTGCAGCGTTTTCTGCCACACTTTTTCCTTCCCACAGACTTCCCACTGAGGTGCCTTGATACAGCACTCTGGGAACAGCCTATTCATTCAGAAATTTCTTTCTGTGTCTTACCCTCTTGCTTGAGGGTGTCAATAGTGGTCTTCTGGACAGCAGTCAGGTCGGCAGTCTTACCCATGATTGGGGTTTTGAGTGATGAACCAGGCTGGGAGTTTTAAAGGCCTCAGGAATCTTTTGCAGGTGTTTAGAGTTAACCCGTTGATTCAGATTTTTAGGTTCAAAGCTCGTTTAGAGACCCTTTTAATGATATGCTAATTCTGTGAGATAGGAATTTTGGGTTTTCATGAGCTGTATGCCAAATCATCCGTATTAAGACAATAAAAGACCTGAAATATTTCAGTTAGTGTGCAATGAATCTAAAATATATGAATGTTAAATTTTCATCATGACATTATGGAAAATAATGAACTTTATCACAATATGCTAATATTTTGAGAAGGACCTGTATATGAAAACTGCAATCACATCAAGATCAATGGTTTTGGTTAAGTTTTATATGTTGTTAATCTGAAAGCTTGGAACCTTTAAAATAATTACTAACTGTTAAATTTAAGTAATGATTGTTAATAGTTGTCAAACCTAGAATGTGTAACATCTTCTATTTAATGAAATAGTTTAAAATGTTTAAAACGTTTGGATGTGAAGAAAATTCCAGTTACATTATCTTTTCAACAGTGTAAACTGTTGACAGTTTGAATCACTATCACCATAAAAATGTTGGCTTTGAAAAACAAAACGAAAATAAAATAAATTTTTTATTGCCTTTGACATGATTTATCTCTCATGTCAGGTTGATCAGCCCCTTGTGACTTCTCCTCCTACAGAAGTCTGGGTTCCTGAAATGTCCGGAGAGTCCATCAAGGATCGCCACTAAACTGGCTTAATTAAATCAGTAAAGACTAGATCTTAGTGTGCTTAAAAGTAAATTTTAAAATAAACTTAATTATTGTTATTCTTGGTTTTTCTTTTATATTTAAAATGTTGATTAATATTAGTGTTGATTTTAAATAAATGTGTTTCCTGAGAAACATACAAACTGTTACAACATACGAACTGGTTTATCAACATTAATACCATTTAACATAGCTTAAGAATGGGTTTCATGTCTCATTCTTCATTTTCTTTCCCAAACTAAAGTACATCTTTAAATTCTCAGTCTTGCCATAGCAATAGATGCTTTGTGCTAGGGCAAAACGGTCTGGGAAAACAAATGTATATAAAAAAGAAATTGATATGATAAATTGGTATAATGTTTCCCCTTAATTCCAAGATGAAGTACAAACAAAAATAATAAATGGATACTTTAAAAACGCCTTGGTTTTGAGATAAGAATAAGTGGAGGACTGAGCACAGAGCAGATACTCTTGGATAAAAGGTGAGTCTTTGAGTTCTCACCAGTTAAAAGCTAACAGCTTCCTGCTTTCCATCACTCTAATGCTGAATAACCATCATCTGAACAACATGCTCAGAGCTTTTTTCGGAATATTTCTGACATCCACAGGACATTCTCTCTCGCTCAGTGAGAATCTGGCTCATCTGAGGGGAAACTACACCCAGTGGTTTGTTATGTTAATAGATCTTGCAGCCCAGCTTCTCAGGGTGCAAAACTGTGTGGTCCATGGCTTCAGCTAGTCTGTTAGGTGTTGGCTGTGGCATTATTTGTTAACTTTTTTTCCCCCCAACTTCCCTCTCGTGTTTCGTTGGAAAACGTACTGTGAGTTCTCCTTAACTGTGCATAAAAACGTGTGTTTAAGCCTCTGTTATTGCTACCAGTGAGACATTTTGACATTGACAGAAACACTTTGTTTCTTTTTCAATAAGCACACATGTACAAATGAGATAAATGTGTTTGTTTTTTATATGAAATGTATACAATGAAACCAACATGAACACGCAAACTCTACTGTCCCGTCAAACGTCCGTGATCATGTAGTGGATTTATGACTTTACAGGATGAGCTATTACAGTCCCAGAACACCCACGAACAGTTGTCCACTGCATGGCCACTGCAGCACAGCACAGTATGTCTATTGCAGTCTTGGAAAGCTTCTCTGGAGTTTATGACTGATGATAATCCACAAGCTGTAAATGACAAGCTTTCTAGAAGTGGTAGATTTAGATGGAGTTACAACCCTGAAACTGTCAAATTGCTACTCACAGCAGAAAAAATATATTTGACAGTACAGGCTTCAGTTAACATGCAAAACATTAAAGTGAATGATGGCGTCATGGTTTGTAGGTATTTGAGTTTTGTTTTGGATCTTGCTCATGATTGTTTATGTTTTCCAGGTGGTGCTTTAGTTCATTCCTTTATGCTTAGGTTCTTACTTCTTATGGGTATGGTGCATTTCAGTTCTCTTACTTTAAGATGTGCCATTTGGTTTCATTATAATTGTTTCTCTGTTTAGTTGTAGTCATGTTTCGTCTCTCTGCCACTACCATTGAAACCAGCATCATTTGGTCCAACAGCTTCACACAAACAGTCTTACTGCTTTCACTTATGCTATGCTCTACATAAACCTTTTGTCTTTGTCTACTCCTTGCTGGCCAAGACTGAATTTTTATTCATACCATACCAAGCCTGTCCATGTCCATGCCTGCATCTGCTACATCCTCCCTGCTTTTTTGTTACTCACCAATTTGCTCCTGCCTGCCTGTCTGGAGTTGGGTCCACTCTGAAAACCACACTCTGACAGACAATATAATGAAAAGAAGGGTGTGCTCAAACTGGCTTCCAGTAAAAAGTACTTTTCCCCCAAATTAATTAGAGCACATATTAAACTAGATGTCAGAAACATAGGGATCAATAGTGTGCCAAGTAAATTCTCCACTCCATTACACCACCAATACGAGCCTGAACCACTGATACAAGATAGGATGGATCCACGCTTTTCTGTCATTTACATCTAATTCTGAGTCCTCCACTGGTATGTTGCTGCTTAAATCAAAATTCATACGGCCAGGCAACAATTTTACAATCTGGTGCCCAGACACCAAAATGCATTGCGTTGCTGCTGTGTAATACACGGATTTTCTATTTGTTTTAAGCCTTTGATCATTCATTCATTAATTTGTTCATCTTCTATACCGCTTATTCCATAGTGGGTCATGGGGGAGCTGGTGCCTATCTCCAGTAGTCTACGGGCGAGAGGCAGGGTACACCCTGGACAGGTCGCCAATCCATCGCAGGGCCTTTGAACATGTGTTTCTCATAAATTGTCCACTGAGTTTGTACAGTGATTTGTTTTTGCAATATTTGATGCAGTGGAAAAAGCTTCAGTTTACTCCAGGAGCTGTTGGCACAGCATGAAGGTGGCCAACTGACTTATTTTTTAGGCAGGCCATGGTAGTGGAAGCATATGTTAGACCCAGGCATGGGAGGAAACAGGGACTGAACCACACAGAGAGGACAAAAGCGACTGATAACTCTGAACCCCAGAATGCGCAGCATTAATCCTTTTTATGACACCTCACAGGAAAGAGTCACAGCTGGAATACCAGGAATGTCATAGAGCAACAAAACTTTGCTTGCAGCAGTATTTCTTGCTTCTGTCCCACAGCTCTCAACCACCTGGACTTGGGAGGGCACACATGTGAACATCTTGATCTTGCTGGCTGAGTTAAAGACTACCTCTTTGAAGAAACTTTCCATCCAAAGTAAAGTACGGTCTGGGTTGTCTCTAATCATGAGGCGCTTTTTCTTCCACTGCCCTGAATAAGTTGGCATTTGAAGAAACACCTGACGCGTGCGCCAGTCCAAGCAGACTCTTGACTCAGCTGCTGGACAGAGAGCGGCAATCACGTCTGCTCTGTTCATCGGACCTGCTGAATTCAACGGGCTCTCCTCTTCATCAAAATAGTACTCTGAAAGAGATCGTCTCTGGGCAGAGACAATTAGTTTAGGATAAAACAAATTATGTAGTGGTTATTTCTTTGTATTTTGCTTTTCTTGTGGTGTTTAACTAAGAGTGGAGAAGGAAAGTGAGCCTGATGCTACAGAATTAGTTTTGGTTGTGCTTTAAAGTCGCAACAAACTTTATTTCAATGATTAGTTTAAACACTGATAGTTCAGTACTGTGAGTTTCCTCTGTTTTATCTGTGTTTTCCGTTCCTCTCTTCTCACTAACCCACCTAAAAATATGTCTGCATAGTCCTTATGAACGTGCCCCATTTTTAATTATTGTTGCGTAACACATATTTAACACTAGTATTGTGGAACAAACATCTGTTTTATGATGTGTTTTTTATTCATCAATAACTTTCCATTAAGATTTGTAGCTTAAATGTCTTATTCTAAAAATTTGAATGGAAAGTAAGCATGGTGCAGCTTTTTGGACACTGATATCTGTAAAGTTAATCATTGGTACTTCAGGTCTTGTTAACCTTTACAAATGGGCAATTCTTTGTGTTTAAAAAGTAAGTGGACATGGCCAAGGGCTGAGAAAAAGACGCATAAAAGTTAAAATCTGTTGTGTGGAAATTCATATATTCCAGAGGCTGTGCCAGCAGCCATGCCCAACCTATCTCGAATGAGTTTCCGCTTGGCCCAGTCATGTCACAGTTTAACATGAGTGTGTGATCGACTGGTTGGTCGGGGTGGAGTAGCATGGGAATACCAGGAGGAGCAATTAGAGTTTTATGACAGGAACTGAATTTCCAGTTGCCATGTTATTATTGTAGGAATTTCATGGAAGCAGGACAAAAAGCTTGTTAATATAGGAGAAACAAATGGAGATTAGGAGAGAGGCTGATACCATCATGCACACCCTAAGACCCCCCTATAAGTTAATGTTCCCTGTAAACAATCTATAAAAGCAGCCTGTTAATAGGGTCTAGGTTGCTCTTAAACTCTCTGCAAAACTTTTCCACAGTAAGAGCTTGTAAGCCGCACCGTCATTAACAACCTTCCCACCCACCATGGGGACAATTGCTGTCTGTTAAGTGAGGAATATTTTTATCCTGGGAAAGCCACTGCAAATAGATCTGCTCCCTCTCCAAAGTAATTGTCCTATCCATGCGGCAGCTGAAGAAATTCAACCTGCCAAAGACTATGATGGTGCACTTCTACACAGCCATCATTGAGTCCATCCTCACCTCCTCCATCACCATCTGGTACGCCGCTGCTACAGCCAAGGATAAGGGCAGGCTGCAGCGTGTCATTCGGTCTGCTGAGAAGGTGATTGGCTGCAGTCTACTGTCGCTCCAGGAACTGTACACCTCCAGGACCCTGAAGCGGGCCGGGAAGATTCTGGCTGATCCCTCCCACCCCGGTCACAGACTCTTTGAGACTCTCCCCTCTGGCAGGAGGCTGCGGTCCATCCGGACCAAAACCTCACGCCACAAGAACAGTTTTTTCCCATCTGCCACCAGCCTGGTTAACAAAGCCCGGAAACCACCTTGACATTCTCCCTTTCCCCCACACCCCCCCTTTTTTTGCTGACAGGACACCTGTAACCTGCAACTCTATGCGTTACATTAACGCTCAGCTTGGACTCCTGCTTTACTTGCACTGCTTTACTTGCACAATGATCACCTGCACTGTTGTATTGCTCTTGCATCTTATACTGCTCTATATTTACTCTCACTCACTTAAAACTGTGCACATATATTTATATTATATTGTAGATATGTTTATACTGTTTAATTTGTACTGTATTGCACCGACTACGCCAAAACAAATTCCTTGTATGTCCAAAAACGTACTTGGCAATAAAGCTTTTCTGATTCTGATTCTGATTCTGATGAACAGATGATACTGCCAAGAACCGAAATAGTAATAGGCATCAAATAAACTGGATGAATGGGGGAAAAGGTTGTGTATAATGACAAATGAATGTGTCTTCTGGGAAGAAAGTATTTCTAATTAAAACTACAGATTTAGTTCCTCATACAGGAAGGCAAATATTCACAAATCAGTGTCACAAATGTTAGAGGATGTTTTCATAATAGCACGAAGACATTCTTGTTTATTAAACAGGCTCGATTTAGTAATATGACCTAAGTATAATGGAGGAATACAACTTCAGTATCCTTTTCTAAAACTTTATAAACAATAATTTAGAAAATGTTCTTGTTGGAAACCAAGGTCGTCATTTAATGATACAGTGCTTTCAAAGACCAGAACTTGAACCTTGAGCTGTCTAATACAGGTCCTTCTCAAAATATTAGCATATCGTGATAAAGTTCATTATTTTCCATAATGTCATGATGAAAATGTAACATTCATATATTTTAGATTCATTGCACACTAACTGAAATATTTCAGGTCTTTAATTGTCTTAATACGGATGATTTTGGCATACAGCTCATGAAAACCCAAAATTCCTATCTCACAAAATTAGCATATCATTAAAAGGGTCTCTAAACGAGCTATGAACCTAATCATCTGAATCAACGAGTTAACTCTAAACACCTGCAAAAGATTCCTGAGGCCTTTAAAACTCCCAGCCTGGTTCATCACTCAAAACCCCAATCATGGGTAAGACTGCCGACCTGACTGCTGTCCAGAAAGCCACTATTGACACCCTCAAGCAAGAGGGTAAGACACAGAAAGAAATTTCTGAACGAATAGGCTGTTCCCAGAGTGCTGTATCAAGGCACCTCAGTGGGAAGTCTGTGGGAAGGAAAAATGTGGCAGAAAACGCTGCACAACGAGAAGAGGTTACCGGACCCTGAGGAAGATTGTGGAGAAGGGCCGATTCCAGACCTTGGGGGACCTGCGGAAGCAGTGGACTGAGTCTGGAGTAGAAACATCCAGAGCCACCGTGCACAGGCGTGTGCAGGAAATGGGCTACAGGTGCCGCATTCCCCAGGTCAAGCCACTTTTGAACCAGAAACAGCAGCAGAAGCGCCTGACCTGGGCTACAGAGAAGCAGCACTGGACTGTTGCTCAGTGGTCCAAAGTACTTTTTTCGGATGAAAGCAAATTCTGCATGTCATTCGGAAATCAAGGTGCCAGAGTCTGGAGGAAGACTGGGGAGAAGGAAATGCCAAAATGCCAGAAGTCCAGTGTCAAGTACCCACAGTCAGTGATGGTCTGGGGTGCCATGTCAGCTGCTGGTGTTGATCCACTGTGTTTTATCAAGGGCAGGGTCAATGCAGCTAGCTATCAGGAGATTTTGGAGCACTTCATGCTTCCATCTGCTGAAAAGCTTTATGGAGATGAAGATTTCACTTTTCAGCACGACCTGGCACCTGCTCACAGTGCCAAAACCACTGGTAAATGGTTTACTGACCATGGTATCACTGTGCTCAATTGGCCTGCCAACTCTCCTGACCTGAACCCCATAGAGAATCTGTGGGATATTGTGAAGAGAACGTTGAGAGACTCAAGACCCAACACTCTGGATGAGCTAAAGGCCGCTATCGAAGCATCCTGGGCCTCCATAAGACCTCAGCAGTGCCACAGGCTGATTGCCTCCATACCACGCCGCATTGAAGCAGTCATTTCTGCAAAAGGATTCCTGACCAAGTATTGAGTGCATAACTGTACATGATTATTTGAAGGTTGACGTTTTTTGTATTAAAAACACTTTTCTTTTATTGGTTGGATGAAATATGCTAATTTTGTGAGATAGGAATTTTGGGTTTTCATGAGCTGTACGCCAAAATCATCCGTATTAAGACAATAAAAGACCTGAAATATTTCAGTTAGTGTGCAATGAATCTAAAATATATGAATGTTAAATTTTCATCATGACATTATGGAAAATAATGAACTTTATCACAATATGCTAATATTTTGAGAAGGACTTGTATTTGGTCACATAACAATTACAAACTTCAATGTATCGGGTGGGCCTGCTCCATCCATCAACACAGGCGTGGTGGTTGTGGAGGACCCAGATACAGGCAGAAGGGAGGCAGAGGTGGATCAAAACATTAAGATGTTCATTAATAATAAAAGCACTGAACACAGACCAGAAACTAATAAGCAGTACACAAACAGAACATGCTTGATATAAGAAAGACTCAAAACTAACAGGAGATAGGGAGCACAGAGAGCACAGAACAGCAAAGGTCAGACACTCCAGAGTAAATCCTGAAGTAGCTAATAAGAAACCAAAGAAAACTAAATGCAAAACACTTAACTACCCTTACATAATAAAGTTCAACACAAGACTCCAACCATCTTCCATGTCCCAGCTCCAGAAAGGTGTCCCAAAATGTGAGGCTGCCACCACCATGTTTCATCATAGGGATGGAGTGTTTGCCTTCTGCCACAGAGTTTTCAATGTAGGTCAGAAACTTTTGTTGTCATTTCATTTGGCCAGAGCACCATCTTCTGCATCAAACACATAGGTAAAAATCGTATTCCCAGTGAATATATTTGTTATATTTCTATTTACAAAAGAAAACCAAAGCAAATTGGTCCACAAATTAAGGTATGGGTAAAAACTTGGAATAACTAGTTAACAGATTAGGAATGTTTACAAAAAGGCATAAAAACACAAGAAGCAAGTTGAAATCTGCCCGTATTTAGAAAGCATCCCTGGTGCTGTGTGCAATAAATATCAGCTAGTTCAATATTTACCTCATGATCTATAATAAAGGTTTCTTGTCACCCAAGTATTGCACAGCAAGCCACGATTGATTAAAGCAGAGAGCTCCACAAAAACGTCATACTGTTACAAAACCTACCAGGTTTCAACTGAATGACTAAACTTCTGAATGTCCCAGTAAGCACCGTTTAAAACATCATCCTGTGGTAGAAAGAACAACTTCACAATAAATCAGCCATGGCCAGGTGGTCCTTGTAATATTTATGAAAAACGAGTAAAAAAAAAAAAAGAGATAAAAAGAGTTAATGAAGAGGCAAGAAGAGAGCTCCAGAAAGACCTGGAAATAGCAGGTTTTCCTATTAAAACAGTAAATAATGCACTCAACTGCAAAATCCTCTGTACATACTCACTGCACAAGACTCCACTGCTGAAGAAGGTAAAATATTACTTTGTGGTTCTCTTTCAGTTTTTCAACTACATCCTAATGCCTCAACTTTACTCACACATTGTTCTGCCTGTTTTAGTAGAACATGCAGTATCTGTGCGAGGGACTGTTCTATGTCCTCTGAAGTAGATGGCCACAGGAGCCTTACTGATGCAGACCTCCAGAGTATTACAAGAGGTTCGACAGGTCAGAGCTTAACATCACACATGAATTAAACTGGCAGGAAATTATGTCAAGCATCCTCCTCAGATAAAATACCCTAAAGAGCAGAGAAAAAATGTGGTGGTTTAAATGTTTGCTGTGTCCATTACTTTGCTTGTGGCAAAGTGCTAAGAGGACCTCGTATGGTTTTCTTTAAACAATTACTTCCTTCTTACTACTTCAGAAAGATTGAGATTTGTACCACTTGAGCTGTGGATCTCTGCAGCTCCTTCAGAGTGACCATGGGACTCTTGACTGCTTCTCTGATTAATGCTTTCCTGCCCAATCAGTCAGTTTAGGTGAATGGCCATGAGTTTAGTTTTGCGGATTGAACTGGGCTCTGTGAGATGTTCAAAGCTCAGATGTTATCATTTGACCCGATTTTCCCCTTCCGACATGCCCGTATCATCACGATGGCTCTTAAGATAATCTTATAAGATATTCCTGCTGTGCGTGGTGTGTGAAGAGTGATCTAGTCTGCTCAGTAGACAGTCTGGACCGCTCCGACCTTAAATCGGAGATATTCAACATATTGGATTGTCATGGCCCGATATCTTACTGTGTGGGGTGTTCCTCGAGGACAAACAACAAATGCAGCTTGTTGAATGTGACGTGTAGCCAATCAGAAAGCGATGTGAAAGAAACACGGAAGGGAATTAATCTGAACTCACATTCGATCTCGAGAGGCTTTGCGAGATTTCCCATCTGATATCTGAATGTTTGTCAGTGAAATCTGTTAGTGTGTGGTGTGTTGTGCTTGCTGTGTAGGACCAAAACAGTTATTTCTACAATTTTATACTCGCCACTTTATCAATAACCAAACCAGAATCAGAATCAGAATCAGAAAAGCTTTATTGCCAAGTACGTTTTTGGACATACAAGGAATTTGTTTTGCCGTTGTTTTCTTCTCTGCTGATTCCCTTACTGTGGGTTTAGTGACACATTTGACAATATAAAGATTCACATGAACATGGTTCATCATTTTGTCTCTGTATGATCTCCCCTACAATGCTGAATGGTGATCTGAGGCCTGCAAGGACTCAGATATGTGTGAGTCAAGAGTGGGTTGAGCTTGCAGAAAGGAGGCAGTGGAAGCAGAGGTCAGATTTACAACAGCAGGGGAAGGTTTTCCTTCTGCTGGCAGCCAATGCAGCCCTTCCTGTGGGATTCTGCTTTCACAATTATGATCTTACAGAGCGTTTTGTAAACATACCACACCAAAGTGTTTTCCTTTAGTGCCTGAATCTTCTTTCATCTTTATCTGCTTTCTTCTCCTTTATCTCATCTACTCTCCTTGACTTGTCAGCTATAATGTAACGAGTGTTTGCTGAGAATACATTGAGTTAACAGCTCTATTTTTTAACTATTTTGTTTTGGATATGAACTTTGAACTGCATCTTAACATTTATCTGTACACTTTTGAAGGCAATCTTAAATTCATTGTCGTTTCTGTGATAGCAAGTCATCCAGAATCCTAGATAGTGATGCAGCTCCAGACCATGATACTTCCTCTTTACCATTTCATTGAAAAGGTGCTCTTGTGCAGAGCGACGCACAAGGTGTTTTGGCTTATTTTTAACCATGATTTTGATGTTTCCGTTAAAACCATTCGTAATTACTTAAGATTGTTTGCCCATTTCTATACGTAGCATTAAGCTCTATATATTTTCTGAAGAAAATAACTGCAAATGTCCTCAGGTTGCACAGTAAAATAATTTTACGACTTACCAATAAATACACTGGTCTTTCAAAAAGCTTTCATAGTTTTAATTCACTGCAAAACACTTCTCCACAGTTTACATTTTCATATTTATGTCTGAATTGGAAAGCATGACCCAGGTTTAATTTGGAGAATAAGGATCAACTCTGTCAAAGATTGACACTGCTAGGACATTTCTCCTGGATCTGATTGGTTGTTTTGGACTGGGAGTAGGAGCACCGAGAGGAGCCAGGGTAGCTTGATTTTTTCACAGATAATCTGTCTCAAATTATACAGTCTGGACATAGTGATAGTTTTACAGTTTTTACAAATGTTTCAAAAGTTACCTACTGCAGCTTCAATACAGAGCCGGACCAGAAGATTAGTAAAAACCCTGAAAATAAAATATAGCAGTAACATAATTTCACAAAAGCAAACTGTAAGGATCTGAGATGGCAATGGAAGAAGGTTGATTTAGAGTCTGCTGTTCCACTTCTGTATGAAGTTGGGAATATGTTGTTCCAAAGGACCCATTTTCAGTTTCAGGTATATTTAGTTTTAATGGATTGCTTGGTGCACCAGTAATTGTGGCACAATTGTGGGTTTGTTAAAAACAAATTAGTCTCTCTGATTAAATCTTTTAAAATTATGGATAATGTTTTTCTAGAATTTTCAGTTTGAGATTATGCTACTGCAATTAATTGCGAATTTATAATAAAGCATTTTATGAACCTTTAGCATGACTTCCAACAGACATGTTTGCATCTCTGTATTTAATAAATACATCTTCATTGGTACCTGTCTATGTTTCAAAATCATTGAGAATAAAACATCTCAATGAAAGTAAAACTTCCTAAAAACAACTCATAGATGTTTTTTTTTCCAGCAATACAGTAAGTCACTGTGGTTTACACACATAAAACACAAAGCTGTTGGTATATTTCTAGCTCATTGCCAGAGTACAATTGGTTTCATTCTAACCAGAGTGCATTATATGAGGAATTCTGCCAAAATCAAAGTCCTTCCAGGATGTTCATGAACCTTTTGTTGCAAATGGTGCAAAACGTCCAGGAACTTGCAGATATAGAACATTTCCACCAACTATTAGCAGAATTATCATTAAATTAAAACAACACAGCGATGGGATTTTTCTCATGGCTCTGATGTTGCTAGGTGCTCCTCCAATTTCGTACAAACAATAAGCCATGTACAAATATTTATAGGACTGATGATGAGTTGCAAAGTGAGTAAGTGAATTCCCAGAATGCTGAGCTACAGCTTTACAGGAACTGAGCAGAATGACATCAGATGTGCTAAACAGATGCAAACCAATACAATCATTTGAAAAATATCACGCCATTTTCTTCTTTACTTCATATAGCTGCATTGTGTTAAGAAATAAACGTCTTTCCAGCATTCACACTGAATGCAAATAGGCCTTTTGTCCTTTTAGAATGGCACATCTGAGAACGTGAGGAGTAAGCTGCTCCACCAAGAAATATGTTGTATCTACTTTTGTTTTGTCTTTTCTCTGACACTTAGATAGAAAGGCTTGAACAAATTTAGACTGAATAATAAATTACCTAAATTACACTGTTAGGAAGATCGCCGCCTAATGACATCACAGTAGGTCACATGTGTAACCTGTCCAGTGCTAAAAAAGCTCTGTTACTGCTTTTTTAGTATAATCTTTAAATTTCCAGCAAGTTTGTTTTGCGGTAGAACAAGTTTGGTAGAGACACACCCAGCTGATCCAGCAGGATAACTTTGTGTTAACAATTTAGTTCTAACTTCCAAGTGAGGGGACAACAAAGAGGCTCAGAGGTCCATTCCAGATGAGGAACTATCAACCAGTCTGGCTGACCTTCCCATTCAAATAACAGATGTTTGTGGGGACAATGTTGTCAGCAATGTGACACATGGGTGTTTGTGAATTGCACATGCTGAGATCCAAATAAAATTTCCAGAGAGAGATGATAACAGTCTGATTTGAGAAGTAAGATGTCATCTTATCTTTTTATAATGCAGGTTCAAAGTTGGCCAAGCTGACAAACCAAAAGTGGCTCACTTGGAGCTCATTCCCTTTCTTCAATTCTTCAGTTAAAACCAAGTTAACTTATGAGCAATCATGACCCCCCTGCAAATTATCTGTTAGTCTTTAGACATCATGAGTGTCTAGCTGCCAAGATCACAGATCCTTTGTGCTTTCAGGTCATAATTGGGATTACAGAATCAAAAGACCATGGCCTAAAACTCACAGTGTGCTCTTGATTTACAACACTGGCATAAGCTCTATGTCAGACATAATGAATGTTTTATAAAAACAATAACCAAATATATTGCCTGAAAAATATTTAAGATCTTAAATCTTGGCACATCAGCCAAGATTGATAAAAAAGGAATTGATGAGAAACCTCAGGGCAGAACATAGTCTGAGTACAGCGAGCAGCACGGACTCAGATCTGCACCATCCACGGACGAAGAAGGGGAAGCCAAAATATAATTTAGTAGTCCTATCAATTATTACTACAAAAGTGGACATTTCTAAGTTGGTCCACTGGCTGCCAGTTTGACCTCAAATTACAGCAACACTTAGACTGCAAACTGTAGTTTATTTATGCAGCACCACTGTGACCAAAGCAATCACCAAGCTTAGCCTCTCAGCCTGTTGATGGCTTCTTCAGCTACCACCTTTACTCTGACTCCAGCTATGCTTCATAAAAAAAAAAATGTAGACAAGATGCCGAGGTGCTTCTAGGAGGCTCAGACCACCGCAGCCTAAGAACGGAGGCCAAGGCCAGATCATGGACTGCCAAACGTGGGGGTGTGGGCCTGTGGCCGGCTGCACTAGCTGACCCTTTGCATGCATGTTTACACATGTATGGATGTTTTTAATGCACCATTTCAGGGGGGGGGAAGCGGATGTTGATTAATGTGTTTATAAAGAAGTGCATGCATCATATGACACAAGAAGCTGCCGGTAAACAAAATAACTTTTTTTGGAGAGAATAGACGATATACATATGAATCTTACGTGCGTGTCTGAGAAGTATATGTCAAGCTGCTCCCCTTTAGACAACGAGACAGTGTTATTGCAGCTGCGCTTAGCCCTCCTCATTCCCCTCCTTTTCTTCCCCTTCTGACTAACACTTCAGGTGCTTTCCAGTCTTTTACTTCCTCCTTTTTACCTTCCTCCAATCCTCCTTTCCCTCTTCTTTTTTTCTGATCTTGGTTTTCTCACACTGCCCACTACAGCTGTAACCACACACATTCAGTTCATATCTCCTAAAGACTGACAATTTAACTAATCAGGCTCCTGAGTCTCTCATTAACCCCCTGCTATAGTGTTTGTTGCTGTGACAACGGTCAGATTAAGAGGGTTAATTTACTTCCTGCCCATTGAGCCAAGTGGTAATTTGAGGGTGTGTTTAGTAAGTCTGACTGTGAGCATCTGTACGGGTGGGGATGCCTTTATCTCAAGTGTCTGTTTTCTATTTAAAGTTTGAACAAAATAACTCATTTCTTTACACTCAGTTGTGGCACTCCCCAACCTTTTTACAAAATGACTTATTGGAAAGTTTCTATTTTAAGCCAAAATCCCCTCAATGTCACTTCTTAACATACCACTCCAATTACCATGGAATGCTGTGAAAATACATGCTTTCTAAGGAAGGAGACCAATTTTTTTTCCAGGAAAATGGAGCCAACTCTTTACCTGGAAGCCTTTTTCAAAACAGATTAGATTTTTGACAAAAGAAAGGATTAAGATGAAGTTTTGTTCAGTGACGAACGTTTTCATGATTTAATATCTTAAGGAAAATTTTGCCTGTGGAGTATGTGCAACCCAATCATTTAAGTGATTTTATTATACCAAAACTAATAAAAAAGTAACATTCATTGTTAGCTCTGAAATTTGTTTAGGCATAATAATCTGAAAAGTGTGGTGTGCATGTACCAGGCCTCCCAGAGTTAACAATTTGTAGAACTACCTTATGCTGCGGAAAGACCTTCATGGCTACAGGGTATTTGATAATATGTGAAAAAGTTTGATTGGTTAGTCAAATTGGATGGAGAGCATCAACTCTGTCAATGTCAAGCTTACCCGTCTCAGCTGAACAAAAGCTATCCCATAGAATGATGCTGCCCCCACCATGTTTCCTCATGGGGATGGTATTGTTAGGATCAAGTACATCTTCCACATGTTGTACCTCCTACATGTTACAACCTGGAAATGGGACATTTTCTGTTTAGCACTTCCTAAAGAAGCACAACGATTCTTTCTCATTGTTTTTTTTTTTTTATGTTGTCTCCTTTAAGCCTTTTTCAGACAATTTTACATCTTTCTTTTGTTTTACTCTATTCTATATATTTAGAAATTACTGCTCTTTCCTGTTTGATTTGAAGAACTTTGGTCAGTTCAGTATTGACAGATTTTGGCTAATAGTACTCCTGTCAACAGATTCTTCCATCTAAGCTGTGGTTCTCCACAACTCCTCCAGAGACCCCATGCGCCACTTGGCTGCTTCTCTGGTTAATCCTCTCTTTGTTCGGCCTGTCAATTTAGGTGGATGACCATGTCTTGGTAGGTTTATAGTATAGTATAAAACATTAGTATATTAAAAACAATTATGGGGTATAAATGCTTTTGCAAGGCGGTGTATGACTCATTTTACAATCTCTTTATCTATTTAAAATTTCTTTTAGGTTATTTTTTTTTTTTGGTACGTTTTTTTCTGCTGAGAACGCAGTATATTCTGTATCACTTGAGTGTCTTTCTCTGGATGCAATTTAGCAATGACAGGAAGTTACTCAAGAACTTCTAAAGTGCAAATTTTTTCCAGCCACTCGCATTCCTTTATGTCTCTGACCTCTGAACAGCTACAAAGCTCATGGAATTTGCTATGCTTGAAACTAGGCAAAAAGATCTAAACTAGGGGGGGAATGAGGACATAGGACCACTATGGGGAGACATGAATGCAAAAGCCTCAGATTCAGTATTTTACTGATTCACCAGAATATTTCTGGAAAAACATATTCTTTAAAAGCTTAACATAGTTCCAGGACACGGTGAAATCCAGGAAAACAAGCAGCTATACCAAAAAAGAAAAACTAAAACTTTTCTGACAAGATTTGCACTGGCGCTAAATACATTTATCTCACTTCATTATCACATTTACCCTTAATTTTAAGAAAACTGAATAGAACATTAAAAATACCTGGTAAAATATCAGGTGCACTGTGTCTCTTTATTTATGTTAAGCTTATTCAGGCTTTGTCTGCATTTCTCTAGCTGTTCTTGGAAGGAACCTTTAAAATCTTTAACCTCATATGGTTTGGCTGACCTACTGGCAACTTAAACCTGTAACAGGAGCAAGACAGAAGATCTGGTTTAACCTACAGTACAGACCTAAAGTTTGGACACACCTTCTCATTCAAAGAGTTTTCTTTATTTTCATGACTATGAATATTGTAGCTTCACACTGAAGGCATCAAAACTATGAATTAACACATGTGGAATTATATACTGAACAAAAAAGTGTGAAACAACTGAAAATATGTCTTATATTCTAGGTTCTTCAAAGTAGCCACCTGTTGCTTTGATTACTGCTCCGCACACTCTTGACATTCTGTTGATGAGCTTCAAGCGGTAGTCACCTGAAACGGTTTTCACTTCACAGGTGTGCCCTGTCAGGTTTAATAAGTGGGATTTCAAGCCTTATAAATGGGGTTGGGACCATCAGTTGTGTTGTGCAGGAAGTGGATACACTGTACAGCTGATAGTCCTACTAAATAGGCTGTTAGAATTTGTATTATGGCAAGAAAAAAGAAGCTAAGTAAAGAAAAACGAGTGGCCATCATTACTTTAAGAAATGAAGGTCAGTCAGTCCGAACCATTGGGAAAACTTTGAAAGTGTCCCCAAGGGCAGTCGCAAAAACCATCAAGTGCTACAAAGAAACTGGCTCACATGAGGACTGCCCCAGGAAAGGAAGACCAAGAGTCACCTCTGCTGCGGACGATAAGTTCATCCGAGTCACCAGCCTCAGAAATCGCAGGTTAACAGCAGCTCAGATTAGAGAACCGGTCAATACCACACAGAGTTCTTGCAGCAGACACATCTCTAGAACAACTGTTAAGAGGAGACTGTGAATCAGGCCTTCATGGTAAAATAGCTGCTAGGAAACCACTGCTGAGGACAGGCAACAAGCAGAAGAGACTCGTTTGGGCTAAAGAACACAAGGAATGGACATTAGACCAGTGGAAATCTGTGCTTTGGTCTGATGAGTCCAAGTTTGAGATCTTTGGTTCCAACCACCGTGTCTTTGTGCGGCGCAGAAGAGGTGAACGGATGGACTCTACATGCCTGGTTCCCACCATGAAGCATGGAGGAGGAGGTGTGATGGTGTGGGGGTGCTTTGCTGGTGACACTGTTGGGGATTTATTCAAAATTGAAGGCATACTGAACCAGCATGGCTACCACAGCATCTTGCAGCGGCATGCTATTCCATCCGGTTTGCATTTAGTTGGACCATCATTTATTTTTCAACAGGACAATGACCCAAAACACACCTCCAGGCTGTGTAAGGGCTATTTGACCAAGAAGGAGAGTGATGGGGTGCTGCACCAGATGACCTGGCCTCCACAGTCACCGTACCTGAACCCAATCGAGATGGTTTGGGGTGAACTGGACCGCAGAGTGAAGGCAAAAGGGCCAACAAGTGCTAAGCATCTCTGGGAACTCCTTCAAGACTGTTGGAAAACCATTTCAGGTGACTACCTCTTGAAGCTCATCAACAGAATACCAAGAGTGTGCAGAGCAGTAATCAAAGTAAAAGGTGGCTACTTTGAAGAACCTAGAATATAAGACATATTTTCAGTTGTTTCACACTTTTTTGTTCAGTATATAATTCCTCATGTGTTAATTCATAGTTTTGATGCCTTCAGTGTGAAGCTACAATATTCATAGTCATGAAAATAAAAAAAATATTTGAATGAGAAGGTGTGTCCAAACTTTTGGTCTGTACTGTATGTGCATCAGACTGCTTTAATGGATGATACTCAAAGGGTTGGTAGGATGGAGTTTAGCTGGAAGATTTCAGAAACTTGAAGCTTCATGAGACTTCGATACTCATATGTACTAATATAAACTATGTATGAGTTTTTACATTTAATACACTTCTTTTTTATTTTATTTTGTGGCACTAGTGACTAGTGATTTTTAGTAGTAGACAGACAGGAAGTGGGGGGAGAGGGGGGGGGAAGACATACAGCAGAGGTCTTGAACCCGGGACGGCTGTGTCGAGGACTGAGGCCTCTGTAAAAGGGTCACACGCCCTCCCGCTACACCACGAGCTTCACCCACATTTAACAGATTTCTGTTGTGTTTATTTACAGCTCTGGTTGAAATGAACTCAATCTGAAACTTAAGGCCTAAAATAATGCATTTAAACAAGTATTATTTCAGACTGGAATTATTATAGAACAAACAGATTTAATGGCATTTAAAAACAAGAATTAGAATGCACAAATTTGAGTTTTCTGTGGATTTTTTTTCTCATCCTGAAAGGGTGAAAATTATACACAGATTTAATTTAAATTGTTTGGTTTTTTGTTTAGAGGTCAGTACTTTGGCAAGGCCATACCCGAACTTTATTTATTTAACATTGTATTTATTCCAGTTTAGAGTTGGGCATCGTTTGAATTTGAACGATTCCAGTTCCTATTCCTTGTTTATATTCCAGTTCTTATCAATTCTCCATTTCGATTCTTCTAAGAGGCAGGGTCAAAAGGTTTACATGTTTTAAATGGGGTAGCTGCAGTGTGGTCAGAATCAGGTAATCGGTGTCGGAGCCGGAGGAAGGCCAGTGTTACACTGCCGCAGCATGTCAAAGGTGTTCAGTCAAGTTGGTTGCATAACCTCCTTTGCATGATATAATCTTATTGCTAGTGTTGCACTGAACATACTGGTCATTTATTTTATTAAAGTTAAGCCACCCTTCTTGTGAATTCTTTTTTGTTGGTGTCTAGCAGCTTCTTCTAGTCGGCGGACTAGGTTTCGAAACTAGGAATCAAAATTTAAAAATGTACTTGGAGAATCGGAATTTTCTGGTGCCGGTTCCAATCAATTCTCGAGACTTGATGCCCAACCCTATTCCCGTTTCGCATGTACTTCAAATTGAGAACACATCTAAGGACACTCCAGCTACTTTATACATTACAGTCAGTTTATTAGTAAAGACAGTTTTCCCCTCAGTCTGTTAAAAAAAAAAAAAAAAAATCAGCCAAGTCTGAATAAATGACTAATGATGTTATCGTGAGCTCATCTGTGTTTATAACTGAGGGCATGCATTACAACGTACGGACATGGAGTCCAAGAGGTGATGCTCAGCAAACTAAAGCTGCATGAAAAACATTTTCATGGTAAATTCTTTCTAAATATAATCATGCAATGAAGTCAAGGTTATATTTAAAATCCAGTTTTATTGATCGTTTAGCAGGGGTATTAAATGATGTCAACTAATATCTAAAAATTTCCAAAAGTTCAGCTACCTGAAACAACCTTACACAAGGCAATGAGATCCTGAGACAAAAAAATAAACTGAAACCTATGCGACACAATTAGTTATGCATTGATTCTCCACTGGATGAAAACTCAGGTACATATGAAGTAGGTGAAAGACAAAGAAATGTGAGGCAGGGAGACAAATTCAGTGTCTTGCAAAGTTATTCATACTCAAAGTATGTTTTCAAATGTCACGTTGTAACCTCAAACTTTAATGCATTTTACTGTGATTGTATGCTATAGGCCAACACAAATTCAAAGGATATATAAAAATCTGAAAAAGGTGGTGTCCATTTGTATTCAGTGTTCCTTGGTCAATATTTTGTCAAATCATGTTTTGGTGTAATTAAAGCTGCATGTTTAGGATTGTTGTCTTGTTGGAAGGTGAACCGTCACCCGAGTCTCAAGTCTTTTGCAGCCTCCACAACAGGTTTTCTTCCTGGATTGCAATGAATTTAGCTCCATCCAGCTTCCAGTCAGTTCTGAGCAGCTTCTCTGTTGCTGATCAAGGAAAGCATCCCTACAGCATGATGCTGCCACCACCGTATTCGACTGAGGATGGTATGTTCAGGGTGATGTACAGTGTTAGTTTTCAACAACACATGGCATTTTGTTTGTTGGTCAAAAAGTTAGATTTTATTCTTACATGCTGCAGTTTAGCTACTGATGTTTTCTTAAAACCATCTGAAGCCTTCACAGAACAGCTCGATCTGTACAGAAATTTAATTACCACAAGTGGACTAATTACTAATTAGGTAAAACTCCACGTTTTGTTCCAGGCAAGTGGACCATCGGCAGTCGGCGTGCAGCAGAAAGGTTTTCTGGAAACACACACTCGCAAATACACCCAGAAAGCTTTGTTGATCATTTGTAACATTTTTAAATTTAATTGTATTTAAATGTCAGTCAGTCATTTTCTACCACTTATTCCATAGTGGGTTGCGGGGGAGCTGGTGCCTATCTCCAGCAGTCTATGGGCAGGAGGCAGGGTACACCCTGGACAGGTCACCAGTCCATTGCAGGGCAACACACAAACAACCATGCACACACTCATTCATACACCTAAGGGCAATTTAGAGAGACCAATTAACCTAACAGTCATGTCTTTGGACTGTGGGAGGAAGCCGGAGTACCCGGTGAGAACCCACGCATGCACGGGGAGAACAATGCAAACTCCATGCAGAAAGACCCCAGGCTGGGAATCGAACCCAGGACCTTCTTGCTGCAAGGCAACAGTGCTACCAACTGCACCACCATGCAGCCCTGTATTTAAATGTCTCTGTTAAAAATCTTTGAATGCAAAAAAGGAGCATGACTCAGTCTTCTATTGCCATTAAAGTCTCCATGGATTTAAACTTCTTCTGGAGTCATATGCAGAAAAATTAGTTCCAGAAATTGTTTGTGTAAATATATAAGGCTCTTTTAGGAACTGCAGTAAAGACGGGCATCTTGGGGGAAGTGGAACCTTGTAAGAGTGTTTAATAAACTCTTTTGACCAGGGGACAGAAAAAAATAAATAAATAAATTTGTCAACCTTAGCCAGAAACTGAAAAAATATCGCCAATGGGTATTTTAGCAGTCAATCTAGAGAGTTTGGGCAAAGAATAATGTTACCTTTTCTCTATTCCCAAACTGTTCCTAAATGTACTCGTACTTGTCGTATTCTGCTTATCCGAGACAGGGTTGTGGAGACAGCAGTCCAAGTAGAGATGCCCAGACTTCCTTCTCCCCAGACACCTCCTCCAGCTCCTCTAGGAGAAAGCCCAAGGCATCTCTTGATGTGGAGGAGCAGTGGCTTTACTCCGTGCTCCTCTTGGGTGGCCACGTTTCTCACCCCATCTCTAAGGGAGCGCACAGACACCCTGCAAAGGAAGCTCATTTCAGCCACTTGTATCTGGGATCTTGTTCATTTGGCCATGAACCCATAATTCATGGTGAGAGTAGAAAAGTAGACCGGCTGGTAAATCACGGGTTTGCCATTCAGCTCAGCTCTCTCTCTTCAACACAACGGACAGGTGCAGCATCCGCACTACTGTCTGTCGATATCCTGCTCCATTCTGCCCGCACTCGTGAACAAGACCCTGAGATACTTGAACTCCTCCACCTGAGAGGGGAAGCCACCTTTTTCCAGTCAAGAACCAAGGCTTCGGACTTGGAGGAGCTGATCCTTATCCCTGCTATGGACCGCCCTAGTGCCTGCTGTAGGTCTTGGCTAGAGGGAGACAGGAGGACCACATCAATAACAAAAAGGAGAGACGAAAATCCACTGGTCCCCAAACCAGACCCCCTCCGGCCCTGGCTAAGCCTAGAAATCCTGTACATAAAAGTTTTGAACAGGACAGGTGACACAGGGCAGCCCTGCCAGAGTCCAACGGGCAGAAATCGGATGGCCCCCTAGGGCCCCTGACTACGTACTCCTGGAGCATCCCCCATGGGCTCCACGAGGGTCGAATGCCTTTTTCAGGTTCACAAAACACATGTGGACTGGTTGTACAAGCTCCCATGAAACCTCGAGCACCCTGTAGAAATGGCCCAGTGTTCCATGGCGGGGATGAAAAGTACACCGCTTCCCCTGAAGCCAGGCTCTTCTCTTAAACACCCTGAAATAGGCTTTCCCAGGGAGGCTGGGTTCCAGAGCCCATGCTGTGCATTGAAGTGAGCCCAATTATCTCTGGCCAATATCTCCAGGCCCCGCCTCACCCTGGAGTGGAGTATGGAAAAAACTGAGAATACATCATCTGCAGTTGGATACAAAAGTTTAGGTTATTATGAAAACCTTAGCAAGTGCAAAACATCAGATTGAAAGGTGTGTGCTCATTTCTGTTTTCTTCTTTTTAATTGAACAGCAAATAAATGATGATCTGCATCGTCAGTAAATGGTGTGAATCAATTTTGTTTACATTTTTTAGAAGATGTGTCAAATATTGTATAATTCTGCTTCAACCCTTGTTCCAGGGGAGCTAATGCTGAACTAAACAGAGTGACCACTGATTGGTCAAAGACACTTCTCACATGAAAGTAACAACAACATTGTCATGGGAGAGCTGAAGTTCATAACAGACCAAGAGACTGCTTTGTTCTATAAAAGCTGAAGTTGTATCTGTGTAGGCAGGAGTAAATCAGTTATGAACTATAAATTCGAGAGGGGTTAATAAACGGACCATGGATTTCGGCTCTTATGTAGAAACCTTCAATTCAATTCAATTTTATTTATATAGCGGCAATTCACAACACGTCGTCTCAAGGCACTTTACAAAGTCAATTCAGTCGAATCATACAGATTTCAAGTCAAGTATATACATTCCAATTAATTTTAACTATCAAAAAGCACATTCGGATTCAGATTATTATTCAAGTTGGGTTAAAAGTTTTTTATCTAAGGAAACCCAGCAGATTGCATTGAGTCAGTGACTTGCAGCATTCACTCCTCCTGGATGAGCTTGTAGAGACAGTGGACAGTCGCTGCCATTGACTTTGCAGCAATCCTTCATACTGAGCATACTACATGCTCAGTATGAGGGCAACAGTGGAGAGGCAACAGTGGAGAGGAAAACTCCCTTTTAACCGGAAGAAACCTCCAGCAGAACCAGAACCAGGCTCAGTGTGAGTGGCCATCCGCCACGACCAACTGGGGGTTTGAGAGAACAGAGCAGACACAAAAACACAGAAGCACTGATCCAATAGTACTTTCTATAAGAAAGAAAAGTGAAACATTAATGGTTAGCTCTTTTAGTGGATTCATCTAGGAGAGAAAGACAGCTAATCAGATGAAATCTGAGCCAGTTTTCAAGTCTATAGTATGAAAGAGCACACATACAGTTAGTCACAGTAGAAGCTCAGTCAGTAGCTATGTATGTCTAGGAGAGACAGGGTTAACAATGAAAGACAGGGCCAAGTGTATCTTCTGTAGAAGGTGAGCATTAAGTTGATGGCAGCAGCAGCTTAGCCGATGACCCCTCAAGGAAGGTGCCACAGCTAAACACAGAACCAGGTCAGATGTTGCTTTTAGAAATAGAAAAAAAACAGAGGGAGAATATAAAGTTTAAAGCTGAAATAACAGCAAATAACGCAAAATTGGAGTGTAGTATGAGAACGTAGCAGAGAGAGTGAAAGTGGTCATTATGTCCTCCAGCAGCCTAAGCCTATAACAGCATAACTGCAGAGATAGCTCAGGATAAACTAAGCCACTCTAACTATAAGCTTTATCAAAAAGGAAAGTTTTAAGCCTAGCCTTAAAAGTAGACAGGGTGTCTGCCTCAAGGACTAAAACTGGGAGCTGGTTCCACAGGAAAGGAGCCTGATAACTAAAGGATCTGCCTCCCATTCTACTTCTAGAGACTCTAGGAACCACCAGTAAACCTGCAGTATGAGAACAAAGTGCCCTGTTAGGAACATATGGAACAATCAGACCTCTGATGTATGATGGAGCTAGATCTTTAAAGGAAATGTCCTATCCAGGAGTCACTCCTGGATAGGACATTTGTAATTTTGAAAATATTCCAGAAGTGAAAGAAGGAAACCTGTTTAATATGAGATTTAAATGACATGTCCTGGTCAAAAGCAACATCATGGTTCCTTACTTTATTACCAGAGGTCCATTTAATGCCATCCACATTAATTGATTGACTAAGCAGTTTCTTTTTCAAAGATTCCAGTCAAAAACAACAACTTCTTATCTGAATTTTGAAGCAGAAAATTTTAAGTCATCCAAGTTGTCTTTGAGACATGCCTGTAGTCTAACTGGCTGGGCTCATCAGGATTTATGGATAAATAAATGCTCACACACTTTAATTTTACATAAAAACAGAAGTTGGATATAGGTCTGAAATTTGGTAAATCAGCTTGATCAAGCAAAGGTTTCTTTAGTAAAGATTTAATTACAGCTGGTAATCAAGGTCAACACTTTGATTGGGTCTAACATACAAGTTGAAGGTTTACATGAAGCAAATATTTTTGATAACTCAGGAAGCTCCACTGGATCAAAGCAGTCCAAACACAGATCAGGTTCTACCGTTACCACCAATGCTGTCTCATTTAGTAAGGATGAAGTAATCATGTTTGGGAGTATGCAAATGATTTTATTAGATATTTAATAGAATTATATAAATAGATTTATTTAATAGAATAATTTTTATTTAAAAAGAATCCCATAAAGTCAATACTGCTGAGAGCTGGAGGAATGGATGGCTCAGAGCTATGACTCTGTGTAAGTTTAGCAATTTTACTAAAAAGAAACATAGGATTAATCTTATTTCCTTCTATTAAATGAGAAATAAGCTGTTCTATGAATAATTATCTTCTTTTTCAGGGTACCCTTAAGTACACAAAAAGATCTTTGTTTTTTTATCTCTGCCACTGAAGTTTGTCAAGCTGCCACAATTACAAATGGCTCATCATTGTAATGTCAATAACTGAATGGTTGCTCCTTTTGGAAACAATCTTACTTAAGACCAAGTAACATTTACTCTTAGGAGCTACCTAGCTTACAAATCAAAGACAATAAGGATCTAAGGCTTTTTAGTGTATGTTGAGTTTCACATCTCTGGAAATCCCCGATGTGGCATTATAGAAACATTTTGCTGGATGGTCTAAAAACCGTTTGTAAGAACAAGGAATAAATAAAATCCCACAAACCACAACCGAAAGACTGCACTCCAGTTTCTCATTGTATTCTATTACTCAACTAAACAAATGTTACGCTTTTAAATTGAGGACAGCCACAACTTGGGCGGGATAAGCCATTTGTAATTGTGGCAGCTTGGGAAATTTCAGTGGCACAGATACAAGACAGATCTTCATAGTTGATCTACCCTTGCCTTCACAGTTTCTTTTTTCTTTTTTTAGAATAATGCAGTCTCTTGGTCTGTAATGAACTTCAGCTCCCCCATGACAACGTTATTACTTTAATGTGAGAATTGTCTTTGAAACAAACACTAGACCACCGATTGGTCACTCTGTTTAGTTCAGTATTAGCTCCCCACAACTGGAGCAATTGTTGATGCAGAGTTGCATATTTGACACCGCTCCTAAAAAATGTAAAACAAAATTCAGTCACACCAATTACTGAGCACGCAGATGGTAATTTCGTTGCTGTTTAATTAAGCAGAAAAAAAACTTAAGAAAACAAAATATATCAGGTTTTCTGTGCCTGCAAAGGTTTTCATAATAGCCCAAACCTTTGTATCCAATTGTAGGTGTTGTATTATAATGGGGGACTTTAATCACACCTCTCTCTCCACCACTTTCTCAACCTTCATGCAATACATTATGTGCCATATTAGGGACAACAAGACGCTGGACCTACTGTATGCTAATGTGAAATGTGAAGGACGCTTACACCTCCGCCCCCGCTTGGACAATCTGACCACAACTTCGTCCATCTGCTCTCCCAATACACACCCAAGCTGAGAAGAGAGCGAGCACAGAAAAGTTCAGTGAAAATGTAGACTGAGGAGACCAATGAGAGATTGCAGAACTGTTTCCAGACCACAGATTGGGGAAAGCTCTGCCGCTCTTATGGAGGGACATTAAGTTGTGTTTGTGGGCATTTCCAACTAGTCCTCCAGGTCATTTATGAGGTCAGACCATGATGTTGGATGACAAGGCCTGGCTCACAGTCTCTATGTCCTACTAGGTTAAGGTCAGACAACCAAAGGCACTCATCCATGTATTTATGGATCTTGCTTTATGCACAGTTGCAGTCATGTTTGAAAAGAAAGGGGCTGTACCAAAATTCTTCCCAAAACGTTGGGAGCATGAAATTGTCTAAAATGTCTATGCTGAAGTATTAAGTTATTTTCAGTGAAAAACCTAAAATACAGTCCCACCCCATTATACCCCCTCCAATAAACTATATACTTGACAGAAAGCAATCAGTCAAGTGCAGCTTTCCCAAACCCAGACCAGTCCATTGGATTATTAGACAGTCATGATTTGGGACTCCAGAGAATGTGTCTCCACTGCTTTAGAGTCCAGTGGGGATGTGCCTCACACAACTGCATCTGACACTTTGCAATGTACTTGGCGGTATAAGGCCTGGATGCAGTCTGTTCAGTGAATCCTTTTTGCAATAAAGTGCAACTTTACTAATTAGGGTATCTTGCCTGTTTAAACAATGTCGTCTATGGACATTTGGAAACCTGCCTCCAATGGATGGGTGCAACCATCCAATTGCCTCTTAATAACAAACAAACAAACTGGTATGTTACCAGTTACCTATATACTCTGTATTAAACTAAATAACAAATTGGTCTCTGTTGTATTAAACTGAATGACACTTTAGTTGATTTCCACTTTAACTGTAATAAATTGCATTATAACAGGATGGTAGAGAACTGGAATGTACTGAATTGGATAGAATGGTACCATATGTAAGAAGATTTAGCTGGGATGGACTTATTTGCACTGAGGTGGCTGTGAAATGAAGCAGACAATGTATTTACTTTCCTCCATCAGCATGCTGCTCGACATGTTACAGTGTTCTGCATTTGAGGCAAAACAGCTGCATTTGTTACTTAACTGCTTAAAGGGCTAAATAAAAGCAGCTAATTTCACGGTCTGTCTTATAATGCTCAATGAGTTCACTAAAAGGAAACAGAGTCCGATGAAGGGGGATAAAGAGAGAAACTATGAACATAACTTCTACTGTCTGTGTATTTTGGATGGTATAAAACTTTTTGGTGGACTCATTGAAAATTCATGTTTTTTTCTAGTATCAGCTTCCTTTGTTTCAGTCTACAGCTGCATGTGGAGCCCTAGGATGATGGTTCCCCAAAACACAGGATGTTACAATATTTAAATAAAGTTTCTATTAAATTACTACTGCTTTAACTAGTTTTCCTAAAAAGAAATGTGAATTCAGATTCAAATGCACATTAAAATTTTGACAGTCTCATTACAACCACAAACTTCAATGTATTTTACATGATTGATAAAAACACTTAACATAGTTATAGTACATGATATAGGCACAATAGATAAAAAAACAAAACAAAACAAAAAAACAACAATAGCACAATATAGATAAAAAAATGGTTTTCCTAAATTCTCGTTTCACCAGCTGTTTTGTTTATGAATGATGTCTTACTGTGTGCACCTTGTGGAAATTTAAACTTTAAAATACATGCATCAGATGCCAAAAAGCCACAATCGTCTGTGTTGGTTACCTGCTGGAAAAAATTGTCTACAACTACCAAAAAAGAAAAACAAAAAATGCTTCGGGTAGTATTTGTTAAAGGGTCATTGAGATATTTTTATTATTTTTATCCTCCTAACAGATTTGTTTCTGTTTCAGTTAAATTGTACAGGATATATGTCATTTGTAAAAAGTCTTCCAATGTTTTATTCATAAAATTCTGGCATTTTAACTCAATCATAGATCTATATTAATGCTACATCATCTGTTCCTCGGGTCCTGCTGGATATCCAGTCATGAGCAATGCTATTGATGAAAAAACCCAGACGAAAAGTGACAAAGCATTGTCCTACTAACCCACTCTGTAGCCTCGGTGTCCGTTTGGAGTCTGTGGAACGTGACGGCGCAGCAGATCTAAACCAAGGCAGTTGTCATAGCAGAACTGGCCCAAAGCTGCAAAGCCACAGAGGAAACTAGACTTTTAAAGGCATGTTTTTCCATTCAGCTAAAATCAATATATATGTGAAAGATAATTCCTGCTTTGTGTTTGTGCTTCCTGCGTATCCCAAAGCATTGTGTAAAGCAGATCTGGTGAAAGATGGCAAATATTGGACATGACATTTATTTGCTTGCGAGCTCACCAAAACAAATGTCACTTTGTGGACAAAGTGCAGAGCTGAGGATTAAAAGGCACAGAATGTGTTTGTCTCTGGAGAATGTTTCTCATTTGCTGCCTCAAATGCACATGCCTCTTGCAAAGAGCTCTCCTTCACATGTGGTTTTGCAATTATGAGGTCTGCCTAGTAAAACGGAGCAACTGAAATGCTAGGCCATGCCTATCGGAGGGTTATCTATGATTTCTGTGGGGAAATATGGGTGTATTACAGGTAAACACATGAACAACAACAATAATTTTAGCTAAAATATGACAGGAGTCCAACAATTTGGAGCATTTCTGAATGTTTGCTGCAGTTAGAGATTACATTGTTTAATTAAACCCAGGGGCTAACGTAAGTGCTGAATGTCCTTTACCTAATTGACATGTCAGAGTATTGGGAGGAAACAAACATTTCCACCCACACAGAGGCAAACACAAACTGCAAAAACATTCTGTCCACACGACAGCTGGCTCATCTATGCCTCAGTCTTGCTCATCGTTTTGGCATGCTTTGGTTAAAATGGATCACAGAGGGGCTGAATAGGTAAACATAAGCTCCATATGAACATCAGCTCATGGAAAATACAACTAATACAACCATTTAACTGTGATTAATTGGTTAACTGTGATTCGTTTGAATGAGAAAAATCACGCCACAATTGATTCGATTTTTTCTCCTCAAATGAAAGTCCACTTTTCATGCTACATTTTTGTTATTGCCGTGTTAGTTTTCCTCTTCAGCATTAGAAGAACATTGTCCTAATTGTGTAGATAGTGTTGAGAGCTTTTCCTAAATGAACACTGAAGATGTTAAGAAGGTGTGGTGTGCTTCAGCTCTTCTGAGTCGATTTGTAGAACCACCTTTTCGCTGCAGTTACACCCAAAAATATCTACAAGCACCTAAACACAATTTGCCCATTCTTCTTTGCAAAATACCTCAGCATCAGTCAGACTGGATGTAAAGGACATGTGAACATCAACTTTCAAGTCCTGCCACAAATTCCCAATCATATTTAGGTCCAGACTTTGATTGGGCCATTCTAACATTAGTATGCTGTGTTCTAACCCATCTCATTGTGCTGAGGACAGATGAACCTCCAACCAAGTCTCGAATCTTATGCGACCTCAGACTTTCGGTATTGTCCTGTATTTAGCGCCATCCATCTTCCAATAAACTCTGATCAGCTTCCTGTCACAGCTGCAGAAATTCATTACCACAGCACAACGCTGCCACCACCATGTTGAACCACTGGGATTGTGTGTTCAGGCTGATGTGCAGAATTAGTTTTCTCACAAACAGTGTCTAGAATGTGGACAATTTTGGTCTCATCTGATCAAAGCACCTATACTTCCACATGTGTGCTTTATCCCTTGCATTGCTTATGACTGGCTGCATGGTGGTGCAGTAGTTTGCAATGTTGCTTTGCAGCAAGAAGGTTGTGGATTCAAATCTTTGCCATCTTTCTGTATTTACTAAGGTTATCTCTTTCTGATATTAAAATTTGTTTGAGGAACTGAAACACTGCAGTGTGACAAAATATCAGAAACTGTATTGTACCTGCGGCACTTTGACTTAAACCAAGTTTTAGTTTACCAGGTAATCTTGTTTAAGAAAACTATTAGTTTTTAGTATTATTTCCATAATTTTTGCTGTATTTTATCTTTGAATCAATGTGAGCAGACAAGGCAGGGTGAGGTTTTGGCTATTTCCTGAATCAGTGCATACTTTACTTGAAGACGGCCCTGTAGGAAACATTTAAGCCTTTCATTTCATGCCAGGAATAGTCAAACAGAAACTCAACTGCAGCTTCAAGTACGTATTAATAACAAAAAAGATTTGTACAGCATCGGAGGCAGGATGTGACCTTAAGAGCAAAAAAAAAAAAAACAGTCTTTCCCAGTTGTTTTATTATTACTTGACATTAGTTAAGGGATAATCCCAAAACCAATATGCCTTGGTGTCCTTTTAAGTTCCACGGAAATAACTCTTTCCAAGGAGTCAGAACAGAAGGGCGATGGGAGAGCTGTGAAAACACAGACATCGTTACGTTTTTTCTATGAATTTGTGTTCTTCAAGACAAACAACCTACAAGAACGTCTTGAAGGGAACATATTTTACGTTTGACTTTATTTTGCATAAACAGCAAGAAAAAAAACCCCACAGAAACACACTGACATACAGTGGCCACCAGACTTTTCCAGTCATACCCGCCACGAAGCATACTTTCCATATATTTTCTGATGACATAATCCAACTCAAATGCTGTTTTTTTCACAACAACCCATTAGTCTTCCTCCTGTCACTACCTACATGATCTCTGAAAAAACAAGAACCTTAAATGAATCCTTTTCCTGTGTACTGGAACATCAGGATACCTTCAATGTGTTGAGACCAGTCTGGTCCTTCAAATCTTTAATGATTTAAGAAGTATTTGCAGAGGGTGCTTGGGTGAACCTTGCAGGAATTTATGCCTGCTTATTTTGGTGGCAAAAGTACCTTGTAATCCCCCTCTTGTTCTGTCCAAGACGTAAGTCATCTTTGCAGAAAGTAATAAAACGTCTCTAAGTCAACATGGAAAAGTAAATACTGTAATTAGCAAAAGAAAAAGGGGAGGACAGAATTCCCAGAAAGTTGTGGATCAAAACAAGCCTTAGCCCACCTCTGACCCGCGGGTCTGACGAAGGTACATTTGTGAATATGAAAACAGATTTTTTTTATAGGGATGTGTGGACAAGTCTGCAGGACAACTGGTGGCGTATTGTATATTTATTGTCTTGTTCATATGAAATAGCTCAGACCTGCAGGTATGGCACCTTTAACTTTTACATACAATGTTCTGTTCTCTCATAAATGTGTCATGCTTTACATATTTACATATAATCCAACTAATGCTATGGGTCTGTTTCGCTGCCAGTGCACAAAGAACTACATCCTCATTCTTCAATTTCCCCTTAAAAGAACTGAAATATGGACTCAATCGGGTGATCCAACAGGACAATGATCACAAACACACACTGTTTTTAATAGATAAAGCAGCCTAACAACTGTGGCTCATTAGGAAGAGTAGTCGTCTTGCAATCAGAAGGTTGTGGGTTTGATTCCAGCTTTCTCTTGCCACATGTCGAGGCCCTTAACCTCATGTTGCCTACCTATCGGTGTATGAACGTGTGTGTGTTAGTGAGTGCGATTGGGTGAATGTGGCTCTAGTGTAAAGCACTTTGAGCAGTCTGTCTAACTGGAAAGGCGCTATATAAATTCAGTCCATTTAACAATTGGCCTCTGGAATAGCTCTGACATCAACCCAGTGCTTAGAAGATCTGTGGGTCAGGAAACTAACCAGGTTAAATAAAAAAATAAAATAAAATACACCAATTCCACCAATAAGAGCCATCATATCCAGCTAGAATTACTCCAGATCTAAGCTAAGGGACTTTTACCAAATGTTAATGGAGGCATATGTATACATTTGAACGCTGTGTGGATTAGAGGAAATCCACAATAAATTTAAATGTGGGCGGACAGTTATTATTTTTAAGAATTATTAAGGTTTTTGTTGCATAATGATTCCACCTTGAACAAGAATGTTGTGTTAAAAGCCCCAAATTAATACATTTATGCCCATGAAGAGTTTTTGGAAAGCTCTTACCAGCATTATTAATGACCAGAGCACATGAAATAGATACAAAAAGCTGCCTTGCTGGGCAAACAGCTACTGATCGAGTCCAACAACCACATCCAGACAGCAATCAAGTAAAATTTCCCTTCCTGTTTCCAAAACACTAAAATGAAACACTTTAAAAGTTTAAAAGCTCACTTCCTGGCAAGTCACAGCAGTAGCACTTGAACACAAACCACAGCTGCCCTCACCCTCCCAAACCAATCCTCCACAGCCAAACGGAGTCAAAAAATAAGGATGCAAGGCTCGAATTGTGGTTTTCTTGTATGCTTTTGATAAATGAATCCCCACAGTAGCCTGACCAGGAAACAAGTCTGACCACATCAAGCATTTTGTCTTTATGATCTTACTTATACAGCAAAAACTGAAAATTTGAGAGCCAGGGCTGCAACGCAAGACTCAGGCAAACTGATTAGGCATGACTGTCAAATTATTTGTTGTAATCAACCTTTTGTAAAACAGAAAAATAATTCATGATTTATCTACTTCCTTTTCCTCCCATCCTAAAGGCTATTAAAGGACCAAAGAATAAAAGGATTATATCAGGGCTGTAAACCCAAGACAGAAAATTAAGGCCACAAGAAACTATGAGAAATATAAAAAGAGAGGAGTGGTTAGATTGTAATCACTCTTGGTTTTACTCCCTTACATACCAAACAGACAAACGGCAACCATATGTGATCATAGATAAGCTCCATTTTTAATCAACGGGATGTTTGTGTCATTTGCCAGATCTCAAAAGATAAAATTTTCCACGTCGTACATTTTATATACTTCCTGAAACTGACCCATAACTGTCTGAGAAGCCTCTTCAGGCATGAAAATCTGGTGAATGCATCTTGCAGACAAATACAGGTCCTTCTCAAAATATTAGCATATTGTGATAAAGTTAATTATTTTCCATAATGTCATGATGAAAATGTAACATTCATATATTTTAGATTCATTGCACACTAACTGAAATATTTCAGGTCTTTTATTGTCTTAATACGGATGATTTTGGCATACAGCTCATGAAAACCCAAAATTCCTATCTCACAAAATTAGCATATCATTAAAAGGGTCTCTAAACGAGCTATGAACCTAATCATCTGAATCAACGAGTTAACTCTAAACACCTGCAAAAGATTCCTGAGGCCTTTAAAACTCCCAGCCTGGTTCATCACTCAAAACCCCAATCATGGGTAAGACTGCCGACCTGACTGCTGTCCAGAAGGCCACTATTGACACCCTCAAGCAAGAGGGTAAGACACAGAAAGACACAGAAAGAAATTTCTGAACGAATAGGCTGTTCCCAGAGTGCTGTATCAAGGTACCTCAGTGGGAAGTCTGTGGGAAGGAAAAAGTGTGGCAGAAAACGCTGCACAACGAGAAGAGGTGACCGGACCCTGAGGAAGATTGTGGAGAAGGGCCGATTCCAGACCTTGGGGGACCTGCGGAAGCAGTGGACTGAGTCTGGAGTAGAAACATCCAGAGCCACCGTGCACAGGCGTGTGCAGGAAATGGGCTACAGGTGCCGCATTCCCCAGGTCAAGCCACTTTTGAACCAGAAACAGCAGCAGAAGCGCCTGACCTGGGCTACAGAGAAGCAGCACTGGACTGTTGCTCAGTGGTCCAAAGTACTTTTTTCGGATGAAAGCAAATTCTGCATGTCATTCGGAAATCAAGGTGCCAGAGTCTGGAGGAAGACTGGGGAGAAGGAAATGCCAAAATGCCAGAAGTCCAGTGTCAAGTACCCACAGTCAGTGATGGTCTGGGGTGCCGTGTCAGCTGCTGGTGTTGATCCACTGTGTTTTATCAAGGGCAGGGTCAATGCAGCTAGCTATCAGGAGATTTTGGAGCACTTCATGCTTCCATCTGCTGAAAAGCTTTATGGAGATGAAGATTTCATTTTTCAGCACGACCTGGCACCTGCTCACAGTGCCATAACCACTGGTAAATGGTTTACTGACCATGGTATCACTGTGCTCAATTGGCCTGCCAACTCTCCTGACCTGAACCCCATAGAGAATCTGTGGGATATTGTGAAGAGAACGTTGAGAGACTCAAGACCCAACACTCTGGATGAGCTAAAGGCCGCTATCGAAGCATCCTGGGCCTCCATAAGACCTCAGCAGTGCCACAGGCTGATTGCCTCCATGCCACGCCGCATTGAAGCAGTCATTTCTGCAAAAGGATTCCCGACCAAGTATTGAGTGCATAACTGTACATGATTATTTGAAGGTTGACATTTTTTGTATTAAAAACAATTTTCTTTTATTGGTCGGATGAAATATGCTAATTTTGTGAGATAGGAATTTTGGGTTTTCATGAGCTGTATGCCAAAATCATCTGTATTAAGACAATAAAAGACCTGAAATATTTCAGTTAGTGTGCAATGAATCTAAAATATATGAATATTAAATTTTCATCATTACATTATGGAAAATAATGAACTTTATCACAATATGCTAATATTTTGAGAAGGACCTGTACAGATGGGGCTCTCCCTTATCTAGAACAATCAGCAGAAAATCTTGTGTACCAGTTGAGATAAGAGCTGTAATTATTTCTCTGAATCCCAGGATATCAGCAGTACCAGCTTATGTCTGTTACATCTGTGTGCAGGATGCAGAGGACAAAGCAGCTCTTATTGTCAATGATCAGTGATTTTTGATTTCCTGTAATGTTTGCTCTTCAATACATCTCAGAGATTACAGGTGAGTCCTGTTCCACCCAGTGCCCCTACTGTTTTAGGCATTCATGCCAGTGTCTGGTTTTCAAGGAGGCAATGAGCTGTAAATTATGCTAGCAGTAAAACTAGGAACTGACAAACATTGTCCCTTTTTAGGAAACTTAATTTGCTTTGACATCATTATCCCACACTAATCAACACATTTGTATGCTGACAAGTGCTTGTTAGCAATACATATTCCTTCAGTTGTAATATTTAATCAAACAAATGCCTACAAAAGAAAAAAACAATCCGGCTCAGGATTTGTTCAAGAACTTTAAAAAACAGCAAGTTGCAATGACAGAACAGGCCTTTGTCTGATGCAATTGGCTTGATCAGTTTTAATGCACCATGCAGTTCACGAGGTCAAGCATAAACTCACCATAATGCAGCTCAGCCCCTCACCTACTTGTTGCTGTGAACTACCAATTGGGTGGTTAAACAAAGGCTACTGTCATGTTTTGTGAAGCAAGAGCTAGAGCAACTTTCAGACAGGTACTCAGGAGCAGCATGAGTTGAAATGGTTCAATGAAAAAGTAAAAATACAAAAACTTACTGGTTGGCAGTTAGAGGACACAGCTCTAAGCATGGACAGAGGACTGGACAGAACAGCAAGGAAACAACAGGCTTTGTAACAGAAGGATCCAATGGAGAGCAAAAACCAACTGGTAAGTATATAGGCAGGGGTAGAGAAATGACAGGCAAACCAGAAGAGCTAATCAGAGGAATGAGTTGCAGCTGAGGCAGGGAGAAAGCAGAGCAATCACAAGATATGTGGAGCAACTGAGGCAGAAGAACAGAGCAATGAGGAAGCAGACAAAATAGCTAAAAGACCAGAATAAACAATATCATAAATATACCTTACAGAAAAGGAGAAGCTAAAGCAATGATTAAAAAAGAAATAATGAAGTAATGTCAGGACAGGTGGGTAATGGATAAAAGTGGAAGGAAATATTATACTGTACAGAAATCATGGGTGTGACTAGAAAGAACAGAAGAGAGTTTTTTTCACGGCACTAGAGGCTTTTATTTTTCATTTTTTGATAGTAGGTAGACAGGAAAAAGGGGCAAAGAGAGTGGGGGAGACACTCGGCAAAGGTCACCAAGTTCGGGACTCAAACCCAGGACAGCCGCACTGAGGACTGTAGCCTCTGCACATGGTCGTGCGTTTAACCCCTACACCACCAGCGCCACGCCCAGGAGAGTTTTTTTAACCAGACTACGATTCGATCATACAGGATTAAATTAAACATTGTATTAGGTAAAAGTCAAACAGATGGGTGTTTGGAATGTATAGTCACAGAAAATGTAGAGCATATTTTGTTACATTGTAGGAAACATAAGAATTAAAGCGTTAGACAAAATCAAAAGATACATCAGGCAGGAAAATAAACATTGAAGGTTTATTAGAAACAGCAGGAGAGGCGGTGAAGGAAACAGAAAGCTGTTATACAGCATCTGAAAAATATAGAGATATATTATAGGATTTAGTTAGTTTTAGTTAGATTTATTTATTTATTTATTGGTTTAAAGTAATCCCATCGACCATAATTCATGCTACATACTCCGAAATAGAAGGTGGCTCAATCTTCCATAAAACTGAAAGAAGAAAAAGAAGAACAATACAGCAGAGCGGAAAAAGGGTTGAAAAGACAAAAACAACCAAAGGGAAAATAAACTAGAATGCAAATGCAATAAACTAAGACATGCAGCACAAGGAATAAGAAGGCATCTTACATCTAACCAATAATACAGAAGTGAATAAGGCAAGACCTAACAAGAAAATGACAAAAATGAAAACAGATGAAAATCAAAACATAAACACCAGTAGATCATTACAGCTACACATTTCCATTGCTCACAATAAAATCAAATTAGAAAATATTGCCAAAAACATGCCAAGTCATGGAATAGAAACCATAGAAGTGCCACATATCACTTTTCATGAAGTAGCGATTTTTTTTATGATGGGCATGTTTTTAAGCAAATGAATGCAGGCTCCATCACAGCAGAAGCAATTACATTACGTTACACATCCTCATTGTACATTTTTGTGTATATTATATGTAATTAAGTCAATTTATAGCATAAGAACATCATACCTGTCAAAAATAAAGAGGAAAAATATTAAACCAAAGTTTTGCCTGCAAAGTCCAGTCTCCCAAGCTTTAGCTGCTCCTCCTTTTTAGATTGGTGTCAAACAGATTGGCATACAAGATGCTCTTTTCACATGAACATAACTCCATTTCTTTCTTAAGCTCAGGGCATGTGAAAAACACTGCCACCTCTCTCTTACTAAGACGCGCTTTACGAGTACACAACGCTTCAAGAGTTAAACCAGAAGGTGCCGATGAAAGATTTGTAGATGAAGCAGGAACAAGATGAAAAGCTGAAAGGGTGACTGTGGAAGCAAGTTAAGAGTGAAAGGGAGGATGGATAAGCATGGAAGACGTCCTGAAAGAAAAATGGAGGAATGTGGGGAGGAAGGACGAGAGGACAGATAGGCAGTGGAATGGTAGATAAGCTATATTTTCAATGAAATAAAATGTGCCGCAGAGAGAGAGTGAGAAAAGGCAGAAACTTCACTGTTACACATTATTGGGAGCTGTGTGTGGTCCTCAGGAAGAATGCAGCCCATCTCCAGAGTCCAGCTTTCACTGCCTGTGGTCTGCATTGATATGTTTTAACATATTTCATCTATAACTTCCATTAGCATTCTCTAGCATACTCTTCTATTAGCATACTTTGTTTTTCCTGTTAGACTGAAAAAATGTTTTTCCATTAGTTTTTCCTGTCTGACTAATTCATACTCTGAAACATTGAAGCTAAAGTTTCTCTGGGGTTTTTAGGTGACAGTTTTGTCTTTCATTTTCTGGAAGGAATTTCTATGATGCAAGGACCACATTATTAGATTAGTAGATCTGAAGACATCAGTGTTAAAACACCTAATCTATTTAATTTGTTCCCATCAGTTTTCACAGATATGGCGCAAACTCGCTTTCTGGATTCAGATGTATGTAGCTTCATTCAAAATTTTTCACATTTCATAATCCTAAAACCTCTAGTCACATTACGACCCCAAACTTCAATGTATTTTATTGGAATTTTATGCGATAGACCAACAAAAAGTGTAGTAAAATGGTAAGGTGAAAGAAAAATGATACATGGTTTTCAAAATTTTCAACAAATAAAAATCTGAGAAGTGTGGTGTACATTTGTATCCATTCTCTTATAATACCCCTAAATAAAATCCAGTGCAACCATTTGTCTTTAAAACTCAGCTAATCAGTAGACAGGGTCCACCTGTGTATGATTTAACCTCAGAGCCTCACTTTTAACTTTGCAGATGCTTTACTCATGTTAGATATGTGGTGGTTGAACCACAAAGTGAAATATAATATCCAGCTGGTTGGTTAATGCTTTAATGTGCAAAAACCTAAAAAAGAGAGATGCCAAGGACAAATAAGATACTCCTTTTATTTCAATATAGGAACTTTTCACAGCAGTCAAAAGCATCAAAAGTGCTACAAATATTTCTCAAAGACAGGATCGGACTTAATTTTCCAGAAAATTTCCTTCATTTGCTCGGATTTAGATCCACATAACAGGTGTTTTTCACAATGCCAGCATATATGGCAAGATAGGAAACTGTCATGATTTGAGGGTGTTTGGTTTTTTTTTTGTTTGTTTGGGTTCTAGTTATTCTTATTTCCAGTTTACGTTTTGGATCTTTTTTCTTATTATTATCTTTCTGGCTGTGCTTTAGTTTCTTGTGTTCTAGTTCATGTTCTGTGTTCCCGATTAGTTTGTATCCTTGAATTTATGTTTTGCTCCAGCCATGTCTTGTTCTCTTCTGTCTGTTTGCAGTTAGCTTCATTCTGTCCACCTGTACCATGTTAATCACCTTTGTTTTCACCTGTACTGTGCTCCACCTTCATTCTGTTCATTCCTCGTGGAAACATTATGGATCACTTCACCCTGTTATAATTCAGTTTATGCTGTTCATGCCTGTTTCTACCACCACCTGCTTAAGTGAGTTTTATTTATTAAATCAGTTTACTCACCACCTATGCTTCCTGCTCCTCTGCATTCTGGGGTCCTCCACTACACAGAACCTGACAGAAACAGTGAGACAGCAGCATTATGCTACACATAATCCTGGAAAACCAATCCCCTCTTGAAAATGGTAGTGGCAGCATCATGCTGTTGTGATCCTTTTCTTCAAGAGGTACATGGAGACTGGTCACAGTAAATGGGAGGATGTCTGCAGCTAAATGTAAGAGAATCATGGTAGAAAACAAGTTAGATGTTGCAGAATATATAGGTAGAGGTTCACCTTCCTTCCACAACAACCCTAAACATACATTACAGCCAAAGCTACAATAGGATAGAAGGGCCGAGTCAAAGTAAAGCTTAAATCAAATGGAAAATCTGTGGCAGAATTTGAAAACTAAAGTCCAGATGCTATTCATCCAATCAGATTGAGCTTGAGATATGTTACAAAAAAGAATGGGCAAAAAAATTAAGTCTGAAGACTGAAAGTTGGTAGGAACATACCACAAAAGACTTAAAATGGCAATAATCCCAATAAAATACACTGGTGGCTGTGATGTGGAGTAATGTGAAAAGATGAAGGGGTATGATTATTACTACAAAGGTGCTGTTATTTCAAATGTTATGTTTTGATGTACTTGCAAACTTCTCAAATACAGTTAATAATTCTAGAAACACAAAAACTGAGTGTGAATCTCCAAGGAACCGATCAGATGTCTAGGTTTTGACCGGGTCAGGCGTGACAGTTTACAAAACCCAAGTTGGGGTAAACAACTGTCATCCAAATGATTCAGAATGAACCTTTTGGTCTGGAATAATCCGAGACTTCTTAACATCAGCTAATAGTACGGAAAATCCAATGAGCACATTGCATGTCAGAGTAGGAATGTTCATTCTTGAAAATGAGGCAGACTCCTGTAAACGCCATCTGAGATATGTTGACAGCTGCACACCTGAAGTAAAACAAGTAGCATGAGAACATGCAGGCTCTGGGTTCGGATTTCTTCCTCCAAGCCTCCCACACATTTTAACACTGTGCACATGCCCAAAGATTTCCTTTCCTGGACCTCATAGGCTTTCATTCTGAGCTTGTCTGCTGGTATGACTTGGCACATCTGGCCCTGTGCCCCTGCTAGCCCCCACTCTGCACAAGGAGTTGGAAAGGAGAGATGGATGGAGTGTGAAAATTAAAAAGAAGAAAGGGATGATTGTAACTTTGCACCTGCATTACATGAGAGCTGCCTGGAAGGTAAAGATCCCAATCTGTGGAATTCACCTGAAAATAGCTCATCTTACCACACATGCTTCTCTTTATTTTTCACCAAAGAAACTCTTGATAAATGTTTGCAATAAGTGTGAATGTGTCTGACTCACACGCTGGACTTCGTATCCACTGCTTTCTCCCAGACGTGATATAAAAGCACAAACACTTCAAAGTGGCCTCGTTACCCAGAGTCCCTTGCTGCTCTGACATCACTTGCGTCCTGTTTTCACAGCTGCTGCTCCCAATGCCAAGTCAATCCAGTCCTCACACTATTGCCCTCTTCCGCTTCAATATTGAGGTGTATATGTATGAGGGGGGGATGTTTATGTCTGAAGGCCATGCCTCATGTATGAGAAAGTGTAGTTTTGGTGTGGCCACAAATGTACCGCACATGCCAGGATGTTTCAGAAACTCTTGAAAAGAAGAAGTGGTTCACCATTATACTTGTGACAAGCAAAGATGTTGTTGGTGGGCTTTCTTCGATCATAATTTGATAGAATAAGTAAACGTTATTGACACTTATCGACACCCCTGTTAAGTATATGTTTATAGATTTTAAATAAATGTATGTTTAATGTCTAGAAAACGTGTAATCACTAACACATCATGTTTATGTTGCCATCCCACTCATTGCACACTGTGAGTGGGATGGTAGGGGAGCTAAAATCCAAAACCTCACTGTTAGAAAACTGCAGTAAAGGCTGGCACCTTGGGTCCACCATGTCTCCATTAGAATCATTAGATGCTATCTTCCTGCCAACCAGGTGTTTGTGAGGCATGCCAGGAAAAAGGCTTTCTGCCGTCATCAACGGAAATATGTGGAGCTTACAAAATTCTTTAGACCCAGATCTAGATTTAGGCCTGTTTCTCTTCCAAAAGCCCCTAGGTATATTGTACCAGAACAATGTACCAGAACATTTTAAATAAAAATATTGTGAAGTCCACCACAAAACTGAAAATGGAACATCACTGGATCTTTCAAATGGAAAATAATCCAAAAATAATCAAAATTTTCACTAAACTGTGGTTTTAAAGAATGTGCATGCAATCATGAGGCAGGTTAAGGATCAAAGTGAGGCTTTCGATTCAAGTCTTGAACACTCTAAGTGGATTGCAACACATGTTAGCAAAATGTTTTAACACAAATGGTAATACAACGTATTATAAGAGTGTATTATACGGTGGCCGACAGGCGCAAACGCCAACAGAAGAAACGAAGAAACATGCTGCAAATACATGAATGATGCAAACTCCAAAACAAACACACAAAAACATGCAAAAGAAAAACTCTGCAATTACCACAAACTTTAGCAAGCTAAAACAAGCTGCAAGCTCGCTCCACAAATTAGAAGTGCATCAGACCACCAGAGGGAGTGGACCGCCAAGTCATATGGCACCAGACCCGCAGTATTAATAGGATGCCCAGAAGAAAGTTGGAGAAGAAAGAAAAGGTATGTTTTCCTTTATGTCGTTTTTAAACATGTGGCTTTAATGTTTTACAATATTATAAAACAAGGGCATTTTTAATTAGCCAATATTAGCATGCTTTTAGTGGTCTGGTGCACCTCCATTTTGTGCAGCCATAGTCATTACAACAGGGCTGCCAAGGAATGTGGCACTGGGGATGTTTCTCTCAAGTGGGATTTCTTTCCCCCACTGAATATATATCTTGAAATTAAAGGTTGGATTTTCTAACATTTTCAGAGTGAGGTTATGCTACTGCAAAAAAGATGACAGCCAAGGGTGATGATAATTGTAGAGCCGTCTGAACCTTGTCAGAGGTCATGCGTTCAAATCCCAGATAAGCCCCCAGTTGTTGCAGTTGGCTCAAAGCATTACCAAAGAAATCTTAAAGATTCCCTCTCAAGCCCCATCAGCTGGAAAAGAGTTTTTGGGGACTGAACCTCTCTTGTCAATCATTGAGATGTTGGAGTATATCAGCCCTAGTCCAATTTACAATCTATTTCTGAAATTATTAGTAATTTACAACCTCTCCCTTGTTTGATGTCACCATCCCACCTTCCAAACCGGAGAATAAAACTAAACCATTCAGATCAGAGCATCGGATTATGTCATGCCGTCTCCCAGCAGCCCTGAACAACAATAAGGGAACCTCTCTTTTTTTCTGTTCCCTTTCACAACCTGATGTCAGCTTGCTGCTCTTCCAGGGCTTGACATTGTGGGGATTCCCATTATGTCAGTGGCCACTTGGGAAGGGAGAGACGCTGTTGTCACCCTCAACAGATAGACACTCAGAGGCTGATGTCACAGCGGACCTCCTTATATCGCCACAGTGGATTGCTACGTTCCTGTGTGGCTGCGTCATGTTGACGAACTGCTGAAGGCCTTACTGGTGTGCTTGGTATAGAGGTGCCTCGATAGTCTTCACAATAAACAAAGAAGAGTCTGTTTGACTCCTTGGGTCATTGCTGGCAAAGAAAAGTAAAGCGTTACAGTATGACGCTTGCTTTAGACGACTGTGACCAAAATCTAGAAGAGTCCATAAATCTCTTGAATGCTGAATGTCAGAAGTGGCAGAATTGCCTTAAAGGGAGTTGGCTTTAAGTAGATTAACATCAAACTGGATTTTCATTGTAGGAATATTGATGGGATTTGCATGTTGGATGTGATCTGCACTGCTCCAGCTGATTTACATAGCCAGACAGAAGTTTGCATGGACTTGCATACTGTTTTTAGTTTTTTTTGTATTGATGCATTTGAACTGTTCATCAACAGTTTAAAACAAACGGCTTATAGTTATAATAGTGGTTATAATCCTGAAAATCCTCACAGAAACTGTGATGAGCTTTTTCCCAGCCAAAAACAAAACAAAAAACTGAATCAACAAAGAGATCAGTCCCAAAACCGTCTGTTTATTGAATGTTGTTTTGATTTTGGCTACCATTTGGTAATTTAGTACCTCACAAGATCAATGAAATAGTTTTTTAAGAACAACAGAATAAAGAAAGCACTTACTAAACTGTTTTACATCATTTTATTCACATAGTGTAACTGTCAGTGGATTTAGAGGCATTTTCTTTTTTTTACTGTGGGCTCAATACTTGGTTCTAAAGGTCATTTTCTGTCTTAATCATCCACTTTCTTTTATGCAGTAAAGTCTGCCAGTGCCCTGCAACTATGAAAGTGTAGTCTTTTTTGTTTTACAAAAGTAAATTAATGTCTGTCAGGAGCAACATGAGGAACTGGGACAGAAATGTCATCTGTTGCCAAGAATTGCTTATGCAGCCCAAACAACGGGTCACGCCAGGACATCAAGAGCTGTTTTCCAATGTGAGCTGTTGATTTATTTTTCAGCATAAGTTTCACTAATAAAATGTAGAACTTCAAGAGACAATAAAAATACATTTTATATTTTGTGTGGTTGTTAAAATAAGAAATTAAACAGACCTTCAAGTAGCGGGAGCAGAACTAGTGCACAGTCAAGTTCAGAGCAAAGGGAGACATCTCAGGAAATAGGAGCAGTGGAGAGAACAGAGGAGTTTGACACAGGAAGTCTGAGTTAGCAGCAGAACAGACAGTCAGACAATGACCAGGAATCATAGATAGGACAGGATTGAGAGGGAAGGGGAAGGAAGGAAGCCTCTACAGAAGACCTGCAAAAGCAGAGGTTTTAGCTGTCTTTTTTTCCTTCTTTGCACCTTATTGAACGGTAACAAAAGGTAAAGATAAAAATGGATGCAACTATGAGGCTGGTTAGTCTGTTCGAATACCTTAGTGTCCTATTCACGAGGGATGATAGGAAGGAGCAGCAGATGGAAAGATGGATGGGGCTTCCTCAGAAGTAATGTTGTCAATGCTAAGGTATGTTGTGGTGAAGAAAGAGCGGAGCCACAAGGCAAAACGCTTGATTTACTCGTCCATCTTTAATCCGATGCTGTGTGGCCATGAGATCTGGATCATAACTGAAAGAATGAGATCCAGATCTAAGTGGATAAAATGAGCTCCCTCCCTAGGAGGGCCAGGCTCAGCTGTAGAGATAGGGAAAGGAGCTCCGTCATCTGGGGGGAGCTCAGAGTGGAATATATACAGTGCCGTTTCACATTTTGTCCTTTTAAAACCACATACCTACTGTATTTTATTCTAAATCAAATAGCTGAAGTGAGTCCTCTGCATGCAACCAATTTTTACGGAGTCCTGATAAGGACCTAATTTCTGATTGAGGTGTGCTGAAGCAGACACATGTATGAAAGTTGCAAAGCATTGGTTCTCAAGGACTGGAGATTTAGACTCCTGCTCTACCAGATTTTCTTTCTGGATTGCCTTGTATTTAGCTCTATCAGTCCTCCCATCAGTTCCAACCAACTTTCCTCTCCCTGTAGAAGAAAAACGTGCCCACAGCATGATGCTGCCACCACTACGATTCTCAGTGGGGATGGTGTGTTCAGAGTAAGGTGCGGTGTTAGTTTTCGACCACACAGTGTTTTGCAAGCAGGCAAAAAGTTATATTTTTGTGTTGACTCACCAAAGCAACGTCTTTCACATGATTTCTGACTACACTACCTGATTGCAAAACGGACTTCTTATAACTTTTTTTCACAAATGGCTTTTTAACCACAACGCCGTAAAGGCCAGTTTCAAAGAATCAGAATAGGAATCAGAATTAGTGTAAATATATCAACTTTACAGGGAATAAATTAAAGATAAAGGAACAGTATGTAATGCAATTTTTTATTTCTACTTTTAATATATAAAGAAAAGAAAAGAAAAAAAAGGCAGATTGTGGTAGTGCAAATGGGCATTTTGTTTCAGGGTGGAGTAGTTGACTAATCAGGACGTAAACTGTTCATTGCATTCAACAGAGAGACAACCTGGGGGAAGAAACTGTCTCTATGGCAACTGTTTTTGACCATTGGTAGGCACCACTGTAGCGCCGACCTGAAGGTAAACGTCTAAACACTTTAGGTCCAGGATATGTGGGATCTGCAGAGACTTTAGCTGCCCTTTTCCTCACCCTAGATATGTACTCCTGTACTGTCCACTTTTGTGGGTGAGCCAAACCACACTGAGATAGATAAACACAAGACAGACTGAATAATGGCAGTGTAGAAGATGACCAGCAGCTCCTGTTGTCATGGTTCTGTCTTGATATTGGACCCCACAATGCAGACGAGCAGGCAGCGAGATTTTAAGTGAAAAAAAAAGGTTTAATTACAAAACCTCACACTTAGCAGAAGGCAAGAACAAACCAAACGGGCAGGCAAGACAGGCATGGCAAGATCAAAAAGACAAGACTTGGTTTTAGACATGAGCATGAGAATGAAAGATGTTTCCGCGACGACTAACAGAACAGGTGTGAATATATGGCGTGAAAACCAGGTGGAGTAAGGAGACAAATTAACTTGAAGCAGGTGAACTGAATAAACTTAATTAACAGAACAAAACGTGACTGGAGCAAAACAGAGACTCTTGAACACAAACTAGAAAAACATGAAGCAAAAGCATAACCAGATCCGAAAACCAAACTTGACAAAACATGAACAAGACGACAAAACAAAAAGCATGGCCAGGAAAATAAACAGAAACATGATTCAAAACTTGAACAGTGAAAAACATAAGGAAAAACCCCGAAACCAAAAACCAAACAACCCTACATCATGACACCTGTGGTAGATTGTTTTTCTTGACTTGCCTCCGGAAGGAGTCTCTGCTGGGCTTTCGTCTGAACAGTGTCTGTGAGTGAGGACCATCCCGTGTCCCGAGTAAGGCTGGTTCTTAGGAACCGGAAGTGATACACAGTAGACAGTGTTGTTGAGGATGGTGACGGGTACCAATGTGGGGTGTGTTCTCCAGAAGTCCAGTCTCATCTCCACAGTCTTGAGCAGGTTAAAGTCCAGGTGGTTCCGAGCGCACCAGTGGACCAGCCGATCCTCTTTCTGTCTGTATGCAGAATCATCATTGTCCTGGATCAGACCAATAACAGTGGTGTCTCGGTATATCTTGGTATCTTGGTACTGTACTGTAACTAATCTTTCCATTTTTTATAGTAGATTGAACAATGCTCTGTGAGATGTTCAATGTTTATAATACCTTGACCCTGCTTTAAACTTCTCCGCAACTTTATCTCTGACTTGTCTGCTGCGATTTTGGTCTTCATGAGGATCTTTGTTCTCTAATGTTCTCTAAACCCTATGTGGTTCTCACAGGACAGCTGGATTTACGCTGAGATTAAATTACACACAGATAAACTCCATTTACCTTTTAGCTGACTACTCAAGGGATTTGGTTGGACTGCAATTTAATTAGGAGTATCAGAATAAAGGGGGTGAAGATACATGCTACAGTTTTTGTATTTTTAATTTATGAAAAAACTTAAAACAGTGTATTATTTTGTAAAATACATAATTAGTATTATATCTTTATATAACCAAACCAGATTTGCACATGATATGCTGCTTTTCTCCTTTGTACAATAATATGCAGACATGTATGAGTCAAATTATCGTTTAAATCTCATATTTCTTGTTTCTGTTGCAATAAGTCCTCATTTGTAGTATAAGTCCAGTAAAAGTTAAAAATTATATATTATTTTTAACTTTTATTTTCTTTTACAACAAAGGAGGACTTGTTGCAATAGTCTTTACAGTAATGTTACTGTTTAAGTGACAGATATGACCATCTATCATGATCTTTAAGTTCTGGAATTCAGTTTTTCTTCTCCAATCCTGCCACGCAGATGTTTGAGGGTTTAAACGTCTTCCAAATCAGGACAGAGACAGAAGGTAGGACTTTCGCACCTGGTTATACAGTGCCACCTGCTGGGAAGCCTTTATAAACAACACACCCACTTCACCCAGCATCTCTGAGTATCATCTGCCTCCTGCAGAACAAAACCAGAACTGCAACGTGCTGCAAATGAACACTGTTATGCGGCTGCACAAACAGCAGGGGGCAAAAAGTATCTCTCTTTTGGAAAGTAGGGCAGTCAGTGGTGAAGGTTTAACCAGAGGCCTTGCTTTACTTAACTTTGTAAATTTAGTCTTAACTGTGTGTCCATGCTGTGGTTCTGGGTCACAGATGTCAATATTTAGGGCAGCTGGAAATATTGAATTGCACTCATAGGCACATTCAAATTTAACGTGTCTCTTATTTCGTTCAATTTATTTTAATCACTGTAGATAAGCTTTATTCTTAAGATTTTATGTCCCCGTGTCTATAGTTCCCACCTGATGTGCACATAAAAAGAGAAGCATTACAAAAGTAAAACATATTATTACCTCTTATTCATTTGTTTTGATCCAACTTTTTTCTTCCCCAAACCTCTGGCGAATGGCTCCTCCTTTGTGAATCCTTGGCTTTCTTCCTCACTCACACCTTCTTACTCATATTCAAATAAAATTTTATAGACCCTTCTGGGAAAGTCGGGCATCTTCTCGCATCTTCTGAGGCCAATAAACAAAAGTCCTCAAACACACGGAGGTGGCAGGGGGATTTTTATTATTTTTGCTGGCCAGAAATGCGGACAGTTAGTGTGGGTGAGGCTGTAATAGCAAAACCAGGGAACAGTTGCAGATTGAAAATCCACACCCAGAAGGGACAGGAGAGATTTTTTAAAGCCTTAAATGGGAGAAACAGGTGAGATACTGTGTGTGTGTTAAGTGGATTCTTTTTGTGCAAGTAATCACTGGCTAAAGGAGAAGTAATGGCTTAAATGGATGAGCGAGTGCTAATGAAAAGAGGAAAAAGAGGCAAACGACAGGTCAACAAGAAGTCAGATTTTTATATCCTGACCATGGCTTGCTAAAGTATTTAAACTCCTTGCACTTTTTTCAGTTTGACACATTACAACCACAAACTTCAATGCATTGTACTGGGATTTTATTTAGGGCAATGCAACTTAGCTTGTAATTGTTCATAGGAAAAAAAATGATATATGGTTGCAAATAAAAATCTGAAAAGTGTGGCAGACATTTGTATTTAGTCCCTTAGAACAACCTTTACCAGCAGTTACAACTGCAAGTCTGTCATTGTTCAATTAAACACAAAATTATTTGGCATAAGTAAAATTGTTCAGCATTTTTGCAATACAATTACACAAAAATTGTTTAAATTATCAAAACTAATATCACAAGGATTTTATCCAAATTCAAACACTTAATCCTGGTTTCAATTATTACTGCAGTCTCAAAGTAGCCATCCTACCTGTTGGCAGAAAGACAAAGCTATGAACGGCTGCCACTGGATTCCTGATGAGAGAGGTGGCCACAAAACCTCCAATCACTACTGCTAAATGGCTCTATGTCTGAACTCTAAGGAGTTCCCGACAACCGACCCAAAAGCACACGATAATGGCCACTCTAATTTGCTCACAACTACAGTATATATATATATATATATATATATATATATATGTATAAACCAAACAGATTCAAAGGAACAAGCAGTACATTCTGATAAGAACACCAATCCCACTGTGAAGCATGGCATTGGCTCAATGCTGCTCTGGGGCAACTTTACATCTTTAGGAACTGGAAACCTGCAGTGTCTGGAGGTGTTGAGCTACTTAAAGAGCTGATAATTTGCCCGCAAACATAATGTGCCCTGAGGGTTGAATAATCAACATCCTTCTTTGCCAAATAGCTCAAGGTCAGTCAGACTGGATGTAGAACGTCTGTGAACCAGGGGCATTTTCAGAAAGTTTCGCATAGAGGGCCCAGGTGGGCCCCACTGGTTATCTTGGGGTGGCAAACTAAAACCAATAGCCATAACAGAATTTCAGGATCTTTGACATACATTGCCATGGTGGCAATATATTTAATTCTAATAAAAGAAAAAATACTCCTTTGGATTTTTAAGCAACCTACTAGCCTGTAGCTTTGTGGTTTTAGGGTACTTATATACAAAAAAGATCATATAGGTTGGAAAATAACTACCCAGCCCCTGCAAAATTAAGAGTCCACAATTTAATATACATTAACAATCCAAATTATTGGCTTAAAGATGTAATATTTGTATGTTCTGAGGGTGGGGCCAAGAATAAGTGACAGACAATTCAAAAAGAGGCACTATGAAGGAAAAAAAGACAGCATTCAGAGTAAAATGACATATGTTACATTTACCTGAGATAGCCTTTTCCTCTCCTAAATTCCCAGGAATATGCTTTGATCTGAACCGTTTGCTTGCAGCTCTGGCTACATGTTTAGGATCGTACCACTTAAAGGTGAACCTTTATACCATTTGCAACTCTTTTGTAGCCTCTGACAGGTTTTCTTTCAGGCTTGGCCCATATTTCATCCCATTCATCTTCAGATCCACTCTGATCAACTTCTCCTTCCTTGTGGAAAAAAAACCCTCCCCAGAGTGGGATGCTGCCACCGCTATGGGGTGTTGCTGCTGTTTTATTGTGGAGAGGGTGTGCTCAGGTTAATAGCTTTTCCAAGACAGCATTTTCTATGTATGCCAAAAAATGTCTGCTTCCTGTGTCCCAAAATGGCCTGTGGCAATCTGTCAAAGGTGAACTCTGCAACCTACATGACTTCTTAAGACAAGTGCACTGGAGTTTATATAATGATATGATAAAAAGGCTGAATACAAAGACATAACTAAACTTTTTTGCAAAAAAGAGGACAAGTTTCATTGTTTAGATGTGCAAAACTGGTAAAGACATACCCCAAAAGACTTGTAGCTGGAATTGGAGCAAAAGGTGCTTTAATAAACTATTGACTCAGGAAAGCTGAATATAAATGCACTGTCTGAATTAGTCACATCAAACCCAATACAATACAATAAAGTTTGTGGTTGTAATGTGAGAATATGTGAAAAAGTGTAAGTGGACAATACTTTTGTGAACCAATGCTTAATCTGCTGCTGCTGCCACAAAGAAGAAGAAAAAGACTTTGCTGTTTTACATCTGCATAAGACATAGAAGCATAATTACAATCACATATATACGAAGAGACTTCTGCACAGAGTAGCTCACATGCTATCAAAGCCTTTATTGTTTCCCTTCTTATCACTTTCCCCTCTGCAGTTTCTCCCTTCCTGCACTCCTTTACCTGGCCTTATCTCTCCTCCCTTTCATCTTCAGAGAGGCCTCTGAGGACCAGAGACAAAGAGAACAGAAGAGGAGGAAAGAAGGAGCACCAACAAGGGGGCATGAGAAGAGAGAGGAGATGACGAGAAGCGGAGAGGAGACAGAGAATGGGCGGCCTTATCAGGGATAGCATGCACACACATTTATGCTTGCACACAGGGGCCTTTGTTCTATGGCTTTGCTGCGGGGCCCTGTGATCACACAGGCAGGGAATGATGAACGTGTGGCCTCTCTTTCTTCCTCACTCCACCTCCTGACTTGTTTCTTGATGCTTTTTTTTTTAGCTAATCCATGGGTTTTACTCCCAATTTGCTCCCTGCCTTCCTTTTCACGCCTATTTCCAAATTTTTGGAGACATTACGTCTTCTGTCCTTGTCACACTTATGTTTAGATATGCTCTGTCTAATTGTCATTTAATTGTGTTTATTTTTTGTGTTTTGTTTTTTTTGCCCTCATGTATCTTATGAAGAAGCTAGTGAGAGACTGTTACCAAAACAAGCCCTTTACCAACATGAGCTGGAAGGTCGCTTAGCACACAAGAAGCCATTACTCCAAAAGGAACCTAAAAAGCCAAATTATATTTTGTAAATGTACTCAAGGACAACAACATTCAGTTTTGGAGTCATGTCATGTAGTCTGAAAATAACATTGAATACATTTGACAGGAAGTTGACCCCACTGCCTGAGTTTATGTATAATTAAATAAAAAAATAATTGGTGGTTTTGCTGTCAAACGAATTTTTTATTATGCAGAGGTTCCCTCAAATGACTAGATTACATACAATAGATATAAATTTAGGTATTTTCTGTGCAAATGAGAAAGACTTCGCATAACCGGGTGTAACTTCGACCACTACATGCTGGGAAAATGATTCCACTACCACCCTTTGTATATGTAGAATATGGATTAACAGGCATTACTGGTATGCAGGCCATCTTGGCTGTGTGGTGGATTGAGGTGAATTAATGATGATAGTCTTCAAGAGGTTAAAGCGTAAGCCCAAATTGTTCCTCCATACAGACAATGACCGTAAGTAAACCGTTTAATTAGTTGTAAAGCGGCAGACAACAAAGACAGTGTTTGGAGTAGCCATCATAAAGAGCTGAACTATATCCCATAGAAAATTTATACAAATCTGATTGTAGCTTGTGAAAGGACACCCACAATGTTTAATTCCAGTTCTGCAAAGTAATAGGTACATACTTTCTGACTGCTCCTACCCAGGGGACAGCTGCCCTGCTGGGGCTCCTCTCTGACAATGCCATTTCAGTGCACTTCAGACATTGACTCATAGCATGCATGGAGTAGGGACAAGAATGAGGAAGGCGGGTGCATGTTGGCATAATTTGCCCCTTTGCCAGGTTGGGACTGTTGAGGTGGGGATGACTGCGTGCCAGCTGATGACTGCCTGGTGCGTCAGAGTATCCAGGCGGGTGCTTCCCCTCCTTGGTACTGGCCCAATCATGCTGCTTGTGGGCTTTTGTTGGTGCCTGGCTGCTGAGGTGACCGGGCTCTGGGTTTGGTCTGCACAGTATATGGTTACAGTATTAGGTCAAGGGGTTCAGTGCCCTGCATCTTTCCATGTGCCTCTTTGACCTGGGGGCTGCTGCTCCAGTGCTTTGCTGCAGACCTAACTCTGTGTTATTCTTGCGGCAGTTCTGTGGGGAACCTGGTTTCTGGCTGCTTGGAGCTGCTAAAGCTTTTCAGGAGCACCTGCCCTGTGCTGCTCTTATGTACGCTTATCATTGTTGTAAGGTTTCAATCTTTCTCACCATTTTAACAATTTTGCACCCTAAGTTGACAATTTCTCACAGACACCTATTTCCCCCCCACACACACACACATCTACTTTACACACACATCCACACACCTTTACACATAATTCAAATAGTCAAAGGTCGTAAAAATACAAATTTTTTATTTTATTTAGTTCGTGGCCTGTCTACTTTGTTGCCAGATGCATTGAGGCTGAAAATATTTGTAGCTAGGTTTTAGCAGGTTTGTTTTTTTTTGCATCTACAAGTCTAAGCTAACTTGATCCAGAAGGGCTCTCTGCTCGCCGGCCCAATTAAATAAAAACTGGAGCTGACAGACGCTTAAAGTATCAGGTTACATTTAATGCAGACTAGTAGAATGGGCAGGGAGAGGTCATGGTTGGGGTAAAAGATCCTAGTTACTTGGGATCTATTCTATGGCCAATAAATGCTATGCATTTTGTTTTATCAAGACATTATAAGCAGCTGTCTTTTTATATAAGGAAATTTTGTTTGTGCTGGGCATAGTTTTCAGATCCAAAGAACTCAAAGAGTTCATGATACCTCTCATTGAAATGGTTCCATTTACCTTCAGTGTCAGTACTATCACCAGGCTAAGAAAAGGATGAACAATCCCAGTAAATTAGAGAAGTTAGAAAGCTTGAACGTCGAATATCAAGTGGTGCTACACGTCTCCACAACCCCGTCAAGCACCAGGATGTTTCCCATGCTGCTCATCCCATTTCCCAGCAGCTCCTGAGCCCTGGCATCCAACACCTTAACCTTTGTGCTCTTCTCTGACAGACTCACTTTAACAAAAGTCTATAAAATTACCCTGTGGTGCAAAGGGAGTGTGTTTTTGAGAGGTTTTAGACATATGGACAAGGAGGTTGCTCAGGCTTCGGTTAAACTTGCAAGGTTTCTGGCTTTCAAGGTATAAGATTAGAGGAGAGAGATCTAAGTTTGTTGGGGTGAATAATTTCGAATATATTTCCTTTTTATGATAGCATTTTAGTGGAGGCTCTTAACATGGATCTTTACAATGTAAGCTTTGTAGCTTTTAGCTTTGTAATTTCTCCTTTTATCCGAAATGTGCCAGGAATGCTTCATCAGACTTTGCTTGTAAATGCTAATGTTTCTTTGGCAACGTCTCACATCAAGATGAGGCTCTTTCAGCTCAGAAACTGCTGAGGTAGTTCCTAGTGGTAAATATCAGCTCTTAACAAGCTACCTGTAAAGTATGTGTGACTATAAGCTCTATGTGCGAGCTCAGTGTCGCTATGGAGACCTCAAAATGTTATTTGTTTCTATTGCAAGAGGTAGGAGGAAATTTATAGGATTCATCAATGAAGAGATTTGACCTCTAACCTCCTGAAAATTTGCATTATACTAGAATATTAGACATTAAAAGTACAGTGTAGCAAGCTGTTTTTGGCCTTCTACCAGATTAATTGTACACTCAGACAAATACGATCAAAACTGTGATTTTACTGCAATACCTGAAGTCAGAAAATAATCTTTTAATGCCATGTCACTCTGGATGTATTCGTCGTTCTGCCTTTGTACGTTTGTGCAGAACTGTGCATGAACATGTGTACCTGGGGCAGAGGGATTTTAAAGAAAACAATCCATCTTTGTTTGAGGAACTAGAGCAAATCCTTGATTTGCTCTATCCAAAAGATGACGTGCTTGAACATGTTTTTCAAAATGAGGATAAGCTGAGATTCTGCCATTCATAAAAACTTGCCATTTAAAGCAAGGTCACATGAACTACACAGGGATTAGACTGCTAACTTGAAGCTTTCAGAGACTCACCATTTGAGTGCATTTACATCCACAATTATGATTTAATGATGAAGTCATAGCTGCATGAAAACAGGAGTACACGGATGTGTGAAATCCCTGTTTATTGTTGGAAAGATATCGTGTTCTAAAAGAAAAATTACTGCCTGGAGCTATGGCTAGGATTAAAAGCTCTCGATCATTGTCACAATGTTGTGATCTAATGTGTGCTGAAGTGTCCACTTCCTCTAAAGTTTCACTCCTGAACAAGAGAGACCTTAAATGCAGCAGAACAACTCCTTCCCCAACAAGGTGGATTTCCAACAGGGAGTGTCCATCTTTTCATGCGGGGATTAAAACAATGATTTCATGTTTGGTGCTTAAGTTTTATCCACAAGCATAATTCTTTTTAGCACAATAACATTTTGTCACTTTACAACCACAAACTTCAATATATTTTATTGGGATTTTATGTGATAGATTGACACAAATGAGTGGGTAAAATAAGTCAAAGAATCCATTTGTACTCAAGTCCCTTTACTCTAATACCCCTGAATAGAATCAAGTGCAACCAGCTGCCTCCAGAAGTGACCTTTTTAGGAAACGGAGTCCACTTCTGTGTAATTTAATCTACACAAAACTATCAGTTGTGCACTGCGGAAAATTTGTATTTGTGGCAAACAAACCTAGTGTTGAAAGAAAGCCATAATGAATCTTGTTTAATCACATCTATGAGATAAATCAGAGGTTCACCTTCCAGCAGGACAACAACAAAAATTCACATGCTGTAAATACTGTTAGTTTGCCTATGTAAAATATCAAGATGTTCTGTCATGGTTTTCATATGTCCACACTTTAACTGTGTGAGTTGCACCAACAGGACCTACACTCCAAGTCCACCTCTTCCCAGAAATGCTTGACCGAAGACCTTTTCAACTCTTTTTGCTCTCAAACACACGCACACTCCACCGCTTAGACATAAGCAAGAAATAAGCAGGGAGGGAAGGTTTCTGCTTGTGTTCTTTTGGAGCCATGTTGATGATTCTCATGACAAAGTGTTAAAGTTGGCTCTGCTCAAACAGCTGGTGTCCAAAGTAAATTCAGATTTGCCAATCGAGCTGTATGGGGTGTTTGTTTTTAAGTAAAGCAGCTAAATATTTCTACAGGGGTTTCTGCTGTATTGTACCACCGGATCCTGCATGCATTTTTTATCAACGATCGTGTCGGAGCAGGTTCACACTGATGACACTATGTGGAAATACAATATGTGTGGTTATTATCGAGGAATGAACAAAAGTCAACTCATTTCAGCAAAAGGTTCTGCCTGAATTCATCGGTTAACAGCTGGGGCTCGCCGTACCTGTTGACCTCTTTGCTTTAGTGTTACCTAGATACCAGGATAGTGTTTTTTTTCTAACAGTGCTGCTTTTCCTAGGAAGATGTGATGACTGGATTATTTTAAAGTTTATAGCATCAGTGTGAAACCTGAAACTTTAAACTTTTTTCTATGAAAGCAAGCAAATATTTGTGTAGAACTGCC